>NC_040104.1:35652500-36852500 GCF_003369695.1 Bos indicus x Bos taurus
CAAGCAAGTACTATTTTGCATTTGAAGAAAGAGACAAAACCTGAGAAAGTGAAGAGATTTGCTTAAAATCAGACAATAAATGCTATCAAGTTGCATTTGAACACAGGTTTATCTGGTCCTTTTTGCTCAGAATAAGCGACCATACTGCCATCTTAACGCAAACAATTAGTTCATCTGCCTTCTTCCACTTCATTTCAGCATTGTTCTATGCTTTTCTGAGTCTCTTTGTAATAACTACTACATTACATTATTTTCCATTTTGTTCCCTGATGGAATCCAGCCCTCTAGACAGTAGTATAATAAGGCAAAAGACATTGAAATACTGGCCTGGCCTAGGTTAAAGATCATATTCTGTTGCTATTATCTGTGTGCAAAAATCACTTGAGAAATCAATGAACCACTCTAAGCCACAGTTTATCAATATAAAAAATGTAGATTAGCAAATCTGCTCATACTACAGGTTTATAGAGAAGACAAAAGTAGGTGGTAAATGCTTGCCTCTTTAAACTATAATTTTATAAAGATATAGATGTAATTCACTTACAGTACTATTATTTATGACAGATTTATTTACTAGACTAATGTACACTTTCCTATTCAGGGTACTAGGCTTGCTAGATTTACATACACTATCTTCTGTACAACACTGAGAGGTGAATGAAATGTTCCTCCCTTTGCCTAAGAGGAAACTGAGTCTAGTTGTTTGAATAACTTATCCAAAGTCATAAACTTGTCAATAACATTTTTCCTTCTCTGTGATAACCTAATTTATATGAACCAATGGCCCAGAGTAACTTCACAGAGGGAGAGAAAAATATGGCAACAAATGTTACTCATTCTGAATAATTTCAGAGAAACATGCAATTTAATTATAGTGCTGTGACTTTATGCCAACATACTGCTTCTTTGTGATATGAGAGGGAGATAAATACCAACCAGTCTCTGAAGCCAAGACTGGACAACTTGACCAAGCTGAGGAATTAGTTATTTGCTTGGGGCATCAACAAAGGATTTTCATCACTGCTGCTCAACCTTTTATAACCAGTATTCTTTCATTATCTCAGATGTGAGCCACAAATGTTTATGCTGTTTATTCATTAATTCATCTGCATAGGAAATCTGTCCTCTAGGAGGGTCTTTTAAAGGACAGACTATTCATTTTAATCACAGCATTGATACAATTTGGATTTTGTTTTTCCTCACATGTCACTCATTCATTCGTTTATTGAATAAGTATTTATTGAGCATCAATTACATTTAACACAAATGATTCAAAGACCATGAATAAAGATACAGAACACTAAGGGGTGGTTTGTAGATAAGAATTAGTGCCCATCCCCCACTTTTTTCCACCTAGTGTTCAAAAATCAAAAATCACCTCATTTGAGACTCATAAACAAATCTATAAGGTCAATTACTCCAGCCTCTGAATACTGATTCTGAATCTTCATCATTTTAGCTGTGAAATCAGTGGTTTGTGATCAGTGGCTCACAATTCACTGGTTCCATGAACCAGTGACAAAGGAGCAGAGTCTCTTGGGTAATGTATTAAAATTACAGATTTCTGTTCTGCATTGATATCCAGAAAGTTTGAATCAATACTTTTGGACAGGGTCCAAAGAACTCTATTTTTTCTCCTGATGTTTTATTTAAGAATCCACTGTCTATGTTAATACCTATTACTTTTCAGAAAAATGATAGTTTTGGATCCTCTCCCATTAATGGATAAATATTTGCATTAAGTATACACTTTACATATAATCTGAGGGCTCATGGAGTTTCTCCAGTCCATTTAGGCGTCTTTTGGAGGCTTCAGACAAGATTAAGAATTCTCAATCTGGATACATTCCCTCATCTTGCAGCCTATAGAAGAAAGTCTAGGCGCGGGATGGACACTAATAATGTCAGAGTAAGAAAGAAAGTTTAGAGAAGTCGAGACTTGACCCAGATAGCTCAGTAATTGCATATTGAGACTTATTCTTCCTAGTTTCTTTACATTCTTTCTTAATAAGGAAAGATTAATCAGATTGATCAAAAAGTCATTGACTATATTCGGTTAAGGTGATCATATTAAATAAAGTTTTTTTAAAAAAGACAAAAGCAGGATTTAAAGATGGGCAGACTGAAAACCTGCTGGGCTTAGGGAAACAGATTTTGAAAACTCTTGTCTTGCTGTCCTGAGCTGGAGGGTTTGAGACGGCAGCTAGAAGAGAGGGTGTAGATATCAACTAAGCACTGGCGAGCATCTCAAGTAGTGGCATGAGGCTACAGGGAGCGGTGTCAGTTGACTTGTGTGGGTTACAAGGTCTCAGTTTTAGTTTCAGGTAAGAGAAATACAGAGTGTGAGAAAAAGAGAATCTCCATCACATAATGATTTTACATCTGAAATAGGACAATAGGAGAATTAAAGATTTTGGCAACTGAGCTTATCAGCCTAAGCTTCAGAAGACTGAGTTTAAATGCACCTCCCTCCCCACAGACACGCATACAGAAAGAGAGAGAGAGGCATTATAAAAGGCATATGTTTCTGTGATTAGTAACAAACTCCGATAAAAATAATCCTTAGCGTGAGTGAACCTTTAGATAATCATGCTAAGACAGTAGATACTATTGGTAGGTCCTTCTAAGATATTCTAATTTTAGGTTATACTTGATTTTAGTAGGTAGTTTTCAACCTCTTGTTGCCATGGAGATCCTAAGGTTTCAGAGAAAGCATATTAGAAGGAGCTAGGGATGAGGAGGAGTGGCCAGGGAAAGAAAGGGCACTCTCTTCCCAGGGAGCTACTCTGCCTTATTTTGTTTTAAACCGAGATTTTTGCATAGCATTTTGTTTGAAAAGAAAAGCTCTGCTATTTCTTTCAAAAATGGAAGTAATTGATTAAAAGTAGTATTTAATTTGCCAAAACATCCTCAATTATGTTCAAAATCCCTTATGAAATCTAATATAAATCTCTAATTTATTTACACTTTCTTCAGAAAGCTTAAATATTCCAGCTATATAATCTGGGTGGGGTACCACGATAATTTAGAGTCAAAGTTCATAGAGAAATGATCTTGCATGGTGTGCCTTAAAATCCAGCCTCTATATATTGGAGTCTCAAGTGTCTTATTTCTCAAACCCATTCTGGAGAGGAACATCTCAGGGGACTTTCTAACTGTGGAGAAAGTGACCAAATGTTTTCAAGTTATGGCCCCTCTGCAAGTTGCATGTTGTAATGGAAATACTAGTCTGGGATGAAGGTGAGAATTAAATAAACTAGCACAGGTGACTAGGAGAATCTTAATTCTCCTTCAGAATCTCCTGGAGAAATGAGGAAGGTGGACCAAAGATCTCTAGTATGACATCTTTACTTTGAGAACCCCACTTGGCCAGGTTGGATGGCAGAAGAGACCAACACAATGGCTTTGGGAGGGTATACGGAAGATCACAGGGTCAGATGAGTGAATTTCAAATTTCTTTCTAGGTCTCCAGGCCCAACATCCCTAGGTTTGAGGACAATATTCACCAGGCCTCGGCTGCTGCTGCTAAGTTACTTCAATCGTGTCCGACTCTGTGCGACCCCGTAGATGGTAGCCCACCAGGCTCCCCCGTCCCTGGGATTCTCCAGGCAAGAACACTGAAGTGGGTTGCCATTCCCTTCTCCAATGCATGAAAGAGAAAAGTGAAAGTGAAGTTGCTCAGTCGTGTCTGACTCTTCGTGACCCCATGGACTGCAGCCTACCAGGCTCCTCCGTCCATGGATTTTCCAGGCAAGAGTGCTGGAGTGGGGTGCCATTGCCTTCTCCTCACCGGGCCTCTAGCTTTTGTAAACGCTGAGAAACATTTGCTTGGTAAGTAGCACTTTCCCTCCCCAAAGAGAATGGATTTGAAACCTGATCCAACTAATGAAATTAGTTTAAAAAGTCTGAAAGTACAAAGAAAATTTCCTCTATTCTCTACACGATGTTTCTTACCTACATGACATCAAAGTTCAAACCAATAAGAATTCCGAGAAGAATATAAAAGAAGTTTTGATTCAAAGGAGACCCAGATACATGGTGGAAACATCAGGGAGGTATCAATGCAAGCTGATTGCCACGATGGGGACTGCTGTAATTAGCCTGCCATTTAATTTCCTTGAACACATTTTGCAACTGTAGCGGAGTTAAAAAAAAAAAAAAAAATCTGGTAGAGGGCTAAAATTACCAAGATTCTCTTACTGGAATAATACTAGGGAACTGCATATGAATTTTAATGGTTTGAGAATTCTAAGGTGGTATTCTTGCAAAAAATAATTTTTAATGTTATACTTAGATCCATCCCCTTTTGGTAATTGTCTACCCCTGTCCTTAATTGTCTATTACACAGTTTTATAGCAAAGAGAAATAATGTTGTTTTCTGCTTCCCTGATGGTTCAGATGGTAAAGAATCTGCCTGCAATGCAGAAGACCTGGGTTTGAAGATCCCTACTCTGGGTAGGAAAGATCCCCTGGAAGAGGAAATGGCAACGCACTCCAGCATTCTTGTCTGGGAAATACCATGGACAGAGGAGCCTGGCAGGCTGCAGTCCATGGGGTCCCAAAGAGTCAGACACGACTGAGTGACTAACACTTTCACTTCCACTTTTCACAGCAATTGCTACTTCCTTATCATAAAACAGTAATTTTAGTGCCTCTTTATGTTCAGAATCATCCTATGTATTTTAGGCATCATGAGGGCAGGCATTGCATTTTATTACTCACCATTGTAAGTCTAGCACCTTGCATTATCTTTGAATGTTAGCCATTTAAGTGGATATAATTCCATGAACAGAGGAACCTGGTGAGCTATAGTCCATGGGGTTGCAAGGAGTTGGACATCACTGAGCAATTCAATACACACTACAGTGGTATCTCATTGTGGTTTTTATTTTCATTTCCTTTATGAGTGTTGATAATGAGCACCATTTTACATGCCTACTGGCCATTCAAATACCCTGTTTGTGAAGTGTCTGTTCAAGTCTTTTGCCCGTTTTTTTTTTTTTTTTTTTTTTTTTAATTGAGTTGTACCAATTGCCTTGTGGCTCAACCAGTAAAGAATCTGCCTGCGATGTGGGAGACCTGGGTTCAATCCCTGGGTTGGGAAGATCCCCTGGAGTAGGGAAAGGCTACCCACTTCAGTATTCTGGCCTAGAGAATTCCATGGGCTGTATTGTCCATGGGGTCACAAAGAGTCGGACATGACTTAGTGACTTTCACTACACTCCTTCATCAATTGTCTTACTGACTTGTAGGAAGGAATTCCTAATATATTCTGGATATGAGTTTATATATATATATATATATATATATATATATATATTCACATGTATGAAACAAATATGTTTTTCCTACTCATTTTTAAAATCATTAACTGAAAAATTACTGTAAATCTAACACACTCTAGCTTCCCTCATAGCTCAGTTGGTGAAGAATTCGCCTGCAATGCAGGAGACCCTGGTTTGATTCCTGCGTTGGGAAGATCTGCTGGAGAAGGGACAGGCTACCCACTCCAGTATTCTGGGGCTTCCCTTGTGGCTCAGTTGGTAAAGAATAATTGCAATGAGGGAGACCTGAGTTCAATCCCTAGGTTGGGAAGATCGCCTAGAGAAGGGAAAGGCTACCCATTCCAGTATTCTGATCTGGAGAATTCCATGGACAGTATAGTCCATGGGGTCACAAGAGTTGGACACAACAGAGCTACTTTCACTTTCACTTTTCAACACATTCTAAAGACAATGCAATTTTAAAGGATTAATAAAGGCTATTTTATAAATTAGATATTTTATAAGAAAAGGACATTAGTAAGTTTTATAATAAGAAATGGCTACCTCTGAAGAAATATGGTAGTTTCCTGCCTCTGAATAACCAATAATCTCTCATCTAGACATTTGGAGTATCAAAATTATTTTATAGTGTGTTTTTGCAGGTCTAATATTCTTCATCACTGTAGGTATCAGGGATTTACTTGAATGTTAAATAGCTCTGAAATTATAAGTTGGAAACACATTTTTTAAATATGTATTGGGGGAGATATATATGCTCTGAGTAGTTCATAAATAATAAACTCTTTTTTAAGTTATTATGAGCAAGATTACTTATTCCTTAAGTAGCTTTTAACATTCAAATAGGCCCTTATTGAAAAGATTCCAAAGCTTTCTGATACACAAATTTCTTTTAGTCCTATTGATTTCTTTTTTACATATAATCAACTTTTGACTTATCTTGGAAAAGTAGAATGAGGTTTGGTTTTTTACTTTGACAGACTAACAATAGGAAGAGTATATGGGCATCACATTAATGAAGATAGATGAGTGGCTGCTAAGTGATGAATCACTTAACAAGTGATTGTTAAGTTTCCCTCCAGTTTTAAGAGTGGTACCTAGCAGACGTAGTACTGGAAGTCAATGTCTCTTTCATTGTATTAATTAATGGAATAACCTACTCATTTATTCAAACAACAAGTCCCTCAGTCAGTCCATCAGCAATATTTATTAACTCAAATGCTGTGGAAGACCCTATACTATACACTGAGTAGGTTTAAAAGTATAGAAAATGGAGTTCTTCCTATCAAAGTTTGTATAGTCTAACATTAGAGATAAACTATGTAACCGAAATTAAATTTACAAAAGTATATATCATAAGCAGGATATAGATAAAGGGCTATGACCATTTAAAGAATTCAAGCTCATGGAAAGATGATGTATTTGAATAGAGCAGTGGAGGACTGGGATATGAAAGGAGACAGTCTATTCTTAAACTGTTTGGTACAAATAGCCTTATCCTCTGTAAATATTTACATTGAAATTAATTAAAGTAGGAGAAAATTAAAAAATTCAGATCATTTTCAAAGGTTAGTTCATTTTCAGAACTAACCTCATTTCTAGTGCTACATGTGTACTGTGGATCTCCTATGTAATGGTACAGACTGAATATGTCCTTCATCCCAGAAGGACATCTTGTTCCATTGAACAAGACTGATTTAGATAGAAAAGCACTAGGAAAAAAGAAAAAAAAAAAAAAAAAACCTCAAGCATCAGAAATTAGGTCATATATTTGTGGAAGAGCAAATGTTTCAGCTTATGCAGGTAACTTGAACGTAAATGACTGAAGTAATATTGGAAAAAAGTCAGAATCAAACCGTGAAAACATCAGAAACTGGGTTTTATTTTGCCTTTTTCAAATTTTAAGTAAAAGGTGGTCAAAATGGACATTAACAATGTTGGTCTCAGAGAAATCAAGTGATTTAAAGAGGGAAAAGAGAGTTGCTTTACATCCAAACTAGACCAGGGGTAGCAGACATATAGGAAGTAAAGGGCTATGGGCCCATCACTGAATCATTTAACAAATATTTACTGAGTGTATACTCTGGGTCAGCAATTTTCTAGACAAAATTTAGAGCAATTAAAAAAAACTGACAAAAATTCCTTCTTAATACAGGTTGCATTTCAATGCAATCAGTTAGCTAGACTTTAAATTCATTTACTACTTCCATGTAATTCTTACAACAAACGTATGAGACGGGTATATTAGCTCTCATTGTATGGATAAGCTTAATTACCACAGGTTCCAAATCTATATAACAGCTATAATAATAAAGTAATAAGGTATAGTTATATCTATATTACATGCAGGTGACCTTGGAACAACACGGGTTTGAACTATGTGGGTTCACTTGCTCACAGATTTGAGCTTCAATAAATCCACACAGTACTACATGGTCAGTGGTTGGTTCTATTTGTGATTGCAAAACAGTGAATGCAGAGGGAAGTCTATGGGAGTTGAGTATCTATGGACTTTGATATAGGCAGTGATGCCTTGAACTAATCCCTTGTGGTCACTGATAGACAACTGTATTTATAAATGTGATTGAAACTATTCTAAATATTTTACTTATTTAATATTCATTTAAAATTCCTAACAACTTTGTGAAGAAAAGATAAGCATTTCCATCTTCTTTCAACAGGTGAGAAAAGTAAGATTTTACATTTTTTCTAGTATTTGCCTAAGCTTATCAATAACTGCACAGTAAACCAGGACTGAATTCAGGTCATCCGAGTTCCAAGGTCAGCTCTAATGGGCAATGCATTGCTCATAGATCTATTTGGTTCCAAAGCTGATGCTTATACTTGAAAAAGAGAAATTGTAATATTCAGTGACTTGACAGTCAGTGAAATATAACCAAAAAGAAAGAGTAAGACTCCAGGGTATCAGTGGCATTCTTTTAGGGATGCACGATAACTTTATCCTGACTTCATATTGTCCCCTGGAAAAAACCCACGCTCACACGATCACTGCTTTGACAATGTTAATATATCAAAAAGGGCCTTGTGTCTTCTTCGTGGATTACTCCTAAAATTAGAGGGCAGACTAGGAGCAAAAGTGGAAACATGTATCAAAGACAGCCTAAATAAATGGACTTGGAGGAAGAATGTCCATGTGACTGCACAGATCGGAGAATGAGTTTTCTATAACACATGAACATGATCACAGCAAGCTCGGGGTTCCTGTACCTGAGTTTGGAATGAACACACTTCAACTTGCAGTTAAAACATTTCCTTGAGGTAGTTGATTGGCAGTTTGCCCCCTCGGTGAATGAACTACATTTCTAATCAAAGGAAGTGGCTAAAAATTCAGGACCCGTCCCTCTGACTCTCAGGCTGCACAAAGGTGGGAGCTGATGATGCCCAGGGACTAGGACATCTGCTCAGTTAAACCCTGCTGTCTGCGGTCCAGCGCTTCGTTATTTCTTAGAAGCTGAAGTTAGTCTCTGTCCTCTGTTTCTTCTCTTCTAAGCCACATTTCAACAAACCTCATCCACCCGACACCCTAACGAGTGTGAAACTCTTCTCCTCAGCCTCACTCCCTCATCTGCAGTCTCTCTCTTCATCATATTTTGCCTCAGTCACGCCACAGGTTTCCCAATATGGTCTCTTGTTGTTCAGTTGCTGGGTCATGTCTGATTCTTTTGCGACCTTGTGGATTGGAGCCCAGCAGGCTCCATGTCTGGGGATTTTCCAGGAGGAATACTGGCGTGGGTTGCCATTTCCTTCTCCATCTGAACTCTAAATCCCCTCTTTTCCAGCTACATTGCAATCCATTCTCCACATTGCAGCCAATTAGTGTTTATAAAATGCAGATTTGATCACGTAAATTTCTTTATTGAAAACCTATATTAATACCAATTGATTTTTGATGGTGCCCAAACCTCTTAATATGCTTTCCAAGGACTTCATAATTCAACCTTTTTTTTTTAATATCAACTGACACTCCCCTCTCTCTGTGACCTTTTCTGCAACTCTGAGCCAACTGTTCTTCCCCTAAAACATACCAAGCTGTTTTATACCTCATACCTTTGAGAGAAGTGATACAAAATAAAATTTTTACTTTGTGCATTTTCAGTTTTACTGTTATATGTTTATTTGCTCTTTCAGACCTCAGGAAATATCTAACTCAGACGCCTGGGAACCAAGACCAATGCATGGCTTCCTAAAAGACATTTTTAATCAGGCTAAGTCAGGGGCTTCTGAAGCAAGATTTAAGATATCTCTGTACCCAGGACTTGAGATGGAGCTACCTGCAGTCAGGATGCTTTTGTTGTTTCAAAGTGTATAGGTGTTGCTCTTGCACTGATTTCTAAATGCTAAGTATCCCTGATGCTAAGTGCCTCCCTGTTCTGGCAGTGACCAACTGACAACACATTTAATAGGTAAACTCTGCTGCCCAGGCATACTCCCCTCCCTGCTCACCTCTGAGAAAGGCACTATGTGCTGCTGTGAAAATGGGCTCTTGCCAGAGATGACAAGTATCAAGTCTTTAGGGGCTACAGCTGGGTCACGTGGTACTAGAAACTAGAGGCGGCAGTGAGAACAGACGTGGAGACATGACATGAGAAAAGACATGGAGCCACTGGTCTCTTCTTCTACAGATTCACTCATTTTCCTCTTGCACCATCAGAGGAAAAGATCACAGAGACGAAAGATTGTTGCATAAAAGCAACATGACCAGAAAAAAAGCGCGAACTGGCTACTCAAACTGGACCTAATGGGGACTTTAATAAGGGAGGTGGTAAGGATGGGAAGAAAGTCTATTATCAGTTGTAAAACTGACCAAAACAAGGAATGCCATATACTCAGGCACATAAGAGGCCTTTGGAATATGTCCTGAATGAGACACTTCAGACCACAGGTAATATTACAGAGAAGAACAAACCCAACTCCATATTGAATCTATTCCTTTATGCTCTAACGTTGTACTCTGCTGCAAGTGTCAATGCCATTTGTCATTTCTTACACTCTACAATGAGCAGCAGGGAGAAATAGCCATTGAATGTCAATCACGTAGTTATTTAAAAATACGAGAAGTTGAGCATCTTTGCCATGCTGACTTTCCAAGGATATTTAACAGAAGAAGTGGGCATACGGAGTTGGATGAGAGACTGCATTTAGATCTTAAATAAAGCAATTAGGACTTGGGGTTTTCCCATATGGAGTGACAGTGTGGTATAATGGAAAGAGGATGAACACCAGCTGATGTATCAGTCCACCCTCCACTCTATACAGAGTCCCTTGGCAATGGGGTTGATGGCTGGAGTCCAGGGTCACACCCTCTCCCTTTTCTCTTCGCTTTCCCTCTTACCCCTCCCACCTACTTTATTAGCATAACTGTATATTTCAATCTGTTCACTCTTGTCACCAAAATTGCCAATTCTGGCCAATTAGTTTTGGGACTGGATAAGCCAGTCAGCCACTCTGGGCCCCAGATTTCTCATTTATGAAATGAGGTGTTGGAACAGATGGTTTCATACCTCCCTTTGGGCCTTCTAACATTATGAGTGAGAATTTATATTCCTCAAAATCCCCTCCCTTGAGAGCTTTGACTTTCGAGGATCCAAGGAGGAGCAAGTTTTGCTCTGTATTCAGCAAGTCACAGCTTTGGATTTCTCATCAGTAGCTTTCATTTGTGTTCAAATGGCCACAGAGAAACGTCATGGTGTATTTATAAACCTGTGACTAATGGGACATTAGAAACACTTAAAAGGCAACACCATGCCAGACACAATGGCTGAATATTCATTAGAACATTTTTATCTCAAAACTGAACCAACAAAAATGTTCAAAAGGCTTTCATATGTGACTGATCTTTACCACAAATTGTTGTTACTAAATATGGCACAGTTCTCAGGTTGGTGGAACAATATCTAAGTCCTTTCTCTCATCTGATTTTTATTTTTTATTATCAATATCCACAATGCAAAATGAATGCACTTTTTCTCCATGAAGGGGAAAACATTCAAAGAAGTATTCTCCCTTTCACAGAAGTTTGTTCATTAAAACTCCTCTTTCTTTTATCTTGGATTTGGGGACTTCAGCACCAAACTGGGTAATACAACTTTTAGGATATGATGAAAACTTTCCGAGATGGAAACACAAAGGGAAAGAGCATTTATTAATAATTGTATGAGCCTAGCCCAGGATGTGGCCCCCAGGCATTCACAGAAAGTTTGTTAAAGGGGTGAATGAATGCACACACTGCAGAGCTTCCCTATTTAAAGCCCAGTGCAGGCCACTCTGTTAGAGGGCGCAGGGACCACACCAGAAAAAGGGAAGCTGCCCGAGGGCCCCTAGCCGGGAAGTGGCGAGGAAAGAATGTGAATGGATACAAAGCTCATTTTTGAGGGGGAAAAAGTAGAACTTAAAGCCACTTTCTCATGGCATAGGTATAACAAAATTATCAAATTTGCTTTTACTCTCTGTGGAACATTATGTGCCTAGAGATAGTACAGTAGACTTTAAAGAATGCAGGGTTTCATATAGAAAATTACCACCGGCTATCTATTTTACATATAGTAATGAATGAATACGGAGAAGGCAATGGCACCCCACTGCAGTACTCTTGCCTGGAAAATCACATGGATGGACGAGCCTGGTAGGCTGCAGTCCATGGGGTCGCTAAGAGTCGGACACGACTGAGCGACTTCACTTTCACTTTTCACTTTCATGCATTGGAGAAGGAAATGGCAACCCACTCCAGTGTTCTTGCCTGGAGAATCTCAGGGATGGGGGAGCCTGGTGGGCTGCCGTCTATGGGGTCGCACAGAGTAGGACATGACTGAAGCGACTTAGCAGCAGCAGTGAATGAATATGTTTCAATGCTTGTCTCCCAATTCATCCCATCCACTCCTTCCCCCATTTTGTCCACAAGTCTCTTCATTATGTCCGCATTTCCATTGCTGCCCTGAATATAGATCTATTTTTCTAGATTCTGTGTGTATGCCTTAATGTATATTTGTTTTTCTCTTTCTGACTTACTTCATTCTGTACAATGGACAGTAGGTTCATCCACTTCATTCACTGACTGACTCATTCATTCATTCCACTGACTCAAATGCATTCTTTTTTATGGCTGAGTCATATTCCCTTGTTTATATACGTATCAAAACTTGTTCATCCATTCATCTGTCAATGGGCGTCTAGGCTGCTTTTGTGTCCTAGGTATTGTAAATAGTGCTTCAATGAACAATGGGGTACATGTGCCTTTTTCAGTTATGGTTTCCTCAAAGTATATTTCCAGTGGTGGGATTGCTGGGTCATATGGTAGTTGTATTCCTAGTTTTTTAAGGAATTTCCATACTGCTCTCCATAGTGGCTATAACAATTTACATTCCCACCAACAGTGGGAATTTGCTGTACGATACAGGGATAATATGCTGTATAATACAATGCATAATCAAAGCCGGTGCTCTGTGACAACCTCGAGGGGTGGGATAGGGTGGGAGGTGGGAGGGAGGTTCAAGGGAGGGGGCATATGTATAACTCATGGCTGATTCATGTTGATGTATGGCAGAAGCCAACACAATACTGTAAAGCAAATGTCCTCCAATTAAGAATAAATAAATTTTAAAAAATGCAGAGTTTGAAATTAGAGTAATAGACTTAACTCCTACCTCTGCTACTTAGTAATTGTATAACATTGGGCAAGATCATTAACACCAAGGCACAGTTTCCTGATCTGCAAAATAAGGCTCACCATACCTAGAAAGGTCTTTCTTAGAATTAGAGAAAATATGCAGAGTATTCTCATAATCCTGATGCCTTCGGTGTTCAGCAAACAGCAGCTATTATCATGACTATAGATGCTGATTAAATATTTTGTAAATGGTAGCCTCGATGACACAAACATTTAAACAGCTTCTCAAAAGTGAAACAACACACCTAACCTTTTGAAACCTCTAACGAGCAAACGGAAAATGAAGGTTCTGGCATTAAAAAGTCATGACTGTAGAAGAGCTAATTATTAGTGCGAACTGTCTGGTGTATCAGTAACTTGACTTCTAATTTTGTTTGGGACAAAGGTCTTCACAATGCATAATCAGTTAAGTCCTGAAAAGAAAGCAGAATTTGCCTGAGCTGTCTTCATGCCTCCTTTCCTTACTGCTCAGGCGAAGTTCTTTGCTATGGCTCCAAAGAGTTCCCTGCATGCTTCTGTACCTTTTTTTTTGTTTTGTGCTTAGCAGTCACGAAGTGAATAACATAAGTCACACACCTTTTGGTTTCTGTATCAGCAGCTCTTTCAGTTACACACCCTGATGTGCTAGGCCTGTCTGCCTGACTGAGCATTGTTGCCAACGGGGTTTTCTTTGCTTATCTTGCAAGAAAGGAGGGCTGTTTTGGTTTTAGCTTGTATGCAATATAACTACTTAGCCCTCAGTCTTTCCTTATACACAGACACTAAAGACTGCTTGATGGTGTTGCAGATCCAAATGTCGTAACTGGTAAGGACATAAAGATGTTGGTTATATTTAAAAGCAGATAAAAATCAAATTTAAACTCTTCTGGATAATGCATGAGAAAAATGGAGTGAGGCAGGGGAAGTGGTGTGTTTATGAAGAGTGTAATATCTAAAGACAAAAATCCTGAGTTCAAATTTTAGCTAAGCAAGCCATCGTCATTTTCCTTATCATCACCAAAATAACAATTATTACAACAAAAACTACAAATATAAACAAGACAACAGTTGTCATACCAACACAGCCCACCCTCACTCATATCCTATATGGGTAATCATGTTACCACTTGTATTAGCCATTTTAAATATCTTATATCACTTAAATGTTGTAATAATATAAAGAAGATTATATCATGTCTTTTTTTTAGGTCAAAAACTTGAGTCTCAGGCAATCATATCACGACCTAGGTGTCTCGAATGGTAAATGACAGAACCAAGATTCACACATGGTTGGTCTGACTTCAAATTCATGCACTTTCAGATGTCACTCAGCACCCCACTCTTATCCTATATGGGTAATCATGTTTACTTCCCTGGTGGCTCAGACAGTAAAGTGGCTGCCTATAATGTGGGAGAGCCAGGTTCGATCCCTGGGTCGGGAAGATCCCCTGGAGAAGGAAATGGCAACCCACTCTAGTACTCTTGCCTGGAGAATCCCATGGATGGAGGAGCCTGGTGGGCTACAGTCCATGGGGTCGCAAAGAGTCGGACATGGGTACTCATGTTTGGGTCACATAAATTCTCTAAACCTCTGTTTCCTCATCTGTATAGTTCTTAGTATTAACTAGGTCACACAATTATTTGTGGATCAACTATAATAATACATAAAAATAGGTGTTATCTAAGACAATATATTATGTAATTAACGATGAGGCTATTTTTATCCTTTGCAAGAGGTACTTTACTCCTGTCATTTTAACAAAACTATCTGGCCCCTCCCTCACCAGGATACAGAAGAGCTTTGCCCCTACTGTTCCATTACTTCCTCCCCTTTTTACATTTTAATATAGTCACCAAATTGATGCTGTCCACAGGTAGGTATCTGAGAGGCAATTCCTCACTTTCAAGACTACAATGAATAAAAGTGTACTGAAAGGTAAGTCCTGTTTTTGTCCTTGTTTATGCCAAGCTCCTCGGCAAGGGAATCTAGGAAGTGTTTGTAGAACGTGGGTTGGAAGTCAGAGTGGGAAAGTCATTTCTGGAAAAGGGGGATGAAACTCATCACAAGGACATCCGCACCTGAGAAAAGCGATGTTCCTATTCCATGGTCTCCATTTCCCCGATCTTCCCAGGTCAGCCCACCAGTAGGGGGTGCTAGAAGGAGATTACAGGGTTGGAGAAGGAAGAAGGGACTTTCTGGCTCCTTTCCCTTCCCACGAGTTCCCTGCCTGCTTGGTGCTCCTGCAGGTATTCTGGGTATACATCTTCACACTTTCAACAGCACTTCCTTCCCAGAAAAGCAGCTAAGACCAATCTGCAGTTTTTTTCCCCACTTTTGCAGCAAGCCCTTGCAGCTTAGTCATTCCCCCTCCAGAATCAGTAGCATCAGCAGAGCAGAATCCTTAGCCCAGGGCACAGGGTCACAGCCCCATAGGGTGCCAGCACTGGGCTGAGGCTGAACAACCAGAGCAGTGCCCCCTCCTCAGATGCCTTAACTTCAGCTCTTAAGTGCCCCTTCTCCACGCTTCTCAGTGATAAGATGTCTAATCTCTTCCCTTCCCTTTCTGTACTCACTACCTCCATGAAACATCAAGGCTCTCCTTTTGTCTTTTCAGTTATCTCATAAAGAGTCTTGTTGTTCAGTCACTAAGTTGTGTCTAACTCTCTATGACCCCATGGACTGCAGCATGTCAGGCCTCTCTGTCCTTCACCATCTCCCAAAGTTTGCTCAGGTATATCCAGTCAGTGATGCCATCCAACCCTCTCATCCTCTGTTGCGTCTTTTAATTTTTTGGTTGTGGTCACCGTCCACAGTGACTTTGGAGCCCAGGAAAATAAAATTTGCCACTGTTTCCACTTTCCCCCCATCTATTTGTTGTTTTTAATACCTAGTTAACAACATGTCCTCTCTGTTCAGTGTACACCCCCTGTATACACTCTCCCAGTTGCCCTCTTAGTTGGATAAAAGGATTAAAGTGTATAACCTTTGGCAGAAAGGGGATGGGAACATAAAACCCAGGCATCTGAAAAGATTCTGACTCTATGGGGCTGGAAAGTGGGTGAGGACTGTCACTGATGAAGAAATCTACTGTGTACAAGTACAAAATTCCAGGCTGGATGAATCACAAGCTGGAATCAAGTTTGCCAGGAGAAATATCAACAACCTCAGGTATGTAGATGATACCACTCTAATGGCAGAAAGTGAAGAGGAACTAAAGAGCCTCTTGATGAAAGTGAAAGAGGAGAGTGAAAAAGCTGGCTTAAAACAACATTCAAAAAACTAAGATCGTGGCATCTGGTCCCATCACTTTAGGGCAAATAAATGGCTCCAAAATCATGGAGGACAGTGGCTGCAGTCATGAAATTAAAAGACACTTGCCCCTTGGAAGAAAAGTTATGACAAATTTAGACAGTGTATTTAAAAGCAGAGATATCACTTTGAGCGGGAGGGCTCAGGAAAGCATCAAACATGCTGGGCTTTGTGATGGAATCATAACTGTCGCGTCCTGCCTTCACCTCCCCCAAGTGCACACTGGCTGTAATTAATGGTGACTGATTTGGAAGTTCCAGTTGCATCTGCTGGGATAAAATATGTACCGCTGTGGAAATAATAAAAATGAAAGCTCTTTATGAGTTGGGGGAAGGGGGGGCTTCACAAATTACCACTGAGTCCTGAAAATGAAGCTGTTGCTTTTCCTATCAAATAACATTGTAGTTGCCCAGGAGGCAGCTTTCTCTGCTCCTAGTCATGTAGACAATGAGTGTGCACATAAGTACTTCTCCCCACCTTTTCACTGGGGCTGCACCACAGAACTGGGGCTTTGACTATAGTCTGCTAATAGGCCTAACACGGTTGGACTAAGTCATTTTAAAATGCAATTACTACTGGACTGAAGAGATGCAAAACACACACACAAATTCTCCTTAGAGTATATGATCAGTTTAGATACCATTTCTATTTCTCCTTGACCCTGTTGTGCCAGATCAATGTTTTGTATCTGAGAGACATAAAGGTTTTTGAAGTACAGCTGATTTGCAAAATGGTGTTAGTTTCAACTGTACAGCAAAATGATTCAGTAATATTTTTTTCAGATTACAGTTCATTATTACAAGGTATCTAATTATTTGTACTATACAGTATATCATTGTTGCTTATCTATTTATGTACAGTCATTTATATCTGTTAATCTCATACTCCTAATTCACCCCTGCTTCCCTCCCTCTCCTCTTTGGTAGCCGTAAGTTGTTTTCTACGTATGTGAGTTTCTGTTTTGTATATAGATTCATTTGTATTGTTTTTTAGATTCCACGTGTAAGTGATATCATATAATATTTGCCTTTTTCTGTCCGAATGACTTCACTGAGTACAATGTTCCCTAGGTTCATCGATGTTAATGCAAATGGGAATATTTCATTCATTTTTATGGCTGAGAAACATTCTTCTGAAGCCAGTTGTCTGTTGGGAATTCTGGTTGGGAATTTAGATTACATCCATGTCTTGACTATCATAAACAGTGCTGCTATGACACTGAAGTGCATGTATCTTTTTAAACTACAGTTTTTGTTTTTCTCTGGGTATATACACCCAGGAATGAGATTGCTGCATCTTATGGTAACTATATTTTAAGTTTTATAAAAAAACCTCTATGCTGGTTTTCCACAGTGGCTCCACCAATTTACATTCTCCATCAACAACAGTACAGGAAGGGTATCTTTTCTCCATACCCTCTCTGTAATTAGTATTTTTAATCTTTTTTATGATGGCCATTCTGACCAATACTAGGTAATAACTTATTGTGGTTTTGGTTTTTTAAGTACTGTTTGATGAGTCAATTGAAGGATCCAACAACCAATGAAACATGTGGGAAGCCAGAAAGGAAGACCAGGAGAAGGGACAAGATACATATTTAGCCCTTAATATCTGCTGTACAATGTGCTTGAAATTAATTTACCTTTTTTGACTAATCCTATTGTATGAATAATAAAGTCTCTGGGACATAGAAAAACCACCTTGTATAGCCTCTAGAATCTTCAGTCCCTGTTAAATCAAAGTTAGAAAACAGATTTCTCCCCACCACCCACCACCCACATGCACATGTGGGTCACTTCCAGGAAGGAACTTCAAGCTCTCATTAGGAGTTATGGATCTGGATTCCCTGAGCCTCAGTTCAAATTCCACCATTTTTATTAATTCTGTGTCTCTGGGCAAGAAAGCTAATCTTTCTGGTCCTCAGATTCACCATTTAGAGAACTAGATTAATACCAATACCTATTTCATAAGATGTTTGTGAAGATAAAATAAAATAAAAATGAAGTCCTTAGAATGGTGTCTGAATTATCAGTTCAGTTCGGTTCAGTTCACTCACTCAGTTATGTCCAACTTTTGCAACCCCGTAGACTGCAGCAGACCAGGCTTCCCTGTCTATCACCAACTCCCGGAGCTTGCTCAAACTCAAATCCATCCAATCGGTGATGCCATCCAACCATCTCATCCTCTGTCACCACTTCTCCTCCCACCTTCAATCTTTCCCAGCATCAGTGTCCTTTCAAATGAGTCAGCTCTTCCCATCAGGTAGCCAAAGTATTGGAGCTTCAGCATCAGCCCTTCCAATGAATATTCAGGACTGATTCCCTTTAGGATTGACTGGTTGAATCTCCTTGCAGTCCAAGGGACTCTCAAGAGTCTTCTCCAACACCACAGTTCAAAAGCATAATTATTTGGCACTCAGCTTTCTTTATAGTCCAACTCTCACATCCATACATGACTACTGGAGAAACCACAGCTTTGACTAGACAGACATTTGTCAGCAAAGTAATGTCCCTGCTTTTTAATGTGCTGTCTAGGTTGGTCATAACTTTTCTTCCAAGAAGCGGGCGTCTTTTAATTTCATGGCTGCAGTCACCATCTGCAGTGATTTTGGAGTCCAAGAAAATAAAGTCTGTCACTGTTTCACTGTTTCCCCATCTATTTGCCATGAAGTGATGGGAACAGATGCCATGATCTTTGTTTTTTGAATGTTGAGTTTTAAGCCAGCTTCTTCACTCTCCTCTCTCATTTTCTACAAGAGGCTCTTTAGTTTCTCTTCCGTTTCTGCTATAAGGGTGATGTTATCTGTATATATGATGTTATTGATATTTCTCCCTGCAATCTTGATTCCAGCCTGTGCTTCATCTAGTCATGCATTTTGCATAATGTACTCTGCATATAAGTTAAATAAGCAGGGTGATAATATACAGCCTTGACATACTCCTTTCCCAATTTGGATTCAGTCTGTTGTTCCATGTCCGGTTCTAACAGTTGCTTCTTGACCTGCATACAGATTTCTCAGGAGGCAGGTAAGGTAGTTTGTTATTCCCATCTCTTTCAGAATTTTCCACAGTTATTTATGATTCACACTGTCAAAGCCTTTAAGTAGGCAATGAAGCAGAAGTATATTTTTTTCGGAAATCTCTTGCATTTTCAGTGATCCAACGGATGCTGGCAATTTGATTTCTGGTTCCTCTGCCTTTTCTAAATCCAGCCTATACATCTGGAAGTTCTTGGTTTACATACTGTTAAAGCCTAGCTTGGATAATTTTGATTATTACTTTGTTAGTGTGTGAGATGAGTGCAACTGTATGGTAGTTTGAATATTCTTTGGCATTATCTTTCTTTGGGATTGGAATGAAGACTGATCTTCCAGTCCTGTGGCTACTGCTGACCTTACAAATTTGCTGGCATATTGAGCGCAACACTTTAACAGCATTGAGTTTTAGGACTTGAAATAGCCCAGCTGAAATTCCATCACCTCCACTAGCTTTGTTTGTAATGATGCTTTCTAAGGCCTACTTGACTTCACACTCCTGGATGTCTGTCTCTAGGTGAGTAATTACACAATCATGGTTATACGGGTCATTAAGAACATTTTTTTTATACAGTTATTCTGTGTATTCTTGCCACCTCTTCTTAATATTTTCTGCTTCTGTTATGTCTGTACTGTTTCTGTCCTTTATTGTGCTCATATTTGCATGAAATAAAGAATATCTCTGATTTTCTTGAAGAGATCTCTAGCTGTTCCCATTCTATTTTTTTCCCCTCTATTTCTTTGCATTTATCACTTAGAAAGTGATAAATCCTTGATATTCTTATGCTCGCTATTCTTTGGAACTCTGCATTCAGAGGAATATATCGTTCCTTTTCTACTTTGCCTTTAGCTTATTTTCTTTTCTCAGCTATTTGTAAGGCCTCCTCAGACAACCATTTTGCCTCTTTGCATTTCTTTTTCTTGGGGATGGTCTTGATCACTGCCTCCTGTAAAATGTCATGAACCTCCATCCATAGATCTTCAGGCACTCTGTCTATCAGATCTAATCCCTTGAATCTGTTTGTCACTTCCACTGTATAATCATGAAGGATTTGATTTACGTCATTCCACTAGACTGAATGGTCTAGTGGTTTTCCCTCCTTTCTTCAATTTAAGCTGGAATTTTGCATTAAGGAGTCCCTGATCTGAGCCACAGTCAGCTTCCAGTCTTGTTTTTACTGACTCTGTAGAGCTTCTACAACTTTGGCTGCAAAGAATATAATCAATCTGATTTCAGTATTGACCATCTGGTGATGTCCATGTGTAGAGTCTTCTCTTGTGTTGTTGGAAGAGGGTGTTTGCTATGACCAGTACATTCTTTTGGCAAAACTCTGTTAGCCTTTGCCTGCTTCATTCTGTCGAAGAAGGCAATGGCACCCCACTCCAGTACTCTTGCCTGGAAAATCCCATGGATGGAGGAGTCTGGTAGGCTTCAGTCCATGGGGTCTCGAAGAGTCGGACACGACTGAGCGACTTCACTTTCACTTTTCATGCATTGGAGAAGGAAATGGCAACCTACTCCAGTGTTCTTGCCTGGAGAATCCCAGGGATGGGGGAGCCTGGTGGGCTGCCATCTTTGGGGTCACACAGAGTCGGACACGACTGAAGTGACTTAGCAGCAGCAGCAGCAGCAGCTTCATTCTGTTCTCCAAGGCCAAACTTGCCTGTTACTCCAGGTATCTCTTGACTTCCTACTTTTGCATTCCAGTCTCCTATGATGCAGAGGACATCTTTTTGGGGTGTTAGTTCTAGAAAGGCTTGTAGGTCTTCATAGAACCATTCAACTTCAGCTTCTTTGGCATTACTGGTCAGGGCATAGACTTGGATTACTGTGATATTGAATGGTTTGCCTTGGAAAAGAACAGAGATCATTCTGTCATTTACGAGACTGCATCCAAGTGCTGCATTTTGAACTCTTTTGTTGACTATGAGGGCTACTCCATTTCTTCTAAGGGATTCGTCCCCACAGTAGTAGTTATAATGGTCATCTGAATTAAACTTGCCCATTTTAGTCTATCTTGGTTCACTGATTCCTAAATTGTTGATGTTCACTCTTGCCATCTCCTGTTTGGCCACTTCCAATTTACCCTGATTCACGGATCTAACATTCCAGATTCCTATGGAATACTGTTCTTTACAGCATATGACTTTACTTCCATCACAGTCACATCCATACCGGCATTCTTTTCACTTTGGCTCTGTCTCTTCACTCTTTCTGGAGCTATGTCTCCACTCTTCTCTAGTAGCATATGTGGCACCTACCAACCTGGGGAGTTCATATTTCAGTATCGTATCTTTTTGCCGTTTCATACTGTTCACGGGGTTCTCAAGGCAAGAATACTGATGCAGTTTGCCATTCCCTTCTCCCATGCACCACATTTTGTCCGAACTCTCCACCATGACCTGTCCATCTTGCGTGACCCTACAGGACATGGTTCATAGTTTCACAGAGTTAGACAAGGATGTGATCCAAGTGGTAGCCAGTGCTTAATACAGGCATACTTCATTTTACTGTTCTTCACTTCATTGAGATCCACAGAAATTGCTTTTTTCTTTTTTTTCACAGATTGAAAGTTTGTAGCATCCCCACATTATCAAATTATGGTTAGAATTTTTCACAATCAAGTTGTTTTTAATTAAAGTATATGCATTGCTTTTTTTAAGACATAATGCTACTGCACACTTAATACTGTAGTGTAACTATAACTTTTATATGCAAAGAGAAGGCAAAAAAACTGTGAGTAGTTTTATTACAGTCAATTACAATATTCACTTTATTATAATAGTCTGGAATAAGCCTGCAACATCTCCAATATATGCCTGTAATAATACTAATAACCATGATATGTTCATGCATGCACTATAATAAACATACACTATATACATTATCTAAAATCCATATAACAGTCTTGAAAAAATATTAAAATTCCTCTTCTGTAAATAAAGTAACTAATGCTCAGTTACTCTAAATGGCTTGTTCAAGCTACAGAGTCAATAAAAAAGGAAACTCAGGTTAAGAATGATCCCCTTTGGTTTCTGTAGAACATCTAATCTTACTATTGTCAATTACACTAATTCTTAAAATTCGTCTTTATAGTGTGTTTCCTCCACTTAGGCTGCAGTCATCTCTCAGCATCTGGGAGGGATTGGTAACAGAATCTCTCTTGGATACCAAAAGCCAGGGATGCTCAATTGTCTTATATAAAATGATCTAGTATTGATATTTGCAGACTCACATTCTCCCATATACTTTAAATCATCTCTAGAATACTTATAATTTATAATACCACATAAAATATATGTAAATAGCTGTAAATATAATTTAACAATATGGAAGTTAAGAAAAATGATTTCGAACCTCCTTCTTTCAGTCATTCAAAAATCTGCTTATAATCTAAAGTCAGTCCATTGTAACTGTGGTTCAACATCCACAAACTCAATCAGCCCTGGTTCATGTAGTACTGTAGAACATATTTAGTGGAAAAGAATCTGCATAAAAGTGGACCAATACAGCTCAGACCCACGTTATTCAAGAGTTCACTGTACACAGTTGCTGGCATGCAGCAAATTCAATTTTTGCTTCTTGGAACTCTCTGGATTTTTCTCCCCGATTTTGTTGATCTTTTGTTGGTAAAATCCATGGATGAGAAATCTATAGATTTGGAGTGCCAGCTGTATTAGCACATGATAATAGTGACCACACCTGCTTTAGTCATAACTGTTTTTCCAGCACCAAGACTAGCACCTGGGATAAATTATACTTAATAGATTAATTAATTAGATAGATCAAAACACACAATATGTAGGGCATAATGTCACAGAGAGGGAATCCATCAGGGCTCAGATTATCCCCATATCCACTACTGTTCATCTGAATGATACTCACTCCATTATTTTGAGATTTAGTTTTCTTGTTCCCAAAATAAAGGAGTTGGACTAGCTATCTCTGAATTTGTGACTACCAATTGCTCAGCACTCAATATCCAGATTGCCTTGTTTCATTTGTAAAGGCTACCCAAGCCTTGGCATGGCCACTGACTGTTGCAATAAATGGTGCATGTTTTTCATTGTTCATCCTTGTTACAAACAACATGAATCTTAGCTGAGGCTCAACCTCACCTGTCATGGACCACCCATCTCTTCTGCTCTTTATAATACATTTATTTTCAAGGTCAATGATTGTTTTCCTTTACTCCTCTTTTCAATCTTCATCATCACCATAGCAATTAATATTCCATGACCAAGCTTCTGGTAATGCTAAGCAGCCTACCAACATTTTATAAATATAATCTGATTTGATCCTTTTATCAAGACCATGAGGAAGTTATAATAAACATCATCTTACAGAAGAGGTAAGTGATGCTCAGAACATTTTAGTGACTTGCCTAATGTTACACAACAAGTAAGTGGTGAAATAAACACTGAAACCCAGATATGCCTGACTGAATGAAGTCTTTTTTCATACAAGTAATGCTCAAAATTCTCCAAACTAGGCTTCAAAAGTATGTGAACCAAGAACTTCCAGATATTCAAGCTAGATTTAGAAAAGGTAGAGGAACCAGAGATCAAATTGCCAACATCTGTTGGATCATCAAAAAAGCAAGAGAATTTCAGAAAAATATACACTTTTGCTTCATTGACTACGCTAAAGCCTTTGACTGTTGAAACAAACAGTGGAAACAGTGGAAAATTTTTAAAGAGACTCGGATACCAGACCACCTTATCTGCCTCCTGAGAAATCTGTGTGCAGGTCAAGAAGCAATGGTTAGAATCAGAACCTCACATGGAACAATGGACAGGTTTCAAATTGGGAAAGGAGTATGTCAAGGCAGTATATCCTCACCCTGCTTATTTAACTTATATGCAGATTACATCATGCAAAATGCATTACTGGATGAGGCAACGCATGCTTAAGCACTTCAGTCGTGTCTGACTCTTTGTGACACCATGGACAGCAGCCCACCAAAGCTCCTCTGTCCACAGGATTCTCCAGGCAAGAATACTGGAGTGGGTTGCCATTTCCTTCTCCAACGGATGAAGCAAAGTTGGAATCAAGACTGCAGGAAGAAATATCAATAACCTCAGATATGCAGATGACACCGCCCTTATGGCAGAAAGTGAAGAGGAACTAAAGAGCCTCTTGATGAAAGTGAAAGAGGAGAGTGAAAAACCTGGCTTAAAGCTCAACATTCAAAAAAATAAAGACCATGGCATCTGTTCCCATCACTTCATGGCAAATAGATGGGGAAACAATGGAAACAGTGACAGACTTTATTTTTTTTTTATTTTATTTTTAAACTTTACAATATTGTATTAGTTTTGCCAAATATCGAAATGAATCCGCCACAGGTATACCTGAGTTCCCCATCCTGAACCCTCCTCCCTCCTCCCTCCCCTACCCTCCCTCTGGGTCGTCCCAGTGCACCAGCCTCAAGCATCCAGTACCGTGCATCGAACCTGGACTGGCGACTCATTTCCTACATGATATTATACATGTTTCAATGCTATTCTCCCAAATTTCCCCACCCTCTCCCTCTCCCACAGAGTCCATAAGACTGATCTATACATCGGTGTCTCTTTTGCTGTCTCGTACACAGGGTTATTGTTACCATCTTTCTAAATTCCATATATATGCGTTAGTATACTGTATTGGGGTTTTTCTTTCTGGCTTGCTTCACTCTGTATAATAGGTTCCAGTTTCATCCACCTCATTAGAACTGATTCAAATGTATTCTTTTTAATGGCTGAGTAATACTCCATTGTGTATATGTACCACTGCTTTCTTATCCATTCATCTGCTGATGGGCATCTAGGTTGCTTCCATGTCCTGGCTATTATAAACAGTGCTGTGATGAACATTGGGGTACACGTGTCTCTTTCCCTTCTGGTTTCCTCAGTGTGTATGCCCAGCAGTGGGATTGCTGGATCATAAGGCAGTTCTATTTCCAGTTTTTTAAGGAATCTCCACACTGTTCTCCATAGTGGCTGTACTAGTTTGCATTCCCACGAACAGTGTAAGAGAGTTCCCTTTTCTCCACACCCTCTCCAGCATTTATTGCTTGTAGACTTTTGGATCACAGCCATTCTGACTGGTGTGAAATGGTACCTTATTGTGGTTTTGATTTGCATTTCTCTGATAATGAGTGATGTTGAGCATCTTTTCATGTGTTTGTTAGCCCTCTGTATGTCTTCTTTCGAGAAATGTCTATTTAGTTCTTTGGCCCATTTTTTGATTGGATCGTTTATTTTTCTGGAGTTGAGCTGTAGGAGTTGCTTGTATATTTTTGAGATTAGTTGTTTGTCCGTTGCTTCATTTGCTATTATTTTCTCCCATTCTGAAGGCTGCCTTTTCATCTTGCTAATACTTTCCTTTGTTGTGCAGAAGCTTTTAAGTTTAATTAGGTCCCATTTGTTTATTTTTGCTTTTATCTCCAATATTCTGGGAGGTGGGTCATAGAGGATCCTGCTGTGATGTATGTAGGACAGTGTTTTGCCTATGTTCTCCTCTAGGAGTTTTATAGTTTCTGGTCTTACGTTTAGATCTTTAATCCATTTTGAGTTTATTTTTGTGTATGGTGTTAGAAAGTGGTCTAGTTTCATTCTTTTACAAGTGGTTGACCAGTTTTCCCAGCACCACTTGTTAAAGAGAAAAACTATTAAAAATTCCAACATATGGAGGATGAACAACACGCTGCTGAATAACCAACAAATCACAGAAGAAATCAAAAAAGAAATCAAAATTTGCATAGAAACGAATGAAAATGAAAACACAACAACTCAAAACCTGTGGGACACTTTAAAAGCAGTCCTAAGGGGAAAGTTCATAGCAATACAGGCATACCTCAAGAAACAAGAAAAAAATCAAATAAATAACCTAACCCTACACCTAAGGCAACTAGAAAAGGAAGAAATGAAGAGCCCCAGAGTTAGTAGAAGGAAAGAAATCTTAAAAATTAGGGCAGAAATAAATGCAAAAGAAACAAAAGAGACCATAGCAAAAATCAACAAAGCCAAAAGCTGGTTCTTTGAAGGGATAAATAAAATTGACAAACCATTAGCCAGACTCATCAAGAAACAAAGGGAGAAAAATCAAATCAATAAAATTAGAAACGAAAATGGAGAGATCACAACAGACAACACAGAAATACAAAGGATCATAAGAGACTACTATCAACAATTATATGCCAATAAAATGGACAACGTGGAAGAAATGGACAAATTCTTAGAAAAGTACAACTTTCCAAAACTCGACCAGGAAGAAATAGAAAATCTTAACAGACCCATCACAAGCACGGAATTTGAAACTGTAATCAAAAATCTTCCAGCAAACAAAAGCCCAGGTCCAGACGGCTTCACAGCTGAATTCTACCAAAAATTTAGAGAAGAGCTAACACCTATCCTGCTCAAACTCTTCCAGAAAATTGCAGAGGAAGGTAAACTCCCAAACTCATTCTATGAGGCCACCATCACCCTAATACCAAAACCTGATAAAGATCCCACAAAAAAAGAAAACTACAGGCCAATATCACTGATGAACATAGATGCAAAAATCCTTAACAAAATTCTAGCAATCAGAATCCAATAACACATTAAAAAGATCATACACCATGACCAAGTGGGCTTTATCCCAGGGATGCAAGGATTCTTCAATATCCACAAATCAATCAATGTTATACACCACATTAACAAATTGAAAAACAAAAACCATATGATTATCTCAATAGATGCAGAGAAAGCCTTTGACAAAATTCAACATCCATTTATGATAAGAACTCTCCAGAAAGCAGGAATAGAAGGAACATACCTCAACATAATAAAAGCTATATATGACAAACCCACAGCAAACATTATCCTCAATGGTGAAAAATTGAAAGCATTTCCTCTAAAGTCAGGAACAAGACAAGGGTGCCCACTTTCACCATTACTATTCAACATAGTTTTGGAAGTTTTGGCCACAGCAATCAGAGCAGAAAAAGAAATAAAAGGAATCCAAATTGGAAAAGAAGAAGTAAAAGTCTCACTGTTTGCAGATGACATGATCCTTTACATAGAAAACCCTAAAGACTCCACCAGAAAATTACTAGAACTAATCAATGATTATAGTAAAGTTGCAGGATATAAAATCAACACATAGAAATCCCTTGCATTCCTATACACTAATAATGAGAAAACTGAAAGAGAAATTAAGGAAACAATTCCATTCACCATTGCAACAAAAAGAATAAAATACTTAGGAATATATCTACCTAAAGAAACTAAAGACCTATATATAGAAAACTATAAAACACTGGTGAAAGAAATCAAAGAGGACACTAATAGATGGAGAAATATACCATGCTCATGGATTGGAAGAATCAATATAGTGAAAATGAGTACACTACCCAAAGCAATTTATAGATTCAATGCAATCCCTATCAAGCTACCAACGGTATTCTTCACAGAGCTAGAACAAATAATTTCACAATTTGTATGGAAATACAAAAAACCTCGAATAGCCAAAGCTATCTTGAGAAAGAAGAATGGAACTGACTTCAGACTCTATTACAAAGCCACAGTTATCAAGACAGTATGGTACTGGCACAAAGACAGAAATATAGATCAATGGAACAAAATAGAAAGCCCAGAGATAAATCCACACACATATGGACACCATTAAAGACTTTATTTTCTTGGACTCTAAAATCACTGCAGATGGTGACTGCAGCTATGAAATTAAAAGATGCCTGCTCCTTTGAAGAAAAGTTATGACCAACCTAGACAGCATATTAAAAAGCAGAGACATTACTTTGCCAACAAAGGTGTGTCTAGTCAAGGTTATGGCTTTTCCAGTAGTCATGTATGGATGTGAGAGTTGGACTGTAAAGAAAGCTGAACACCAAAGAATTGATGCTTTTGAACTGTGGTGTTGGATAAGACTCTTGAGAGTCCCTTGGACTGCAAGGAGATCTAACCAGTCAATCCTAAAGGAAATCAGTCCTGAATATTCATTGGAAGGACTGATGCTGAAGCTGAAACTCCAATACTTTGGCACCTGATTTGAAGAACGGACTCATTGGAAAAGACCCTGATGCTGGGGAAGATTGAAGGCAGGAGGAGAAGGGGATGTCAGAGGATGAAATGGTTGGATGGCATCACCAACCGGATGGACACGAGTTTGAGCAAGCTCCGGGAGTTGGTGATAGGGAATCCTGGTGTCCTGCAGTCTGTGGAGTCAAAGAGAGTTGGACAATACTGAATGACTGAACTCAACTGAGCTGAACTAGTATTAACTCTTCATATTTGTTGCATAATAAGTTGCTTCAGCTGTGTCCGACTGCAACCCTATGGACCATAGCCCAACAATCTCTTCTATCCATGGGGATTCTCCAGGCAAGAATACTGGAATTGGTTGCTATGCCCTCCTCTAGGGCATATTCCCAACCCAGGGATCCAACCTGCATCTCCTGCATTGCTAGGTGGTTTTTTTTTTTTTACTATTAGCACCACCTGGGAAACCCTTTTCATACAAGACAGTGGAAATCTCAGATTAGAAATGAAACATTATGAAACATGAGTTAAAATAATCTTTTTCTGTAAGTTCTTCACAACAAAGAGAAAAGCCTTTATGCTTTTCTAAATATGCTAAAATAATTATGTAACTATTCTTCCATTATGTATGCTGAATGGCATTGTACCATTTCTTAATGCGGAGCTTATAAAGGTAAATGGCATATACTGTCAGTGGTTGTTATTAAAACTTTGACAACCCACACAAGTTATAAAGGCCAATGTTTATAAGTGCTAAGCAACACTGACAATCAGATCTGCCAGGATAATCAGACATGAAATTATTTTTAAACACTAAGTTGTCCTTTTAATTCTTTGTTTTTATAATGTGTAATTTGAGTATATAAACTACAATATTTTCCTAATGCCTATGTCACCATTTTTCATATTATGAGTATTAGAATTATTGTTTGCTAAGAGAAAATCTTGGAGTAAAGTTAAACATTTTCCTTTAGAAATGATAGCTGAGTACTTGTGTAATAGAATCATTTGTTTAAATAAAGTAGACCTGTGCTTTATTATATCACAGGGATTCTGCTTCTGCCATTCTATTCTGCATTTGTTACCAAAACAATAATTAAGGACATTCACCTAAATGGAAGAACCAAGGAAATTTAACTGCTTTTGTATGTCAGAAATCTAAATATAACTCACTCTGACTCTCAACAATCTATCTCTGAACAAGCTATTCTTTTTCCTGTCTCCAAGACTCTGAGCCTGTGATTCAAAGACTTTGAAGGCTGTGCTGAGTACATGTGGAAGGATCTTGGAAGAAAGATCTCTCCACTTAACAAAGTCCTATTCTCCATGAAACACTAACAAAGAGAACAAAACACATATGGCTGAAAGTGATCATGGATTTTTTTTTTTTTTTTTTGCTTTCTTCAAGAAATGGTTATTACTCCCTCTGGGGTCCCAGGTAACATCCACATTTTCTCATGTTTAAAATCTCAAACTGTCAGCCCATGGAGGGATTTGACTAGTAAACACATTCAATGTTAAAGAAAGATGGAAAAGTTTGCAAGTTTTAGAGTGGGGAGATTTCATGTAAAAACCTAGATTTCCACTTCTTTTGAAAATAATATAAAAAGAAAGTATCTGACTGTACTGGGTTGGCTGGCCTCTGAACGAACAATCATCTGGGACTGAGAATTTCCCATCCACTTCAGAGGAGACAGGCTCTCCAGGGCACTATTTCCCTCCTCTTTTTTAATTTGACCCACTTCATTCATTCTGTGTTTACAGTAGGATGGGTAAGCATTTGAGTATAAGACCCTGACTCTATGATCACTCTTTTTTTTTTTTTTTCTATGATCACTTTTAACTTTCCATAAAAGTTATAGTTATCTTTCCTTCTCCTCACTATGAAAGAACTATGCATTTTCCCCTTAAAATGCTTATTTTGCATTAATATATTATTTTCTATTTTAATCAGTTTATCTACAGTAGCTTATTTAATTCTTACCATCATGTAATAAGCAAGAGACTTGCATTATCTCTACCAATCTGATGAAGAGAATGAGCACAGAAAGCTTAAGTAATTTAAGAACATCATACAGTGATTATGCCTTATAATCAGGATCCATCTTTTTGTTTCAAAGTTTAGCACATAATCTATGCTAGTAAATGTTCAGGTTCTAATATAGTATCATAGCCTCAGTTGAAGTGTTACTATGATCAACATTAGGTATCAAAATGTCTGAGGAATGGATCATCATGTGGAAAATGTTAAAAAAAAAAAAAAGAAAAGAAAAATCTGTTCAATAGCACTTGAACTCTTTTACTTGCTTAGAAAACATGAAAAAGAATGAGGGTAGAAGTCTAGAATTAAAATACAAATGTTATATATATCAAATAGATACCTAGCAAGGACATACTGCATAGCAAGAGAGCTATATTCAGTATCATGTAATAATCTATAATGGAAAACAATGCAAAAAAACAATATATATATATATGGCTTCCCAAATGGCACGAGTTGTAAAGAACCCATCTGCCAATGCAGGAGACCTAAGAGACTTAGGTTCAATCTTCAATCCCTGGGTCAGGAAGATCCCCTGGAGGACAGCATGGCAACCCACTTTAGTATTCTTGCCTGGAGAACCCCATAGACAGTGGAGCTTGGTGGGCTACAGTCCACAGTGTAGCAAAGCGTGGTACACGACTGAAATTACTTCATATATATATACACACACACATTAGAATCACTTTACTGTACACCTGAAATGAACACAACATTGTAAGTCAATTATTCAGTTCAGTCCAGTCACTCAGTCATGTCCAACTCTTTGCGACCCCATGGACCACAGCATGCCAGGCCTCCTTGTTCATCACCAACTCCCGGAGTTACTCAAACTCATGTCCATTGAGTCGGTGATGCCATCCAGCCATCTCATTCTCTATCTTCCCCTTCTCCTCCTGCCTTCAATCTTTTCCAACATCAGGGTCTTTTCAAATAAGTCAGCTCGTCGCATCAGGTGGCCAAAGTATTGGAGTTTCAGCTTCAACATCAGTCCTTCCAATGAATATTCAGGACTGATTTCCCTTAGGATGGACTGGTTGGATCTCCTTGCAGTCCAAGGGACTCTCAAGAGTCTTCTCCAATACCACAGTTCAAAAGCATCAATTCTTCAGCTCTCAACTTTCTTTACAGTCCAACTCTCACATCCATACATGACTACTGGGAAAATAATAGCCTTAACTAGACGGAGCTTTGCTGGCAAAATAATGTCTCTGCTTTTTAGACTAGTGCTGCATTGGGCTTATCCTACACATCCCAAATTCATCAGGGCAAAGGATATTCAGGAGTACCCTGTGGTCCAGATAGATGTGGGTCACAGATGAGGGAATGTTCAAGTGAGGGTGGTATTGAGGTCTGTCTAACAAGCTCACAAAGAAAGTGAAGAGGCTTTAGCCTCTAGTCGCTTGGCTAGAGGCTGACTTATTAGTGCTGAGTTAAAAAGTCCCAGATGACCATCAGGAAGAGGGATGTGGTTTGTCTGGGTTAAATAAACTCTAGGACAAAATTCCTCAGTGAAGCAAATTTCTGAAGAAACACAGGCGTCCACTAGAGAAAGCATCTCTTATAAATATTTGCAAGTCTGGAGAGTATGCAGTCAATTGAAAAAAAGTCAGAAGTTGGAGTAAAGTTCATCTCCATCACTTTGATAGTCAGAAGCTGGCAAGCAAGCGGGGTGGTGAAATAAAGAAGCCAGCTATATTACTACTTCCAACTGCAGCCTTCTTTCACTTAAATTAGGTTTTTAAGATAAAGCTTAATGCTGAACTACACGTGAATTTTGTAAAAAACATTCTTGGACCAGACAAACACTAGTAACTTAAAGTGACTTCAATGGGTCAAGTATCCGCCTGCAATCTAGGAGTCACAGGCAATGCAGGTTTCATCCCTGGGTTGGGAAGATCCCCTGGAGGAGGAAACGAGAACCCATTCCACTATTCTTCTCTTGAGAATCCCATGGACACAGGAGCCTGGCAGGCTATGGTCCATGGTGTTGCAAAAGACTTGGACACGACCTAGCCACTAAGCACATGACTTGATTATGAGAAGAACAGTCATTGGGCATACTTATTTTTCACCTAACAGTGTGAGAAAAGATAATTCTTAGCAAATGCCTTCCAAAGAGATGATGGGGAATGCAAATGAACCTGTTTCTTCCATACAGAGGTTATAAAATTGGTGGCGATAATGATGGTGGTGGTGATGATAATGATGATTTGATTATTCTAGAATAACTAGCTTAGCATAATGATTAAGGACAAGAGTTTGGGGCACACACTAACTTGGATTTAGACTCCTTTTCTGTTATCAACTGTGTGATACTGGACAGGATATAGAACATCTCCGAGTGAATGTTTACTATGAAACGATTCTGTTAATAAATAATTTCGAGTATTAAACAGAAGATTTAAGGAGAGGATGCTTATAAAGCACTTGATATAGGACTTGAATTTATTAAGCATCTAGCAATAGAAGCTGGTTAGCTACTGTGGCAATGATGATTCTCAAGTGAGTCGATGAAGGGTCTGGACTAAATGCACCTGTCATCTCTCTAGAAACGTGAAGCTTGGCCTCAGCCCTGGCTTCATCTTCCACTGATCATGTATTTATTTACCTCTCAAGAATGTGTTTTCTTTAGTTAGCTTGGGGTGGCAAAACAAATTGCCGTATATAGACTGGGTGGCTCAAATAACAGAAATTCATTTCCTCATAGTTCTGGAGGCTAGGAGTCCCAGATCAAGGTCCAGGTGGACTGATTTCTGGTGAGAGCTCTTTTCTAGGCTTGCAGATGGCCTCATTGTCCTCGTATGAGTGTGTATACCCTCTTTTTATAAAGGGACCAATCCAGTTGGATTAGTGTCCCACCCTCATGGCCTCATTTAACCTTAGTTACTTCCTAAAGACACTCGTATCTGGGGTTAAGTCTTCAACAGGTGAATTTTGGTGGGGGGCATAATTCAGTCCAGAGCAGCAGTCATAGAGGGATTCAGTGGGGATGCACAAATGAAAGACAATCACAGTCCTCCAAATGGTCACAGTCTTCTCAAAGAGAGGTAGACCTGAGAAAAGAGATACTATTTTCTGATCTGATCCCATATGCAAAACCTGTGCTAGGAGATTGTGAGCAGCTATTACCTTAGGGATGTCATCAAGACATTGAAGAATAAATAAATTTTATCACTAAAATCTAGATTTATTTACACACATTTATTGCTTTGCAGTTAATTCTTAAAAGGAGCCTCTGTTAAGTGTCTCCCTTTTACAATAAGGCAACTGAGGCTGTGAGCTTGGGAACTTGCTTCAAGTTACTAAAAGTAAATGGCAGAATTCTCAACCTCTATTTTTCACCCTAGGACAATGAGAATAACGATAGACTGTGGACCATGCTTGATGGAAGACAGATCAAAGACTGGTGCGAATCTGAGAGGAAAGTCAGAGACTAGGGTTTAAGGGATTTGACTCTTGAGGCAATGTTTGAATCAAGCAAGTATTGAAAGACAAATATTACTTCCAATGCTCATGTAATTTCTGCTCCAATTATATATAAGCATTTGGCCGATCAAATAAAACACAGCTGTTAACTTCTCAAGTTTATATCAAATTCACAGGATGAGTTCTGATACTCTACAACCTTCTCTACCTTCCCACAAGAAACATTTTCTGGATGTTAGGCTTGCTTTTGTCAAAAATTAACTCTGAAAAGCAATTTAATAAACCAAAGCTTCCTGTTAAACTGTATTTTCCTATATTGGGGATAAATAGAGATTCTCATTTTGAAAGGAGGGTAATCATTTCTAAAAATTATGATGATAACTGAAAGGAAAAATCTCAGAATGTTTTAGTCTCAGTAGGAAAAGATAATATCAAAACCAGCAAGTATTTATTTATTGATTTATAATGTCCTAGGTGTTGGGTGCGGAGAAGGCAATGGCACCCCACTCTAGTACTTTTGCCTGGAAAATCCCATGGATGGAGGAGCCTGGTAGGCTCCAGTCCATGGGGTCGCTAGAGTCAGACACGACTGAGCAACTTCACTTTCACTTTTCACTTTCATGCATTGGAGAAGGAAATGGCAACCCACTCCAGTGTTCTTGCCTGGAGAATTCCAGGGACGGGGAAGCCTGGTGGGCTGCCGTCTATGGGGTCGCACAGAGTCGGACATGACTGAATCGACTTAGCAGCAGCAGGTGTTGGGTGAGCTGATAAAATACACACATTTTCTCACTTCAGTTTGTACCACGTTAATGAAGGATCATCCTCATCATACAGACTGGAGCCTGGGGTTTAGTGAGAGGCAGTATTTGTAAGGTGAGGAGTAGTAATAGCATTCAGTCTTGTAGCGGAAGATTCCTGAGCATGCCCTTTGAAACTCTGCAGTGTTCTGGCCCTGGAAGTGGGCTGCAAAAGCTCATAGAGAGACAAGGGCAGTTGTCTGAATCTCAGTTACATCCCGCTGTATTTAAGAGCCAGCCGGCATCTTGGTGTTCACCTCGGCAGATACAAGAGCTGGGCTATGGAGGCTGGGAGAACAATAGGTGCGTGGCTTAAGAACCAACAGGTTAAGTGACTGATAAAAGCAGACAGAGCATAGAAATAACCTGATTAAATGAGTGCTTGCTATATGTCAGACACTGAACTAAGGGTTTTACAAGTAACATTTTATTTATTCCTTAATTTCATCCTGTTAGACAAGTATAATTATCTTCATTTTCAGATAAGGAAACAGACACAGAAGAAAGGTCAAGAAATGTTCAAAAGTTAACAACAGCAAGTAAGTGGAAGAACTGGTCTCTGAACCTCCATATGCTAAGTTGGACACTCATTTCTCTAACTTTCAGGCAGAGCCACCCCACATTAGAGCAGCTACTCTGCTTTCTTGGGTGAGCTGCTCCCAGACCATCACATTATAAATAATTATAACAGTTTGCAAATGTTTATGGATATAAGATATAAAACATATTTTGTTTATAATGTTCAAATAATTCTACAGGTTATAAAAAAGGAAAAATAATAATTAGCATCATCATCACATTCACTATTGTTATTAACCTATGAAATGATCAAAGAGATATTCTGGTCCTGAATATATATGAATTTAGACCAATAGAAGTTGGGCTTCCCAGGTGGCGCTAGTGGTAAAGAATCCACATGCCAGTGCAGGATATGCAAGAGGCTAAGGTTTGATCCCTGGGTCGGGAAGATCCTCTGGAGGAGGAAATAGCAACCCTCTCCAGTATTATTGCCTGGCAAATTCCAAGGACAGAGGAGCCTGGCAGGCTAGAGTCCAAGGGGTTGCAGAGAGTCAGGCACAACTGAGCACAGACTAACAGAGGTTAGAAGTACCCCCAAATCACACATCTAACTATTATTTAGCATAGTTTTACTCTATATAGTCAATCAACAAAAATTTGTTATAAACCTACTACTAAAAAAAAACAAAAACAAAAACAAACAACAATGTATCACCAACAATGCCTTGGAGATACGTGCAAAACAAGATACAAAAGTAAAATATGAGGAAATAGAAGCAACATGAAAATAAAATCGAACCAAGATAAAAACCAGTACTCAACATACATTTAATTAACTGTAAACAATTAAATCTTTGTAAGCAAGGATTTTGATAAAAGGGCTAACATAACAGTTCAGTTCAGTTCAGATCAGTTGCTCAGTTGTGTCCGACTCTTTGTGACCCCATGAATCGCAGCACGCCAGGCCTCCCTGTCCATCATCAACTCCCGGAGTTCACTCAGACTCACGTCCATTGAGTCAGTGACGCCATCCAGCCATCTCATCCTCTGTCGTCCCCTTCTCCTCCTGCCCCTAATCCCTCCCAGCATCAGAGTCTTTGCCAATGAGTGAACTCTTCTCATAAGGTGGCCAAAGTACTGGCGTTTCAGCTTTAGCATCATTCCTTCCAAAGAAATCCCAGGGCTGATCTCCTTCAGAATGAACTGGTTAAATCTCCTTGCAGTCCAAGGGACTCTCAAGAGTCTTCTCCAACACCACAGTTCAAAAGCATCAATTCTTCGGCACTCAGCCTTCTTCACAGTCCAGCTCTCACATAAACGTAACAGACTTCAGGCTAAATCCTTAGGAAGCTTGCATTAGGTTGGCTTCCGGGAACTTGGATTTCAGGAGGATTTCCCCGATGGCTCAGATGGTAAAGAATCCACCTGCAATGCAGGAGACCCAGGATGGATCCCTGGGTTGGGAGGATCCCCTGGAGAAGGGAATGGCTACTCACTCCAGTTCCTGCCAGGAGAATTCCACAGGCATGGACAGAGGAGCCCGGTGGCCCCCAGTTCATGTGGTCCTAAAGTATTGGACATGATTAAATGACTAACATTTTCATTTTCACTTCCACCTTGAGAAGAGTGTCTGATACGTATTTTTAAAAAATGTGTTTATGCTAAACACTTGTGTTCCTTCTGGACATGTGGAATTTGAACCCTTGCTAGACACAGTGTGTTTTTGTGACCAGCACCCAGTGAAAACCTTTGGCATTGAATCTTTAATGAGCTTCTCTAAGACAACATGCCATACTAGTCACAACTCATTCCTGGAGGAATCAAGCGTGTCTTGTGAGTGATTCCACTGGGAGAGGACTCCTGGAAGTTCGTGTCTGGCTTCCCCAGACTTCACTCCATGCTTCTTTTTCTTCTGATAACTTTGTTTGTATCTGTTTTCTGTAATAAATTATAGTTTTAAAACAATGATGGCCAATATTATTTCATCTATGAGTAGTGGTACAGCTGATCTATATTAGGCATGGAGTTAAGCATCACATGTAATGCAATCTCACTTATTGCCCACAACAATTCAATGTCGTCTATCAGTATCTCTCCATTTTAAGAAGAGAAAATGGAGTCTCAAAATGGTTAAAGAACTCTTCAAAGGCAAATCTGTCTGAAGTCTGCTTTCAACTGGCCCCAGAGAATCACAGCTATCTTCCCATTATGTTCATACCAAAATATGAGAGACATTTCTTCTATGGATTTCCATTAAGAAGACACTGGCATTGCAAATCCTACTAGATAATATCTCTGCAGCAAATTCAGGAGCAAGCCTCATATGACTCTTTCTCAAACAGCCTTCTCTGCAATCAAGGCAAAGCAATCCACTCTAGTGGCACAGCTCTCAGGCTGGAAGGGAGGAAACTTGAATCCAGCTCTCCTGAACCCCAATCCTCTCAGCCCTCCTCGTGTGGTCTAAACTTGATCTGCACAACAATGGCTGATAAAGACTTGTTCTTGAAGGAAAATAACTTCTGGGGGTAAGGGGAAGCAATGAGGAATCACATTTTGTTTGAGGATTTAAGAATTATATCTCCAATGTGAGAAAGCTGGGATGCAGGGATAGCATCTTTGTGGTGATGTTATATTCTTCCTGGGTTCTTCTTGCCTCTCTCTCTCTCTCTCCTCTCTCATGTCAGGGGAGCATCATACATAGAGAAGTTTAGATACATAAGACACCATAGTTTTTGTAGGATGTTTCAGAGGGCCTCCCCTTTATCTTATTTTAGGACTCTCATTCTTACTTCTGTCCCACCTACATTTACAATGGAAACAGTGATGGGCTTTTTCTTGGACTCCAAAATCACTGCAGATGGTGACTGCAGCCATGAAATTAAAAGATGCTTGTTCCTTGGAAGAAAAGCAATGACCAACGTAAATAACTTATTAAAAAGCAGAGACATTACTTTGTCGACAAAGGTCTGTATAGTCAAAGCTATGGTTTTTGCAATAGTCATGCATGGATGTGAGAGTTGGACTATAAAGACAGTTGAGTGCCAAAGAATTGATGCTTTTGAACTGTGGTGTTGGAGAAGACTCTTGAGAGTCCCTTGGACTGCAAGGATATCAAACCAGTCCATCCTAAAGGAAATCAGTCCTGACTATTCATTGGAAGGACTGATGCTGAAGCTGAAGCTCCAATACTTTGGCCACCTGTTGGGAAGAACTGACTCATTTGAAAAGAGCCTGATGCTGGGAAAGACTGAAGGCAGGAGAAGGGGACAACAGAGGATGAGATGGTTAGTGGCATCACTGACCTGATGGACATGAGTTTAAGCAATCTCTGGGAGATAGTGAAGGACAGCGAAGCCTGACATGCTGCAGTCCATGGGGTCTCAAAGAGTCAGACACAACTGAGCGATTGAAATGAACTGACCTGACCTGACCTACATTTTGTATTCTTCCCACCTCCTTCACTCCACTGACATGGTAAAGATGGTTATCCTACAGGACCCCTTTCTTTCTGGGTCTTGAAAATAGCTTATCCTGATATGAAGAAAACAGCCAGAAAAAAACATAGCATAAATTAAGTTTCAAAACCAGGATTGGTTTCCTTGCCCCAAGAACAATTCATGAGTTACCTTCCATAGTAAGTCTTAATGCTTAATTTTTTTTTCCATATATTTTTAAACTCAGAATATTTCTTTTCCCTTTTTTTTTGTTTCGTTTACATTTGTGGCTCTTTGCCTTATGCAAATGATTGTTCTATTGACATTAGGTAGCATATTTACAATGTGTGTTTCTTAAAGCCTTGGGATTAGCAGATCAACATATTTTAGAAACTGGTGGGTCAGGAACTTGGCTATTATACTACTGACCACTTCACACACTTTACAACCATGTGGAAAAATTGTGTGTGTGTGCTCAATCACTCAGCCATGTCTGACTTTGCAACCCCATGAACTGTAGACCACCAGGCTCCTTAGTTCATGGAATTCTCCAGGCAAAAATACTGCAGTGGGTTGACATTTCCTCCTTCAGGGGATCTTCCCAATCCAGGGAATTCTCATTGGCAGGTGGATTCTTTACCACTATGCCATCTGGGAAGGGCCTGTGGAAAAATAAAGATAGTTTGCTTATGGCTGTAGTTAAGATTTTCTTGGCATCTGAATAGAAGAAGCCTCTGAGAGTCTAGCTATGGGCTAAGATGTGCCAATAGTATACTGATACTTATCAAAGAGTTGGCTTCCCTGGTGGCTCAGAGGATAAAGCATCTACCTGCAATGCAGGAGACCCCGGTTTGATCCCTGGGTTGGGAAGATCCCCTGGAGAAGGAAATGGCAACCCACTCCAGTATTCTTGCCTGGAGAATCCCGTGGACAGAGGAGCCTGGCAGGCTACAGTCCATGGTGTCGCAAGTAGTCAGACATGACTGAGCGACTTCACACACACACACTTATCAAAAACCTGACCCCTAATATTGCTTAGATTCTCAGAAAGAATAAGGAATTTTTGGAAGATTATATAACAATTTTGCATAAGGAAAATCAAATTTCTTTTGGCGTTTAAAAAAAGCTGCCTTAACTTGTGGCTACCTCCAATAAGCTGATGTACTACTCCTTGTTTTGAAGACCTATAGGATTATGATTTTGGTTGTGTGTTTAGAGCGAATGGCTTATGCAAACACCAGGAAGAGAATAAGATGCCTGTAATTTTCCAGCAGAAGGTTTGGTATAACGCAGAGTCCCTGGTAGGCTGCAGTCCATGGGGTCGCTAAGAGTTGGACACAACTGAGTGACTTCACTTTCGCTTTTCACTTTCATGCACTGGAGAAGGAAATGGCAACCCACTCCACTGTTCTTGCCTGGAGAATCCCAGGGACGGGGGAGCCTGGTGGGTTGCCGTCTATGGGGTCTCACAGAGTTGGCCACGACTGAAGCGACTTAGCAGCAGCAGCAGCAGCAGAGTCCCTGTACCCCGGCCTTCTGTGCACCCTGTCGAAGTGAGCCCTAGACAGGGGCAGTGAGATGCAGTGTGAGGAAGGAACTCCATGAGTGTCCTTTAAGGGGCCCCGGAAAAACAGCCTGAATTGGGGCAAGTCTGTGTCTAAGGGCCAGCTCTTTGAGGGAGTTTTATACAACCCTGGAACAGCAGCTATTGACTCTCGGTGACTTTGTAGGAAGATGTGATTTGCATCTTACTTTGTAGGAAGATGTCCCACCCAGAGGCGTGGTGAAGCTGTCTCAGCTAGTGCATTGCCAGACAACGCCAGCAGGGGGCACCCGGGTCACCAGCAGGCCTTCCACTTGTCTTCTATCCTCAGCAACTACAGGGGATCTAAATGGACACCTGGCTTAATGACCATTGATTCCCGGAAAGAATGATTGTGGATCGGTGATCTACAGTAAAAAGGCCCAGTTTAGGTCGATATCTTCCAACATTTAGAGGACTCTTATATTTCATAATCCTATTCAGAAATGTAACTGATTAGATTGCCTTTCTGTGCACTTTGCAATCCATTTATTTTATAGGCATACTAAGCTGTTTTATTTTTAGGCAAATCATTCTGTGGGTGCATAGAATGGCCTGAGTGGGGAGCGCTTAGTTCCTAATTTAAAGATCTTAGATGCCGAAAGCACATCACTTTTGAATGACTGGTTGAATGAATGGACAAATACTGGAATTGTTGGACTAGGCTGAAGACTTAATTCTCTGGATTCTCAGGTATGTATTTGCCTAAACACTGGACTTGATCCAACACAAAGTGTTGAGAAAAATATTGATTGTCTTTATCACTCCCCTTGAATTCTGTTCCATAATCTGAATTTAGAGGTAAAAATTATATTGGCCCATAAATTGGGCCAATATATTGGGCCAAAATTAATGGCCCATATTGGCCCATAAATTTCTCAACTTCCTGTTGAGTCCATATCTGAACTCATCCAAAAACGAAATAGCTGTGTACAGATGGTTGGTTATTCAGGATATGTGACTTCAAATATACTGCCTGCCAGTATTTACCAAAAGCTTGAATAAAAGGAAAGAGTGCTTGTAGAGGGTAACCTAAAGACCGTTACTGGATTCTGAGGCCCATTATTAGATTGTTCTGATGGAATTGAGGCTATGTATAGCAGGAACTGTCCTCCTTTATCTCTACATACTGTGACTTGGCATGATGTCATCGATGTGTTAGTGTCAGTTACTCAGTCGTGTCTGACTCTTTGTGACCTCATACACTATAGCCTGCCAGACTCCCCTGTCCATGGAATTCTCCAGGCAAGAATACTGGAGTGGATTGCCATGCCCTTCTCTAGGGGATCTTCCTGATCCAGGGATCAAACCCAGGTCTCCTGCATTGCAGGCAGAGTCTTTACTTCCTGAGCCACCAAGAAGCCCTTCCCTGGTGGCTCAGATGATGTCACCAATACTTGTGTCAAATAGTATGAGACACACACACACACAAAAAAAACTACTAAAGTAATCTGAATATCTGTCATTAGAATATTGTTGAAAGCTATTCCCATTGCATTATATACTGACTGGAACTTTCTTTGGTCACTATTCCAGAATAATGATGCTGTTTCTGAATATCTGTTTTATTTTTACTTTATGGGCACTGGGCATTTTATGATAATGTCTTTGAACTGACTGCTAGAAAACTTGTAATGAAATCTGTGACCTAATTCTAGAAATGGCATAAGACTTAAAAGATTTTTTTTATAGGTCAATATTATGCACGGCTTCATATTTTATCTCAATTCTCATTCTCTATTTTTCCTTCTTTCCTATAAGTATATTTTAAACTGATGTATACTTTATAAAAGTTACCTTAAATGATGGCTGAAGCAAGATGTGGAATAAATAAAACTTAAACAAACAGTCTGTTTACTATTAATAATTGAATGTGAATGAAGTCAACATCAGCAATTTTGATTTGAGCTTGAGCTTCTTAGAGTCATTAGCTCATACACACAAATATAACTTAGTCTCAAACAAGACGCAGCACCTAAATTCCCTGAGTACATCCCTAAGGGAATTGACTGATGAGAAGAGTCTTGGTTCCCAAGATCCTCACTAATATTTCTGCCTAAATATCTCCTACTTACAAAGCCTAGAGTATAGCAGGTGTTTCATATGTGATTTTTGGAACAAACAAATAATTTAAATTGGGTGGAAAATTAAAATTTATGGAAGGATTCAAAATAAAAAATGCAATTTCTAATATATCAATAAAGTAAATCAGTTCAACTGAATTAATAAGGAATTGTCTACCATCGAACCATTTCACTATGTATGGAGATAAAAGCTTTTATAATCAGGCAGTGCACCTGTTGCAGTCGAGTTCCCAGATCCGGCCAATGTCTGTTCTGATGGGACAGATGTTCAGAACTTGATGAATTTAGAACATGGGCTCTATAGATTCAAATATTAACTTAAAGGCTGTGTGACAAGAGGATTAAGCTTGGGTTTGATTTCTGCCTTCCCTCTTTGTGATCTCTTTGCCTTGAGGATGCTCTCTGATCTTTAGTCTCTCAGATGTAAAACAGCCATACTACCTGCCTCATGGGGTTATGAGGATCAAAAGACATCAGGTTTGTACAGCCTTCAACCTAATGCAGAGCATTCAACAAAAGCTATCAATTACAGTACCTACTACATGCCAAACACTGTTCCAGGAACTGAGATACAAAAATGAATAAGATGGGCATCTTTGTCCTTGAGGAAATTATAATTTAGTGGTGGAAATCATATAAAGAGGTTTTCAAATAATTCTTAGTAAATGGCTAACAGAAATGTGAACACAGTGTATGGGAACATAGAAAAGTATCATTTAGTCCCCATCTCTGCACAACTTTTTATAGTAATTTGTGACATTAAAGGATGTCTTCCTTTCTGTAACAATCTATATTCCTGATAGGATAGTGAAGAAGCCATCAAACTAGAGCAATATATATATTTTCTAATTTATAAGAGACCTTCTAAAATCAAAAGCTTTGATCCAGATGTAAGAAAGAAAATGTGTGACGAGGAAGATGAGTCAACAAAGCTGTGTTTCCTCTCACCATATCAGATTAGAGAAGTCTTCTAGGCTGGGATGAGGAACAAGTTAGACAGGACATGAGAGAGCTGTGTCAGAGGCTCGTTTCCCAGCGTTGCTCACAGTGGGCTTAAAGGTAGATGAGCAGGGATGGGTACAGGAGGGTGAGAAAATCTCCCTTTGACATTCTGGGGATGAGGCAGAGATGACCTGGCTCCTTTTAGCCCTATGTGGACCTCTGATAGGTCAATGTCAATGAGGGATGTAAGGTGGACATGTGGAGGAGGGCATGGCAACCCACTCCAGCATTCTTGCCTGGATATCCTCATGGACAGAGGAGCCTGGCTGGCTACAGTCCATGGAATCCCAAAGAGCTGGACACGACTGAGTGACTCAGCACAGCACAGCACAGGAGGATATGACTCACGCATACAAGCCCAAGTTCTTCTGCAGCAAATGAGTGACTGGATGACATAGGAGGGATTGAGATGGAGGTTCATGGCCGGACAAGCTGAGGGAATGTTCATCAAAAAGGCCTGATAGAAATAGTTCTCTTTGGGTTTCAGGTGAGGGTACCAAGACATTACCACAAGAGATGGATCAGTGAACCTCGTGGGTACTGAAGGCTTCCCAGGAATTCCTCGGCTATTTACACTTAGTATGCAGTGGATTTCCTTGGGAGTGGAAGACCAATGTGAGATGAATGCAGATGAAGTTTTAGAACTGAGGTATCCTCCTCAATATCACTGGACCAGCAACAAGGAAGCCCTCGAGAACTTGCCATCAATCCCAGAGGGGAGCAGGAGGAAGGCTGTCCCGAGAGGGAGTCTAAGCTGAATGCGATTCAGTGCTGTACCGGATAGACTAGGAAACCAGGGCATTATGCTCAGTTTATCTGAAAGTGACCAGATCTAGTTTCTGCCTCAGGTTTGGACAGCTAGGAATCAAAACAACACATTTGTGGTAGGAACATAAAGCTACATTTACCTTCCATTGATCTCCCTTTGCAAAATTTGGACCTGCTACTGAGCATCCGCCTTTTATGTGGTTTTCTAGGAGGTCAACAGCCAGAGGGAAAGTTTTAAAAAGGCACAAAAAAAGTTCATACAGTCCACAGACATGCCTGTCTTATCCATTATCGTAACTCAGTGTCACACACACAGACCACAGAATGCAGGATGGCTGCTGACTTGAAATATTTGGGACATACAATTGTTGAAGTAACGAATGATTATGAAGACAATTTAAATAAGATAGACAGTGGAAAGGGACTCTGTTTTCGCCATCCTAACCTTTTTTAAAACAAATTCACTAGGATGTGGTTTCCAATTTTGACTCGTGCAGAATAGATTACATTCATAGGTCAGGAAACCTCCATGCTCTTGCCCTGGAAATCCCTGTACAGCTGATAGACCACCAGATGGATCTTTAACATTTACTTCTGTGCAGATGCATGTTGAAACACAGAACGAGAATGAGAAGAAGTTTAGGGAAAAACCTTGAATTTTTTTTAATAAAAGGAACATATACATGTTTAGGAAATTCTGGACTTATATACAACTACCTTAAGTTACCAATTATTTGTGAAAAACCTCATAGTGTGTGTGTGTGTGTGTGTGTGTGTGTGTGTGTGTGTGTAGAGAGAACCTCAGCTCCAGCCTGCAGCTTCCTTTGAGGTTTTGCTTCATTCAGTTTTGTATCTGCAGTGCCCAGGAGACTGGTGTATATAGAACAGATTCAGTAAACATTCTATTCGAGTGTATCTACAACATCAGAGCCTTTGGGAATTTTTTTTCAAAAAAAAAAAAAACTGTTCTGAAAATCTATGCCCAGAATGTGAGAGCACTAACATAATTAAAAAATATGCCAGAAGGACTGGGAGAGAGTGTGTATCATAACAGACTTGTCTGTCACAATAAACTTTTACATATTTATATGCATATAAATTTACAAGCATCTCTTTTGTATGACACATTTTATTTTGCATTTTTGTGCATACTATTCAATCCTTTTGTGCCAATAAAATGTCAATAAAGGCTTTGTTAAGAATTTCTTCTTTCAATAATTATACTACTTACAATATTCAACATAATGCAAGCTTTGAAAGATGGCTAAGATTGTCCTAACCCCTAAAGGATGTGAAGATTCATAAACATCAAGTAACTTTCTTAAGGTACCATCTGAGGAAGACACTTTCCTGGGAACTCTCAGATAACCAACTGTAAAAATGGTTTAAAGACTATCTAAAGAAACTTGATGAAAGTGAAAGAGGAGAGTGAAAAAGTTGGCTTAAAGCTCAACATTCAGAAAACGAAGATCATGGCATCTGGTCCCATCCCTTCATGGGAAATAGATGGGGAAACAGTAGAAAGAGTGTCAGACTTTATTTTTTGGGGCTCCAAAATCACTGCAGATGGTGACTGCAGCCATGAAATTAAAAGACGCTTACTCCTTGGAAGGAAAGTTATGACCAACCTAGACAGCATATTCAAAAGCAGAGATATTACTTTGCCAACAAAGGTTTGTCTAGTCAAGGCTATGGTTTTTCCAGTGGTCATGTATGGATGTGAGAGTTGGACTGTGAAGAGGGCTGAGTGCTGAAGAATTGATGCTTTTGAGCTGTGGTGTTGGAGAAGACTCTTGACAGTCCCTTGGACTGCAAGGAGATCCAACCAGTGCATTCTGAAGGAGATCAGCCCTGGGATTTCTTTGGAAGGAATGATGCTAAAGCTGAAACTCTAGTACTTTGGCCACCTCATGCGAAGAGTTGACTCATTGGAAAAGACTCTGATGCTGGGAGGGATTGGGGGCAGGAGGAGAAGGGGACAACAGAGGATGAGATGGCTGGATGGCATCACTGACTCGATGGACGTGAGTCTGAGTGAACTCCGGGAGTTGGTGATGGACAGGGAGGCCTGGCGTGTTGCGATTCATGGGGTCGCAAAGAGTTGGACACGACTGAGCGACTGAACTGAACTGAAAGAAACTGAAACTAGAGCTGGCAACAAGTGTTCCTCTGCCACATGTGGTATTAGTAAGAGTCACCAATCACACTAAACTTTTGGATATGTATATTGGTCAGACTCCTAAAACAAAGAAATTCTGCACAGAAGGAAGTCAAAATAATTTGGAGGAAAAAATGAAAAGCAAAAACTGGAATGAACTGATTAAAAAAAGAAGATTCAGACTTTGCTGAAGTGAGAAAAGTTGAATCCAATTACTTCGTAAACAAATCTTCATAAAGTCACCCTTTCAATCTGGGTTCTCTGTGACTGGAATACATGCGTGCACACTCTGTCAAAGGAGAGAAATATCATATGTTCAAATACATTTGCCTTTTCTCTGAGCAGAAACTTTGCCTTCTATGCACTTATCACTTTTTTTCTGTGCCTTTGACACTGCATAAAATATTTGGTTAATACTCCCTCTACAATCTGTTAGGTTCCTCTCTTAACCAGCTACACTACAATATAGCCAACTTTCTGCCAAAACAAAAATATTTTTGACACAGACACATGATGATTGGCACCCAGCACAATACTGTTCTGACTTATCTGCCATTGCTGTGTGCCCCTCTGGTCCACCATATTTTAACTCTAGCACATCACTTAATACACCATGTCAAACATGTAGCTATTCATATGTTTCTCTACTGAATGATAAATTCACGGATGGCAGAGACTATTCAAAGGGTTTCTCAAAGTGCCTGATAACATGGCAGCTGTTCCAGTATATATTGATCAAATCAATGAACAAGAGAAATGATGTTTAAGTTGTTTAACTTGACACTGGGTGAGAAAACCTGACCACAGGATTCCTGGATACCAGTATACAAAGATTTCATCAATGAGTAATATCAACAGAGAGGAGACACGAGTTATAGCCAGTATGAGACCTGGAGTGGGACAACTCCATCTTCTTTACCTGTTCCCCAGTATCTCTGCTCCAGAAAATAGAGGATACAGTACAAAGAACTGCTTCCCAAAGATATACATCTGTATTTTATAATCCATGGCAAAATGGACTTAACAAATATAATTAACATTATGTTTAATAGGAAAAATACTCTGGATTATCCAAGTGGGCCTAACTGAATAACAGCCTCACTAATCAAGAACTTTCCCAGGCTGAGAGCAAGAGATAAGTGGCAGAGAAGAATGCTAAAGACATTTCAAGTGTTAGAAGAATTAGACATATAATTGTTGTCTGAGATGTTGAGATCCCTGTCCAAAAACTAGAAAGAGATCATAGAACTGAAGAGCATCCCAATCTGCAAGGAACAACTTGAATGATCCTGGAAGCAGATTCTCCAGCAACGTCTCTAAGTAAGAGCCCAGCCCGGTCAACATATTAATTTTGACTTTTACAAATCTAGAGGATAGGAACCCATCCAGACTCCAACTCATAGAAATTATGAGATAATAAGTTTGTGTTGCTTTAAGCCACTAAGTGTGCAGTGCTTTGTTATTACAATAATATAAAACTAATAGAGAGGGGTCCCCAAAGTGATTTCCACTAAGAAAGATTTATGAACCTAGAGCATCATCGTACTGAAGCAAGGAAGGGCATTAAAGTGAACAAAAGGAGAAAGACATTCACTCTGGAGATGTATTCACTCCCATTTTAGGTATCACTGGTTTCAGGGTAGAGGCAGCATCTTTCTTCCTACATTGCTGTTGCTGTTGCTTAATCACGAAGTTGTGTCTGAGTCTTCTGTGACCCCATGGACTGTAGCCCACCAGGCTTCTTTGTCCATGGGATTTTCCAGGCAAGAATACTGGAGTAGGTTGCCATTTCCTTCTCCACTCTTCCTACATCAGGGAAGTTTATAGGAAAAAAAAGACCATTAAAACTCTCAGTTACAGAGTTTCAGTCAGCCTTGAACAATGGGGCTTTTACGAGAGCTATATTTCAGAACGTTTGGGACAAAGCAGCACCTGTCTCGGGCTCATCCTTGCGCTTTCCTCTGACTATAGCTTTTTCATGTATTCATTTGACCCAGTGGCTCATCAAATCATGCACTAGTACTCTCGTTTATCCATTTACCCGTTAGTGCCCAGCACTATACTTAGTGGAAGAGATATAGGATCAATGAAAGTAGTCCTAAACCTCAGGAAGCTTAAAAACAAGAAAGAGAAAGATGAACATATATTAAGCAGATAGAAACAGATAATTCTCACATGCAGTGGTCACTACACCAATGAACACTTGACCTGTAACTAGTAGCAAATCTCTATTTTTAATCTTCTCCACGTCCTGCCATCCTCTTTTGTGGTTGTTGAAATTGCCAACTCTATTTCATCTTATGTTCACCACTGAAAATACAATATTCACTCAAACAGGGCACCTCTGTTCTGTCCAGTTCTATGTAGAGCATTGCTGGTTTTGTCTGTCTTCCTTGAGTCTCAGGATCCTATATTGCAATCCAGAATCATAAAGTGCCTTCACCCCCACCCCTGCAATTATTCACTCAAATCTCTGGGATTGTGAATATCATGAGCTATTAAACACTGATTACATTACTGTTATATGGCCAAAGGGATTTTGAAGATGATATTAAAGTTAATAATCAGTAGACTTTAAGTTGGAGAAGGCAATGGCACCCCACTTCAGTACTCTTGCCTGGAATATCCCATGGATGGAGGAGCCTGGTAGGCTGCAGTCCATGGGGTTGCGAAGACTGAGTGACTTCACTTTCACTTTTCACTTTTATGCCTTGGAGAAGGAAATGGCAACCCACTCCAGTGTTCTTGCCTGCAGGATCCCAGGGACAGGGGAGCCTGGTGGGCTGGCGTCTATGGGGTCGCACAGGGTCGGACACGACTGAAGTAACTTAGCAGTAGCAGCAGCAGACTTTAAGTTAATCAGAATAAGATTATTTAGGCGGGTCTGAACTAATCATATAAGCCCTTTATGAGCAGAAAGTCTTTCTCTGGTTGGTAGCATGAGGGCAATCCAAGAGATTCAAAACAGAAGACCTCTGCTTTTGAAGGCAGCATGTGACTTTTCCAATTTGAAAATGGAGTGAGTCATGTGAGAAGGAAACTGGGTGGCCTTGCACTCTTTGGTAAGCATAGACAGAGAGTGACCTCAGCTGACAGTCAACAGGGAAACATGTCCTCAGTCCTACAACCACAAGAAACTGAATTCTCACAACCTGAATGAATTTGAAAAAGAACCTCCAATTTCAGATGTGCTTATTGGATTTCAATCCCGTGGTCCTTATGAGCAAAAAACTCAGTTGAGCCGGCTCAAATTTCTGTGTTACAGAACTAGATTATAAATGGGTGTTGTTTTAAATCACTATTACCATAAATGGTAATTTGGTTTGCAGTAATAGAAGACAGATTGTTGTAACAAAGTTACATTTTGTACAAAGGGACGATTGTTTCCTTTGTTAATCATCTAATGAGATATGATTAAATAGTTAAGTGGGAAAATAAACTTGTGCTCTCTCTTTGTGGTCTAGAGTTTGAAACTCCAGAATGTCTAAAGCATGTTCTTTGTTTTGGGTGATACGTGGCACCCACTGAATGAAAACTGTGTCAGGTGATCTTCAGCCCTGCATCTAGACCCAATCATATAGTACTTGCCTTGTAGTAGGTTACACCCAATGTCTATGTTATCGTTAAGATTTTGGACAATCTTGTAATTAGTGTAACAGTCTTTCTGAGAAATTATAATATAAAAAGGAAAGATGTCAGGTTTTTTATATCAGTGATTTTCTTAGGGTAGCAAGTGGATTTGCAGTATTCTACTTTGAAAGTTCTGGGAAATTTTAAGTAGGAATGGTTATTTTTTAAAGTATGGTGACTTTAATGTTTGTTAAAGTTACTTTTCCTAAATAGCATCTAATAGATTCAGTTCAGTTCAGTCACTCAGTCGTGTCTGACTCTTTGCGACCCCATGAATCATAGCACGCCAGGCCTCCCTGTCCATCACCAACTCCCGGAGTTCACTCAGAATCACATTCATCGAGTCAGTGATGCCATCCAGCCATCTCATCCTCTATCATCCCCTTCTCCTCCTGCCCCCAATCCCTCCCAGCATCAGAGTCTTTTCCAATGAGTCAACTTTTCAAATCAGGTGGCCAAAGTATTGGAGTTTCAGCTTCAACATCAGTCCTTCAAATGAACACCCAGGACTGATCTCCTTTAGAATGGACTGGTTGGATCTCCTTGTAGTCCAAGGGACTCTCAAGAGTCTTCTTCAACACCACAGTTCAAAAGCATCAATTCTTCAGCACTCAGCTTTATTCACAGTCCAACTCTCACATCCATACATGACCACTGGAAAAACCATAGCCTTGACTAGATGGACCTTCGTTGGCAAAGTAATGTCTCTGCTGTTTAATATGTTGTCTAGGTTGGTCATATCTTTCCTTCCAAGGAGTAAGCATCTTTTAATTTCATGGCTGCAATCACCATCTGCAGTGATTTTGGAGCCCCCAAAAATTAAGTCTGATACTGTTTCCACTGTTTCCCCATCTATTTCCCATGAAGTGATGGGACCAGATGCCATGATTTTCGTTTTCTGAATGTTGAGCTTTAAGCCAACTTTTTCACTCTCCACTTTCACTTTCATCAATAGGCTTTTTAGTTCCTCTTCACTTAGATTACATTAAATTGCTGATATTCAACCATCCTGAAAACTACAAAAACTATAAAAAATGCTTTTACTTTTTTTTAATAAGGTTAGTCATAATGGCTGAAAGGATCTACAGAATAAGATATGTGTAGGTTATGGGACAGTTCATATGTTTTCAGGAAATGAAAATATCTCACATTACTATGGCAGTTGGTAACAGTATTTGACACTCATTAATGCGTTCATTCATCTAGACTGTCATCAAGCATTTGTTAAGACCTAACTACACACCACAAGTAATCCCAGGTGCTTGTGATACAGAGGTGAGAACCAGAGTGCACACCGTCAAAATCTAGTAACAGAGAAAGGCAACTGGCATAGGGCTTATAAGTTCTAGCATGAGAATAAGCAAGGATCCTAGGTGAGTAAAAGAGGCATCCCCCCAGGCAGGAAGTAAGGAGGGATTTAACTGAAGAAGTAATAGAGCTCATTCATAATTCAAGGATAGCTAGATGGTAACCAAGGAAAAGGTGAAGAAAAGGCATTTTGGAGGGAAAAGATAGCAAGTCCCATTCCAGGGCAGTGAGAGCACATGGCATCCTGGGGAAATGAAAGCATGCTGAGTTCGATGTTTGGTAGCAAAAGTCTCAAGGCTGAAAAAATAAACTGCAGTTAAACAGATGCTAACTCAATGCACAATAAGGTACCTTGCTAAGGAGTATGGTTTTTACTTTCTGCTGCTTCATCATGTCTGACCTTTTGAGGCATCATAATTTGAAAGTAATGATATATCCTGAGTACCTTCACCATCTCCTAGACAACCTTGGTTTGAAGCAGCCAAATTTATCTTGTAAGCCTCACAACCCAAAACAACTCTTTCCTGACAACCTCATTTTTTCCTAGCTGGAGTTGTCTGGCTACTTGAGACTAGGGAATCAGACCACAGTTCAAACTGTCAGACAAAGAGCTCAGTCTGAGCTACTGGGGAGGCATGAAGGTTTAGTGATAAACATTCCAGTGAGGCTCCAATACCAAACTAACCAAAAGTTGGGTGACCAACTATGCCAGTCTCCCAGGACTATTTCAGTTTAGCACAGAAAGTCTCACATCCAAGAAACCCTTTTCAAGGAAACAGAAAGCCACAGCATACAGATATGGGTGCAAAAGGTCAGGGAAAAAGTATAAAACTCACATGGTAGAATTAACTAGGGAGCAAAAAGCAACATATTTGCTAGTGTCAAATAGATATGCAGTAGACTATTTCTTTCATAGTTATTGTCTCTATCTCTGAGCAATAATGGGGGCCGCCATGATTTAAATTTTGCATTGTTGTATTGATGTAAGTATGCAGTTTAAGTGCATTGTAGTCATGAGTTTTAACAGTTCATCTCTGGCTTTACTATAGAACGACTGTGGTGCTTTGGACTGAGACAGTGCTAGCTGAATTTTAACATTGTGAATATTTCGGGCATGTTTTCTAAGAGGTCAGGTGATGCAAAGCAAAATGATGACAGTAGAAATGCCAACATGACCCACATACCAACAAAGATAATTAAACAAATGTGTTCTTTTCATGACTGCTTGAAGAACACACACTGGATTAGGGAGGGAAAAGATCCAAATGAACCATAGCATGCAATATAGAGAAAGAAATAGAGACATGATATACACAATACACAGAATTTGGTAGCGATGTGAATTTCTGAGACTGAATCTCTTATTTGAAATTAGCCAGGCAAGTATATCTTAAAAAATCAAACGGATTTTGTTGTTGGTGGTTATTGTTTATCTCCCCCAAAAGACATCAATGCTTAGGAGACAGTAGGATTGTTGAATTAGTTTGGGGACACCACATGAAGGAACATACAGTATCTTATTGTTCCCTCGATTGCTCTAAGAAACTTAGTAAAATTACATTCCCAGATTCACAACTAAATGATCTCATGACAAACAGAAGGCGACCTTTTGATAACAGGTGAGCTGACTTCTCCCAGAGCAGAGCTGGTTCTGTGAGATTTTACCAGCGATCCATGTTTTCTCTTGAGTGTGATGAGAGATATAGTGAATCATAGCAAAAATTTGCTTTCAACTTGTGGTGCTTGAGAAGACTCTTGAGAGTCCCTTGGACAGCAAAGAGATCAAACCAGTCAATCCTAAAGGAAATCAACTCCGAATATCACTGGGAGGACTGATGCTGAAGCTCCAAAACTTTGTCCACCTTTGATGCAAAAAGCCGACTCATTGGAAAAGACTCTGATGCTGGGAAAGATTGAAGGCAGGAGGAGAAGGGGAAGACAGAGGATGAGATGGCTGGATGGCATCACTGACTTGATGGACATGAGTTTGAGTGAACTCCAGGAGTTGGTGATGGACAGGGAGGCCTGGCATGCTGAAATTCATGGGGTCACAAAGAGTCGGACACGACTGAGTGACTGAACTGAACTGAACTTGTGTCTATACACTTCTTAGCAAAGAAACTAAAAAGATCTGCTAAATATCCTGTGCCCCACATGTCCATTGATAAGAAGTATGATTTATTGATCTGTGAAATGGAGACATTCATAATTGGAGTTCATGATCACTGCTCAGCCCTCTCCAGATCATGAAGGATTACTTAATGAAATTGTTGACCTTATAGAAATAGCAAGAAATAATCTCTATAGACATGTGGCTACAAGGTGGCCATCGTTGCCTGCCTTAGAAAAGATGTTAAAAGGCTACTCTGTTGTTGTTATCAAAATTTTGAACAAGAAGGTTATCCTTCTATAATATGTGAATAATATATTGAGGATAAAATTGGAGAAAGGTTACAGTAAAACAGAAATGTAACTATTGTTTATCTACAGCTGTTTGATGATCTTTAAAGAGGTTGTAAATAGTTTAGGTGAGTATGACCTGACTGTACCCAAGTTACTTAATGTCATATTTAGGCTTCAACAAAATTCATACAGTGAAAAAAAAAATGACTCACATTTTGGAAATAAGACTGCACCAGAGCTACCAGAAAAAACAAAAAACAAAAAACAAAAAAACCCTCACCTGGAAAGGAAAGCCAAGTTAAATGGTTGTTTCTCAATTTCTTTATGAAAACTATAATTTCTTTGGAATTCAACTGCATTTTCAGAAGTTCAAATTACCTCTGTGCCTCAAATCATTCTCCCAGAAAAAGAGGTTTAACTGGGGATGACATTCAATATACTTCTCAGTATTTAAAAATAATATTTTTTGATGTGGACAGCCTTTATGATGAATGGATACAAAACAGAAGAACTAGCTGATAAACAAATGGTTTATTAAAATAAACCTTTGAGTAGAGGCAGGTTTCATCCTACTAAGCATCGTTTAATCTAACAGGTATCATTTTTTATAAGTTGAAGATTTGTAGCAACCCTGCATTGGTCAAGTCTATCAACATCAGTTTTTCCAATAACATTTGGATCCACCATGTCTATGTGTAACATTTTGGTAATTTTCACAATATTTCAGACTTTTTAATTATTATGATATTTGTTACAGTGATTTGAGATCAGTGATCTTTGATATTACTATCAAATCTTTGATATTAACATAAATGTTTTGTGGTGTCTCGAACCATGAATGTAGAAGATGGCAAACATGATCAATAAATGTGTGTGATCTGACAGTTCACATGCCTCTCTCCCTCTCCTTGGGTCTTCCTATTTCCTGAGACACAGCAATACTGAAATGAGGCCAACTAATAATCCAACTGCTGCTGCTGCTGCTAAGTCGCTTCAGTCGTGTCCGACTCTGTGCGACCCCATAGACAGCAGCCCACCAGGCTCTGCCGTCCCTGGGATTCTCCAGGCAAGAACACTGGAGTGGGTTGTCATTTCCTTCTCCATTGCGTGAAACTGAAAAGTGAAAGTGAAGTCGCTCAGTCGCCACAATGGCCTCTAAATTTTCAAATGGAAGGGTCACATGTTTTCCATTTTAAAGCAAATGCTACAAAGGATGAAGCTTAGTGAAGAGGTGTGTTGAAAGCTGAGAAAGACCAAAACTAGTCCTCTTGGACAGTTAACCCTGCTGTAAATGCAAAGGGAGAGTTACTGGAGGAAATTAGAAGTGCTACTCCAGTGAACACAAGAACTCTAAGAAAGTGAAATAGTCTTACTGCTGTTAGGGATCCAGTGGTCTGGATAAATCATTGAACCAGCCACATTTCCTTAAGCCAGCACCTAGTCCAGAGCAAGTCTCTAACTCTCTGCAATTCCATGAAGCCTAAGGGATGTGGGGAAAGCAGAAGAAGAGTTTGAAGCTAGGAGAAGTTGGTCATGATGTATCAGGAAAGGAGTCGTGGACATAACACAAAAGAGCAAGGTCAAACAGCAAGTGCTGATGTAGAAGCTGCAGCAAGTTATCCAGAAATCTGAGATAATTAACAATTTTCAATGTAAATGAAAAAGCCTTGTATTGATAAAAAGATGTCATTTAAGAATTATAGCTGGAGAAGAGAAGTCAATGCCTGGCTTCAAAGGATCTCTTATTAGGGGCTAATGCAGTTGGTGACTTTAAGTTGAAGCCAGTGCTCATTTACTATTCTGAAAATCCTAAGACCCTTAAGAATTATGCTAAATCTATTCTTCCCATGATCTATCAACACAACAATAAAGCTTGGATGACAGCACATCTGTTTACAAAACAGTTTACTAAATATGCTAAATCCACTGTTGAGAATTCTCAGAAAAAAAGGTTCCTTTTGATATATGACTGCTTGTTGAAAATACAGCTGGTCACTTGTGAGCTCAGATGGAGATCTACAATGAGATTAATGACTTCATGCCTACTAACCGGAGAAGGCAATGGCACCCCACTCCAGTACTCCTGCCTGGAAAACCCCATGGGTGGAGAAGCCTGGTAGGCTGCAGTCCATGGGGTCCCAAAGAGTCAGACATAACTGAGCGACTTCACTTTCACTTTTCACTTTCATGCATTGGAGAAGGAAATGGCAACCCACTCCAGTGTTCTTGCCTGGAGAATCACAGGAACGGGGGAGCCTGGTGGGCTGCCATCTATGGGGTCGTACAGAGTCACGACTGAAGCGACTTAGCAGCAGCAGCAGCAGCCTGCTAACACAACATCCATTCTGTAGTCCAGAGATTAGGGAGTAATTTTGACCTTCAAGTCTTAGTATTTAAGAAACAAATTTCCTAAGGCTATTTCCAGTGACCATGTATGGATGTGAGAGTTGGACTGTAAAGAAAGTTGAGCGCCTAAGAATTGATGCTTTTGAACTGTGGTGTTGGAGAAGACTCTTGAGAGTCCCTTGGACTGCAAGGAGATCCAACCAGTCCATTCTGAAGGAGATCAGTCCTCGGTGTTCTTTGGAAGGACTGATGCTAAAGCTGAAGCTCCAGTACTTTAGCCACCTCATGTGAAGAGATGACTCATTGGAAAAGACTCTGATACTGGGAGGGATTGGGGGAAAGAGGAGAAGGGGACAACAGAGGATGAGATGGCTGGATGGCATCACTGACTCGATGGACGTGAGTCTGAGTGAACTCTGGGATTTGGTGATGGACAGGGAGGGCATGCTGCAATTCATGGGGTCGCAAAGAGCCAGACACGACTGAGCAACTGAACTGAACTGAACTGATTGCCGTCACATGGATGTGAGAATTGGACTATAAAGAAAGCTGAGCACCAAAGAATTGATGCTTTTGAACTGTGGTGTTGGAGAAGACTCTTGAGAGTCCCTTGGACTGCAAGGAGATCCAACCAGTCCATCCTAAAGGAGATCAGTCCTGGGTGTTCATTGAACAGACCTATGTTGAAGCTGAAACTCCAATACTTTGGCCACCTGATGCGAAGGGCTGACTCATTTGAAAAGACACTGATGCTGGGAAAGATTGAGGGAGGGAGGAGTAGGGGAGACAGAGGATGAGATGGTTGGATGGCATCACCAACTCGATGGACATATGTTTTGGTAAACTCCGGGAGTTGGTGATGGACAGGGAGGCCTGGCATGCTGAGGTTCATGGGGTCACAAAGAGTTGGACATGACTGAGTGACTGAACTGAACTGATTGCTGCCACAGGTAGTGATTCCTCTGATGAATCTGAGCCAATTCAACCAAAAATTTTCTTGAAAGGATTCACCATCCTAGAACGGGTTGAGAATATTCTTGATTCATTGGAAGAGGTCAAAACCAACATTAACAAGAGTTTGGAAGAAGTTGGTTCCAACCTTCATGGATGACTTTGAGGGGTTCAAGATTTCAGTGGAGGAAGTAACTGCAGATGTGGTAGAAATAGAAAGATAACTAGAATTAGAAGTGGAACCTGAATATGTGACTGAATCACTGCAATGTCATGATCAAATTTTAACACCTGAGGAGTTGCTTTATGAAATTTACTCCTGGTGAAAATGCTGTGATGATTATTGAAATGACAAAAAAGGATTTAGAATGTTACACAAATTTGGTTGATAAAGCAGTAGCAGGCTTTTAGAAGATTGATTTCAATTTTGAAATAAGATCTACTGTGGATAAAATACTACCAAATAGCATTGCATGCTACAGAGATATTATACATGAGTCAGCTGAGGTGGCAAACTTCTCTACTATCTTATTTAAGAAATTGCTGCAGCCACCTCAACCATCAACAGCCACCGCCCTGATCTGTTAGCAATCAAAAATGTCATGACAAAGTCCTTCATCAGCAAAAGTAACACATTTAATTGAAGGTTCAGATAACAACATTTTTTAGCAATGAAATATTTTTAGTTAAGACATATTTATACTGATTTTTGAAACATAAAGTTCTTTCACACTTAATAGAGTATGGTATAGTATAAACATAAATTTTATATGTATTGCTGCTGCTGCTAAGTTGCTTCAGTCGTGTCCGACTCTGTGCGACCCTGTAGACGGCAGCCCAACAGGCTCCCCCATCCCTGGGATTCTCCAGGCAAGAATACTGGAGTGGGTTGCCATTTCAAACAAAAAAATAGTGGGACTCAATTTATTGTGATATTTGCTTTACTGGGTCTTCTGGAATCTGTGGTGTATGCCTGTGCAAAGTGGATGGATACTTCTGGAGACGAGGGAAAACAATTCCTACAAATCAGAAAGTCTACTGTTGGTAAAATTCTGATCACTCATGTCCAAATGCTATATTCTGAGGATGTTTAGCTTGGTATCACTACAACTGAATCATACCATTGTATCATTGTTACATGGCCTTAAAAACAGAACTTTACATCAAAGCAAACTTGACCTTTGATTGTATTCAGTTTTACCATCATATTAAATGGAAGAAAGTTGTCTTAGTGACTGTGACTGCATGACATTTACTTTACAAGACTCTTGTGATTGCTCCGTTTTTAAGGACTCATATCTATGTACGTTTATGTAACTTAAAAATGAAGACTACAATAATGGAGACGTCAAAATTTAAAATTCTAACACAGAGTGAATAAGAGTTCAAATAAATTGCTGTATCAGAAGACAGAAACACAAAAATAATTTTATGTTTTTCTCATGAACACTATTTGGTTAATTTGTCATACTATTAATTACTACTAACTTTCACTGTTTCAATTCTACAGTTGTTCTGTTTAATTAATAATGTTTATGTAATAGAAAGCAATGGTAACCAAAATTTCAGAAATAAAGACCTTACTGAGATAAAGAGGTGTATATTTGGGGTTTGTTAGGACTGTGGTCTAGAGAACATAGATTCATGAAACTCTTAAGTTATGTTCCTTTGGACTGCAAAATGCAGGGAGATTCAAGGCAAAAATTGTAAGGCTGCATAAATTTTTGTCAAGAATTATCATTGAAGCTGGCAAGAAGTAAGGATACTTATTAAGCAAGAATTTGTTGTGGTCCAAAATGTTGCATGATTGCAGGGGGGGATTTTGAGAGTATAAGGTGGCACCTAGCACATGTTGTTCTGAAAGGACTGATGGCATATTTGGGAGGCTGTGGTTTGGTACAGCTCAGAAAGTTCAGGTTCTCAGCAGTGCAGAAACGTGTCTGAGACCAGACCCTCAATGGCCGCCTGACTCCATTGTGTAGGCCTGAACTATGGTTACTCTACTTTGACTTCAAACTATCAGCAGCAAATATACAGAATAATATATAATTTCAAATAAATAATGTATGCATGTTTTATATGTCAAAGTAATAATGCTCATATATATAATAGTCATATGCATACTATTTTTTTTTTTTGGTATGACTATATCCTGCATCAGCTTTCTAAAAATTTGGTCACCCTATAGAAAAATTATTTGTGCAGCATTTTAAACATCAAAATTCCCAAACCCCACATCTAGAATTTTAGGTCAGAAATAAAGCCGACTGAGGGGTACTGTAAAAAGCACCCATGTAATTTTAATATTTTAATGCATGACTCAATGTGGGAACAATTATAATGTTTTGCTGGAAGCAGGCATTTTTTTTTTTTCCACTTTTGTCTCAGATTCAGGAAGTTTGGTACTTGAACAGACCAAATGGTGGCCCTACACATGAAATATGAAAATCTTAACAATTTATATTGGACTCTGATCCCTTCATTGTCAGAGGGGTTTGCCTTTTTCTTCATCTTCCTGGTGACGAAAAAGTCTGGTGTGATGAAAACACATGTGGAGTGAACAGGTGGCAGTGGGGAGCTGGGGTCAGGGGCGCTGGGGACACAGGAGGCCAGCTGCCTGTGTGTGTGTTCAGGTCTAACCATTCACTTGCCTGGCATCACCGAGGGGATGGACATGAGTTTGAGCAGGCTCCGGGAGTTGGTGATGGACAGGGACGCCTGGCGTGCTGCAGTCCAGGGGATCACAAACTGTCGGACACGACTGAGCGACTGAACTGAACTGTTTCACTTGCTATAGGGTTATGGGCATGTGAACTTTTGTCAACCTATTTTTCTCAACTATAAAATGTAGATAATGACAGATTACACTCAAAGGATTGCATGTTTCATGGGATTTTTAAAATATTTCTTAAATATAAACCAAATAAAGAAAAAGAGGAATTTACATTTGTTTCATTCATTTACACATCTCAGATTCCAGATGGAAACCCAATGATGAACAGAATCAGGAAATACTTGTTTAGTGGGAAAAGGCCCAGACTGAGATATATGATATGCTGCTGCTGCTAAGTCGCTTCAGTCGTGTCCGACTCTGTGTGATCCCATAGATGGCAGCCCACCAGGCTCCCCTGTCCCTGGGATTCTCCAGGCAAGAACATTGGAGTGGGTTGCCATTTCCTTCTCCAATGCATGAAAGTGAAAAGTGAGTGGGTTGCCATTTCCTTCTCCAATGCATGAAAGTGAAAAGTGAAAGTGAAGTCGCTCAGTCGTGTCTGACCCTCAGCAACCCCATGGACTGCAGCCTACCAGGCTCCTCCATCCATGGAATTTTCCAGGCAAGAGTACTGGAGTGGGGTGCCATCGCCTTCTCCGGAGATATATGGTATAGGAACACAGAAAATACAGCCATCAGATGGCTTCAAATTTCTCAGTTCTTGTTTGACCTTGAGCCAAGTGAGACCTGGCTTCCATCACCTTACACTGGAATTTTAATAATATCCATTTCACATGAATTTTTTGAATCAAAAGAACAAAATATTTGAAAAGAGTCTTAATAAATATTAAAATGCTAGGTAAATAGTGGGGCTTCCCAGTGGCACTACTGGTAAAGAATCCACCTATCAATGCACGAGACATACGAGTTTTGGGTTGATCCCTAGGTCAGGACGATCCGTTGGAGGAGGGCATGGCAAACCACTCCAGTACTCTTGCCCAGAAAATTCCATGGACAGAGGAGCCTGGCTGGCTACAATCCATAAGGTTGCAAAGAGTGGAACGTGACTGAAGCAACGTAGCACGCACATGCCTGTAGGTGAACAGTAGTTATTATCTGTTTCTTTTTGTGAGTTCAAAATTACTGGTTGTAAATATAGCGCTGACTTATATGAATCGGAAATAAAATATGTTATAAAGTAGTAAACCTGAGCTGACAAGAAAGTTTTCCTAGAGGTTGAATAGTTTTACGAGTTTATTTTTCTTATACAATGCTTGAACTTAGAAGAGGAGAAAAAAAGTGATTCTTGTATTATAGTTGGGCTCGAGAAAGCAGCATGGAGAAAGAAAGAATTCTGTGAATCTCCCGAGGGCTCTGATTTTTTTCTTGCACATTGTAATCCCTGTTTTCCTTCTGTGTTTGATTGATAATATACATTGTGCCTGGCACCACGATAAATATTCCACACTGACTGAACACTAATGAATCGAGATTGTGAACAGGAGCTTAAATTATAGAACCATCATCTAAGCTCATTCAAATTTCTAAACTTGACAGCCAGTGCTCACAACTGGGTGAGCAGGAAAATAGTCCAAATTTCACACTACCAGAAGCATAATTAAACTGAAAATCAGCATTTCAGGATATTTCTTCTGAACCTTCCCTGGTCTTGTAGTTATAGAAGTCATGGGAGAGATAGAGGATTGCAGACAGAAGTCATGGGAGAGATAGAGGATTGCAGGAAATGGTTTCTTACAAGGGTTGGCAGGCTTATGTGAACAAAATAATCAAAATGCCTAACTTTTTTTGTGAAAAAGCATTTCTTAGCCCTAGAGTTCTTTATATTTTCTCATGAGGAAATCCTCCAAGGGCTTTAGTAAAATCCCAGCTGTGAATCTAGTTGTGGCATGGCTAAAAGAGCCCAATAATATTAGAGAAATCCAAAATTCCTCTTCGAGTTCCCTGACCTTTATTAAGTGACTGATCTTGCTAAAACTGTCTATACCTCAGTTTTGTCACCTGCAAAATGGAGCATAAATCTCCCCAAGAGCATTTTTCCAGGTGTTAAATGAATTAATATAGTGAAAGCTATTATTGTACGCTGCTATGCTAGGAAAAAAAGTCACTTTTTATAAAAACAAAAACAAAAAAACAAGGTTCTTTTAGAAGCCAGCCTTACACAGATGAGATCAAAGACCACTCAAGTTTTTGCAATTGCTAATTTCTGATGAAGGGGAAGTTTTACCTCTGTGGTAAAATTTAGTTCATTCTGCTTCAGAGAAATTGCTACATTGTTTGTGGAAGTAAATAAGCAATGCTGGGTGTGCCTATGTGCATTGCATCTGTACTATTCATTGAAACTTAAAATGCATGTGGTTACTTTCAGAATACAGATGAGAAAACTGAGATTCAGATCTTATGATTTATGCCAATGCAAATGCAGATAATCCAGAGTAAAGCCAGAATTGAAATTCAAGTCCATCAGATGGTGGCATGAACGTGTCTTGTCTCTACTCTTCTCCATTGAAACACTCTGAGAACATCAAAAGGACAAACTACAGAGGAAAATTCAGCAACAATATTTTCAATAAAATAAGGAAACAATGAAATGTCAAACCATAGACTCAAAAATGATAACTTGTCATATGTCTCAAAATTTGGGCCCAGATGAGAGGACATCAAGCCCTGGAGGATGCCTTCCAGTATAGATTTTTATATAAACAGGTGGCGGGATCCTGAAATACCATCCAATGATTCTCTGCTAAAGGTGATGAGCTCCAGGGCCATGAACAGGTAAAAGGAAAATCAGAACACGGTTGCAGATTCCAAATCCCAACTCAGAGAATCTAGAGATGTAAACATAGAGGACAAACATGTAGACCCCAAGGGGGAAAGGAGGACGTGTGATGAATGGGGATATCGGTATTTATACAAACACACACACACACACACACACACACAATAGATATTATGTATGAAATAGATATCCATGAAAGCCCACTGTATATATAGCTATAGAGTAGGAAATGGCAATCCATTCCAGTACTTTTGCCTGGAAAATTTCATGGACAGAGGAGCTTAGTGGGCTACAGTCCATGGGGTCACAAAGAGTGGGATACAATGGAGCACGCATGAAGTGTATAACACAGGGAAATGTGCTCAGAGCTTTATGGTGACTTAAATGCAAAGGAAATCCAAAAAAGAGGGGATACATGTATATGGGTAGCTGATACACTTTGCTGTATGTTGGAAAGCAACTTACTCCAATAAAAAATAAAAATAAATTAAAAATAACTTTGGAAGATTAAAAAAAAAAAAAGGAAAGGAAAGGAAAGTCAGGGAGGAAGGGTTGAGAAAAGATAATGCTGAGCCTCTCTGCGGGAACTTGGAAAGGGAGGCACGGCCACTTAAAGCAGCAGTTCCTTAAGTTGCACAGTTGGACTTGGTTTATGAGATGAATGTCTGCATATGGGCCACCGTTTGCTGCTGCTGTCTTCGGGTCACTGCTAGCCTACCCAACCCCGCCTTGTAGAGGAGGGCGATTCTAAACGCTGTGGCTCTTTAGACTGGCAGAGCGTGGATATGTATCTGAACCACAAATGGTTTCACTCTCAGTCCCCTCATGATTACATTAGGAGCTTCTTAAAGGCAGAAAAGAGTCTGCAGGACTAGAGCCATGCCCAGGGTCTCACTGGTGTTGAATAAGCACTCAGGCATTCATCTATTGAACTAAACCAAAGAGAATGGAATTCTCCATTTTAATGGAGAATTCTGCATGATCAAGCTGAGAGCTTGCAGTAACTATTACATACATTTTTGAGACCTAGTACTAAGCATTTTTCTGGCTCAAGGACTTCATGAATTAGTGACCAAATGAGGACACTTTGCTCTGATTTCATGTTAACATGGCCTGATCCTTTCAAACTGTCACAAGCAGGACTTTTTTTCTCCCTCTTTATTTAAATAATGTTTATTACCAGGAAAGCAAACTGAGTTAGTGGTCTTTGGCCATTAATTGCTTGTTCAAAAGTTATAAAAATGACCGGAGCCCATATGTACCCTTTGTGGGATAGTTCTAGGGGAGAAGGGTGAGAACTTATTCTGTGCCTACTATGTGCCGAGGTCATCTCGTTTATTCCTTAAAAATACCTTGCATCATAGGCCTTATTTTCTCCATTTAACAGACTGAGAAACTCAGATGGAAAATGGCTTGTTCAAGGTCACCTCGTTAGTAAATGGCAGGGTTAGAACTTTATCTTAGGTCACTGAATTGAAAACCTGTGTTCGATTTGGGTCACTGCTTTCCATGATGAGTTATTTTAAAAGCATAAATAGCCTTGAATTAATTAGAATGTGCGATCAAGTCAGAAAATAAACATGAAGTGTGCCAATGATGTCTAATCCCCATGGGTCATTTCCCAAAAGAGAGTATAAGTCATGAAATCATTTTAAAGCAGAGATCAATAAAATAGAAATATTCTCCCAAGATTTTAAGTTACAATCACATTAACATTCTCACATGGAGAGGAATCAGCACATCATAAATTGGAGAAAGAATAAAAAGGACAACAGTGATCTCTATTTAAGTTGTAAAAATTTATGCAGTGTCCATAAATAATGAAATTGCTTAATAAATCTTTATATCCAATTATCTTTCCACATTGTCTTTAACTTCCATTTTTGAGCTGTATTTCACGAAGTGTAAAAACACTAGACTTCATCAAAAAGGTATCTTAAACACCAACATTTTCTCTATCTAGAATCCCAAATGCTGCAAATAACCTAAGAAGGAAGTAAACTAATAACAAAGGGATTTCCATTTATTTAGTCATTGAATTACCCCAGAAAAATAAGCAATGCATTATGATACTTAGTACTTTTGCCTTAAAATTTAAACTCCAACCATGATAATGGCAAGATGAATTGAAAGGGCATTTCAGCAGAATACCAGATGGCCACCACTCCGCTTTGCCATGTTTCTTAAATAATCAGACATCCTAGGCCCATGAATTTCAGAAACTTCTTTCTTATTCACAACCAATTTAATCTGACCTTTGATATGACTGAATGAGCTGCATAACCGTATGGAACAACAGCCATGAGAACCCACTGTATAGCCCTAGAGTAGGAAGTGGCAACCCATCCCAGTATTCTTGCCTGGAAAATTTCACGGACAGAGGAGCCTGGTGGGCTACAATCCGTGGGTTTGCTCCAGCCATAAGCCAAGAGAGTTGAAGTTAATTTAGACTATATATCTTTTATGTTGATAAACTGTGTGTTTCTTCATGACATTCTGAGTCATTTTGCCCTTCATTTAGCAAGTATCTGTTGAATGGTTACCTCATGCCAAGCTCTGGATAAACAATAAAAACACAAGCAAGTTACCTGCTTTCAGTGATCATACTATTGTAGTGGGCAAATCATTTCCAGATACTGGGTTTTCTAGTGATTTTCCGCTTTTCCTACCTACCCTCAATTTAAAAGTTTAAGTACATTTGGGGTTTATTGCCCCTATAGAACCCTATAGCAAGACTATAAGAAGGAAGTGGTTACATGTACCTTTCCAAAGTCCTAAAGCTTAGAGAAGAGTGGAAAGGGCCCCTTCCCCTGACCTCTGCTTCTACCATTTTGGAATCTGGCGAGCCAGCACGGTCTCTTGCCCAGAGCTTTGTAGTAGCTTTCCATGGGGTACCCTACTATTCCTGTTGCACTAAAGTCCATCTTCCAGAAAGCAACTCTATAGTCATTGTGAAAGGTAAGCCATGTCATGCCATACCTTTACTCAGACCCCTCCAATTTCTTTTCATTGCTCAGTGTGAAACCCAAAGATCTTGCTATAGTTTAAAAGCTCTCTCTGAACTCGCCCATTGCCTTCCTCTGAGTTCATGCATGTTTTTGTGCTCTTTCCTGGTTACCAAAGGAAAGGTTACAATATGATAAGTTATCTTCAGAAAGAAGTAAAGGTCAAGGAGGAAATACCTTCCTCCGTGACCATATTGGGTGAAGTGAACTGTTCGTCAGTTACAACTCTAAATATATGGGTGGGAAAGAGGGCAAGAAAATACTTTTAGTGCTTCCTGATGGTAGTCTGTGAATATTGTCTCTGAGAGACAAGTCAAAGCAAACTGAAATTTTATGATGAGAACTGAATTCTTTGATTTGGAGATGAGAGTTTAGGGTCTGTATAGATTGCTATGAATGTGCTGTGCGTTCCCCCCTTATTTGTTATATGTATGGTATTTCTGAAGTGCATTATTCTTTTTGGTCCTAAGTAAGAGAAGGTAGGCATAGTGCTAATATTTGCCCTGAGATGTTGTCGTCCAGTTGCTGTCCAAGCTGCCTACATGTATTTAATGACAACTGCTCTGTGTTAAGTGGAATAATAATAATAATAATAATAATGGACGTTGAAAAGTGAACAGGATGAAGCCCCCACCTTTAAAGGGCACATCCATTCTAGTGGCAGAGACGTAGCCTGTAGCTTCACCATCACCTTTTATTTTCAAAGTTGGAAAATAACACCACCTAAAAATTAAACTGAAGCCTGTGTATTCTTGGTCAAGCTACTTGACCTTCCTCAGCTTTAGTTTCATCATCTACAAAGGCAATTATGAGGATGTGATGATCAGTTTTACTTAAAGGTCCTCCTTTAGTGGCGGCACATATTAGGTGCTCACAAGAGGTGACTATTGTTCAAATGCGTAAGAAGTAGTTCATGGCTCTGCCAGGGCTTTAGATTTCTGTGTGTAACCACTTGACACATGGGTAATGGCATTATTCAATTAACTCAGATGCAAAGAGCTAATTTAAAAGCAAACCAAAGTTGGGGTAGAGATTAGGTCCCTAGTGGAATCAAGAGGTAAACAGAAAGACATATGTAAATATAAATTCTGGATCAAGTGCTGTGTTTCTTAGGTATGGCTTTATTTCCTTCCTTTAGAAGACCCAGTTTCTTTGCAATTGCTTAGTTCAGTCATCAGATCAGTCAATGTTTACCATTATGACAGACCCAGATGTAAATTCAAACATTTGAAAATTTGACCTCTCTTTTCATACACGTATGAGGTAGGTGACAAGTCTTTCTGCCTCTATCTACTTGTTCTTGCAGCTTATCCAAAATATCCTTCAGTACGGAGGGGAAGGAGTCTAAAATTATCTGCATAGTTGCCATACATGCAACATGTGCTAAGAACATTTTTCACTGTCCTGATTAATCCCTCTAACAACTCTGTGTCATGTCAGGATTTGGTTCAAAGAGGTTGAGTATGTCACCACAGGTCACAGAGATAGTAACGACAAGACCCAGAGTAGAGGCCAAGTGCTCTTTCCCTACAGAAAACTGTCCCTTCTCAAAGCCAGCAGAATAGAAGCCAGATATTCTACAGAGGAGCCAATGCCATTGCCTTTGCTCTACCTAACTGCTCTTCGGGAAACCACCTGATAGACAACATACTTTCAAAGTACATATCCCAGAAAGAGAAACACAGATTTCAGGACTGGCCTTTGGTCTCCACGTTACACTCTCAGTGAAAAACACAGCAGTGCCCTGCATGCAGATAAGCCTTAGCTGATTGAGGATGGGAGGAACTGATAATATTCAGGTTATCAGCAGCTGTCAGGCTGAAGACCTCACACAAAACCCTAGGCTGAATAACTAAATGGCTTTTCTTTCTGCAGGACTTCATAGAACATTTAATATGCTAAAATTCATATCATGAAACATTTTTTAAATTTTTTGGATCTGAAGAGATGAGTGTTTTACTGAAGACAGTCTGGAAGCAATTGTAATAATAGTTTTAAAAGTAAAAGTAACAAAAGCAATCCACTATCCTAGGCTTTCTTACATATTACATTCAGTTCAGTTCAGTTCAGTTCAGTCACTCAGTCATGTCCAACTCTTTGGAACCCCATGAATCACAGCACGCCAGGCCTCCCTGTCCATCACCAACTCCCAGAGTTCACTCAGACTCCTGTCCATGGAGTCAATGATGCCATCCAGCCATCTCATCCTCTGTCATCCCCTTCTCCTCCTGCCCCCAATCCCTCCCAGCATCAGAGTCTTTTCCAATGAGTCAACTCTTCGCATGAGGTGGCCAAAGTACTGGAGTTTCAGCTTTAGCATCATTCCTTCCAAAGAACACCCAGGGCTGATCTCCTTTAGAATGGACTGGTTGGATCTCCTTGCAGTCCAAGGGACTCTCAAGAGTCTTCTGCAACACCACAATTCAAAAGCATCAACTCTTTGGTGCTCAGCTTTCTTCATTGGGTTGGCCAAAAAGTTCCTTCTAGCTTTTGTGTAATATCATACATATGTGTACACATACATATATATGTGTGTGTGTATATTAATATATCTATATGTGTATATATATATATGTGAGTGTGTATGTGTATATATAAAGTCAATAAACAGATGAAAACAGTAATACTAATAACAGCTATTTATTAAGCTATAATTACTTGCCAAAAACTATGTTAATCCCTTCTCCCCATGAAAACCCTGCATGTCAGAGCACATAAAATACCAAGAAGCAATAAAATTGCTAAGAGTGCAGACTCTGAAGTAAATTTGAGTTTAAATTCCAATTCTTTCTACACAACCTCCAATACTTTGGCCACCTTATGCGAAGAACTGACTCATCGGAAAAGACCCTGATGCTGGGAAAGATTGCAGGCAGGAGGAGAAGGGGATGACAGAGGGTGAGATGGTTGGACAGCATCACTGACTTCATGGACATGAGTTTGAGCAAGCTCTGGGAGTTGGTGATGGACAGGGAAGCCTGGCGTACTGCAGCCCATGGGGTCACAAAGAGTCAGCCACAACTGAGCAACTGCACTGAAGGTTCCCTTATAGGAATAATAGGGCTGATAATATTCACCACCCCCCTACACACACATACATACTGTGCCATTGTACAGATTAGATTATAATGAATTAGAAAGACCCCAGCATAAGGCTTGGTGCACCCACATTCAGTGAATGTTTTGGAATCTAAATGTTCTCTTTCTCCATTAAACTGCAATAAAAAAAAAATGGTGTTTTAAGATAACAATGACAGAAAACTGAGTCAGCAAGTGAAGGGTAAGTCAAATATATGTGTTTTTTTCCCCTTTTTCTTCTTTACATTTTCTTCCCCCAAGAGACACCATCATCCCCAAAGCTCAAATGCATTAGCCACCCTGTGGAGCCTTTGGGAGAGAATTTTGTCTTTCATTTATTTTTCTCCTAGGATCTTCATATTGGATGAAACTTGCGTACATATATTTTTCCACATCTTAATTTTCTCATACCCGACTCAACACGCACTTCTTTGACTATCATTGCTTCTATTGCTCAATGTTCTTTTGATTTCTGTATTGATTTTATTTAAAATTGTGCAGCCTTAAGAGATCTTAAAGGCATTTTCCAAAATACAATAAAGAATAAATAGGGTTCATTCACTCTCATCTGTCTTTCCTGGTTCCAGACTCTATCTCTGCCCATGTTTTAGGTGAGAAAATTGTCAATCTGAACATGAAAGAGAAGCTTACTATTCACTTCTTCATCAAGACATCCTAAGTGATTTCTGGGCTGTCTGAATACTCCTAATGATTGTGGGTACTTACCTTGTCTCAGACATTTACTTACATGTCTTCCCCTGATCACACCTTGTGCATCTCATGTTTCACTCTTTTATTTACATCTACCATGTGATAGCATGCTGAATATCCCAGGGTGATATTAGTCTTCACTTACACCTACCGATATGTCTCCATATAACTTCCATTCTATCGTCCTGAGCTATGACAGAAGCATGCTGCCAGAACACAGAAGACAGAGCAGCTGATGGTTCCTTCAGGTGTGGGGAAGACTTTGCAAAAGAATTCAGTCATGATAAGCAAAGGTTTTCTGTGAGGAAAATACCTTGAAGACACAGAATTCCAGGTGATGAAATAGAATGATAAGAGGCATGCATGTGGGAAGGTACAATTGAAGAAGAAGAAAAAAAAAAGACGCTGACAAGAGGAGCATAAAGAGAAAGCGAAACATAAAACCTCTCAGACTGACAAAAGCAGTGTAGTATGAGAGAGAAGCAAAGGAGTTTCCTGCATATGGGGACAGTATTCATCTTTTTTTTTTTTAATTAGTGAACAATTTATCATTGTCCCAGTTTTATTAATAAATGATTAGCATGGATCACTATATAAGTTTAAAGCATATACCACAATGGTTTGATTTTCATATTTATATATATTGTGAAATGGTTATCATAATTGGTTCAATTGACATCATTCTTTTTTTCTTTTTGGGGGGGCACAAGTGAGTAAAAGCCAAATTTCTGTAGGATTATGAAGCAAGAAATCATTTGCGAATTATGAAAATTAAGGAGGTTATGATTTGACAGTAAAGATAATTTTTTTTATTTTACATCTCCCATCCTCCTTTTAACTTCTAAGATAAAGTCGAAAAGCCTGCAGAGCCTTCTGTAAACTGCTGCCATTCCACCTCTGCAGCCTCACCTCTGATTCTGGCTGGGATGCCCCTGTGCCCCAGTGCCACATCGCTTCTCTTATCTGAGTGCCACTCAATTTGCAAGGGCTTTTGCCACTCTCTGGGACTCTCTCTCTAACCCCAAACTTGCCTTCATAAGTCCTGACTGTCCTCCAGTGTCTGCTCAAGTATTACCTCCTTTGATAACACTTCTTTGAACACCACTGTTAATCTCCCTGCTTTAGAAAACCGAAGTGGGTACACTCTTCGTATTTTCCCACAGCACTCTAACAAGTTCAGTTCAGTTCAGTTGCGCAGTCATGTCCAACTCTTTGTGACCCCATGAACGCAGCATGACAGGCCTCCCTGTCCATCACCAACTCCCAGAGTCCACCCAAACCTATGTCCATCGAGTCGATGATGCCATTCACCCATCTCATCCTCTATTGTCCCCTTCTCCTCCTGCCCTCAATCTTTCCCAGCAGCAGGGTCTTTTCCAATGACTCAGCTCTTCGCATGAGGTAGGCAAAGTATTGGAGTTTCAGCCTCAACATCAATCCTTCCAATGAACACCCAGGACTGATCTCCTTTCGAATGGACTGGTTGGATTTCCTTGCAGTCCAGGGGACTCTCAAGAGTCTTCTCCAACACCACAGTTCAAAAATATCAATTCTTTGGTGTTCAGCTTTCTTTATAGTCTAACTCTCAAATCCATACATGACCACTGGAAAAACCATAGCCTTGACTAGGTGGACCTTTTTTGGCAAAGTAATGTCTCTGCTGTTTAATATGTTGTCTAGGTTGGTCATAACTTTCCTTCCAAGGAGTAAGCATCTTTTAATTTCATGGCTGCAATTACCATCTGCAGTGATTTTGGAGCCCCCAAAAATGAAGTCTGACACTGTTTCCACTGTTTTCCCATCTAGCTGCCATGAAGTGATGGGACTGGATGCCATGATCTTCGTTTTCTGAATGTTGAGATTTAAACCAACTTTTTCACTCTCCACTTTCACTTTCATCAAGAGGCTCTTTAGTTCTTCTTCACTTTCTGCCATAAGGGTGATGTCATCTGCATATCTGATGTTATTGATATTTCTCCTGGCAATCTTGATTCCAGCTTGTGCTTCCTCCAGCCAGCGTTTCTCATGATGTACTCTGCATATAAGTTAAATAAGCAGGGTGACAATATACAGCCTTGATGTGCTCCTTTTCCTATTTGGAACCAGTCTGTTGTTCCATGTCCAGTTCTAACTGCTGCTTCTTGACCTGCATACAGATTTCTCAAGAGGCAGGTCAGGTGATCTGGTATTCCCATCTCTTTCAGAATTTTCCAGTTTGTGATCCATATAGTCAAAGGCTTTGGCATAGTCAATAAAGCAGAAATAGATGTTTTTTCTGGAAATATCTTGCTTTTTTGATGATCCAGCAGATGTTGGCAATTTGATCTCTGGTTCCTCTGCCTTTTTAAAATCCAGCTTGAACACCTGGAAGTTCACAGTTCACGTATTGCTGAAGCCTGGCTTGGAGAATTTTGAGCATTACTTTACTAGCATATGAGATGAGTGCAATTGTGCGGTAGTTTGAGCATTCTTTGGCATTGTCTTTCTTTGGGTTTGGAATGAAATCTGACCTTTTCCCATCCTGTGGCTACTGCTGAGTTTTCCATATTTGCTGGCATATTGAGTGTAGCACTTTCACAGCATCATCTTTCAGGATTTGAAATAGCTCAACTGGAATTCCATCACCCCCACTAGCTTTGTTCATAGTGATGCTTCCTAAGGCCCACTTGACTTCACATTCCAGGATGTCTGGCTCTAGGTGAGTGATCACACCATCATGATTAGCTGGGTTGTGAAAATCTTTTATGTACAGTTGTTCTGCATATTCTTGAAACCTCTTCTTAATATCTTCTGCTTCTGTTAGGTGCCTACCATTTCTGTCCTTTTTTAAGCCCATCTTTGCATGAAATGTTCCCTTGGTATCTCTAATTTTCTTGAAGAGATCTCTGCTGCTACTGCTAAGTCACTTCAGTCGTGTCCGACTGTGTGTGACCCCAGAGACAGCAGCCCACCAGGCTCCCCCATCCCTGGGATTCTCAGGCAAGAACACTGGAGTGGGTTGTCATTTCCTTCTCCAATTCATGAAAGTGAAAAGTGAAAGTGAAGTCGCTCAGTCATGTCCAACTCTTTGCAACCCCATGGACTGCAGCCTACCAGGCTCCCCCGTCCATGGGATTTTCCAGGCAAGAGTACTGGAGTGGGGTGCCATCGCCTTCTCTGGAAGAGATCTCTAGTCTTTCCCATTCTATTGTTTTCCTCTATTTCTTTGCATTGATCAATGAGGAAGGCTTTCTTATCTCTCCTTACAGTTAGTTAATTGGATTTTTGACATTATTTGTTATAAGAGTAGAGTATGAGTATTATTCAGCCTTTCATTTATTTATTCATCCACCTATTATTCATCAAAAATATATTGAGAATGTACTTTAGGCTTTTTGAAAAAGACACATGATTTCTGCCTTCACAGATCTTACAATCTCATGTGAGAAATAAATAGGCAAGTGCCATAGAGTCTGGTAAATTTTATGATGGCAGAAGTACATGATGCTTAAGCAAGCTCGTGGGGAGGTCATTTAGCTTGAATGGAGGAGAACAGAGAATAAGTAAAGGAGAAGGATTTGGGAAGACCTGAAGTAAATATTTCTAAGCTAAAACCTTATTTATTCAATACGGTAAGCACTTACAATATGCCAGGTACAATTTGAGATAGATCTGTGATCAGAAGACAAAGATCCATACCCTGTAGAGTTGAGGGTTTAGTGTTGGGATACAGGAAAGAAATCATAGTTATAAATAATTGAATTATATAGTATGTCAGAACATAGCATGTGCTATGGATTAAAAAGAAAAATAATGTAGAGCAAGTTGAGTAATGGGTAGGTGTTGGAAATATTTAAAGTATCTATGATCTTTGATAAACTGGGGGTGTTTGGGAGTGCTGAGTCCTAATTGGCAGACCAGGAGGGAATGTCAAGTAAGGTGGTTGGAATGAAAGGGGTGCAAGAATATGGAAGTTGAGGCAGAAGGACTATCAGTAAGGTCATAGGATCCTGAACTCAAAGAACTGTATCAACCATGATGAAATAGGAAACGTATGACATCTATCAGGGTTATTTGAAAAGGGTTTAATAAAGAAATATGGGTATAAAGGTAGAGGAAGGGGTATGTTGGGCAAGTTTGTAATTTCCTCTGTTCTGTCTTGTCGCAACAAAAATCTGAAGCAACGGACCAGTGTTATAGCCCTCGGAAGGACCACTGTCACACCCCTCAGATGGACCAGTGCTACAGCCCTTGAATGGACCAGTGTTACAGCTCCGTTTTACAGGTCATTTTTATTTAGAAAGTAAAGGAAAATACATTCTTGAGGCGTGAGAGCATGCCAACCCAAAAGATGCAAAGAGAAGAGAAGCCCCGCCCAGTTTTGGCTCTTTTTATATATTCTTTTCTCCTCCCACTGGGCCTGCCCTATGTAAATTGGGCTAGCCAGGAGTGCTGTTTGTTTTACCTGAGGTCCTCACTCTGGTCCTCAGACCTACCTTTGTTCTATTTTCCTGGGCTTTTCCCTTCTGTGTCTTTTAACCACCGCCATTCTGGACTCCCTTTTCCTATTCAAACTACCTAACAGATATGATAAAATTACAAAGGATAAGGAAACACCCAGGGCTTAAACAGTAGGACCCATTACCACTCTGAGCTGAAGGATGAACGATGTCATCTCTTACAGAACCTGGTGAGGAAAGGGCTGTAGGGATAGAGCTGCCAACAGGAGCTGAGCTGAAGTAATCAGACAGCTGTCAGCAGCCCCATAGGCAGCAGCAAACTCCCTCTCCTTCCTTCAGTGCCTGGTTGCTGTACCCTATGGATGATATCCAATCACAAGCCAAAGACTATGGAAATAGGTGGGCAGTGAATTTAGAGAGATGAAAGAAGTTTCTGAGAAGTTTATTCTTGTGAATGAGAGGCTCCTGGGTAATGAATGTGTTTAAAAACAAGGGTTTAATCAAATGAATGAAGAAAAGGAGAGATTTGATACGGAGTTATAGACAGGATTAACAATACCTGCTCTTGGTGAAGGAGATTTTTGAAGTTAGACTGAGAAGGGAGTAGTAAATATTTATCACAGTTGGCCATGAATCAGTGTCTAGGAAGCAGAACGACTATCACAGCCATGTTTTGAAAACTACTGGAAAACTGCTTTTGTATTGCTTTTTGTATTTCCATCTAATTGTCAGTGTTGTGATGTTGGTGGTGAAACCCCTTCTATATCTGGCTTCCATTCCTCATTAAAGGGACCCTCTTCAGTACCAGCATGAGCTCAGAATTCAGCTAATGCTCTGATACCAACAACCAGTGTTGTGATCTGGAGGAAATTAGCCCACAAGCCAAAAATGTATAAAAACTTCAAAAATTCAGAGTGGAGAAGGAAAGAAAGAATGAGACTCTTTGCCTTAGTGTGATAGCCTTCTCACAATTCATATTTCATTGGTAACTCATAATACTCATATATATTTGAGAAATCAGATTACATTAGAATATCACTGTGGAATCAGAAGCATGATGCAGCTGCAAACAAATGTACTTTAATAAGAAACAGATGAATCATCTTTCCCTGACCCTGCCTTAGGACAGTGAATAAAACCAAGAAAATGAAATCAGTGAGGCAGAATGTCAGAGTGAGAACAGGGTGCAAGGCTGTTTTATTTTGTTTTAATGCTAAAATGGGATGCTTATTGACTTTATGGTCAGATTTACTGGTCTGATTTCCTTGACTTAGCTTTTTCTTTGCCGTGTCATCACATCTTCTATAAAAAGAAATCGTATCAAAGCTTCCCACCTAGAAAATAGGCAGCATTCAAATTCTTTGGCTAAGGCTGACGGGAGAGTTTGCATAATTTATGAGACCTTTAAGTGTTTGGAAAGGAGACTCAACTTGCTTTTATCTGTTTAATGGACACAGTGTCATGAAGAAGCCCATGCCCTCTGGATCTCTCCTTCTCTGTGAAGTTTTTCTCCCTATGGGGAAGACCATCGGGCATTAAACTGGTTGGAAGTTTGTGAAGATTCTTATTCGTGGTTTGAACTGGAAGAATTTAAGTGGTGGTGGTGGTGGTGGTGGTGGTGTTGAGTGTCATAACTAGAGACTTGTTTCCAACTGACTACTTGCACCAGGGGCTGTGGGGAGTCCTGGAGCTGGAGTTGATAGGCACCATCAAGAACAAAAAGAAAAAGACTGAGACACAATAGCAGTGAAGAAGTCATGAGAAGACAGAATGAAAGAAAACTTGAAACTGGCAAATAGCAGATAGCTGATAGGTGGCACTAGCAGTAAAGAACCCGCCTGCCAAAGCAGAAGACATAGGAGACCAGGGTTTGATCCTGGGGTCATGAAGATCCCCTGGAGAAGGGCATGGTAACCCACTTTGGTATTCTTGTCTGGAGAACCTCATGGACAGAGGAGCCTGGTGAGCTACAGTCCATGGGCTCACAAAGCACCAGACAGGACTGAGTGATTGAGCATGTAGATAGCTGAAGAGGGAAAGAACAGTCAGGTCCTGGTAGATAGAGGTGAGAATTAGAAAAATGGTGCAAAGTTTTACTTTGGCCCTTAACTTTCTGACTTTAGCAGAGAGTCAGTGGCTGTTCTTTGTAGCCCATTGTGAACAGATGTTTTCCTGTGGATTTTTAGAATGGAATTTGAAGGGCTGTGGACCAGAGTAAAAGGACTTATGTAGTGTGAAATTAGAGTTGTAAGTGATTAGCAAAATGGAAACTTTCTGCCCTGTAACTGTTAAATGATCTTTCTAGAGTCTATATTTAATGGTGATATGCAAATATTAACAGTTTACAAGTAGTTAAGCATAGTAGATAGACTTTCCATATAAACTATACCAATTTGATTTAATGCAGGAACCTAGAAGGTGGCTTAGCATTACTAATATTGCTATTTACCACCTAACCATTGCTTTTTCCCCTGTCCAAAATCCACTTTATGTAGGCAAATGACTATAGGGAATTGCACCCCATCTCCTAACTATCTAGAACAATGGCATTGCTCTCAAAGGTAAAGAAGTCTTTTTAGAGGCTGGCAATTTAAAATCAGAGCATTCATGGTGGGAAGGGAGTTTTAAAGCCATCTAATCCTATCATGTATCTGCTGCTTAAATGTCTTCTATAACAGTGGCTTTCAGCTGACTCGTACCTGGGAGCAGGGGCAACAAGCCCTTACATTCAGAAAGTGTGCATTGAGAAACTACCACGAGGCAGATACCGCACTAGGAATACAATGGATCATAGGACAGACATCACATCTGCTTTCATGAAACTTTCAGTGGAAAAGACAGATGGTTAAAAGGTAAGCCAAAAAAAAAAAAAAAAAAAAACCTGCAATGATTTTAAAGAATTACAACACTAGAAAACACTAAAGAAGGTTGAATAACAGTTAAAACTAGCTCTCTGAAAATGTTTGCAAAGTCTTCAGACTACCCTGCCTATGCCAAAGCAAGAGTGCAAAGATAGCTCATGATATCAGAGCATGTGCATGGGTCCCTCCCTTGTTGTCAAAGCTAAAAACAATGCTCAGATCAGAGAAAACTGCTTAAGAGAGCTACCCTGTCCTTATTTTATATGGGCAAAGGGATACTTATGAATCTGGATGATGAAGGAACTTGATAATGCATATTCATTAATTTGTCACATATTCCTTGGGTACCTGCTATGTGCTAGTAACTGCAGGGATAACAGCCCACGAGGACAGAGACTTTTTGTTGTTCACTGCTGTACCCTCTAGAATAGTAGCTGGCACAGGGTAGATGCTAGATTAGTCAGGGTTCTCCAGAGAAATAGAACCAATATAATAATAGCATATATTAATAATGATATATTAAAAGATTATATATTAAAACATTAATATCATGTCTATATCATATATTAACATATTAATAATATCATATATTAATATGTGCCTGCACATTCACTCAGTCATGTCTGACTCTTTGTGACCCCATGGACTTGTAGCCCACCAGGCTCCTCTGTGCATGGAGCTTTCCAGGCAAGTATACTGGAGTGGGTTGCTATTAACTACTCCAGGGGATCTTCCCAACCTGGGCATTAAAACCACATCTCCTGCATTAGCAGGTAGATTCTTTACCACTGTCTCATCTTGGAAGCCACACACACACACTCACACGCACACACACACACACACACACAGAGATATGATAGGACTTGCCTGGTAGTCATGAAGGCTAAGAAGCTCCACAATCTGCCATCTGCAAGCTGAAGAATCAGGAAAGACTAGTACAATCAAGTCCAAGCCCTAAGGCCTGAGAACCAGGAGCACAGATATCCAAGGGTAGAAAAAAATTGATGTTTCAGCTCAGAGAGACAATGTACCTTTCTTCCACCTTTTTGTTCTATTAATTTATTCTATTAATATCCACTTCTTAAGTGGATTGGTTGATGCCCACCCACACTGGTGAAAACAATCTTCTTTACTCAGTCTACTGATTCACATGCTAATCCCTTTCAGAAACACCCTCAGACACACTCAGAAATAATGTTGTATCAGCTATCTAGACATCCCTTAGCTGAGTCCAGCTAACATACAAAAGTAACCATCACAGGTCCTTACTATATTATTTAACTGAATAAACAGATCAATTTAAGGCATTGAGGATTCAAATTCTAAAATACTTAAGTTTACTACTTTGGTGGCTCGGACAGTAAAGAGTTTGCCTGCAGTGCAGGAGGTCAGGATCCCTAAGCCAGAAAGACCCTTTGGAGAAGGGAATGGCAACCCACTCCAGTATATTTGCCTGAAGAATTCCATGCACAGAGGAGCCTGGCAGGCTACATGAAGTAGTAGATTCTATTCTACTATTTCGTGAAGAGTTGAAAACAACTGAACAACTTACACTAATGCTAACTAACTTTACAATAGCAAGCCTAGGAGGCTGAACATTTTCAAATTTTACAACTGACAAAACTGGGTCTTAAAAGGCTAAGATAGTGAGTTAAGCTTGCATAGTTAATGAAAGAGACAGCCAATATTAAAGGTCACTTCTGCCTTATTCTTATTGTGTACTCAGAAGTCTCTTGTCATGACAGTGGGATATGGAGAAGCAGAATCCTGATACAAGCTATGACCATGTGTTCCTCAGCTATCCTGACTAAATCTAGTCTCCTTTCTAAAAGATTTATATTAGTCTCTCCTCTTAAAGTTTCTTTTAGTCCACCACAGAAGTCTATTTGCCTTGAGCGTGTCAAATTTCTTACCATTTCCATGCTTTTCCATGCACTAGAGCTTCCTTGTCTGGTGGCTCAGATGGTAAAGAATTTGCCTACAATAAAGGAGATGCAGGTTCAATCCCTGGGTTAGGAAGATCCCCTGAAGAGTGGAATGACAATTCACTCCAGTATTCTTGCCTGGAGAATCCCATGGGTAAGGGGAGGAGCTAAGATGGCGGAGGAGTAGGACGGGGAGAACACTTTCTCCCCCACAAATTCATCAAAAGAACATTTAAACGCCGAGTAAATTCCACAAAACAACTTCTGAAAGCCGGCAGAGGACATCAGGCACCCAGAAAAGCAACCCAAGTCTTCGAAAGGAGAGAGAAGAAATACAGCTCCACTCACCAGAACATCGACACAAGCTTCCCTAACCAAGAAACCTTGACAAGCCACCTGTACAAACCCACACAGAGCAAGGAAACGCCACAATAAAGAGAACTCCACAAACTGCCAGAATACAGAAAGGACACCCCAAACTCAGCAATTTAAACAAGATGAAGAGACAGAGGAATACCCAGCAGACAAAGGAACAGGATAAAAGCCCACCAAACCAAACAAAAGAGAAGAGATAGGGAATCTACCTGATAAAGAATTCCAAATAATGATAATGAAATTGATCCAAAATCTTGAAATCAAAATGGAATCACAGATAAATAGCTTGGAGACAAAGATTGAGAAGATGGAAGAAAGGTTTAACAAGGACCTAGAAGAAATAAAAGAGAGTCAATATAAAATGAATAATGCAATAAATGAAATTAAAAACACTCTGGAGGCAACAAATAGTAGAATAACAGAGGCAGAAGATAGGATTAGTGAATTAGAAGATAGGATGGTAGAAATAAATGAATCAGAGAGGATAAAAGAAAAACGAATTAAAAGAAATGAGGACAATCTCAGAGACCTCCAGGACAATATTAAACGCTACAACATTCGAATCATAGGGGTCCCAGAAGAAGAAGACAAAAAGAAAGACCATGAGAAAATACTTGAGGAGATAATAGTGGAAAACTTCCCTAAAATGGGGAAGGAAATAATCACCCAAGTCCAAGAAACCCAGAGAGTCCTAAACAGGATAAACCCAAGGCGAAACACCCCAAGACACATATTAATCAAATTAACAAAGATCAAACACAAAGAACAAATATTAAAAGCAGCAAGGGAAAAACAACAAATAACACACAAGGGAATTCCCATAAGGATAATAGCTGATCTTTCAATAGAAACTCTTCAAGCCAGGAGGGAATGGCAAGACATACTTAAAGTGATGAAAGAAAATAACCTACAGCCCAGATTATTGTACCCAGCAAGGATCTCATTCAAATATGAAGGAGAAATCAAAAGCTTCTCAGACAAGCAAAAGCTGAGAGAATTCAGCACCACCAAACCAGCTCTCCAACAAATACTAAAGGATATTCTCTAGACAGGAAACACAAAAACAGTGTATAAACTCGAACCCCAAACAATAAAGTAAATGGCAACGGGATCATACTTATCAGTAATTACCTTAAATGTAAATGGGTTGAATGCCCTGACCAAAAGACAAAGACTGGCTGAATGGATACAAAAACAAGACCCCTACATATGTTGTCTACAAGAGACCCACCTCAAAACAGGGGACACATACAGACTGAAAGTGAAGGGCTGGAAAAAGATTTTCCATGCAAATAGGGACCAAAAGAAAGCAGGAGTAGCAATACTTATATCAGATAAAATAGACTTTAAAACAAAGGCTGTGAAAAGAGACAAAGATGGTCACTACCTAATGATCAAAGGATCAATCCAAGAAGAAGATATAACAATTATAAATATATATGCACCCAACACGGGAGTGCCGCAATATGTAAGACAAATGCTAAGAAGTATGAAAGGAGAAATTAATAATAACACAACAATAGTGGGAGACTTTAATACCCCACTCACACCTATGGATAGATCAACTAAACAGAAAATTAACAAGGAAACACAAATGTTAAATGATACAATAGACCAGTTAGACCTAATTGATATCTATAGGACATTTCATCCCAAAATAATGAATTTCACCTTTTTCTCAAGCGCACATGGAACCTTCTCCAGGATAGATCACATCCTGGGCCATAAATCTAGCCTTGGTAAATTCAAAAAAATAGAAATCATTCCAAGCATCTTTTCTGACCACAATGCAGTAAGATTAGATCTCAATTACAGGAGAAAAACTATTAAAAATTCCAACATATGGAGGATGAACAACATGCTGCTGAATAACCAACAAATCACAGGAGAAATCAAAAAAGAAATCAAAATTTGCATAGAAACGAATGAAAATGAAAACACAACAACTCAAAACCTGTGGGACACTTTAAAAGCAGTCCTAAGGGGAAAGTTCATAGCAATACAGTCATACCTCAAGAAACAAGAAAAAAGTCAAATAAATAACCTAACCCTACACCTAAAGCAACTAGAAAATGAAGAAATGAAGAACCCCAGGGTTAGTAGAAGGAAAGAAATCTTAAAAATTAGGGCAGAAATAAATGCAAAAGAAACAAAAGAGACCATAGCAAAAATCAACAAAGCCAAAAGCTGATTCTTTGAAAGGATAAATAAAACTGACAAACCATTAGCCAGACTCATCAAGAAACAAAGGGAGAAAAATCAAATCAATAAAATTAGAAATGAAAATGGAGAGATCACAACAGACAACACAGAAATACAAAGGATCATAAGAGACTACTATCAACAATTATATGCCAATAAAATGGACAACGAGGAAGAAATGGACAAATTCTTAGAAAAGTACAACTTTCCAAAACTCGACCAGGAAGAAATAGAAAACCTTAACAGACCCATCACAAGCACGGAAATTGAAACTGTAATCAAAAATCTTCCAGCAAACAAAAGCCCAGGTCCAGACGGCTTCACAGCTGAATTCTACCAAAAACTTAGAGAAGAGCTAACACCTATCCTGCTCAAACTCTTCCAGAAAATTGCAGAGGAAGGTAAACTCCCAAACTCATTCTATGAGGCCACCATCACCCTAATACCAAAACCTGACAAAGATCCCACAAAAAAAGAAAACTACAGGCCAATATCACTGATGAACATAGATGCAAAAATCCTTAACAAAATTCTAGCAATCAGAATCCAACAACACATTAAAAGGATCATACACCATGACCAAGTGGGCTTTATCCCAGGGATGCAAGGATTCTTCAATATCTGCAAATCAATCAATGTTATACACCACATTAACAAATTGAAAAACAAAAACCATATGATTATCTCAATAGATGCAGAGAAAGCCTTTGACAAAATTCAACATCCATTTATGATAAGAACTCTCCAGAAAGCAGGAATAGAAGGAACATACCTCAACATAATAAAAGCTATATATGACAAACCTACAGCAAACATTATCCTCAATGGTGAAAAATTGAAAGCATTTCCTCTAAAGTCAGGAACAAGACAAGGGTGCCCACTTTCACCATTACTATTCAACATAGTTTTGGAAGTTTTGGCCACAGCAATCAGAGCAGAAAAAGAAATAAAAGGAATCCAAATTGGAAAAGAAGAAGTAAAAGTCTCACTGTTTGCAGATGACATGATCCTTTACATAGAAAACCCTAAAGACTCCACCAGAAAATTACTAGAACTAATCAATGATTATAGTAAAGTTACAGGATATAAAATCAACACACAGAAATCCCTTGCATTCCTATACACTAATAATGAGAAAACAGAAAGAGAAATTAAGGAAACAATTCCATTTACCATTGCAACGGAAAGAATAAAATACTTAGGAATATATCTACCTAAAGAAACTAAAGACCTATATATAGAAAACTATAAAACACTGGTGAAAGAAATCAAAGAGGACACTAATAGATGGAGAAATATACCATGTTCATGGATTGGAAGAATCAGTATAGTGAAAATGAGTATACTACCCAAAGCAATTTATAGATTCAATGCAATCCCTATCAAGCTACCAACAGTATTCTTCACAGAGCTAGAACAAATAATTTCACAATTTGTATGGAAATACAAAAAACCTCGAATAGCCAAAGCTATCTTGAGAAAGAAGAATGGAACTGGAGGAATCAACCTGCCTGACTTCAGACTCTATTACAAAGCCACAGTTATCAAGACAGTATGGTACTGGCACAAAGACAGAAATATTGATCAATGGAACAAAATAGAAAGCCCAGAGATAAATCCACACACATATGGACACCTTATCTTTGACAAAGGAGGCAAGAATATACAATGGATTAAAGACCATCTCTTTAACAAGTGGTGCTGGGAAAACTGGTCAACCACTTGTAAAAGAATGAAACTAGAACACTTTATAACACCATACACAAAAATAAACTCAAAATGGATTAAAGATCTCAACGTAAGACCAGAAACTATAAAACTCCTAGAGGAGAACATAGGCAAAACAGTCTCTGACATACATCACAGCAGGATCTTCTATGACCCACCCCCCAGAATATTGGAAATAAAAGCAAAAATAAACAAATGGGACCTAATTAAACTTAAAAGCTTCTGCACAACAAAGGAAACTATTAGCAAGGTGAAAAGGCAGCCTTCAGAATGGGAGAAAATAATAGCAAATGAAGCAACGGACAAACAACTAATCTCAAAAATCTACAAGCAACTCCTACAGCTCAACTCCAGAAAAATAAATGACCCAATCAAAAAATGGGTGGGCCAAAGAACTAAATAGACATTTCTCCAAAGAAGACATACAGATGGCTAACAAACACATGAAAAGATGCTCAACATCACTCATTATCAGAGAAATGCAAATCAAAACCACTATGAGGTACCATTTCACGCCAGTCAGAATGGCTGCGATCCAAAAGTCTACAAGCAATAAATGCTGGAGAGGGTGTGGAGAAAAGGGAACTCTCTTACACTATTGGTGGGAATGCAAACTAGTACAGCCACTATGGAGAACAGTGTGGAGATTCCTTAAAAAACTGGAAATAGAACTGCCTTATGATCCAGCAATCCCACTGCTGGGCATACACACTGAGGAAACCAGAAGGGAAAGAGACACATGTACCCCAATGTTCATCGCAGCACTGTTTATAATAGCCAGGACATGGAAGCAACCTAGATGCCCATCAGCAGATGAATGGATAAGAAAGCCATGGTACATATACACAATGGAGTATTACTCAGCCATTAAAAGAATACATTTGAATCAGTTCTAATGAGATGGATAAAACTGGAACCTATTATACAGAGTGAAGTAAGCCAGAAAGAAAAACACCAATACAGTATACTAACACATATATATGGAATTTAGAAAGATGGTAACTATAACCCTGTGTACGAGACAGCAAAAGAGACACCGATGTATAGATCAGTCTTATGGACTCTGTGGGAGAGGGAGAGGGTGGGGAGATTTGGGAGAATAGCATTGAAACATGTATAATATCATGTATGAAATGAGTCGCCAGTCCAGGTTCAATGCACGATACTGGATGCTTGGGGCTGGTGCACTGGGACGACCCAGAGGGAGGGTGGGGGGGGGGGGAGGAGGGAGGAGGGTTCAGGATGGGGAACGCGGGTATACTTGTGGCAGATTCATTTCGATATTTGGCAAAACTAATACAATATTGTAAAGTTTAAAAATAAAATAAAATTAAAAAAAAAAAATCCCATGGGCAAAGGAGCCTGGTATACTACATAGTCCATAGGGCTGCAAAGATTTGGACACAACTGAGGGACTTCACTTTCACTTTTCACTTTCATGCATTGGAGAAGGAAATGGCAACCCAGTCCAGTGTTCTTGCCTGGAGAATCGCGGGGACAGGGGATCCTGGTGGGCTGCCGTCTCTGGGGTCGCACAGAGTCGGACATGACTGAAGTGACTTAGCAGCAGCAGTAGAGCATCTAACACACTTTCCATACACTGTCGCTCCACATGAAATTTGCTTTGTTCCTGCTCTTGCTTTTAAGATTTCCACCAGTTTTCCAAAATCTAGCCCAAGAGCCCTCCTCTACAACATGTCTTCTCTAAACCCCAGGACAGAATCAGGCATCCCTGCTCTATGATCCTCTGGCTCTCTACACACCCCTCTATCATGTAACTGTGAAATCCTCAATTTGTTCCTGGTACTGGTCTATCTTGCTAATATGACTTTCAGCTCTTAGGAGAATGGGTCTATATTTTATTTCATTCCTGTGGTTTAATCAAATGGATGATGAATAGACAAATTAATCCCAGAATGAACAACCAAGACTGTGGTACCTGTGAGGATACACCATTAGGAGTAGAATCTAGCACTACTCCAGAATGACAAAGATATTAGGTGATTGACAAAAACTTATCAGACAGTAATCAGGTATTAGAACTAGGGGATACAAAAAGAAGGGTAAAGATTGTGAGAAGCAAAAGCCAGGGGCATTAGGGCCTTTCCCGGTGGTCCAGGTGAAGTCTAGACTCCACGCTGTCAAAGCAAGAGGCCTAGGTTTCATCTCTGGTTGGGGAACTAAATCCTGCATGTTGTAACTAAGAATTTGCATGCCACAACTGAAGATCCTGCATGCCACAATTAAAGATTCCATGTGCTGCACTTAAAGGAGCCCACATACAGCAACTGAAGCATCCACGTGCCTTAACTAGGGATGCTGCATGTTGCCCTGAGGATTGAGACCTCCTACTGCTGCAACTGGAAACCAGTACAGCCAAATAAATAAATTAAAAAAGAAAAAAAAAAAAAAAAAAGAGCCAAAGGCTAGGGTTTTTGTTTTTGTTTTTGTTTTTTAGTCCCTGTGTTAGAATACAACCTAATTAAGTCCCAGCTGCCAAGAGTGAGGCTATGAGAGGGTGACTGGAGAAATTATTTGTATCTTGCAGTTTAGAAATCAACTGATTCAGCTCTGGTGGGGAAAAGGGATTGAGAATCTGGCCACGAGAAGACTGTGACTCACGTTGACTTTTTTCTCCTCTCCTGGGTTCTCCTGAAACCCTATACTCTTTTGAATAGGCTTAACTACAACTTGAATTGCTTAAAGCTGCACTTAGAGATGACGCCATTCTCACTGAAATGAATTCTCCTTTCACAGATTTTTGTACTTAGAGAACATCTCTTTCTCTTTGGAGCTCTTTTGGATATTGATTTTGACTCAAACTTGTCTTACCAAAATAAAAAAGAAAGAAATCTCCCAATCAATTTTTGCTTTAGTTGAAAGCAATATAACTTTTCAAACTAGAATTTTTTTTTTCAATGGTACAAAGTATATAAGATGAGAAAAGCCTGGGATTGAGAATTTTGATCCTTCTGAATTTCATTGCTTTGTTTATATGTCCATCTCTACCCAATTCTTAAGCAGTACTGTTTTATTTTCCATATTCTGGTGTGTGAAGTTGTGCTTTGCTTCTAGCAAGTACCTACCAAATAGTAGTCAAACAGAGTTGAAATAATGACAGCTATAAAGAGTATGTCAGAAATAAAAATTGCATAAACCTATTTTTCTTAATTTACCCCAACGGCTAGTATATACCGAGCATAACTGCCTAGGTTTAGGTTCTAGCTTTGCCATTAACCAGCTATTCAAACAGATCGGTATACTGCAGGGCCTTCCTGGTGACAGACACCTTGCTGTCCCCAGCTTCTTGTTTGTAAGAAGAAACAATTTAGTCTCCCAGGCCTTCCTTAAGCTTCAAAGTGCAGACTCAAACAGCCAATGATTAGACAAGTGAGAAAATGAATAAACAAAGGAAAAGCAGTTTCAAGCAAGAAAAGCAATAATAGCTTGAACAATAGAGTCACAGGATTCCTAGACCCTCTTCAAGGAATGTAGGTAACAATCTGATGCATAGCTCTGAGTTGCTTTGCAGAAACCAAGACCTACCTCCTCCCACCCACGCAGTGGAAGATGGTGACTACATGCTGATCACAAGCATGAAGACCTCAGACTGGTTGGAATCAGAAGACTGATGACTGAAACATTGTCTTGTTACCTTACCACCAAGCAATCAAAAAAACAACAAAAATCCATGAGATGATCATGCATCCTGGGCCCCTCAATCCCAGTGTTATCACTTAAAAATGCTTGCCCAAAAGATACTGAGAAGTCTTAGATCATTCGAGCTCTAGCTGCCCATTCTCTTTTCTTAGTGCCCTGCAAATGAATGCAGTACTTTCCTTCATCACAACCCACTGTCAGTAGATTGACTTTGCTGCACTTTGGGCAAATGAATCAGAGTTTGGTTTGGTAATATTATATGATCTATAATCTTGAATAAGATACCTCTCTATGTGTCAATAGGCATATCTCTAAGATGGGAATGCCAACATCTGCTGGATCATCGAAAAAGCAAAAGAGTTTCAGAAAAACATCTATTTCTGCTTTATTGACTATGCCAAAGCCTTTGACTGTGTGGATCACAATAAACTGTGGAAAATTCTGAAGGACATGGGAATACCAGGCCACTTGATCTGCCTCTTGAGAAACCTGTATGCAGGTCAGGAAGCAACAGTTAGAACTGGACATGGAACAACAGACTGGTTCCAAATAGGAAAAGGAGTACGTCAAGACTATATTGTCACTCTGCTTATTTAACTTATATGCAGAGTACACCATGAGAAACACTGGGTTGGAAGAAGCACAAGCTGTAATCAAGATTGCTGGGAGAAATATCAATAACCTCAGATATGCAGATGACACCACCCTTATGGCAGAAAGTGAAGAGGAAATAAAAAGCCTCTTGATTAAAGTGAAAGAGGAGAGTGAAAAAGTTGGCTTAAAGTTCAACATTCAGAAAGCTGAGATCATGGCATCCGGTCCCATTACTTCATGGCAAACAGATGGGGAAACAGTGGAAACAGTGGCTGACTTTATTTTTCTGGGCTCCAAAATCACTGCTGATGGTGATTGCAGCCATGAAATTAAAAGACGCTTACTCCTTGGAAGGAAAGTTATGACCAACCTAGACAGCATAAAAAGCAAAGACATTACTCTGTCCACAAAGGTCCGTCTAATCAAGGCAATGGTTTTTCCAGTAGTCATGTATGGATGTGAGAGTTGGACTATAAAGAAAGCTGAGCGCTGGAGAATTGATGCTTTTGAACTGTGGTGTTGGAGAAGACTCTTGAGGGTCTCTTGGACTGCAAGGAGATCCAACCAGTACATTCTAAAGGAGATCAGTCCTAGGTGTTCTTTGGAAGGACTGATGTTGAAGCTGAAACTCCTATACTTTGGCAACCTGATGCGAAGAGCTGACTCACTGGAAAAGATCCTCATGCTGGGAAAGTTTGAGGGCAGGAGGAGAAGGGTATGACAGAGGATGAGATGATTGGATAGCATCACTAACTCAATGGACATGGGTTTGGGTAAACTCCCGGTGTTGGTGATGGACAGGGAGGTCTGGCATGCTGCAGTCCATAGGGTTGCAAAGAGTTGGACACTACTGAGTGACTGAACTGAACTGAAGATGGGAATGAAAATTACACCTATCTCTTAGGTTCTTGTGAGGATTAAATGAATTAATATATGTAAAGTTCTTGATACAGGATCAATATATATTAAGATCAATGCAAATCCTAGGCCTCTGTATTTTTATGAAACCCTCTGCTTTGATTTTTTTCTGATTTTTTCCCCCTGGAAATTAGGTTAAATATGGAAAAGTGGAATTTTATTTATGTATTAATTTGTTTGTAAATTTCCCTTTGTAGATCTATCCTGTTACCTGCTAGCCTTTACCAAAAAACAGCAGTCCCTTTGGTGAAGTAAGTAGGTTATGACCTGGGAAGTCCCACAAAATAATGATGGATCAAGGACAGTAGGTGACCCAAAAAGATAACCAATATAAAGCAATTTTATTTTTAGACAGACTGGGACTTGTGAAATTTAAGTTTGTAAAAAGTAGAGAGTATTCATTTGGTTTTCTTCAACTTCATTCCACATTGAATTCTCTGCAAAGACACTGTCTGAACCATTATTGTGAAGTGCAGAAAACAAAAGCCTTGATATTTAAGTTCACTTGACCTTGAATGCTGGCTCTACAACTTGATGTGAACATGGGCATATCATGAAATTTTTCCAAGTCTAGTCTTCTCATTTATGATTATAAGAAGGTGATAATAGTATGATTAATTAAAATTTAAGGAATGATTTAAGCTCTTAAACTAAACACACACATACATACACTGTATACATGTAGTCACACATTAACAGACACTCATATTACCCTACATATCATCACCCCAAGTTAATAATGGTTGTTTCAGTTTTACAAATACATTCAGAAACAGACAAACATGATGAGCAATTTACCAAAGTCACATAGAGAATAAGTAGCAGATCTAATATCTGAACCTAAATGTTTCTGGCTATAAAGCCATGATCTCTGGCTTTATTACACCATCTTTTGTTACATAGCTGATCTGAGCATTAATGCAGTGATCTAGAAAATATCTAGTATGAGATCCAGCATATGGTAGATTCTTCATAAATAGTACTTTAGTACTAAAGTAATAGTTACTTTAGTACTAAAGTAATAATAAATAATAGCTACTTTAATACTTGAATGCTTTGTTGAATGATGATAATGGTGATGCCTTTAATGATAATAGAAACAAATATTATTTACTACCTATTTAGAATTATACTTTATATACTTTGCATTTATTAGCTTATTTAATCAATATTATAGGAGCAGGAACATTGTTATTATCATCCCCATTTTAAAAATTAAAAAAAGGAAAAGTGAGAGAAAGAGAGGGAGAGAGAGAGGAATGGGGGGGATAAAGAAGGGTTAAAATTTTTTGAAAATCAATCAGATTTAAATTCAGGACTGTATGAGTTATTCATATCTAGCAACAGTCTTGCCCATAAAGTATTTGAAACTATTCCTTGCCTTTTAAAGAATTATTCTAATTTTTCCTTTCTTCTAATACCTTAGTTTGAAGTGGCTGAGTACTTAAAACACGTGCATGCCATTTAAAATTATTAGTCATGTTGTTCTTTATTTTTATACCATAGCTAATGAGTTTTATCCCCATCTCTACTTTAAAAAGGGCTTCCCTCGTGGCTCAGATGGTAACAAATTTGCCTGCCATGTGGGAAACCTGGGTTCAATCCTTGGGTTGGAAAGACCCCCTGGAAGAGGGCAGGGAAACCCACTCCAGTGTTCTTGCTTGGACAATCTCCATGGACAGAGGAGCCTGGTGAGCTACAGTCCATGGGGTTGCAAAGAGTTGGACACAACGGAGTGACTAAGCACGCCATTTAAAAAGGGAAATTCCATCACAAAGTTGAGTAGCAGGCCTAAAGTTTAGTCTTCCATATGGTAGTTTATCTTTAAGCTGGAGCAATTAACCTGAGATAGTCTGCGAGATACACCTGTCTGCTAGCTATCTCTCTCCCCAAACTTATGGTACTTACTGATGCTCTATATGTATAGAGTGCTAGGTACCCAAATTGAGTAATACAATATAAACCTTGTCCTTGAGTTAACAGTAGGGAAGGCAACATAGACATCTCATGCAGAGGTGGTACACTGGGAACCAAAAGTATCCAAATGAATCCCCAATGCATCCATCTAGCACGTGTCCTGAGCTCAAATCTAGACTCTTTCTAAGTCATCAACCTTTCTAAAATCTGCACGAATTGGTTTGAAACTTTTCCTCCTCTCCTAATGATAATGATATATACCATTCAAAGCAGTTAAAGAAAGCTTGCTCCTCTGAATTTTGCATATGCATATTGAGGGAATGCATTTTGCTCCTTCTATTCTCCTTAGCGGAGAAGGCAATGGTACCCCACTCCGGTACTCTTGCCTGGAAAATCCCATGGATGGAGGAGCCTGGTAGGCTGCAGTCCATGGGGTCGCTAAGAGTCGGACACGACTGAGCAACCTCACTTTCACTTTGCACTTTCATGCATTGGAGAAGGAAATGGCAACCCACTCCTGTGTTCTTGCCTGGAGAATCCCAGGGATGGGGAGCCTGGTGGGCTGCCATCTATGGGGCCACACAGAGTCGGACACGACTGAAATGACACAGCAGCAGCAGCAGCAGCATTCCCCTTAGAGTTCTTGATACAGAGAATAGAATAAGGACCCTTTCCAAGACTGCTGATGAAGTTCTACAATGCTAGTCACTCTTTGTGACTCATCACAGTGGGTTGTATATTTGCTAAATGTCATGGTGTTGATACTTTTCTTAGTTCCACGCACTTCGAAGAGTCACTTATCCTCCCTATGAAAGTCCTAGTTTTCTAAAACAGACAGCATAATATCTATTTCAGGAATGTTTTAAAGACCATATAAAATAATTTAAGGAAAAATCACACATTTTTTCAAGTTCAATAGATTTGGACAAAATGTAGGTTAATTTAATAGAATATATAAATTTTAACTTAGGAAATAGTATAGGGTACCAATATGTACCAGAAACTGCAAATAAATACACTGAGATTTTACTTGCTAAAAAATAATCTGCATGTACAGAAATGATCTTAAATATACTTGAAGATTTTATTTATGCCTTACATTAAAAGGCACATCACATTGTTTAAAGAAAGAATATAGGTTATAACCTGTGTCAGCCAGGGTCCTCAAGGAATAAGATGGTATAAATTTAGGAAAGTTTAAGGAAAGGACAATTGACTGAATTTAAGGAAAGTAAATAGGCACAGTGCTGTGTACCAAGGCTAGTAATCCGGAGGAGTTTTTACTGCTCATGAATAGATAAATGGAAGAAGCACAGCTGAAACCTGAAGAGCGTGGCTGTAAGGAGGGAAGAGCCTGACAGACATGTGACCTTCAGAAGAGGGATGCAGGTAACCATGGTGATGTGAATTCACCCTCTAACTGCCCTTTCACCTACTCCCAGCGCCTTCTATTGGTTGAACCCAACTTAAAGTCAGAGGTCAAAGGAAAAGTTTGCCAGAACAGGACAGAAAAAGGCAGACAGTGAAAACAGATCTACAGAGGCAAATGAAAGATAACCAGGGCAGAGGGGAAGGGTCATTAACATGAATAAGGAGGTAACATTAATGCATTGGGATAAGTTGAAAGTAAGGGGATAGTTAAAATGTTATAGGGAAACACATGAAGACAACTTAACTATATGTCCCTCAAAATTATTTTCTGCTTGGTGTTCATGATTTCATGTCTTTGAAGTTCTTTGGGTTCTTTAATGTTGAAACATTGCAAGAGCCCTGAACTATGGCAAAAATAACCACTTTCAATACTGACTTTTTGAGTCACCTATTATTCAAAGATCCAAAGACTGGTTTGTTGTCTCAACCTCAATGAGTTTGGGTGATGTTTAGAAGTTGGTTACTCTTTCTGGAACTCATGTAAGGTCACCTTTAATAATTGAGCTGATCACATTGACCTCTAAGAGAGATTAAACTTCCAGGATTCTATGCTCCAATGTATGGCTTGGACAGCTGCAGAAAAAGGAAAGGATCTAAAGCCAAGGATAAATACGATAAATTTGCTCAAGTGTGTTAATGTTAGATAGAGGTGGTGAAAAGGGAAATCTTCTTGTTAGCATGCTTAATATAGGCTTGGTGGTTTTAAGTGATTGAAACTATATTAAGCCATCCATACAGATTTTTTAATGTAATGACACAGTTCAGAATCATTGCCCTCCATTTAAACACCTTTCTACAAAACACATTGCTGGTGTAAGTTTCCCTATATTGCTGTCCTCCGGCCACCTTTCAATCCAATTCCAAGACAACTGGAATTTAGTCTGCAATTGAATTTTTACAAAAGACCACATCTGATGCTTTGGTAAAATCAACACTTACATCATTAGCACAGCCTTAATTATGCTGTCCCCTAACAGAAGGTTAGCTGATCCTACAAGGCTCTTGTGTAATCTTTTGTAGACATGATTGAGGTCTAAACACAATTTTATTGAGTGGTCTCAACACGCTAGGCTCTGGGACGTGTGCTCTTACACCGTTGCTCTCACTGATTCTTTAGAACAGTTCTGTGAACTGTTCCCATTTATAGATGAGCACATTGAGTCTTGCACTCTTTCCCTCATACTTAATATCCTTCCTGCTCAGAGGTGCTCTTTTCTCCAGTTTTTTTATGCTGATCAGCTCCTTATTCATTATAAACTTCAGAATTTAACACAAATGTAACCATTTTTAGACATACAGAGAAAAAGTGTGTAGAACTAGTGCCTAAGAAAGTGTGATTTGTGGCTAGATTGTTTGGATTTGAATGTGAGCCCTGCCATTTGCTGTTTATTTGACTTTGGTTATATTATTTAACTTCTTTGCTCCTCAGGTTCCCCATCTAAAAACTATGGGGACTTTTGGAATATATACTGCATTTATCATCCTCCTTGTACATAGACGTGTTATTTCTGAAAAACGCCTTTTGAAATGAGGGTGAGATGTCCTACACTACCCATTTTTCCTTTCTTCTGGCTGGAATGGGGAAGTGATGGCTGGGGCCACAGATACCATATTGCATAATGGGATACCATGGGATAAAAGACTATGTGTTTTAGAAGACAAAATAGAAGGTTATTGCTATTTTGAACAACCTGTGTCCAGACAGCTTTGTGAATGAGAGAGAAAAAAAAAGTCTACTATATTTAGCCACTTGTGGTTGAGGCTTTCCATCATATATTCACATGGCTTAGAAAGAGGGAAGATAATAAGAGATGAAAGTACAGCCAGAAATAAGGGGTGCAAATTTATCTCAAACTCTTTAAGTTGGATTACCAAGGATCAGAAACATTCCACCATGTGTTGATAAAGCACATGCATGCAGGTTTTAGCATTGCCTAGGAGAATCCCAGAGATGGGAGAGCCTGGTGGGCTACCGTCTATGGGGTCGCACAGAGTCGGACACGACTGAAGTGACTTAGCAGCAGCAGCAGCAGAACGCCCTATGTATTCTCATTTTCCTTTCCTGTTTCACTTTTCTCCAGAGAAGACTTAGCTGATTCCATCCTATTCCTGAGTCAAAAATGTTATCGACAATTTAGGATTGATCTTTGTTATTATATTTGCCTTTTCTACACTATGGACGCAGGACCCCACCTATCTTCATTTCGGTGACAAGCTAGCAGTCTGCAAAATGTCTGGCACATGGAAATTCTCAATAATATATATATATCCATACTCAGGTGTCTTTTTAGAAATATTGTAAACATTTTCAGGTTCAAACTGAAAACAACAATCAAAATATACTTAAATGACCAAATGGGCTAGATACTTTATGAGGTCTTGTGGAAACATTCTCATTTAATCCACATCACAACCCTATGAGGGGTAGATATTATAATTTTACAAAGAAGAGGTCCTGAATCCTGAGGCTGACAAACAGCTGAAATCAGACTGGACCACAGGTCTGTCTGGCACACTATTTTATGATCATTTAATTCTCTGAAACGTTTGCAAGAATGAGAAATCCGAAGAATTTACAAAATGCCCGCTTTTCAACAAATCCTTTGCACTCAGGCGCAATATTGTCAGCATAGTTTCTTTTCCCTAGAAGAATCAGACTAAGGGGCATCTTCAAAATGAGAGCCAAATGGGCTATCTGATCAATGTCTTTGAGTCTGTTTGACACAGTATCCTGTTAAAAAATCTAATTATATATATATATATATATATACACACACACACACACACACTTAGAATAATTTAAAATATATGCTATAACATAGTCATGTCTATATTTATATATCTATGTACAAATTTATGTGTAAACACATTTTTTTTAAGAGATAGCATATCCTTCCTGGTAGCTGGACGTGGCTTATTACAGAGCCAATGGGAATGAGGGATAGTGAGGAGATTAACTGGCTACTTCTTTAGCCCAGGAATAAAAGCATGTGGGTATCTTGATAGCAAAGGAGTGAATTTTCCATTTTAGCATCATTTAACCAAAACATGCTGGCCTGGGATCCAGTTTCTAAGTGTCTTCCTCCAAAAGGCATTTGTTTTTCCTTTTGTATTATGAGAAAAGTTGTGTTGTAGTCTGATGGAGTAAGAACCAGTTCACTTGGGTTCCATTCGAGTTCTACCACTTACTGGCTATAACGACCATTGGAAAGTTATTTAAATCTTGAACTTTAATTTTCTCATCTGTGCAAATGGGGATAATTAGAGCACCTGCTTCTCAGGGTTATTCTGGGTATTAAACTGGATAAGGCAGGTAAAGGTCTCAGATCATCATGGATTATTAAAATATACTAGCCCTCTGCACAGGCTTACTTCCCCATTTCCAAAGATAGTCTGAAATCAAGAAGGGCCATGCAATAGGCTGGAGAAATAAACACAGAGCGTTTCCAGGACTGCAGTGGAGATGATATACACCGTATCCAGCAAGCACGTGTGTGTATGCTTCCTCTCCCGTTTTCATTAGAAAATGATACTCAGAATGTAGCCCAGAAGCAATCAGCTAATGAGAAATGTAGGCTGTGAGAAGGTCAGTTCAAGCCAATACTGATTATAGTGAAGGATACATCACTAGGGTTAGAAAGTCCCCAAATCTTTTGAGGTTTTCCAAAAAAACTAAGTGAGGTGAAAGTTGCTCAGTCATGTCTGACTCTTTGCGACCCCATGGACTATAGCCCACCAGGCTCCTCCGTCCATGAGATTTTCCAGGCAAGAGTACTGGAGTGGGTAGCCATTCCCTTCTCCAGGGGATCTTCCTGACCCAGGGATTGAACCTGGATCTCTGGCATTGCAGGCAGATATTTACCAGCTGAGCCACCAGAGGCCTGCCTCCTGCTGGCTGCAGCCTTGGCCAAATCTGCTACTGTGCTTTGTTGCCACAAGAGGGTATTGAGAGGGCAGATAAAGCATGCACACACTCCTGTGTTTAAAATGGACAACCAACAAGGACCTACTGTATAGCACAGAGAACTCTGCTCAACCTTATATGGTAGCCTGGGTAGGAGGGGTGTTTGGGGGAGAATGGTTACGTGTGTATGGTTGGCTGAGTCAGTTCACAGTTCACCTAAAACTATTACAACATTGTTTGTTAACTTGCTATCAGTTCAGTTCTGTTGCTCAGTCGTGTCCGACTCTTTACCACCCCATGAATCATAGCACACCAGGCCTCCCTGTCCATCACCAACTCTAGGAGTTCGCTCAGACTCACGTCCACTGAGTCAGTGATGACATCCAGCCATCTCATCCTCTCTTGTTCCCTTCTCCTCCTGCCCCCAATCCCTCCCAGCATCAGTCTTTTCAATGAGTCAACTCTTCACATGAGGTGGCCAAAATACTGGAGTTTCAGCTTTAGCATCATTCCTTCCAAAGAAATCCCAGGGCTGATCTCCTTCAGAATGGACTGGTTGGATCTCCTTGCAGTCCAAGGGACTCTCAAGAGTCTTCTCCAACACCACAGTTCAAAAGCATCAATTCTTCGGCACTCAGCTTTCTTCACAGTCCAACTCTCACATCCATACATGACCACAGGAAAAACCATAGCCTTGACTAGACGGACCTTTGTTGGCAAAGTAATGTCTCTGCTTTTCAATATGCTATCTAGGTTGGTCATAACTTTCCTTCCAAGGAGTAAGCGTCTTTTAATTTCATGGCTGCAGTTACCATCTGCACTTGCTATACTCCAATACAAAATAAGTTTTTTTCTTTTCTTTTTTTTGTTTTTTAAAACTGACTCAATATCTTTAACTTTATTCCCTCAGGGCAGTTGGTTGACATCCAGCCATGCCTGCGGGCATTCTCTGAGTCACACTGAGTCCTAGGGCTTCTCTCAGTGAAGAAGGTTTGCTCACCCTCATCCACATATTGACACTTTGATACAAACTTGACCTCTTCTCCTGGGCAAAGAGGTATTTTCCTCACTCTGCTCCAATCAATTTTTTTGAGAATTTCCCAATTAACAAGAATCAGCTTCCTGACCATGGAATTAGACATATGTGCACTGAGATCCCATCCCTGTTGCCCTCTGACTGTTTGATGATGATCATTGAGCCCTGGTGAGCTTCTGCACATGTGAAATTGTGGCATTGATCTTTGCTTTATGTCTATCACAAAAATGTAAGGACAAGGAAGTAAAATGGAAAATGCTGAGGTCATCAACTGAAAACATGATGCAAACATTAACCATAAATATAGTTATTTAAATTATATCTATCTTGGAGTTCCATCTCAAAACTCTGCTCTTTTTGAAGCTATCCTTGATGACTCCAAGGCAAAATAATTTACCTCTTTTGAAGCTCCTACTGAACAGTACATACTTTGTAGTAATCAACTTTTTCTCTAAGTATTCTGCATCTTCTTTTTTTCCTCCCTAAGCTGTACCTGAGCTCACTGCAGATAAAGATGTGTCATTTCCTATCCAACTGAATATTTCCCCATACCCAAGCGGTGCTTAGGGGTTCAATGAGTACCTCGTTGACAGAGTTTAAGATTTAAACCGATTCTGATATCCAAATTCTTATCTCAGCATGCAAAGCTCTTGCTAGTTTGTAGGTGTATGATCACCATTCTCACAGTCAGGGTTCTAGTTGAAACAAAAGAGTGAAGAACTCCTGGACGCTCTGCCTTCCATGCCAATTGCCTTGATGTGCAGAATTTGTTTTACCAGGAAGATACCGCTTAGATTTTGTACTTATAACCTCTGACTCTTATTTCAAGTCTTAGATAAAATCTTATTTTAATTTGTAAATCCTCAGTGAATTTTTTATATTTTTGTAAATCCTCAGTTGTTACCAGTGTGCGTATCCACACTGATGCCCCCACCAGTTAAACAATTCACACACCATGCTATAGTTATCACATGTTCATCTCTTCTAAATTCTGACCTTCACAAGGACAGAAATACAGCTTTTAAAATATATACATATATTTTTACATTTGGCACATCACATAGTAGGTGCTCAATTATACTGTTCAACTAGAATGATATGATTATTCTGTTCTGGACCTAAAAGAAAAAAATCTACAATTAACGCTTCACAATGATGTATTAGCGTTTGGATACTGACAATGTATTTTTTCCAACTGCTAAGTGTCTGTCACTCTACTTGATTTAGTCTAACATCTGGCTTATCTGTAGGCTAATTTATCAGATTGCTTCCCCACCAGATGTGTGGGAAACAGCTGGCAGCCCCTCTCCATTTGAATGCTCTTGGTTCCATCTGAACCAGGTGCCTTTAAGATTACAAATACTAAATTTAATCCTGCTTGAGAATTTCAGAGTATAATCAGAGCTACTAAATTCATTATATATTTGAGAAGTGCTAATACTCTTATTTTTTATTTGCATATGAACATCGTTAGCTTCCTCCAGAACTGAGTTAGTAAAAAAAAAAAAAAGTTAAATACATACTCTTGAATCAAAAAGACCTTGGTTCTGGCATTTATTCAGTTTTTGACTTTGGTCAAGTCACTTAATCTGCTGAGCTGCAGTTTCGGCCTCTGTAAAATGGGGGATAAAATAGACTTGTTTGTGAGGATTACATGATGAGGTTTATAGAGTCCTTAGTGTAGTACTAAGCACATACTAAAATCTTATTACAGTAAACGATAAATGATAAATCTTATTACAGTGGTGATTCACCTTAACGTTCTCTGAAGGCTATGTCCTAGACTTGTGTTAGGAATTGACGTAGAACTAGAAATTAGAGATAACCAAAGGGATTTTTGCCCCTAGGGCTTTATGTTGGAACAAGAGCAAGATAAATTTAAAGGGTGATTTGAGACCAGTTAGCAATGGGGTTGCTAGGAGTCAGACACAACTGAGGGACTTCACTTTCACTTTTCACTTTCATGCATTGGAGAAGGAAATGGCACCCCACTCCAGTGTTCTTGCCTTGAAAATCCCATGGACGGAGGAGCCTGGAAAGCTGCAGTCCATGGGGTCGCTGAGGGTCGGACACAACTGAGCGACTTCACTTTCACTTTTCTCTTTCATGTATTAGAGAAGGAAATGGCAACCCACTCCAGTGTTCTTGCCTGGAGAATCCCAGGGACGGGGGAACCTGGTGAGCTGCCGTCTCTGGGGTCGCACAGAGTTGGACATGACTGAAGTGACTTAGCAGTGGCAGCAGCAGCAATATAGAGGGGGTAGAGGAGCACAGAAGATGAAAAATCACCCAATCAGATGAGTTAAGAAAGAGAGGCTACCCACACAATGTGAGTAACTTTGATCTCTTCACATATCCTCAACTTCATCAGTGGGAGTCAAAAGAACACCCACCTACTGAGAATGAGGATATATCATCCCTCAAAAGGGTCAAGAGACACCCTAGTCACATACCTAAGGTTCACTTAAAAGAAATGCAAAAAAGGCAAAATGGTTGTCTGAGGAGACCTTACAAATAGGTGAGAAAAGAAGAGAAATGAAAGGCAAAGGAGAAAAGGAAAGATATATCCACCCAAATGCAGAGTTCCAAAGAATAGCAAGGAGAGATAAGAATGCCTTCCTAAGTGATCAATGCAAAGAAATAGAGGAAAACAACAGAAGGGGAAAAACTAGAGATCTCTTCAAGAAAGTTAGAGATACCAAGGGAACATTTCATGTAAAATGGGCATAATAAAGGAGAGAAATGGTGTGGAACTTATAGAAGCAGAAGATATTAAGAAGAGGTGGCAAGAATACACAGAAGAACTATACAAAAAAGATCTTAATGACTGAGACAACCATGATGGTGTGATCGCTCACCTAGAGCCAGACATCCTGGAGTGTGAAGTCAAGCAGGCCTTAGGAAGCGTCATTATGAACAAAGCTAGTGGAGGTGATAGACTTCCAGTTGAGCTATTTCAAATCCTAAAAGATGATGCTGTGAAAGTGCTTCACTCAATATGCCAACAAATTTGGAAAACTCAGGAGTGACCACAGGACTGGAAAAGGTCAGTTTTCATTCCAATCCCAAAGAAAGGAAATGCCAAAGAATGTTCAAACTACTGCACAATTGCACTCTTCTCACACACTAGCAAAGTAATGCTCAAAATTCTCCAAGCCAGGCTTCAACAGTATGTGAATTGAGAACTTTCAGATGTTCAAGCTGGTTTTAGAAAAGGCAGAGGAATTAGAGATAAAATTGCCAACATCCACTGGATCATTGAAAAAGCAAGAGAGTTCCAGAATATCTACTTTTGCTTCATTGATTACACTAAAGCCTTTGACTGTGTGGATCACAACAAACTGTGGAAAATTCTTAAAGAGATGGAACTATCAGACCAGCTTACCTGTCTTCTGAGAAATCTCTATGCAGGTCAAGAAGCAACAGTTAGAACCAGACATAGAACAATGGACTGGTTCCAAATTGGGAAAGGAGTACGTCAAGGCTGTATATTGTCACTATGCTTATTTAACTTATATGCAGAGTACATCATGAGAAATGCTGGGCTGGATGAAGCATAAGCTGGAATCAAGATTGCAAGGAGAAATATCAATAACCTCAGATATGCAGATGAAACCACTCTTATGGAAGAAAGCAAAGAGGAACTAAAGAGCCCCTTGATGAAAGAGGTGAAAAAAGAGAGTGAAAAAGCTGTCTTAAAACTCAACATTCAGACAATGAAGATCATGGCATCCAGTCCCATTGCTTCATGGCAAATAGATGGGGAAACAATGGAAACAGTGATAGACTTTATTTTGTGTGCTCCAAAATCACTGCAGATGGTGACTGCAGCCATGAAATTAAAAGACACTTGCTTCTTAGAAGAAAAGCTATGACCAACGTAGACAGCATATTAAAAAGCAGAGACATTACTTTGCTGACTAAGGTTCATCTAGTCAAAGCTATTTTTTTTCCAGTAGTCAAGTATGAATGTGATATTTGGACTATAAAGAAAGCTGAGCACTGAAGAATGGATGCTTTTGAACTGTGGTGTTGGGGAAGACTCTTGAGAGTCCCTTGGACTGCAAGGAGATCCAACCAGTCAATCCTAAAGGAAATCATACCTGAATATTCATTGGATGGACTGATGTTGAAGCTGAAGCTCTACTACTTTGGCCACCGGATGTAAAGAACTGACTCTTTGGAAAAGACCCTGATGCTGGGAAAGATTGAAGGCAGGAGGAGAAGGAGATGACAGAGGATGAGACAGTTGGATGACATCACTAACTTGATGGACATGAGTTTGAGCAGGCTCCAGGAGTTGGTAATGGACAAGGAAACCTGATGTGCTGCAGTCCATGGGGTCGCAGAGAGTTGGACACAACTGAGACCCTGAACTAAACTGAAGGTTCATTAACACACCCCTGCTGCCACTCTAGATGTGATAAGAAAATCTTATCAAATAAGATAACTTGTCTCCTAATATCCTCCACTGCTACTTTCATGTTCCAATGCAAGACATCACAGATGCATAGATCACTGCTCCTCTGACACACTCTTATCTCCATAATGCAGAATGTCTTGCTCCATTCCTTTCTTGCCTTTAATTCCTTCCACTGAACCCTCTGGAATTCGGCAGGTTCTATCATCAGGGATAAGTTGTCATTAGCAAACTTTCTTCTACCTTCAAACTCTTCCCTGTATGTTTTCTTTAACTTTTTGCTCTTTCAGAAAACTGACTTCCCCCTCTCCAAGGCCTCTGCCTCTCATCCAGCCCTCACGTGTGGGGATCTTCTTATTCACACGTAGACCGGACACCACTGAACTCAAAGCTGGGGTCAGTGCCTCCCAGACCCTCATTTTCAGACTGTTCTCATATCACACTTCAGTGGTGTGCTGGGCAGACTTGGACCTACTCATGGGAGTTAACTGTGCACGTTCCCACCCAGCTCTTTCTTTGGTAACAGTCTGTTAGCAGCTTGAAGACACCATGATGTAATTTTTGTCATGAAAATGGGCATACACTAAAAATTCAGGATATTTTGCTTTATTCTCTAAAGACCTGGTTGTTATACCTTTATGGGCACAACACTGTCATATTTCCTGAAAACCTTCAACTTGAGATCCTACCACTTTCCTTTCTCATTCACTGTCATTCTCTCCAGTATCACTCTGTCTTATCACTTGAGTACCTTAATATACACGTAGATCGACAAAGTTTCTAACACTCTAATCTCCTCTCAGCTCTGTGACCTCAACCTTCTCCTCCAAACACAGTGCCCTCCTCCACTCTACCTTAGCCACTCCCTCCCTGGATCTCCATAAATCCTATTTACTATAATTTCAATGCCCTTACACCTTGACACCATTTTCTAACATCATTTCCAGGTTACTTCCTGTAATAGTCCCAATAATCCTTTCACGTCTCCAGGACTTATTACCCCTTTCCCTAATTACTTCATCTCTGTCCTTTGTCCATTTCAAGCCCTCTATCCCTTTCTTCTGCCGTTAAGTCGCTTCAGTCGTGTCCGACTCTGTGCGACCCCATAGATGGCAGCCCACCAGGCTCCCCTGCCCCTGGGATTCTCCAGGCAAGAACACTGGAGTGGGTTGCCATTTCCTTCTCCAATGCATGAAAGTGAAAAGTGAAAGTGAAGTTGCTCAGTTGTTTCTGACTCTTCGGGACCCCATGGACTGCAGCCTACCAGGCTCCTCCATCCATGGGATTTTCCAGGCAAGAGTACTGGAGTGGGGTGCCATTTCTTACACATCTTAAATTCCAACTTAATCACTTCTTTGCCTGAGTTCTCAGATCCTTCTCATTGTTTGCAAAATCCATGTAGAAAACCATTGTTAAATACTACTCTGGACTTAATCTATACCGGGAACTGGCAGTTGGCTGTGGCTAGGAGGAAGAAACAAAAACAAAGGCTGATCAGTCTTTCATTATTTTATACTATTTTATAGATGTATGCATGTCTTTGGCTGTAGCAGGTCTCAGTTGCAGCACATAGAGTCTTTGATGTTTGTCGTGGCACGTGAGGTCTAGTTCCCTGACCAGGTATTGAACCTAAGCCCCTGCAGTGGAAGCATGGAGTCTTAGCTTCTGGATCACCAGGTAAGTCCCTGGTTATTCTCCTTTTATATTATGATTATGAGTTCAGCTTAGCTCTTGCAATTGTCAGACATACTTACACATTCCTCATACATTCATTTTCCCAACATTCTAGCAATGATCATCCCTCTTATATAATCCTTTTTATAAAAAAATATTATCCTACTTCCACTGGCATAACTTCTTATTTTTATTTCTTTCATAATGAAACAAACAAAAATAAAACTTTGTAACCCATCTTCACATTTCAACTATGACTCTCCTTCTTACTGGCTTTATAATTTAATATATTGTACCTGTACCTATCTCCAGTACTTTCCTTCAGTTTTAAACTAATCCAGATGATTTTTATCCTCACCATGCCACCAGAAGTGTTTAAATGAAGGCTACTTATGACTTGTGCTTCCCTGGTGGCTCAGAGGTTAAAGTGTCTGCCTGCAATGTGGGAGACCTGGGTTCGATCCCTGGGTTGGGAAGATCCCCTAGAGAAGGAAATGGCAATCCACTCCAGTATTCTTGCCTGGAGAATCCCATGGACGGAGGAGTCTGGTGGGCTACAGTCCACAGGGTGGAAAAGAGTTGGACATGACTGGGCGATTTCACTTTCACTTTCTTTTATGACTTACTTGCTGTCAAATCCAAAGGTCAATTTCAGTCCTTCCATCTTCCATCAACTATCAGCACTATTTGAAGCAGTTAATTACCACCTCATCCATAAAAATACCATGCTTTCTCATTTGTTTTTCCTCCTACCTTACTTTTGTTCATTTGCTCTGATCTCAGAAAACCAGAATATCTCAAGGCTTAGTCCTTTGTTTTCTTCTCCATCTGCCCTCTATCCTTGGTGATCTTCTCTAAGCTCATGGCTTTAAACATCATCCCTATGGGGATAATTCTCCAATGTATTGTGTCATCTTAGAAACCTCTCCTTGAACTCCAAGCTCATACATCCAACCACCTAGTCAATGCCTGCACTTGTAAGATAGCCATCTTAAGGCAAACAGGCCCCAGACTCAACTCATGCTTTTGATTGGGCAAGTTTCTCAGGTCAAAAAATAATAAATTGATCCTTCTTCCTTCACTTTGGTCACACTCCACTTCCAATCCATCATGAAATTTTATCACCTTGATTTCCAAACATATTCAGAACTTGACAGCCTTTGTCACTCCCACCAGACTCCCTCATTTCTGGCCTTTTGCTACCTGCAGTCTCCCTGCCTCCACTCTTGCCTACTTGCACTCTGGTCTTAAGAGCAGCCAGAGTAATCCCCCACATAAGTGAAATCTGGCCACAACTCTCCAGTGGCTTCCTATTTTCTTACCTTCCGCTGTACGCATCTTCTCAATTTCCCCCTACTTATCAATCTGATTTTATGTTTGCTGTTCTCCTTTAATTCACTGGGGTCTCCTTGCTTACCAGAGCATACTGAGCATGGACTTGACTTGGGGTCCTTATGATGCCCCTTCTCTCTGCCTGGAAAACCTTCTCCCAGTGGTCCTCACTACTTTCTATGCCACCTTCTCTACTCCTGAAAGTCTGGGCTTAAATGTCATTTTCCCAGTGAGAACCTCTCAGACTGTCCTATGCACAGTTAATGTCCCCCCAAACCTGTTTCAGACAACTACACTGACTCTATTTAGTGCTCACTACTGCTGAAGCATAGCTTGAAGGATTTTGAGCATTACCTTTCTAGCATGTGAAATGGTGCTTCTGCATTCAAGAAAGATGAAGTTGAATGGTTTTATAAGGACCTACAAGACTTTCTATAACTAACACCAAAAAAAGATGTCCTTTTAATCATAGGGGATTTAAATGCAGAGGTGTTTGACATATGTCCTTTGCCAAAAAACATATTCTAATTGTATAACTACCTTAAATAAAAATTTCAAAAATGTCAAGAATTAGTCATGGAAAGCTATTTCTTTCCTTTTTTAAAAATTGGAGTATAGTTGATTTACAATGTCGTGTTAGTTTCTGATGTACAACAAAGTGATTCAGTTTTCTTTTCAGGATTGTGTGTGTGTGCGTGCACATGTGTGTGCTAAGTCATGTCCAACTCTCTGAAATTCCTTGGATTGTAGCCTGCCAGGCTCCTCTGTCTGTGGAATTTTCCAGGTAAAAATACAGGAGTGAGTTGCCATTTCCTGCTCCAAGGGATCCTCCTGACCAAGGGATTGAACCCATGTCTCTTGTGTTTCCTGTATTAGCAGACAGTTTCTTTACCACCACACCGCCTTGGAAGCCCTGTATTATTTTTCATATTCTTTTCTGATTTATCACAGGACATTGAATATAGCTCCCTGTGCTATACAGTAGGACTTTATTGCCTATTCACTCTTTATATAGTTGTTTGAATCCCACTAATCCCAAATTCCCAAACCGTTCCTCTCTGGCCCCACTCTCTTTCCTTTAATTCCAATGCTTTTCTTTATTTTTTCAGGCCTTCAGCTGCTTTATTATTAGAAACTTCACACAAAACGTCCATGTTAGGAGCCACATCTCAGTTTTTCCTTTTTTAAATACTACTATCATAAATTGGACACTAGCAAATTTCAATTACACATTAAGAAAAAATTAACCTCACTGGAAGTCAGTTTATGCAATTGCAAAGTGAGTATAATGTCTACTTAAATTTATTTTTTGAAGAATCAAACAAAATTAAAAAAAATTGTGGCATAAATTAGGTACTCTGTAGTGGAAGTTAGTGGAGAAGGCAATGGCACCCCACTCCAGTACTCTTGCCTGGAAAATCCCATGGATGGAGGACCCTGGTAGGCTGCAGTCCATGGGGTTGCTAAGAGTCGGGCATGACTTAGCAACTTCACTTTCACTTTTCACTTTCCTGCATTGGAGAAGGAAATGGCAACCCACTCCAGTGTTCTTGCCTGGAAAATCCCAGGGATGGGGAAGCCTGGTGGGCTGCTGTCTATGGGGTCGCACAGAGTCGGACACGACTGAAGTGACTTAGCAGCAGCAGCAGTGGAAGCTAGTAAATAAACATTTACACATTAGGTGAATGAAGTAATAAATGAATGAATGATTTAGCCTGTATAGTTTAAATATGTCTAACAGGACTTCCCTGGTAGCTCAGATGATAAAGAATCTGCCTGCAATGCCAGAGACACAGGTTCCATCCATGCGTTGGGAAGTTCCCCTGGAGAAGGGAATGGAAACCCACTGTAGTATTCTTGCTTGGAGAATTCCATGGGCCTGGTGGGTGATAGTCCACCATGGGGTTGCAAAAGACTTGGACGTGATTGAGCAACTAACACTTTCACTTCACTTCATGGAAATTGTCAGACAGGATTGAGTGACTAAGAGCTTCACTTCACTTCACAGAAATCTCATTGGGAAATAAATTAAATATTCAAAATACTTTTTATTAAAGTCATTTTGGTTTGCATCTTATGTAAAATCCAACACATATTTATCATTTTGCTTATACCATGTAAGCCATATACTCACATTATCATATGACAATATCTTAGAGAAATATGAAAGCTTGATTCAACTGTATGACAAGAGACAACCAATTTGGTAGACACACATAAGAGGAACATTGTATATGCTCTACAGTTGGATTTTACATTGATTTATCCATACAAAATAGGTATGACTGGCATGGGAGATGAATGAGAGTCAAATATTTAATGTGTCTTTCTTAATCTAATCAATGTTTCTTTCTATAGCCCAAATGATTTTCTTTTCTTTTCCTTAATGCATGTCATAAAAGGTGAATTTCATAGTGCTCTAGAAAATCAAATTATTTGACATTGACTGGAAGATAAAATAATATTGAAAGACTTAGATGTATTGCTAAATGCACACCCCTCTCTCCCAATGCAAGCATTTAGACCTTGATGGTATAGGTTTGAAGTGTTTGATAATTACCTATAAGGTGAAACTGTATTATCCTTTATTACCAGTCTATTAAATGCACTGGGTCACATCTCAAGCCTATATCATGAGGTTATGAAATGAAAATGTCAGCCTATGCCTATTGACTCTCATGCGGGCTCTTGATAAGTTTGACCCAGAGAATCTTTCAATCACTTTTATATCAAGTTCACAGGTACTACTCAAGTCCATGCTGATACTCAGATCTTTCTGCTATGAAGTCTAGAGCCCCTGGCAAACAACAATATATGAATGTAGAAGATTGCCATAAAATACCAAGGAAGTAGAGAGTCTACATTAGTGATAAAGGGTGGCCCATCATCAAAAAAGGCTTTGCGAGGCCTAAGACTTGCCCAGAAGACTCAGTTTGGAACAAATCATGGCAAAGAAAGGAGCTATCTCTTGGTTCCTTAGTGTTGCCATGTATAAAATTACAGTAGTAGTATATAATACATGTTGTTATGGGAAGTATTTAGGACAGGAAGTATGAAATAATTTAGGAGAAAAACCTGCTTTATAAACATAAGGATCACAAATCATAGCAAATATACAAAGCAGATTTTTTTTGTATTAGCTCTATAATATTTTTAACCATAGAAGATAAAAACAATCATTTGATCTAACTTGAAACATAGGACCCTATAGTAAAGCAAATAAATTTGCACTCAATCTAACCTATTTGTAATCTTGTTTCAACACTTCCTACTTGTGTGACCTTGTACAAGTGGCTTATCTATTTTATGCCTCATTTTCCTTTTGGACTATATGGCATTCAGTTCAGTTCAGTTGCTCAGTTGTGTCTGACTCTTTGCAACCCCATGGACTGCAGCATGCCAGGCTTCCCTGTCCATCACCAACACCAGGAGCTTGCTCAAACTCATGTCCGTTGAGTTGGTGATGCCATCCAACCATTCCATCCTCTGTTGTCTCCTTGTCCTCTTGTCCTCTTGCCTTCAATCTTCCCCAGCATCAGGGTCTTTTCCAATGAGTCAGTTCTTTGCATCAGGTAGCCAAAGTATTGGAGTTTCAGTTTCAGCCTCAGTCCTTCCAATGTATATTCAAGACTGATTTCTTTTAGGATTGATTGGTTTGATCTCCTTGCAGTCCAAGCAACTCTCAAGAGTCTTCTCCAACAGTACAGTTCAAAAACATCAATTCTTTGGCTCAGCTGTCTTTATGGTCCAACTCATACATCCATGCATGATACTGGAAAATAGCTTTGACTCGACAGACCTTTGTTGGTAAAGTAATGTCTCTGCTTTTTAATATGTTGTCTAGGTTTGTCATGGCTTTTCTTCCAAGGAGCAAGTGTCTTTTAATTTCATGGCGGCAGTCACCATCTGCAGTGATTTTGAAGCCCAAGAAAATAAAGTCTATCACTGTTTCCATTGTTTCCTCATCTATATCAATATAGATGATATCAATAACCTCAGATATACAGATGACACCATCGTTACGGCAGAAAGTGAAGAGGAACTAAAGAGTCTCTTGATGAAAATTAAAGAGGAGAGTGAAAAAGCTGGCTTAAAACTCATCATTCAGAAAACTAACATTATGGCATCTGGTCCCATCACTTCATGGCAAATAGATGGGGAAACAATAGATTATATGTCATGTATACACACACACACACACACACACACACACACATATATGCATGTATGTATGTATGGCCTAATCATTGTGTGGTTGTGAGTATAAATTATATAACACATGTAAATGCACTGACATAACAATAAATGCTCCCAAAATGTTATCAATTTTCCTTCATTGAGAAAGTAGCTTAAGCACTGGCCTCAGTTTAAGAGCCATATTTCATACTCATCAGTTTTTCTTACATGAATCCTCCCAGTAAGAATTACAATAGCTTGGCATTTTTAAATTCATTACCAATTTTAGATACCATAATAATAATAAATATACACTGAGCATTTATTTGGTGACAGATACTGTTCAGAGTACTTTACATGTATTAACTCCTTTAATTTTCACAACACTGTTGTAGATGTTATTATGATCATGTTATAGATGAGAACAGTGAGGCATTGAATAATTGCCCATTGTATATATGTGTGTGTGTATCACGATTTTTGTCTCTATTCATCTGTCAATGGACAGTTATTTATTTGGTTCCATAACTTGACTTTTGGAAATGAATGACACCTTATTGCTGCAACAAACAAGAGAGTTCAGATCTCTTTGAGATAATTATTTCACTTTCTTGGGATATATACCCAGAAGCGGTATTGCTGAATCATATGGTAGTCCCATTTTTAAATATTGGAGAAACCTCATACCTTTTTTAGTTGTACCAATATAAATTGTACCAATTTATATTCCTAACAACAGTGTACAAACGTTCTCTTATCTCCACATCCTCACCAGTACCTATCTCATTATTATTATTGATAATAGCCATTCTAACAGGTGGGAGGTAATATGTCATCATGGTTAGTGAAGTCTAAACTTCTTTAGCTAAACTTAGAGTGCCAGTGTAGACTACACCCTGAAACTGTCAGTATCGTCAGTCTCTTTCACTACTATTTCCTCAGACACAGACAATTCGATCACTGTGGGGCCAGTGATAATCTCTAAATACTGCTAATGCTTCATATAGTCAGAGTTTGCTGCTGTAAAATCATTAGTAGAAAACTCCTCCTTATCCCTAAATGGACATTCAAATATCACCTGCTCCATCAAGGTTTTCCCAGTTCCTCCTAGAATAATTACCTCTTCTCCATTTTCCTACACTGGGATGTCTTTACTTAAATTATTGCATGGGGACCATTGTAATTCATTGATTTAATGAGTGTCTCTTTCAGTACAATCTTTTCCAGAGGAAGAACCATGTCTCATTCATCTAAATATCTCTACTCACTACCTGATGCTTTGCTTGGCACATAATTAATCCTCAACAAATGTTTAACAAATGAAATGGGATTAGTTATATCTTAAACACACACGGAGGAAAATCATACATCATTCTTAATTTTCCAAAGGGCAAACAATAAACATGATGAAATGGTGGGCTTCCCTGGTGGCTCAGAGGTTAAAGTGGCTGCCTGCAATGTGGGAGACCTGGGTTCAATCCCTGGGTCGGGAAGATTCCCCTGGAGAAGGAAATGGCAACCCACTCCAGTATTCTTGCCTGGGGAATCCCATGGATGGAGGAGCCTGGTGGGCTACAGTCCATGGGGTTGCAAAGAGTTGGACACGACTGAGCAACTTCACTTTCACTTTCATAAAAGGGAATTGGTATACTGGACAAAGTATCAAAAGATGAGAACAGGCACTAGAATTTTGGCAAGATTTGTTTTCCCTGTTTAGCCATTTCACTCGGACTGGTGATGGTCATAAAGTAATTAGAACATAATATGTACTTTGTGGTCTTAGACAAGCATAGGTTTGAAACACACCTTCACTGACTTAATAGCTATGAGATTTTATGCTGGATATGTAGCTTCTCACCTTTTTCAACTGAAAAATGAGCATAGCAATACCCAACTATGGACCAGGTGAGGATAAAGGGTCATATGATAATAAATTATTAAATGTTTAATACATCAATATATTCAAAAGCAGAGACATTACTTTGCCAACAAAGGTCCGTCTAGTCAAGGCTATGGTTTTTCCTGTGGTCATGTATGGATGTGAGAGTTGGACCGTGAAGAAGGCTGAGTGCCGAAGAATTGATGCTTTTGAACTGTGGTGTTGGAGAAGACTCTTGAGAGTCCCTTGGACTGCAAGGAGATCCAACCAGTCCATTCTGAAGGAGATCAGCCCTGGGATTTCTTTGGCAGGAATGATGCTAAAGCTGAAACTCCAGTACTTTGGCCACCTCATGCGAAGAGTTGACTCATTGGAAAAGACTCTGATGCTGGGAGGGATTGGGGGCAGGAGGAGAAGGGGACGACAGAGGATGAGATGGCTGGATGGCATCACTGACTCGATGGACGTGAGTCTGAGTGAACTCTGGGAGTTGGTGATGGACAGGGAGGCCTGGCGTGCTGCGATTCATGGGGTCGCAAAGAGTCGGACACGACTGAACGACTGAACTAACTAACTAAATAAAGGAGCTTTATTCAATAAATTCACATATGGCCTCTGCTTCAAAAAAAAAAAAGTGACAACAAAAGGTTAGTGATGGGAAATAGCATCTCACTGCGTAGTGTGGTATAAGGGGGAAAAAGTATCTGTTATCGTATCAGGCAGATCTGCTCCCTTCCAGCGGTGTGACTCTGGGCACAAAGATTTGGGGAAAGTAATCACTCATGCTGGGCTTCCCAAGTGGTGCTTCTAGTAATGAACCTGCCTGCCATGCAAAGACATAAGATACACAGGTTCAGTCCCTGAGTCGGGAAGATTTCCTGGAGAATGGCATGGCAACCCACTCCAGTATTCTTGCCTGGAAAACCCCATGGACAGAGGAGCCAGGCAGGCTACAGTCCATAGGGTCTCAAAGGGTCAGACAGGACTGAAGTTCAGCACAATAATCTACATTAGAATGTAGAATGAGACGGAGATGCAGCAGTCCCAGCCATTCCCTGGATAATATGGTACCCAATGCCTTGAAGAGTTATTGAGAAAAAGCAAGGACTTTTGAACTTGGCATGCAAGATTTTTGACCAATGCATAAGCAGATAGTTTTTATAAATAGCAGTAAGTATTCAACATGGCAGGCAAGCCTAGACTGATGTGAGGCAAGAACAGACAAGGAATACAATGAAAGGCTCAGAAACTCTTAGACCTTCCCAAGAATAAGAAGACTAGAGTATAAAATTAAATAAAGGATAGTCTTTATGTTACATCTGGAAAAAAAAAATGCTTTCACAGATCCTTAAATGAAGACAAACAGAAACCAAATTGGAATCCACTCTTTTTCAATCAGGGTTTGCAATCTGTAACTAAAATTCTCTTTTAAGCATCCTTTCCTAAGTCTCCAAGACAGGGCTAAGCACATACCCTATGGGGACCATAGTGACTTCTCTATTTGGCTATTTCATTTAATCTCTTTTTCATTTATCTTTTTATTCATCAAAAGATAAATACTTTCTGTGAACCTTTTATGTACCAGACAGGGCTGTTAGGAGGTGGGGATATACCAGTGAACAAAACAGACAAGGCCCCTGTCTTTTCATGCCCCTTCATTCAAAAGGAAGAGAAATATAATGAATAAACTTTTTTAAAAATCAATAAACAAGAGAAATACAGATTGTGTTGAGTGCTGTGAAGGAAACTCAGTGGTGGGTGAAGCTTTCTGAGGTGACTGACTTCAGACAGAATTAACAGGGAAGGCTTCTGTGAGGAAATGCCAAGCATACTGGGACTTAAAGGATGGGAACAGCCACCATTTGAAAAGTTAGAACGTTCCTCATGATGGACAGCAAAGGCCTCAGTGGAACAGGCTGTGTGCATTGGAGACGCAGAGAATCGACTTGGCGAAAGCTGATCCACTGAAGGGCACAGTTCAAACTGGTTTCCCTCAGTTCTTTCTGGAGCACGGCAGTCTTCTCACCTGTTTTCATCCTCACTCCCATGAGCTGGTCTCCACCAGCAGCCAAACCAACCACACGATAGTGGCCTCCTGCCTTTAGCCCTGCTCTGGTGTCTGCTCACGTTTAGAAGAATTCCAAGTCCTTGCAAGGCCTAGAAGTGAATATTCATTACATCCACGACTCACTTTCTGACCTCGTTTCTGCACGTTGCCCCTTGAACGTTCAGCCTCATCACACTATCTTCCTTACTGTTCCTCAGATACTCCAGGAAGGTTCCCGCCTCAGGAAACTGCACTTCCAGATATCCATGTGGGCAATTCCCTCACGATAGGTCTCAGTTCAGCTCATCTTCTAGAAGGCGTCCCTGGACCACCTTCCTTCTGCCAGTCTCTACTCTATATTTTATTTCATTTTTGTTTCTATAATGTATGTGGATCTAGCATTCTACTGAATATTTAATATCTATTGTCTGTCTTCTCCACCACAAATTTAAACCCCATGAGGACAGTTAATGTTTCTGTCTTATTCATCTGCATTAGTGATCCTGATGTCCTGAATGCATGCAGGGCACTTTACATAAAGCCCTGCATTATATAAAATGTTTCTATTTGGGTAGGTTATGTGTCATATGCTAGCAGAGTGCAGTGGTTCTTCAGAGGAGAGAATGTCTTACTCAGAGGGAGGAGTTGAAAAAGACTTCAGGGGAGACATTACATACAAATCAAGTCTTTGAAAAATGAGAAGTCATTTTCAAAGTATAGCAAAGCAGGGAGAAAGTAAGGAAAAAAGGCAGTTTGAATAGGAGAAACTCCCATGTAAGGGCACAGGGTTGATTACTACAAAGAAGAGGAGACACTTAGAGTGTCTGGAGTGTGGGAAACACAGGATCCATAAGAAGCATGAGGAGTGGCAAGAGAGAAGGCCAGCTAGGGGTGGGTAGTGGTGAGTTTAGCCACTTTAGTAAAAAATGTATGCTTCATTCTTTGGGTACTAAGGGGCTGGTTAAAATGCACACCATTCAAAATACGATTTCTCACTAAGATCACCATGAGGAGAAAAACCTGTAAGGTGATCATGAGAAAGCTAACAGAAGCCATCTTCCTCTTTCACAGATCTGTCCTCGGTCACATATTTGCTTATGTCGCTGCAGTGGGGGTCCTCATTCCTGACATTATCCAATATTTCTAGAGCTCAACAAGTCAGAAAGATCATGGACTTGATGCAGAGCTTTTGTGGCTCTCTGTTCTCCTTTGTGGTGTCTCTGTTGTCATAAACGCTCCATGCAGGAGGAAGAGCTACACACAATCTCTCCCTTCGTTTGACCATCTTTAGTGATGCCCACACGCTGCTGTGCTCTTTCACTACCCCACTGCAACACAGTGGAATAAAGACATGATGGAGATATGCAAAGTCTGTCTGCTTTTCTCTGAGCACAACTAAAATACTGCCATCTCACTTCCATTCTTTTTTTTTTTTTTTTAATCTTATTGGCTTCCAAGGAAGGGGATAACAGAAGTGAGACCCACAGCTGGTACTTTGATATCTAATCAGCCTTCACAATTCTGCCCACCCCAAAACTACATTGTTCTAGAAATATTTAGATGGGATACTGTAAAAAAAAAAAATCTCAAAATAATAATGATAAAGGAAAAGAAAGGGTGGCGGGGGGGGGGTGGTGGGGGGTGGGGAAAGAAGGCTCTGGCAGATGTTAGGCTTGGGGATTAGAGTTTAGTTATTTTAAAAGCAAATTTAGCACTAAATTAGCCAGAATAATGATAGAAAAAAATACTAATGTGCTATATAAATGCAATGCTTCTCAGATCATCTACATCTGCCTGGGGCAATATGGTGTAGCAGTTAATAATTGCATATTGGAGTAAGCCAATCGTGGATGGATTTGAAGTTTGGTTTTACTAAGCTGTATGACCTTGAACAAATTACTGAAGTTCTCTCACCTTCTGTATCCTATCTGTCAAATGAGCATAAAAAATGGTAACACCTAACTCACAGAATTGTTCCAAGGGCTAAACAAGATAGAGCATCTCCTATAGTTCTTGTGTGTCATCAATCCCATCTTTCCTCTCTTCTCTCCAGACCCCTCATGAAGGGCTCTGCCCTTTATCACAGCAATAATGGATCCTAGGCCTATGTGGTTTTGAACTGCCCCTCCAGTCTACTGAAGCAACTCAGATGGGAATTTTGATGAGAGAAGCAAAGGAATGTAGAAAGAACATTTTTTCCTCCCCTTCACTTTCTTGTGTTATCTTGAGTAGTGAGATTTTGGAGCTTCTTTTGAGATCTATGCATGCCTTTGATCTAGAAGTCTCTTTAACCTTAGACAAGGAAAAGAGACTTAGGTCATATGATGCGTCTAGACTCAGGCTTTAAGAGAAAACAAGAAAAATGACTTGTTTGATTTCTTTCAGTCCATGTGATCAGGCATCAGAAACATGCAAGGGTTATGAGTAGAATAATTCATCAAGAATGGCAGATGAATTTAGCAGGAAGAAGCCCTTCGCTTTGCATTTCTGGAGCCCTGTGACTGGCAGTTGTACAAATCAAGCATCAAGTTGAGAACTCACATGACTTGTATATACCCGATAGTTTACTTTCCCATACATGCTCCCTATCATGTGCTTGTCCAACCAAGGTTTGATTTCTTCATATATTCAACCAATGAACATGTATTGAGGAACAGTTCTGCGTTAGACCTAGGGATAAAGGAATGTAGCAAATTCAGTCTCTGCTCTCAACATACTCAGTCTTTGTGAATAAAGTAGACATTGAAGAGATTCTTATGACGGAGGTTCGTATCAGTGCAGGAACATAGAGGAGCAAGAAGGAGGGACAATTCCAGGGACAAGGAACATACACTATGTTACCAAGGTAGGACTCACCTGCAGATTCATCAATGACATTGTCAGATTGTTCCTTAACAGTGAGGCCATTCTGACCCTGGGACGTTGGAGACATAGAAAGTGGAATGGTTGGAACCTGTTGGACTAGAAAGGATGGAAGGAGGGACCCTGGGGCTTCTAGCCCCCTTCATCTCACGAAGCTCTTCTGCTTGCTCCGGCAGTTATCCTGTCATCTCTAACAAACCATGTAAAGGTGGAAGTTAAAGCTAATTAGCATGCAATAGCTTTCCTCCTTGGTCTTTTAAAATCTAAATTGAATGCTCACAAGGGGGCTTGTTATGAGGAAGCTAATAAGAGAGCCATGGTATTAATTGATATGGCATTCACCAGTCCATATCATTGCTGTGTATCTCAGTATTAATTGAGTTTATTTTTATTGAAAAAGCATCATGCTGGGCCTGTGCGGTGTGCATGGTGTATGTGTGTGTGCGTGTTTGTGTGTGTGTACCAGGTGGGACAGATAATACCAAAAGCAAGGCAGAGAGTTCTTATAACTCACTCATTTGTGCAGATTTTATTATGAGGCCACTGACATCGGCTTGTGTCAGGCACATGAACACTGACTATATGAAAAGGAAGAATAAAACATAGTTTCTGGCTCTCAGAAAAGATGAGTTAAGTGGTGGGATGTGTATGTGTGTGTGTGTGTGTGTGTGCATGTGCTCAGTCAGGTCTGACTCTTTGTGACCCCATGGACAGCAACCTGCCAGGCTCCTCTGTCCAGGGAATTTTCCAGGCAAGAATACTGGAGTAGGGTGCCCTTTTCTACTCCAGGGGATTTCCTGACCCAAGGATCAAGTCTGCATCTCTTGCCCAGGGATCAAACCCGCATCTCTTGTGTCTCCTGCACTGGTAGGCTGATTCTTTACTACTGTGTCACCTGGGAAGCCCAAGTGGTATGATATCAAACTATAAACTAGTAACTTTAAAGTAAGCATGGGCTGCGGACAGAACACAAAGAAGAAAGATTTGAGAATGAGTTACAGCTAAACAAATGTTAATGAGGTGACAAGTGATAGTCACTCAGTCGTGTCCGACTCTTTGTGACCCCACAACTGACTGCAGCCCACCAGGCTCCTCTGTCCATGGAATTCTCCAGATGAGAATACTGGAGTAGGTTGCCATTCCCTTCTCCAGGGGATTTTCCCAACCCAGGAATCAAACCCAGGTCTCCCACATTGCAGGCAGAGTCTTCACCATCTGAGCCACGAATAGGAAATAATCTGTTCAAAAAGAAGGGCTTCCATATAGGGAAACTGCTCAAGCCAAGGTAGAGAACCATGAAGCAGTGTGGTGAAAGCATCTAGAGCTCTTCACTATTAACCCAGGGACAGGTACAAGCCAGGGAGTGATAGAAAAGGGAGCTGAAGCGATGGGCTTTTCACTCATTTCTTTTGAGTCTCATAAGAACCCACTCTTTTTCACAAATGAGGAAACTAAGGTCTAAAGAAAAAAGGGACTTATATTTTACCTGTTAAATGGGGATACAAAAATTTGGATACAATTCTGCTTGACTCTCAGTCCCTTGCTCTTTCCACATCTTATGTTGCCTGAGGGTTAAAGAACCAGTAAAACTGAAACCTGAGGTTTTTATATTGTGATACTGAAGCAAAGATTGTAGGTTTTAGCTTAAATAAAATTGCATGATTATGTGCTTTAACACAATCATGACTAAAAAAATATTTCTACATGTTGACCGCACAGTACCTTCTTAATCTTTGAAATGGTTCTAAGTGGATTAAGGAGGTCTTTTCCGTGTGTGTGTGTGTTAGTTACTGTCATGTCCTACTCTTTGCAACCCAATGGACTTTAGTCCGCCAGGCTCCTCTGTCCATGGAATTTTCCAGGCAAGAATACCAGAGTGGGTTGCCATTCCCTTCTCCAGGGGATCTTCCTCACCCAGGAATCAAACCTCAGTCTCCCATATTACAGGCAGATTCTTTACTGTCTGAGCCACCAGGGAAATCCAGGTCTTTTCCGTAGTATCAGCAGATGAATGGATAAGAAAGCTGTGGTACATATACACAATGGAGTATTACTCAGCCATTAAAAAGAATACATTTGAATCAGTTCTAATGAGATGGATGAAACTGGAGTCTATTATACAGAGTGAAGTAAGCCAGAAAGAAAAACACCAATACAGTATACTAACGCATATATATGGAATTTAGAAAGATGGTAACTATAACCCTGTGTACGAGACAGCAAAAGAGACACTGATGTATAGATCAGTCTTATGGACTCTGTGGGAGAGGGAGAGGGTGGGGAGATTTGTGAGAATGGCATTGAAACATGTATAATATCATGTATGAAATGAGTCGCCAGTCCAGGTTTGATGCACGATACTGGATGCTTGGGGCTGGTGCACTGGGACGACCCAGAGGGATGGTATGGGGAGGGAGGAGGGAGGAGGGTTCAGGATGGGGAACACAGGTATACCTGTGGCGGATTCATTTCGATATTTGGCAAAACTAATACAATATTGTAAAGTTTAAAAATAAAATAAAATTAAAAAAAAAGTATGGCAAAACCAATACAATATTGTAAGGTAAATAAATAAATTAAATAAAATAACCTGTTTAAAAAAATGAATATCAACAAAAAAAATTAAATACTATAATGTCTCTCAGAATTTGCTTGCCTTACAGTTCTGCCTTTATTGAGAACCTAGGGTAATTAAAAAAAAATAAAATAAAGACACTAGAAATTGAGACATGTTGTTGTTTTCAGTTGCTAAGTCATGTCTGACCCTTTGCAACCCCATGGACTGCAGCATACCAGGCTTGCCTGTCCTCCACTATTAAATTAAGGCATATAAGACATAATAACCACAAATAGCACAAACAAAATCTGACTAAGGGAAAGTTTATATTTGAAATGCATTTCAAGAAATCAATATTCTCTACTGTATATTCTCAGAAATATTGATATAGATCAGTCTCTTTTCATTTTAAATCCCTGTCAAACAATCTGAAACATGAAATTTACTAAAGTCCATTAAATATTCCCTGTATTATCAACATCACTAAACAATGATTTTTAAAAAATTTTTTTAATGAAGAACCAATCTCTTACTTGATTTAATAGTTCTCACTATGCTTAGATTTGTTTTTTTTTTTTTTCCTTCTACTCCTTATATCTTGAATTTGTAGCTCATTGGATTGATCCTCTTCCTTATGCAACCATTATAGGTTGTCTTAGTAGTACAATCATGATGTCATGCTTTCTCAGAAAAAATCATGTTTTCTCTGGAATTCAACAATTACTCCAGTCCTGATGACTTCCCTATAGAATCAGACATCCTGGTTATTTTTAAGTTATTGCTATTTTATCACCTACCAACTTTTAGTGTATTATATGTTTCTCTCTCTCTCTTTCACTAGATGGCAAGCTCTTGGAGAGCAGGTTTTGTATTTTAGCTCTGTATGTCCTATGTAAACACTGACTGAATAGAATGATTGAATAAATGATTCAATCAATGAAGAAGAAGGGAACCCTTCTATATGATTGGTGGGAAAGTAAACTGGTGCAGCCATTATGTAAAACAATGTGGTGGTTCTTCAAAAAGCTAAAAATAGAGTTGCCATATGATCCAGCAATCCCACTCCTAGGTGTGTATGGGATAAAACTATAATACAAAAGGATACTTGTACCCCTGTATTCATAGCAGCCCTATTCATAATAATCAAGACAGGAAAACCTCAATGTCCATTGCCAGTTGAATGGATAATGAAAAGGTGGCATATATATTCAATGGAATATTGTTCAGCCATAAAAAGGAATGAAATAATGCCACCTGCAACAACATGAATGGACCTAGTGACTGGCATACTAAGAGAAGCAAATCCGAAAAAGACAAATACCACATGATATCACTTATATGTGGAATCTAAAATATGACACAAATGAGCTTCTCTAGGAAACAGAAACAGACTCACAGACATAGAGAGGAGACTTACTGTTACCAAGGTGGGGATTGAGAGAGACGTGGATTGAGAGCCTGGCATTAGCAGATGCAAACTATTACACATATCACGGATAAACAACGAGGTCCTACTCTATAGCACAGGGAACCATAGTCAGTGTCCTGTGATAAACCATAATGGAAAAAATATGAAAAAGATTGTGCACATATATATATATATATATATATATATATATATATATATATACACACACACACAACATTGCAACTTACAACATTGCAAGTCAACTTCAATAAAATAAATTGAAAATGATAAATGAATGAGGGAACTAAATCTCTAAAACTGTATTTTCAGCCTGAAGCCTTTCTTAGCCCACCTATTAAATTCTTCAGTAAGATCCCCTTTACATGTTACCCCTTTGACTTTTCTTTCATTCCTGCCAAGGAGCAGTTAGTCCTGCTCTACACTTGGTGCTTTCTTTCTCTCAACGTTTTTAAAAATGGCATTTCTACTGTGTTGTAATTGTTCGTTTACATATCATCCATACAGATGATGAGCTGCCACCTAGTAGATCCTCTATAAACCCAAGCTGAAAGTCCCTGATAACACAATCTCTCTGCACCTGCCAATACTCCACACCTCTAGACACACTTGCTCCTAGAAATCCGATCGAGTCTCCAGGTGGCAAATGTATCACCCTGAGATGATTGCCCTCACATTTAAGTCTCCAGTCACAGTCTCTTCTGCAAATCCCACACATTGCCAACTGTCAAACTGACATTTGCACTAGAACGCAAATAGGCTCTGGAATATAACCTATAGCAAATATTATCAGGGTAAGAATGGCTCCTCAGTTGTTAAGAGAGAGTTGAAAAGACAATGCCCCACCCATGTGTCAATGTCAGATGAGTAATGCAATTTCATAAAGTGGGGTTCAAGGAAAGATAAAAGGGAGCTGTAAGACTGTGGCTAATTAAAGAGCAAATGGTTTGTTTAAAGGGGAAAGCCACTACTCATCTTTTGCTGATTGTTGCCATGTGGGAATGTGGTCCAGTAATGTAACGGCTTCTAATTCTCAAGAGATGCTTTAAAAAGTCTTGATTAATATATTAAAGACAGGCCAGAGACAGAAAGGAAAGAGGGAGGGGAAGAAAGAGTAAAAGAAAGTGAAAGAAAAATAAGGATGGGCAGAGAATAGGAAAAAAGTTGATAATAAGAAGGAAAACATCTAGAGATTGATGGGCATTGGATAAAGATGTGTGCAAACTCAGGCATTTAGGACAAATTAATTGCTCAGTCATGTCTGACTCTGCCACCCCATGGACTGTGGCCAGCCAGGCTCCTCTGTCCGTGGGGAGTTTCCTGGCAAGAATACTGGAATGGGTTGCCATGCCCTCCTCTAGGGGATCTTGCCAACCCAGGCATTAAACCAGGGTCCCTTGCACTGCAGGTGGATTTTTTATCAGCTGAGCTACCAGGGAAGCCCCAATAAATACTTATAAGCCCTTATGATTGTGCATATTTGAGGATAGTCCAATAGGAGAAAAAGTTTAATAATAGTAAATATAAGGTTGGTTAGATTCCTGACTCAGACTCAACTGAAATATACTGAGAGTTGATATGGGTCATGCAACATGCTAAATTATTTTCTTAATATTTTAAATTGTCATCAAAGTAATAAATGCACATAGCTAAAAAGTCAAATTGTTTTATGAGATTTACTCTGAACTCCCCTTCTTGCATTTCATATTCCATAGAAGCAAATATAACTTTAATTTTCATATCTTTAAATTACATTATTATATTGCTACTTATTGTTTTTTTTAGTTTATGGTGTTATCTATTTCCTTCCAACTATGGAAGGTGAGGATATAATTCTCACACAAATTCCAGAATCCCCTAAACATAGACAATCACAGTTCCCATGGTTCACATCCACTCAATGTGCTTTTATCCCCAACATTGTTAATTCAATGTTGTTTTCATGATTGTTTGACTGTGGGAAATCAATTTACCGCCTAGCCATGTAGAATTTTATATTTTTTCTTCCTTACCAAATTCGTTGTTTTTCCTTAAGTTAGTAAAACCTAAGCCTTTCTATTTATTAAGTTTTCTAGGCACTACTTTTTAATTCAATTTCAAACTCTCCCATTTGTCTATATTTCCCCTCAATATTTTCAAATATATCAGAATTATCTAGTTTCATATCTTGAGGACATCTAAGACTCTCTGCTTCTTCCTCAAACACACCTTTGCTCTCTGTCTTTAGTGGATAGCTTTATTCTGGAATTTCTCATCACTTTCATGCTATTTTCTCTTCCCCTGACCTGTCCCTGCTTTCTTCCCTTGAATTGGATTGTCCAATTCCAGAATCCCATTTTTTTCTCCCTCTTGAATTACTCCTTATTTTCATGGAATATATCCAGAAGCTTCTTAGAAAAGAGTATTTATAAGGAAGTAAAATATTTTAGTCCTAGCATGTATAAGAAAATCTTATTTTACCCACAAAACTAATACGTTTGGCTATATGTAGAAGTATAAATTAGTAATAATTTTCCCTGACAATTCTTGGTGTTGTCCTATTCTCTTCTAGTTATAGGACTCATGTTGAGACATCGCAAAATTGTTTGGATTTCTGAACTTGTATATGTCATCTGTTTCCCTCTCTGCCTTTGGAATATTTTAGAATTTTCCATTTTCCAGTTACCTGAAACATTATAATGTGTTCCTTGATATAGGTCAAATTCATCTATTTTGTTGATCCATAAACAGAGACTTGTCATCAGGAAAAATATATCTCAGATAGTTTTCCCTCTCTTTCTGATTCCATTTACAAATACTGCTTTAATTCGGCTTTGGGCCTCCTGGGCACATTTTATTTTTTCCTCCTCCTTTGTAATTTTGTTCTTCTCTCTGAAATGTTCTTATCTTTATCTTCCCACTCCTTATTGAGTTTTTCACTGTTTTAATTTCTGAGAGTGCTTTTCGTGTTCCTAACTGTTTTTCGGCACTTCTCATAAAACTTTGTGCTATGATGGAAATGTCCCGTAACATGTGTTACTCCATATAGTAACCAATAGGCACAGAATGTTTAATTTTATTTAAATTTACTCATTTAAACTCAATAACCATTTGGGGCTAAGGCTACTATGTTTAGGCAGCCTATTTTTTGCCTTAAGTTCATAAGAAATAGTAATTATTAGAAGTTTTAAACTTTTCATTTTCCTCCTTTCCTCAAATTAGGTCATTTCTGTTTGTGTCTGTCTTCCACATGAGAACATACTTTCTATATGTTTAGTAACCCAACATTACTATCTTCAGATGTTTCTCTTGATCTAGACCATTTCACCTGAGAAAAAAATTCCAAGATCCAGCTTGAAGTACAAACTAGCTATCTGGATTCTGAGAATCAAGCAAGGAAGGAGGGCTGGATTTTAGCTCAATTTTATTAGGCAAATTTTCACTATTTTCAGTGTAGAATCAACATCCCCAAGCACAGACACACTTATTTTACCCAATCTAAAGAAATCATCCACCTTCTGTTTTGACGGGAAGGAAAAGAACAAAGCAGTGTTGTTTAATTACATGGCCCCAAGGACAAGACATGGGATCTAGCCACTTAAAGAGGCTTTCATTTCAACTGAGCCTATGCTTCCCACTATCCCTACTCCCACTTTCAGGGTTCCCATTTATTGGAAATTCTTGAGTAATTTGACACCTCTGCTACAAACAAAATTGCTTTTCAGTTTTTCCACCAGTGGCTTACATCAACGAAATCAGTTTCTACTCATTGTCTATTTTCCAGTTGCCATTTTTCTTTCTTTCTACTTTCTTTATCCTCATCAATTTGTGCTTCAAACACGTGAGCAATTTGACGAAATCCACATGGATCTTACTCTAATCTGTCTGCATCATGGTTTCTGGCCATGCACCTGGCAGAGAAGATCATACAATACAAATGATAATAAAATTATAGATTAAAATAATGTAACAGAGACAATGCAGAGTAAGAGTCTCTGATGCTGAGATGCTAATTTGGTAGTCTGTTTCTCTTTAAATATTGTGTTCAAGAGGCTGCCAAAATTAGCAAAACGATTACTAGACACTGATGGTGCTTCCACTTGGATGGGCAGTACTTTTTTGCACCCTTTTAGACGTGCCATGGAGCTCAGGCATGCACCCTTCCTTCATAACCCTACAGGCAGCATAATGTTGAGACATTATTTTTTGTTATTTTTATTTACTATTAGGTTACTTTTTTGGAGAAGGCAATGGCACCCCACTCCAGTACTCTTGCCTGGAAAATCCCATGGATGGAGGAGCCTGGTAGGCTGTACTCCATGGGGTCGCTAAGAGTCAGGCACAACTGAGCAACTTCACTTTCACTTTTCACTTTCATGCATTGGAGAAGGAAATGGCAACCCACTCCAGTGTTCTTGCCTGGAGAATCCCAGGGACGGGGGAGCCTGGTGGGCTTCTGTCTCTGGGGTCACAGAGAGTCGGACACGACTGCAGCGACTTAGCAGCAGCAGGTTACTTTTTGTGACTATTATTTGCTTAATTCGGTTAGCCAGGCCTGTGATTTTGTTTTCCTACCCCACTTTGCTGACAGTCTTGTGGGAGGAAGTGAAAACACCATGAGTGACATGTTTATATATGCACCTCATCCCGGACGACTCCGTGACAAGCGGCGGGGATGTATTTTTTCAAGCATTTTCTGCGTCGCTTGTCAGCTTCTTATTATAAGGTGGTTGAGTTTACCACATTTTTAGCTATATTTGAATGCTTAATAATCCCACAGCACATTAACTATAATTTGTGAATTATATCCATCTTCTAAGAGTGCATTGCTTTATATCTCTTAGTAAAACGATTCATGTGAATCTACCTACATGAGAAGGCTTCTGAGATTTTATTACCAGTAAGACGATTATACTCATCCTCATTTGGCATTTTCAAGCTCCTCCAGAAATATTTCACCGTGTATTTTATTCCTTTCTATCTCAACATTTCAGTCCTCTGGGACAGGCCTTGTGACTTCTCAAAATCATGGCGGTCTAGCTGTCACCTCAAATTCTGCATGTATAAAACTAAGCTCATTATCTGTACCCCTTTTGACCCCCTGTTCAAAACTGGTCCCCCCTGGGATAACTCCTTCAGTTAATGGAAGCTCCATCCTTCCTATTACCTTAGATAGAATTCTTTGTGTCATCTTTGGCTCTCTCTAATGTCTCATTCCAATGAATCATCACCAAATTCTGTCATTCCTATCTGAGAAATATATTTCATGCTTGTCTCCTGCTCAGTCAAAGCATAAGGTCTAATATTTTCTGTCCTATATGACTGCTAAGGTCTCCTTTCTGGTGTTTACCCCACCTAACTTGACTTTCTACATTACTGCCATAAAGAGTAATTCATTACTGAAAAGTATGGAAACATCAAAGAAAATAGTAGGAAGTAAAAGTAAACATTACCCATAGTCTATTACCTGAAGTAATCACTGTTGTAATTTCAGTACATATCCTTGCAGATAAATCCAAATATAACTATAAATGATGATATAGCTATGCATGGAACACCATGGAACACCAGTGATATACATGTATTTGTGTTATATTGCGTTATACATTATTGGATTCCTATAAACTCTTTATACTTTGAATTGGCTAAATTTGTATTATTAGTGATATTTACAGAATCCATATTTTTTGCTTAAAAAGCTTCAATGCTGTCTCATTAACAAGAATACATTCTAAGACTCAGCAAGTAGTTAGACTCTGCAAAACTGGCTTGACTTTCTTCTCTGACCTCACTTTTAATCCCATGGGTCTATTTCCTGTTCTTCTAAAACAAGTCACCCACTCTGGGGCCTTGGATCTTTGATAGTTTTGACTCCCACTCTGACATTTTTCAGAGATGTGACCTGCCTATCTGGCCCCTGACATTTCCACTCATCAGAATTCTACTTGGGTTCTAAATAGTTATTCAAAGTTTACCTCTTTTGAGAAAGTTCTACCCTTTTCCCCTATTAAATGATTTACCTTCCTTAAGAATTTTCACACATCTTTTGAGCAGGAATGTATCGTACATGTGTTTCCTTGTGGAATACACCAGAAGCCTTAAAGTCATAAGGACCAAGACTCAACTCTTAATTCTGTATCATACTAATTTGGTAATATTATTTCACTTCTCTGAGCCTTAGAAAGGGGCCTATTGTTATCATTACATGTTGGGAAAATGGAGGAGAGAAGAGTAAAGATTTTACCCAGTGTCACACAACAGATTGGAGCTGGAACTGGCAACAACAATCTGACATCAAAGCCTATACTCCTGACTGGCATGCTACATCAGTTCTCTGTTCATCTCTCCTGAAAGAAACCAGTAGAGATGCTGCTCATGGATTCTCACCTCTCACTTCTCCAGTGATGTGAAGACGCTGTGTTAAAACACTTGTTTTGTTTTCCTAGGGTTACTACAACAAATCACTGCAAACTAAGTGGTTTATAATAACAGAAACGCATTTTTTCCCCACAGTTCTGAAGCTAGAGGTCCAAAATAAAGAATCTGGCAAGGCCATGCTTTCTCTGAAGGATCTAAGGTGATATCTTTCTTTGCCTCCTCATGGTTGGCACTCCTTGACTTGTCCTTCCCATCTCTGCTACATGACCCTCTTCTCTCTGTGCCTTTATGTGGCCTTTTTATAAGGATGCCAGTTAATGGATTTAGGGCCCACTCTAATCCAGTGTGGCCACATCTTAACTTGATTATGTCTTCAAAGACCTATTTTCAAATAAGATCATACTCACAGGTATTTTCAAATGAGATCATATTCACAAATAAGATCATATTCACAGGTATTAAGACTTGAATAAACCTTTATTGTGATCATAGGTACTGGTTAAAGGGGCTGATATATATCCCTTCATATAATGCTTTGTTATGATTGATTCATTTGCTAAGATCACAGTCCCAGGCAATTGGTGTGTTCCTATAATGCTTCAACTAGATACTAGAACAAATACCAGTATGCTATTCTTGTTGTCAGTTAATAGGCATTGGCAGTAGTCAGGATTTTTTTCCTAGTTTGTCATAGAAAAATGTACTACTTACAAATTTGACATCATTTCTAATAGACATGTAGCCAGTGATCACAATGATAGAAAGTTAGGGAAGATGCACACAAAGGAAATGGACAGCAGATAAATATTCAACTTAACAAGAACAACCTGTGCTGCATTGCTTAGTCATGTCTGACTGACTGTGACCCTTGGACTATAGACTGTCAGGCTCCACTGTCCATAGCATTTCCCAGGCAAGAATACTTGAGTGTGTGCCACTTCCTTCTCCATAAGAACAATATACTGGAATCTCAAATTTATGTATTTATTGTTCACATAATATACCAATGATGGGTGTATATTTTCTCTAAGATTTCTTACATTGTTTTACATCTACATATTTTGTTTTTAATAGAAAGGCAACCACTTAATATAGTTAGTGGGCCTTACAAAGCATCACTACAAACAAAGCTAGTGGAGGTGATGGAATTCCAGTTGAGCTATTTCAAATCCTGAAAGATGATGCTGTGAAAGTGCTGCACTCAATATGCCAGCAAATTTGGAAAACTCAGCAGTGGCCACAGGACTGGAAAAGGTCAGTTTTCATTCCAATCCCAAAGAAAGGCAATGCCAAAGAATGCTCAAACTACCACACAATTGCACTCATCTCACACGCTAGTAAAGCAATGCTCAAAATTCTCCAAGCCAGGTTTCAGCAATACGTGAGCCATGAACTTCCAGATGTTCAAGCTGGTTTTAGAAAAGGCAGAGGAACCAGAGATCAAATTGCCAACATCTGCTGGATCATCGAAAAAGCAAGAGAGTTCCAGAAAAACATCTATTTCTGCTTTATTGACTATGCCAAAGCCTTTGACTGTGTGGATCACAATAAACTGTGGAAAATTCTGAAAGAGATGGGGATACCAGACCACTTGACCTGCCTCTTCAGAAACCTATATGCAGGTCAGGAAGCAACAGTTAGAGTTCCAAGTTAGAACTGGACTTGGAACAACAGACTGGTTCCAAATAGGAAAAGGAGTACATCAAGGCTGTATATTGTCACCCTGCTTATTTAACTTATATGCAGAGTACATCATGAGAAACACTGGGCTGGAAGAACCACAAGCTGGAATCAAGATTGCCAGGAGAAATATCAATAACCTCAGATATGCAGATGACACCACCCTTATGGCAGAAAGTGAAGAACTAAAGAGCCTCTTGATGAAGGTGAAAGAGGAGACTGAAAAAGTTGGCTTAAAGCTCCACATTCAGAAAACTAAGATCATGGCATCTGGTCCCATCACTTCATGGAAATAGATGGGAAACAGTGGAAACAGTGTCAGACTTTATTTTTTAGGGCTCGAAAAATCACTGCAGATGGTGACTGCAGCCATGAAATTAAAAGATGCTTACCCCTTCGAAGGAAAGTTATGACCAACCTAGATAGCGTATTAAAAATCAGAGATATTACTTTGCCAACAAACGTCTGTCTAGTCAAGACTATGGTTTTTCCAGTGGTCATGTATGGATGTGAGAGTTGGACTGTGAAGAAAGCTGAGCACTGAAGAATTGATGCTTTTGAACTGTGGTGTTGGAGAAGACTCTTGAGAGTCCCTTGGACTGCAAGGAGATCCAACCAGTCCATTCTAAAGGAGATCAGTCCTGGGATTTCTTTGGAAGGACTGATGCTGAAACTGAAACTCCAATACTTTGGCCACCTCATGCGAAGAGTTGACTCATTGGAAAAGACCCTGATACTGGGAGAGATTGGGGGCAGGAGGCAAAGGGGACGACAGAGGATGAGATGGCTGGATGGTATCACCGACTCGAAGGACATGAGTTTGAGTAAACTCCGGGAGTTGGTGATGGACAGGGAGGCCTGGCGTGCTGCAGTTCATGGGGTCGTGAAGAGTCGGACACGACTGAGTGACTGAACTGAACTGAACTGAATACAGTTAGAGCTTCAAATTGCTGCAGGTTGGTTCAACTAGCATTTTTGCCATGTATCTGGTAAACTGTACATGTTCACAGAAGATGCCAATTATATTAGGTTGGTATAGAATTGTGGTTTTGCACTGGTGAACTTTGCTCTTTGATATTGGAATATATTCTTAAATAAATGTGGTTAAATTATGTGTTACACATCATATTAATGCACATTTCTCAGTTTGCCTTTTGCTAATACTTACCACTTGCTGTTTATTTTATATTTATTTTAGACTAGGGAAATGATGTTAGACAAAAAACAAATTTGAGCGATTTTCATATTTGCGTTCAAAATGGGCCTTAAAGCAGTTAAGACAAATTGCAACCTCAATAATTCATTTGGCCCAGGAACTGCTAGAATGTATAGTGCATTGGTGGTTCAAGAAGTTTGCAAAGGATACAAGAGCCTTGATGATGAGGAGTGTAGTGACCAGCCATTGGAAGCTGACAGTAACTAACTGAGAGGATCATCAAAGCTGATTCTCTTAAAACTACATGAGAAGTTGCCAAAGCACTCAGTATTGACCATTCTATAGTCCTTTGGCATTTGAAGCAAATTGGAAAGGTGAAAAAACTTGGTAAGTGGGTGCCTGATGAAAGCAAATATCGCTCAGTTGTGTCCGATTCTGTGACCCCACAGACTATACAATTCATGGAATACTTCAGGGCAGAATACTGGAGTGGGTCACCATTCCCTTCTCCAGGGGATCTTCCCAACCCAGGGATTGAACCCAGGTCTCCCACATTGCAGGCAGATTCTTTACTAGCTGAGCCACCAGGGAAGCCCAGGGTGCCTGATGAGCTGACTGAAAATCAAAACATTGTCATTTTGAAGTGTCATCTTCTCATATTTTATGCAACAAAATGAACCATTTCTTGATCAGTTTGTGATGTGTGATGAAAAGTGGATTTTATTCAATGACTGGCAATGACCAACTCAGTAGCTGAACAGAGAAGATGCTCCAAAGCACTTCCCAAAGCCAAACTTCCACCAAAAAGTGGTCATGGTAGACATTTGGTGGTCTGGTACTGGACTGATACACTACAGCTTTCTGAATCCCAGCGAAACCATCACATCTGAGAAGTAGGCTCAGTAAATCAGTGAGATACACCGAAAACTGCAATGCCTGCAGCTGGCATTGGTTAACAGAAAGAGCCAAATTCTTCTCTGCAGCAATGCCTGACTGCACATCGCACAACCAATGCTTCAAAAGTTGAACAAATTGGGCTACGAAGTTTCACCTCTGTCATATTCAGCTGACCTCTTGCCAGCCAACTGGCAAGATTCTTCAAGCATTTTGACAACTTTTTTTGCAAAGAAAAAACTTACACAACCAGCAAGAAGCAGAAAATCCTTTTCAGGAGTTTGTCAAATCCCAAAGTATAGATTTTTACGCTATAGGAATAAATGAACTTATTTCTCATTGGCAAAGATGTTTGGATTGTAATGGTCTCTATTTTGATTAACAATGATGGTTGATGAGCCTCAGTATAATGCACCAACCTAATAAATACATGCATTAAGTTTATATTTTCCTGATGGCCACACACAGCAATTTCGATGATTCTTTCTGATAAAGATATTTAACATTTGTGGCTAACTGCCCTGTTTATCTTCCTCCTGAGACAGCTGTCCCCCACCCCCACAAATCCACTGTGTCCTCCTGCCTCCCTGTCTTCACCCAATCATTGCCACCCCCTTCTCTACCTAGCAAACTTGTATGTACTTTTAGAGCACAGACAAAATGATATGTCACCTATGAAGACCTTCATGAGAATTTACCACTCCATTTTTCTCCTCTTCCTAGATGATTCATTTTCTACCTGGATGAAACAGCTATTTTATTCTGCCTTAGTTCCAACAGCGCTCATCACGGGATTAGTAATCGCCTATAGTGTCTAGGATAGAGCTCAACACATACTTATTTCCTCTCTACTCCCACCCAAGAGAGAGTTCTGACTTTTTAAGTTAATAAAAGGACAAATTGGGCCAGGGTTAGGAGCGAAGGTAGGGGGTGGGGTTGAATGCCTATCATGTTCTAGGCACAGTGTAAGATACCGGGGCTAAACAAAGATGAGTAAGACAATGTTCCTGATTCCAGGCAAATGATAGTCATGTGTCAAACTGCTAAGGTAATTGACATAATAGAATCTAAAGGCAGGTCAAATGCCTGCACACATAGTGTTCTATGGTAATCAGATCAGAGGCACCCATGAGGAGCACCTACACCAGACCAAGGCTATCAAACTGCAAGAGAATTTCGAACAACACTGAAACAGTGAGCTTGGAACAAGGGAGGGAAAGTGGATAAAAAACATTGCAACATTCGAAGCACAGGAAACGGAGTGAACCAAGGACAGAGAGGCAAGGCAGATATAAAAGAGTGTTTGAAAAACTGCAAGCTCATGGCAAAGGAGACCTGGTGACTTAATGTCACCTCAATACAAAAGAAGTACAGAACTCATTATGCTCTGATTATCATTTACCTATGGGGTGTGTGTGCCTGCATATGTGTGTAGGGCAATGGGGGACATGCTTCCTGATGATTCTGCATTTAAAGTACAAGTCCACCGGAGAGCGGTAGGGCAAAAAGTTCATTACGGATATTTTTTTTAAACCACAAAAACAGTCTATCAGAAAGATTTCTGTCAGGCATCTGCCATCTCTAGTAACTTTCTGGAATGGTTACAAAAATGCACATCCAAGTCATAGAGATTTAACGAAATATTCTCTTGCCATTTATAGTAATGATACCAAATGACAAGTTCAAATTACTTGTTGTGATTACTCTTCATCTGGGCAAAACACATGTTGTAACGTATTCGCAGGATGCAATTACATCAGCTGCAATGACACAGAATGGCAACACTGGAAAAAGAGCTAATCACATACAATACGCACACTGTTTAGATTTTTTTCCAATTTTTTTTTTTTTTTGTATTGCAATCTGTTCACCGTTTGGACTAATCATTAACTCTCTCTCTCTCTTTTTTTTTTTCTGTAATGTGGAAAGTATTGGCTGAATTAGACAAGCACCAAAAAAATGTTAATAAAAGGAACATAATGTATGCTCTATATTCTCAAATTTAGATGATAATTTAAGAAAGACAATGACTGTTTCATGTTCACCAGATATATTATCAGAAAACTTGTAGATTTTGATTTTATGATGCTCATAGAGGGAGAAAACCTACTGTTATGACAAACAATAGATGTTTTCAAAGATATTCTTCATGCAAAGTCTTAACAATTCTATCCTGGGTATTTTATTCAACAAATGGTTTGAGATATTACATTTTTTGTGTCAATAAAAGAACATGGCAAACCACATTTAAAATAGTCTATAAGCTTTTGTTTCCTCTTTTTGGCCTCCCTAATTCTTCCTTTTCTTCCCAATTTACTGCCTCTTTGGGGATATCTCATTTACTGTAGCTTTAATTTCCAATCTTAATTTCTAAACTATACCCCTTTTTCAACACAATGCCTACACCTTTGACCACTAAGTAGACTTTCTACCTGTATGTCCTCAAAGTCATTATGGGAAATTTAGAATTCATCACTCGCCCTTCTCTCTCCTCTCCGTCTTAAATTTTGCACACTGATGAAAGTTCTCAATCATATTTACTGCATTTCTATCCAATCCAGAAACTTCTTAGTAATGCCTGAAATCTCTCTCCTATGTATACCAAATAGGACACAAATATTGTAGGGATGCACTGTGTTTATTATCCTTTTCCAGTTTCTGTTTTTATGGCCTTAATTCAGGTCTCAATTCAGGTCTTTATCATAGTTTCTCAGGATATTACAACATAAAACACATGTTTGAGTGAAGTCATTGTTCCACTTACATACTTACCTTCTTCTCTAATGATATTTTTATCAACCACATTCTAAAGTTAGAAAACTAGCAGTCATGTTAGATACCTCCCATTCTCTTCTCCATCATGTGTAATCTATAAACAAATATGGTGACCTATTAAATATCCCTAATATCTATTCATGTCTACTTCCTTAATACAAGTTCTTATTGCTTATCGCATACTACTGCAATGAATACTAACTGGTCTTTCTACCTTCACCCATAAACTCTCCTCCCAACTTGCTAAAGTAAGAACTGGATTGTATAGTGACACAGTTCTTTTTTTTTTTTTTTTTTTTTTTACAATGATCCCAAATAGATAAGAACTGTGGGATTTCAAAAATCACAGAATTTTTTTTTAAAGAAAATCCATCCTGAACCCTCCTCCCTCCTCCCTCCCCATACCATCCCTCTGGGTCGTCCCAGTGCACCAGTCCCAAGCATCCAGCATCGTGCATTGAACCTGGACTGACTGGCAAAAAAAAAAAAAAAAAATTTGCAAGACTCAAAATTCAAGAGATGCAAGTGGGTATACAATGCAAAGTATCCCTCCATTCATTCTCCATTCTTCCAGTTCCTTTACCAGAAGCAACCAATTTTATTATATTTCTTTGACTTTTAAAATACATATTTTCCCCATGTTTTAACATCTTTGAAATCAGGCTGTATCGTACAATAACTGTGAGCCAGGTGGCTCTCGTCACGTGGAAAAAAAAAATAATAAATTTTAAAAGAAAAAGGAAAAAAGAAAAGGTTCATGAGGAAATTTTAAAGGGTGGTGGATATTTTTATTATCTTGATTGTGGTGATGGTTTCATGGGTGTATGTACATTTCTAATATGTGTAGCTTTCTATATTTCAATCATACCTAATAAAGCTATTTAATAAATTAAAAAAAAAAATCACAGAAATTATCTAGGGAAAATGACCTGGGACTCTGCATTAGTATTTTTCAAAAGGTCCTTGAGTAATTTCTGTGTCTAGTCTTGACACAGAAATAGTATCAGTATTAAGAAAAATTCACTTCAATGATAAAAAGATCAATTCATCAAGGTACATGCAAAAATGTGTAAGTACCTTAAAATAGATCTTAAAAAGCCATGAAGCAGGGGCAAAATCTGAAAAAAGTGCATAGAGACACATAATTATACCTGGGAACTTTAAAAAACTCTCTTTTAGTAATTGATATAACTAGTAGCCTCCAAATTTCAGTAAATATAGAGAAAATTTGAACCAAAACACCATCATTGAACAGTATTTGGTGATGCTTATTTTTATAGAACATTTTACTCAATAGTAGCAAATATGTGCTGTTCTTTTTTCCAAGAACACGTGAATCATTAAACAAGAGGTCATATGCTAATGAACAGCTTACTTAAAGGACTGAGTTGACATAGAGTATGCTCTCTGATCACAACAAAATTAAATAAAAAAATCAAGACCAAAAGACATTTTGTAAAACTACTATTATTAACAAATAATGCAACATATTTCTAAATATCCTATGGTTCAAGGAAGAAATCACAATGGAAATAGAAAATATTCTGAATGTAATGGAAATGAAATATAACTTATCCAAATTTGTGGCATTCAATTAAAGCAAGGTTTATTTGAAACGTTGCTTCTACTAAAATCACAGAAATGTGTCAAATCAAAGAAATAAACTTCATTGGAAAATATAGAAGAATAGATCAATTTAAACCCAAAATAAGGATACAGAAGTAAAATCAATACCCAGAAATCAATAAGTAGAACATGGAAACCCAATAGTAAAGCAAATATATCTGGAACAATCTATAAATTGAAAGAATAATAATAAGTAAAGTGGCCAACACAGAGAAAACACAAATAACCGATATCAAGAATGAAAAAAAGATATCGCTGCTGGATTTACAGGGATATTGAAGAGATATCAAGGTTTTTTGTTTTTTAATCAAATTTATGCCAATAATTTTTTTAAAATCTTAAAAGAAATAAAGTTTTCTTGAAAGATACAACTTGCCAAAATTGACATATAAAGAAACAGTAAACCAAAGCAGCATGGTTTTAAGTTAAAATAAATCAATTTATAATTAAACTATTCTCCAAAAAGAAAACTGCAAGTAATTTCAAAGGTGAGTTTTATCATATATTTAAGGAATAAAAATATCAACAAGTTCACTCAAATGTTCCAGAAAATAAAGGAATAGTTTGCCAACACTATTCCTGATCAGTACTACACCGATATCAACATTCAAAGATAGACAGGTACATAGATGTACCTATCTATGTCCAAAGAATGACACTCTTCATAAACATAGGTGAAAAAAATCTTTGAAAAAAATATTAACATATTAAATCCAGATCATGGAATTAGTAGACAAGGATAATAAAATAGCTATTTTAAGTACAAATATCCAAGAAGATAGAGGAAAGCTAGAGCATGCTGAGAGAAAGGCAAGATATTAAACAAGGACTCAAAATTTCCAAAAAAGCAATATCTCAAATGAAAAATTCATTGGATGGCTAGATGGCATAAACTTCCAATCTATTAATGCAGAAAAACCCAGTGACATAGCAATAGACATATTCTACCCTGAAGCACAAAATTAGAAACAAAAATCACTAAAAGTTAACAGAGGACAGGTAAATTGTGGGGCAATACTGACTAAACTCATACGTGGAGTCCCAGAAGGAAAGAGAAGAGGTGTGGACAGAAAAGGAGCTGTCAAAATTCAACTTTTATTCCTTTTAAAACTCTTGGTAAACTAGAAATTGAAATACAATTTCTTAATCTGATAATGGACATTCTTAATAATCTCATAATAACACTATATGTAATAGTGACAGTATGAATGCTTTCTCTTATGATTTCTTATCCTCATTTCTATTTAAATTAATAGGTTCCAAGCTAGTACAATACAGTAAGAAAAATAAAGGCATGAGAAATTTAAATATCTGCAGATGATATGACTAGACAAATAGAAATTGATAAGAAATCTACCAAAAATACTCATTTGAGGAGTAGTATGTAAATTTAGCAATATCATAGAATAACAGGCTAATTTACAAAGATCAGCTGAATACCTATAAGTGACTAAGAGCAAAATTGAAAATAATTATTATTTTAAAATAGCATTATCAATCAAAAACTACTTAGAAATAAATTTACCAAAATATATGAAAACTTTACAACATGCCTACCATATTCTGTTCAGATAAATGTTAAAAGATAGAAATATATCACAAGTATATCATGCTTATAAACTACCTTATTAAGATTGCATAATGATAATGCCACTTATTTCTAATTTGAGCTGTATCTATAGCTGTGTCTCTATTTATGTAATATCAATCAAAATGTCAGCAGGAACTCTTATAATGATCAACAATAGATTCTAAAATTTATAGGCAAAGGATTTAACATTTATAGGCAAAGGATCTAAAATTTTTTTAATTATATATTTTTAAATGTTAAAAAATAATTAAATTAATTCTTTGTTAAACTAATAATGCTAATTTCCAAGCATTATATTGATCAAGGTACTTGAGAGACTGGCAGCAAGAATCAAATCAATCAACAGAACTAAAGATTATAGATAAGCAACACTTTTACAGATAATTCATTTCCTACAAGGTCATCAAAGCGATCAATGAGGTAAAGGAAAATCTTTTGCATAAATGGCACTAGTGCTTAAAATGGGCATCCACAGAAGATGGACAAAGGTAATTTTGACATTTACTTTACAGCACCCACAAAAATATTCTGAGATTAATCACATGCTTAAACATAAAAGCTTAAATTGTAGAAAAATGCATAAGAGAATATCTCTGCAACCCAGGGATATGCAAATATTTTAGATTAAAACATTAAACACTAACCATTAAAAATAAATGTATATATTAGACTTTATCAAAATTAACACTTTTATCATAAGGCACTGTAAAGTAGGTAACTCATAAACTGAGAAACTATTCACAAAATGCATTTTATAAAGGACTTGTATATATCATATGTAAAGAACTCCTACAACTAAGTTATAAAAAAGTCAAACAATCCAATTAAAATGGACAAAACATTGGTACAAATCAATAAGTCATATAAATGGTCAATAAGCACAGGAAGAAATATGAAACATCACTAATTTTTAGGGAATGTAAATGAAAACCAAAAGATACCACTACCTATCTGTTAGAATGGTAAACATTTTTTTAAGTAAAGCAACACCAAACACTCAGAAACCATTTCTTCTAGTTTGCTAATAAAAGTGTGAAAGTTATATCAGTATGAAAAATATACTTAGTCCTGTGCTTCTGAAGTGGCAATCCTAAATATTTATACAAAAGAAATGAAGATATTGACTGAGACACATATGAGTGCAGTTGAAATTTTCATGCAACACAAATCAGCTCTGTATCACTTTTTGTCAAACAGAACGGGATAAGTTGGAAGCACTGACAGATTTTATTTTCCTAGGCTCCAAAATCACTGCAGATGGTGACTGTAGCCATGAAATTAAAAGACACTTGCTCCATGGAAGAAAAGCTATGACAAATCCAGACAACATATTAAAAAGCAGAGACATCACTTTGCTGACAAAGGTACAAATAGTTAAAGTTATGGTTTTTCCAGTAGGCATGTACAGATGTGAGAGTTGGACTGTGAAGACAGCTGAACACCAAAGAATTGCTGCTTTTGAATCATGGTACTGAAGAAGACTCTTTAGAGTCCCTTGGACAGCAAGGAGATCAAACCAGTCAATCCTAAAGGAAATCAACCCTAAATATTCATTGGAAGGACTGAAGCTGAAGCTCCAATACTTTGGCCACCTGATGTAAAGAGTAACTCATTGAAAAAGACCTTGATGCTGGGAAAGATTGAAGGCAAAAAGAGAAGTGGGCAGCAGAGGAAGAGATGATTAAATAGCACCACCAACTCAGCGGACATGAATTTAAGCAAACTCTGGGAAATTGTGGAAGACAGAGGAGCCTTGCATCCTGCAGTAGTCCATGGGGTTGCTAAAAGTTTGGACATGACTTAGTGACTGAAAAACAATAATAGTTCTTAAAATGCATTATTAATGACTCCCTTCTAAATAAAACTTTGGCGTTGGGCTTCCCCAGTGATTCAGGGATATAAACCCATCTGCAGTGCAGGGGCCACAGGAGATGCGGGTTCAATCCCTGGGTTGGGAAGATCCCCTGGAGGAGAAAATGGCAACCCACGCTAGGATTCTTGGCTGCAGAATCTCATGGGCAGAGGAGCCTGGTGGGCTATAGTTCATGGGGTTGCAAAGAGTCAGACATGAGTGAAGCAACTTAGAATCAGCAGTAGCAGTCCTTGTCTTGTCTAACTGTGAAGGCTGTGCATGCATCCTGTCCAAGTGATTTACCCAAATGAGTTTATCTAATTATTTGATCACCACTCTAGTTTAATTACACATCAGAAAGTGCCAAGAAATTAGGCTAAAGTCAAGGGCTTCCTGGCTTTATAGACTGTTGACTTCTATCTTAATGGACTCTAATATTACACTTAACGAGCAGGAAGAAATATTCGTAATTCTGTAAGAGCTAGTCATTTATCTTCTATTTCCAAGTAAGAGTGGATACTACAAGGAAGAATAGGAAGTTCCCACATCTGCAGAGATATTGTTGAGATGCTACCCATCGTGTACAGAAATATACTATAAAATTGCCCTGTTTGGCTCTACGTATACAGAAACACACCGACACACGCGCGTGCACACACACACACACACACACACACACACTTGAGTTTTATTAGGCATTCTTCCCAGCATCCATTCCACTCCAAACATTTTCACTAATTGTCACAGTAGTGTCCAATCTTATTGCCAGTGATTGTTTAGAAACTGGCATATATCCCAATCCTGGTATAAGATATTTTATAAATTCTACTAGAGCTTGTGGAGAAGGAAATGGCAACCCACTCCAGTGTTCTTGCCTGGAGAATCCCAGGGACGGGAGAGGCTGGTGGGCCGTCGCCTCTGGTGTCGCACAGAGTCAGACACGACGGAAGAGACTTAGCAACAGCAGCAGAGTTTGTGGAAAAGGAGTCAATGTTCCTTAGACAGAGATACAGAAAGAGGCATCCATATGTTACATCTGGACATGCATCAGTCATCTTAGTATAGGGAACGTGAAACTCACAATAGACAGGGAGAAAGGAGAGGTGGAAAGAACCTTGGACCTTAAAAGAATAGTTGCACTATGCATTGTGTTAAGATTAGCACTCCTTCTATCCCTGGCCTTGCAGTTCTGCAGTTGAGGTGATTAATTTTCTTATCTTCTAAGCTTGTTTAAGTCAGGTTTTCCTGTTACTTAAAACTGAAGGCGTTGTAAGAGATACACTAACACAGAGAGACACCAGTTTAGATAGGAGCTACATTCTGATTGGTGGGCTTTTGCAAGAGTACCACGTCTCAGACTTCATGTACCTGGCCCTTTCTTTTCCTTTTCTTACTGTCGAAGGGCAGAGTGGCACAATAAAAAAGGATAGGAGTTTTGAAGGACAAAAATTGGTGTTGGGCATGGTGCTGTCATAAACTGACTTGTGTGACCTTGGAAAATAACCATGCTGACTCTCAGCTGTTCCTTTTGGAAACTTTTGTGGAACTTCCATAGAGATTAATGGCTTAGTACATGAAAGGTATTCACACAAGCTCTGGCAAAGATAAGGTATTTAAAGTGAGTTGGCTGCTATTAACATAAGGAGGAAAATCATATCAATGTTCTGGCAGCTGACTCATCAATTGGGCTTTAAATAAATAGCATATTTATAAGTTGAGATTGATCTGCTCATCTTTGTGGGCAGGAATAGAATACTTGACATAGTAGATGGGGTTAGAAATAGGCACGAAGCCAAGCAAGTAGAAGAATCAAATAGCAAAACAGCAATACTAACAAACACCACCTTCCATATATGAGTATCTGAGCTGTACTAGCACTCACCTCACTAAACATATGAGAAAATCAAAAGCTCAAGTAGTAACAGAGTTCAGCCAAGATCACATAGCAGAATCACATGTGGCAGAATCATCACTTACTTCAGGCACTCTGGCTGTAAACCCCTTGTTCAAAACTTAATCCAGGTTGCTGTTTGTGTGTCTTTTATTAGAGGCTAACCCTAGCCAACATGCTCACCAATGGGAAGCTTTCCCAACTACTCTCAGTATCATCAAGAAAACTGTCCTTCCATAAGGATAACTTAAGCTAAATGAAACAGTGTGTACTCTAAAAACATGTGTGTGCTATGTAAAAAAAAAGAGATAACTTAGGCCAATAAAATATACATGGAAGAAAAGGCTTCCCACCTGATCTCAGGTGACTAGAAGTACACAGCTGGTAGCCATTTAAGGTTATACTCTTCCAGAACAACATCTGTGCCTGCGTGTGTGCGTGTGCTGAGTCACTTCAGTCATGTTCCACCCTTTTGCAACCCTACGGACAGTAGCCTGCCAGGCTCCTCTGTCCATGGGATTCTTCAGGCAAGAATACTGGAGTGGTTTGCCATGCTCTCCTCCATGGTATCTTTCCAAGTCAGAGATCGAACCTGCATCTCGTCTATCTCCTGCATTGGCAGGTGGGTTCTTTACCACCAGTGCCTGCCCCCCGGGAAGCCCAGAACAACCTATACTGACACTTCAGAATACTGAAATAAAGGTCACTTCTTTTCTCCTAAGTAGGGCATGCACACTGGTTACCGTGTGCTCACACAGACACATAGGCATTCATTTACCAAAACAAAATTGTACAAGTGGCAATCTTTTCAGGTCTGATGTGAAATCGATTGGTCACATTTCGATATCCAAAAAAATAGAACGCATCATATGATTATGTATTATGGGTCTACATCAGTTAAAGAAACAGCAAGAAGACCTTCAATCAGAGAGTACACCGGAGAGGTGCATTTTAGTATCAAGGAGGCATTATTATTAAGCTCCAGAGTTTGGCAGTGGCAGTTCTTTCGCTAAAGAACTCTTTTGCTCAGCTGTTGGTGAATTGAGAGTCTTCTAATCACAGAGACATTCTAAGATAGTCACAGAGGGCTTATTTTTCTTAAACTTTTCCTCAGGGGAAAGAAAATGAACTCCCGTTGACCCTTTTAATCACTTGGGTCAAATCAGAACTATTGTCAAAGTGGCTTCGAGTCTTCATTATTTTTAAAATGTATGCCAGAGAAGAAACTTTAAGCTTCCAATAATCAGACCTTGTTATAGATTTTCCCTAGCAAATGTTCACCCAGAAAGAATGATTGGAGAGTTTTCTTTGTGAAGTGTGCCATTGAGGTACATGATATAGGATTCAGTGGTAGGATTTAACTGCCTTCTTTAATACATCATATGATTTAACTCTTGGTTGTGATAAAATTGAAACAAACCTCCTTTTTTATCTGATGTAAGAAGGCAGAGTTCATTAATTCCCTGGCCTTCTTGCTCTAGAAATTTCACTTGAGTGTATTTCTTGCACTGGTAAAATTCACTCATTCATTCATTCAATCATAAGAACCAGTTAGGAATCATACATATAGTTGCTTAGTCCATTAATTAAAAATTATAAAAAAGGAGAATTTTAGAAAGTTGAAAAGGGGATTTGGCTCAGAGACAGAATGTGAGTTGCAATGACTTCCTATTAAGCACATTCATTCTGTTCTTCCCAAGAATAGAAAGACCACATCAAGATAGCTACTATTACATAACACTTCTATTGACAAGTAAAAATGTTCAAATAAAGTTTCCTTTCCTTTCAAACTGTGTGTGTGTGTGTGTGTGTACGAATGTGCACTTGGTTTCCAAGCACTAACAGGAATGTGACTGCCTTCATTACTCAAAGCACTAAACTGAGTACTTCAAATGAAATAAACACTTGAAGGAGGAGTGGGGAAAACAAAACCTCTCTGTATTAAAGAAGATACTACCTGCTGCAGGGCAGACAACAGTGACTGCAATAAATATTTTCTACCTTGGCACCTCTCCCTGTCTTCCTTCTTTCCATCTACTTCTTCCCATCTTTATTGCCATTTCTTTCTTTGGATTTGGTTTATGTTCTGGATGTGGTTAAGTAAGTGTTAGTTGCTCAGTCTTGCCTGACTCTTTGCAACACCATAGACTGCAGTGCACCAGGCTCCTGTGTCCATGAGCTTTTCCAGGCAAGGATACTGGAGTGGGTTGCCATTTCCTTCTCCAGAGGATCTTCCCGACCCAGGGATCGAACCTGGGTCTCCTGCACTGCAAGCAGATTCTTTACTGACTGAGCTATAAGGTTAAAGAGACAAAAAAAGAGAAAGAAAACAAACAAACAAACAAACAAAAAACACCTCTTCTCTAATACCTGAAAGGAGATGCATACAAGCCCCTCTGGCTTTTCTGGCATGTCCCTGAACTCTTCAGGAACTCTCCCATCATGCTTTTGAGTGGAATGAGTCTGGTAAGAAAGGAAACAGTATAAAGCCTTCACCATCTGACTGGTTTATTCAACTCACAACCAAGTCCTGTGCTAGAAACTGAAGGCCCAGGAATTAGATGTGGTCTCATTACTCATGAAACTCAGCCTGAAGAAGGATACAGATATAAAAATGAAACAAACGTTTTAAGAGTGGTCATTATGTGCTTAACTCTGAGCACTTGGAAGTGAAGTGTTAGTTGTGTCTGGCTCTTTGTGACCCCATGGACTGGAGCTCTTCTGTCCATGGAATTCTCCAGGCAAGGACAGTGGAGTGGGTTGCCATTCCCTTCAGCAGGGGATCTTCCTGACTCAGGGATCAAACCCAGGTCTCCTGCATTGCAGGCAGACTCTTTACTGTCCGAGCCACTAAGAAAGCTCATTAAAAATATGGAACGCTTCACTAATTTGTGTGTCGTTCTTATGCAGGTGCCATGCTAATCTCTGTGTCCTTTCAGTTTTAGTATATGTGTTGCCAAAGTGATATAAGCACTTTTCATACTTGAAAATCATTTACTCTCAATGTATGGATGTGAGAGTTGGACTGTGAAGAATGCTGAGTGCTGAAGAATTGATGCTTTTGAACGGTGGTGTTGGAGAAGACTCTTGAGAGTCCCTTGGACTGTAAGGAGATCCAACCAGTCCATTCTAAAGGAGATCAGTCCTGGGTATTCATTGGAAGGACTGATGTTGAAGCTGAAACTCCAATACTTTGGCCACCTGATGCGAAGAGCTGACTCATTGGAAAAGACCCTGATGCTGGGAAAGATTGAGGGCAGGAGAAGAAGGGGACGATGGAGAATGAGATGGTTGGATGGCATCACCAACTCAATGGACAAGGGTTTGGGTGGACTCCGAGAGTTAGTGATGGACAGGGAGGCCTGGTGTGCTGTAGTTCATGGGGTCGCAAAGAGTCGGACATGACTGAGCAACTGAACTGAACTGACTGACTCTTAATGTCAGTCCAAAGAGTTAGTGATACTACCATCCTCATGATACAGGAGAAAAGCAAGAGAGACAAGAGATGCATGGAGTTCAAATCACTGAAATAACTTCAAAGGCCACAAGATTAGTAAGGGAGGCAGCTATGATTTAAACCAAGGGACTCTGGCCCCAAGCTAGAGTGTCATATCAGCTCTTTGTATGTTGGCAGAAAACCTGGATGTTTCAGCCAATTGTCCCCATTGCAAAACACACACACACACACACACACACACACACACACACACAATGTTAAGTTTCTCTCTCAGCTCACCATATTGGCGCTTTTTCAAAACCACTTTGATGAAGTGTGAAAAGTGAAAGTTTCCTCCATCCTGGTCCATGGAATTCTCCAGGCAAGAATATTGGAATGGGTTGCTATTCCTTTCTCCAGGGGAACTTCCCCATCCAGGGATGGAAACCAGGTCTTCTGCATTGCAGGTGGACTCATTACTGACTGAGCCACCAGGGAAAAGCCCATCTCGTGAGGGGTTTTAATTGTGCAGTCAATATAGTTTCCTCTTTCTGGTAGATGCATATAATTCAGCTTAACACATTGCTGTTGAATAAGCATCATGTGTAAAAACATCAAGAGCTAATTTTTGTTTGTTTCTCTTGTTTTGGGAAAAGTGAAAATACTAATAAAGTGAAACCTAAACATATAATCAAAGGTGGGACCTGGTATATACAAAAGGGACTTCAATACTGAAGTAAATGATGTGCTTTATAAGCAAAATTGACTATCCAGTAGCCAATTTTACTTTGCTTTTCCCTCAGTTTTAGAGCATTACTACTAATAAGATAGATTGAGGCTCCAGTTTTATAAAATGGGAAATGTAGAAATGATACAAATTTTCTCATTACTAATACCTGAGGCCTGGCATGGTTATAATTCCATTGGGATTGGAGTTAGGCGCTTTGGGTGCAAATTTGGAGCCAAGTTACTTAATATCCTTAAACCTCCATTTTATTGTCTGCAAAATGAAAAGAAGATAACAATGCTTACCTACCAACTTACCTATAAAACTATTATAAATAGCATGTGTTAATGTAAATAAAAGCAACAATGAAAACAACTTTCATAAACTAGTGCATGATCCACAGGGATGGTGTTCAGTTCAGTTCAGTCGCTCAGTCGTGTCTGACTCTGCGACCCCATGGACAGCAGCACGCCAGGCCTCCCTGTCCATCACCAGCTCCCGGAGTTTGCTCAGACTCATAGGGATGGTGTTATATATGATAAACTCCTTAAGAATATTGACTAAGATTCATGTGATGACCCAGCACAACACTTAATGCTTTTAAGACATTTAGTAAATATCAGATTAACTAACCATCTGAGTTTCTTTAATAGATATGTGAATAATTGAACATGTAAACAATAAATAATGTTCATAAACTTTTATTTTTATGAACTGTTCCTTACTCATCTTCCAAAGAAAGCTGAAGAGCTATTTAAATAAGAAAGTCAGTGTTTACTTTCTTACTGTGAAAATCAAAAGTGCTATGTTTTTTCAATTTTCTACATATTTTACATTGACTTAAAAAAATAATTTTGTTACATTGAAGCTCATCTCCCCAGTCCCATAAAATATCTTAACTGTTAGCCTTATTTTAAACTGATTTTCTAATTCTGCATAATATATATGCCCTTCAAAAATGGTTATTTAATAGTAGCAAAGAAAAGGAAAGCAATTCTGAAAAAGAAAAAAAAATGCTAAAGGAGTGACAAGAAACTGCAAGATTTGTATTCAGTGTTAATAGACATATATATACATATAAATTGTTCTCTCATTTAATTTGTTCTTTCATTTGAAGCTTTCTCAAGATTTTCGTCTTCTTTACAAAGGAAAGTCAAATGATCTGACAAAATGATAGGACCAGATATGCCTGCCCTGTAGAAATATTTAAAATGAAAGTCTCAGTTTGAGTGCCAAGTTCTGGACTACGAGCCATAAGAATGGATATATCACTCATTTCTTGCAAGCATTCATAAAGGGATCTTGACCAGTTACTTCTCTCTGGACCGTATGTAAAATAGGCCCATCCATAAAACCTTAGGCATGGCTGGGTAAAGGTTAAGGTGCTGAGGTCCTTTGGAGCTTTAGCTCGCTAATCTCCAGAATATATAAATGCATCTCTAGTGTATGGGCTTCCCTGGTGGCTCAGACAGTAAAGAATTTGCCTACAATGCAGGAGACCTGACTTCAATCCCTGGATTGGGAAGAGGACCTGGAGGAGGAAATGGCAACCCACTCCATTATTCTTGCCAGGAGATTTCCATGGACAGAGGAACAGTCCATGGGGTCACAAAGAGTCTGACAAAACTGAGCAACAAACACTATGCACTATACTATATAGAGTGCTGGTGCTCAGTCACTTTAGTTATGTCCGACTCTCTGCGACCCCATGGACTGCAGCGCAACAGGCTCCCCTGTCCATGGGATTTTCCAGGCAAGAGTACTGGAGTGGGTTGCCGTTGCTTTCTCCATACTATATAGAGTACATCTATCTATATTTACTTCTATATTTATGTCTATAGAACCTATATCCATAGAATCTATCTATATTTATAGAATATATATCCATATTTATCAAATCTATCAATCTATCCCTCCCTCCCTCCCTCCCAGTTTGGTACATTTCCCTAAAAGAAGTTCTGAGTATCATAGAAGAAAGAGTGTCATGGGGTTTGAAGACTCTCATGTCTACTGATTAATAACTGTAAAAACTGCTAAAAGATCAAATTGGAATTCAAATTTGGGCTGCCTGTCTCCAAAATCTGCTCCCTTAAGCACTGTATACCATGCATCTATGGTAGAATATGTCTGCTATGTAAGATAATAACCCGCAAATGATCTCTAGATTGAAAACAGAAGTTTAAAGATGGAACATGGTGAGCACTGAAGTGTCTGTGACCGGAGTCTGGTCTGAGAATGAGACTGAGAAGGTTCTAGAAGAGTAAAGGAAACATGGTTCTTCCTGTACAGTACCTACTGTATCTTCTTGCTTCCCAGCAAGACACCGAAGACAAACTTGATATTGAAAAGGACAGAACAAAGAGAATCCAACGAGCCAGAGCCAGGCACCTGCTGTGCTCACCAGAGGCTGTGTTCCTACCTCTCTACTTCTCATAATTTGCAAATAGGACAAAAATATCCTCATTACTTCAGCCACACTGAGTTAAGTTTTCTGCTACTTGAAGCAAAAAAAAAAAAAAAAAAACAACAACAAATTGTCTCTTTAGAGGTAACACAGGAAATGGTTTTAAAAAAGGAGTGTTCAACAATATTAGATGTTTTAGAAAGAGGAATTATAATTTTGAAATGTCTCATGATACGGATATAAACTTCTGATCTCTAAATCATTTGCCCAGCCAGCTCACGATGAATCTAGGAAACCCCTAATACATATCATTAAATGCCCAGAGTACTAAGGGAAGGGATGTGAGGTAGCAATGGAAGAATCATGTAAACCTTGCCATTCAGTTCCTTGGAAGTTTATTCAGTTATATAGGATGATGCCTGCAAATGATCTGCACGTTTATATGTAGTCAGTCTTGCATACTAAATCCAAAAGAAAAAAAAATAGACTCTAGCTCTGAGGATTCTGTGTAATGAAGTTGAAGGACTCTGTAATTAACTCTAGAGTAATTACCCTCACACCAAGCAAACCTCTCTGGAGCTGGCAAGTGGCTTACCTGCCAAGAACCATGTTATAATAAGGTCGGAAGGAGCACTTTCTAACATTTTGCCCCTGGTGTAGGAACCTTGAATGGAGCCAAATGCCAGTCATCCACAGAGTGATGCAGAGAAGATCAAGGTAAGTGAAAAGTCTCCAAAGCTCTATTTTTAAGCACCAATTTCCAACTTTAGCCTTACCTGAGTATTATACGTATGCCATCCAGCTGCATCATAAAATCAAAGAAGCTTAGAAATTCAAAAGATCTAAGAGGTCATGAGGACCAGTCTGTTTCCCAGTGTGAGGTTCCTTTCAACACACCCCTGACAGGCAACTGAATAATTTTTACTTAAATGCCTTCTGGAAGTCAATGGTGGGAAATCAAGAATACAGGCTTGCAGCCAAAAAGATTTGGGTTAATGTTAATCTCTGACATTTATTATTTATAATCTAAAAAAAATCTGGGCACTAGTTTCCCTTTTTAAGATGGTTAAGACATAGTTTTATTTCACGACACTATTTTGGTAGCATAATTTGTTTTGAGAAAGAGAGTATTAGTTTTCCGTCTTTTCCCTTTTGTTCTCAGACATTTAGAGTTTTTATGAATCGGTATTTGCTCCCCTGCAACACCTTCTCACTGATCCTCCTGTTGTCTTCCTGGACTTCATGGACTATGGCTATTTGCTCTGAAGATTTCTTCTTCTAACCTCAGGGAAGATATTACATGAATCCTGGCAGTAAGACTTTTGCCTTAAAATGAGCCTGAGATTTTAATGCTTGTGAGAAAATTCTTTCTAAGATTGTTTAATTATTTGTACTTGATGTAGTAGAAAGGTCAGTGATCTTTAGCAAAGGAATTATAATAAATCTTTGGCCTTTAGCATCAAGTTCTCCAATGAGAGTTAGGTTAAGGTATTTTATGAATAAATACCTTCATTGATAAAAAATTATCTTATATGATTTATGAACCCTTTATTTATTGTACATCTTTGTATACATAGAAGTCTATAAATGTTTCATAAATATGGCTATCTAAATTAAATTCAACGTTTCAGATATGTGCTCACTGGAAGTGAGGACATGATACCTAAAAGCTGTCATCTGAATGCTGTGCATCTCTTAAAAGAGTTAACAGTATGATTAATTTCCCAAGTGGTTATATCACATGATTTCTTATAAGAATCTCTAGATTTTTTTTTCTCCCTACCTGAGTCCTGAGTTGGAATTTGCACGTACCGACTTTATAATCCCAGATATGATCCTGAGCTTCTAAGGTCCTAATTTTCCACCATGCACACAAAACTAAAACAATACCAACATGAGCAGAATTAGGTAGGGTGATGTACACATAATTCTTTTTATTGCACAAAGAATAGAAGTTTGATAAGTATACTTTCCTTATGCTTCTCAACTTTCTTGTTCATTCCTAACTCTACGTGGAGGTGTGAGTGAAACAGTGGTAGATACTTGGTGGCTTAAGAGAGAAAGAGACCAAAATTAGGAAGGATCAACCATTTTATCATCTCTAGCAATAACTGAAACATGGTATCCAGCATCTGCTGATAGCACTTCTCAGATGAGTATAGGGACTTCAGGAATTCCATTGGCCCATTATAACACAACCATTAGTGTGTGAGAGGAGCACATACACACACCCCCACCACACTCCAGATCCTGACAGCATTTGTATCAGTAAGCACGGGGAGCAGAAGCCAGCTTGTTTGCTGTTCACCTGTTTCAAAAAGGAACCGGCAGTTTTCTACTTCAAGATGATGGCTTCCTGAGCTTGTGGATTGAATCCCCAAATCTTTACAACCAAGTTGGAAGGATTGTAAAGGCTTCTGAACAATCTACACCTTCCAGGCTTTGTGACTAATGAGCAAGCTCGCCCATTTTAGCCGCTCGTTCACTACTGGTTCCACTCTGCTAATAAATGCCATCAAAAATAGTCAGCCTGACAAAATGACTTTCCTGTGGAGAAAGTCCTTTTTTCCTTTTTTTCCTACTTAATTAGCTGCACTTTAGGTACGGTGATTGGGGTGAGCTAGGAACATTATTTAAAGCTCTAGGGAGGGCCATACCACAGCCTATTACAACAAACCAAGCCCAGTCAAGTGAATCAATTTAAACCGAATAGACCATATTCTGCTAAATGTACCTTAATTGGTAGAGAATGTATGGTGTCATTTTAAAATGGTATTTTAATGATCCTGGGGAGCAAAAACACTCATTTGAGCTTAACATTTGTTCATCTACTGACTCAACAACTCTTTATTGAGTAGCTACTATTCTGGGCAATTTAGCTCCATGAAATGCTATGGATGTTTGAGTTAGAGCACTTAGATTTCCATTTTTACCACTTTCTAGAAAGTGTTCTTTTGCAATCCATTTTCACTGCTTTCTAGAAAGTGTTCTTTTGTAACCCACTTAAAGCTAATATCTGGAAAGTGGAGATAATAATATTGATTTCACAGGGTTAATTACAATAAGAGATAATATATAGCAATAATAGGTACTGTACTAAATAAATTTAGGAGAGTATGTTGTTCTTGTTGATCTTAAAAATACTGGGGGAAAAAAAAAAAGCTTAGGGATTTTCCCAAAAGAAATATGCTTTGAAGTTTAGAAGCGTAAGTTAGCATAAATAAACTAAATGCTACCAGAGGTTAACTGCAAAGTGATTGGCATATAATGGACCTTGAAGGTGTTATGTATGTTCAAATTTCGGGTAAATAACCTTTTTATTTTGATTTTTTACTAAGATTCCAAGAAAAATTTTTAAATAATGAAGCCATCTCCTTAATATTAAATGTGTCTAAAATATATCATTCTAGCACAGTTAAAACCTGAGCTAGCATACCCTTATTCTCACTACTTCCCTAGCAATTGGTGATGTCTAAATCGAGGAGGTTAAAAAATATCAGCATCTTACTGTTTATAAGCCTATGAAATTGAAACAATTATGGGAAATACTAGTAAATTATAGTATATCAACATGAAAGCATATTGTTCTGTCATTACAATAATAACTTTAAGATGATGGAGAAAAGCAGCTTCTTGAAAACTAAACACACACCCACAAGGCACCTTGTAGCAGGCACCACCCAGCAACTATTTTCGCTTTGGTACCTTATCCAATTTTGTCTAGCCATCTTCCTGCATTATCTTGTAGGCAGCTAAATTCTAGATTGATTTTTCTTGCTTTCTGGGTGTTTTTACTGAAAAGGATTGCTTTAGAAGTATATGTGACATGATTCTGAGCCCATAGCAGGCCCTCCTCTGGCCCTCCCTGCTCTGGACTGCTCTTGCTAAATCAGAGAGTGCTATTATCATGGTGGAGAAGGAACAGGGCAAGCTTGGGGCCTGGCCCTGCCTCTGGCCAGGGCAGAGACTGCCATTGCCATTGCACATGTGCCATATACGAGGAAGGAGCAAAACCAGATCAGAGCCTTGCCTTGCCTCTTGCCAGAGTGAGAACCCAGAGCCATCTCAGAAATACCGTTCAAAGCCCTCAGGCCCCACAAACTCTCAAGCAAAGGGAAGACGGCCATCACATCCAGGAGACACCTAACCCCCTCAGGGCCCCTCTCTAACACCTCAGGCACCCCTCCCACCCCCTTAAAGCAGCAAACACCATTAGCCCTAACCTGGCTCCAGCTCTAGCTCCTCTGACTTCATCCCTACCAAGGTGGCAGCTGCCAACACATCCCCAGGAGAAGATGCAACACCCACTCATTTCAGATCCAGGGCTCCCATCAAAGCCACTGGGTACATGGAGACCACAGAAGGATGCTCCCAAATGAGGACATATCCTCAGGAGAGGTGACTGCTTTGCCTAATTTCATATTGACAAAGAGAGAAAGTCAAACAAAATGACAAAAGAGAGGACTATGTTTCAAATTAAGAGAAAATATTAGAAAATATTCTTACTGAAACAGAGGCAAATAATTTATCTGATAAGGAGTTCAAAGCAACAGCAATCAAAACACTAAATGAACTTGGGAAAAAAAGAGGGAACATTGACGAAGTGTTAGAAAGCATATTTAAAAAATTGGAGCTGAAGAATATAAGAACCAAAATTAAAAATAGGCTAGGAGGAATTAACAGCAGATGAGGTGAAAGAGAAGAATGCATGAGTCTAGGCTATCACTCAGTCAGCACAACAACAACAAAACAAATAATAAAAAAACAAGGATAGTTGAAGGGACAACATCACGTGTACAAATATTTGCATCATGCGGTTCCAGCAGGAGAAGCAAGGAAGGGATGGAGAACATATTTGAAGACATGATAGCTGAAGACCTCACTAACGAGAGAGGAGGCGAAAGTCTGTGTTCAGGAAGTACAGATATTCCCACAGAAGATGAACCCAGAGACCTATACCAAGGCATATCACAGCTGAAAGAGCAAAAATTAAAGTAGAGAAATAATTTTAAAGGTAGCAAGAGCAAAAAAACCAAACACAAAAAAGGAAACAAAAAAACTGTACACAAGGGAACTCCTATAGAGCTATCAGAGGATTTTTTTCAGCAGACACTTTGCAAGTCAGAAGAGAGTGGTATATTTAAAGAGCTGAAACAAAGCAAAACAAAAGAAACCCACAACCTACAAAATAGGATAATCTATCCAACAAAAGTATTGGTCACAACTGAAGGAGAGAGGGAGATTTTTCTTAGACAAGCAGAACCTGAAAGAGTTCATCACTACTAAACTGAACCTACAAGAAATACTAAAAGGTCTTCTTTAAGTGAAAAATACAAGACTGTAACAAGAAATAAGAAAATACAGGAAGGAAAAATATTTCAATTGTAAAGACAAACGTATAGTAAAAACAGTGTATTAACCACTTAAGCTAGTCCAAAGGTTAAAAAATAAAATAAAATCAACTATAATTACAATGAATAGCTAAGGATAGATCTGAAGATATGAAACATGACATCAAAAACACAAAATATTGTAGAAAGTAGCAAAAAATGTAGATATTTAGAATGTGTTTGAACTTAAATGAGTACCAGTTTAAAATAAGTAAATACATTTATAGGTTGACATATATGACCTTCACAGTAACCACAAATCAAAAGTCTACAATAAATACAAAAAAAAAAAAAAAGAAAGAGAAAGATACCCAAACATAATGCTAAAGAAAAGCACCAAACCACAATGGAAGAAATTAAAAGAAGAAGAAATTAATAGAACTATAAAAATAACCTGAAAACAAACCACAATATGGCAATAAGTACATACCAATCAATATACATGTACACCCATGGTGGATTCATGTCAATGTATGGCAAAAGCAATACAATATTGTAAAGTAAAATAAATAAATAAATTTAAAAAGATAATCACTTTAAATTTTAAAAGACTAAATGATAAAACTGATAAACTTTTAGCCAGCCTCACCCAGAAGGAAAGAGAAAGAGCTAAAATAAAGAAATTAAAAGAGAAGCTACAACCTATTTCACAGAAACACAAATGATCTCAAGAAAACACTATCATTAGTTACACACCAGCAAATTGGACAACCTAGAAAACACGGGTAAATTCTTAGAAACACACAATCCTCTAAGACTGAGTCAGAGAAAAATACATAACCTTGTTTTAAAATTGAATCAGTAATTTAAAATCTTCCAGCAAACAAACAAAAAAGCCCAGGACTGGATGGTTTCACAAGAAATTGTACCAAATATTATTCCTATACTTCTCAAATTATTCCAAAAAATTTAAGAGAAGGGAGGACTTCCAAACCAACTCTACGAGGCCAGAATTAAGCTGATATCAACATTAGACAAAGGCAACACCAAAAAAGAAAATCACAGGTCTATAATTTTCATATCCCTATTTATGCAGATACAGAAATCCTCAAGCAAGTATTAGTAAACCAAATTCAACAATACATTCAAATGATCATAGAACAGCAGCCTGATGAATCTTTTGTCTTCCTCTTGGGAAGTAGGAGGCTTCAAAGTGAAAAGTACCTTTAAGTCACATGAATCAAATTTCTAAGACTTAAGTCTTCTTATCCCCCAATCTATTGGGGCAGGACAGTTCCCCCTCTGTACCTGAATTTCCATTCTGTAAAATCAGGATAATATATGATAACCCTGTACAAGGATTAAGAATGAAAGCCTATAGATGTAGTGGCTAGCACAGACTAGGCACTCACTGCCTATCGGTCTGCTAACCTATCGTGTCTTTATTTAAGGCTCATGGAGGACTGCCATGAATAGCAGTCTTTTTTTTTTTTTTTAAAGAAAATAAACCCTACAGTGGTTTCTGTGTAACACTGTTCTGTAATACATTTCCCTGAAAATGTGTCCTTGTTCTAAGTTGATTCTGCATTGCATATGGGGAATGAAGAAGAGTTGTGGAATTAAAATATTGTGATTATTACAAGATTATTTTTAATAAAAACAAAAATGGATTTGTTGACCAGAATCTATACCCAGCCTCCTGCATTTAGTGATGTCTGTGTTTCTGAGCCTTGGTTTCCTCATTTGTAAAATGCGTAAAATAAATTGCTTATGCCTTAAGATTATTATTTGGTATGATGCATGGGAAGATGTTTTGGAGGTAAAACATGCTGTTTACATATTCCAATAAACGACACTGCTGTTGCTATATTTACATTTGAAAATTATATTACCTATCACTTTGTTTATAACCATTATTATTTCACTAATTGTAACATTTTATTACTTTATATGCAATTCTTTTATTATATGAGAATAGTTGATTCTAATGAGGAAAACCTTTTCCTTTTTAGAATTTAAGTATAAGTAAATGGAAAATGTTTATGTTTTTCTATTTATCCCCTAAGTTTTAACTATCAGAGACAAGTGTGTGAAATATATATAAAGAGAGAAAGAAATTCGAAAAAATAACTACTAATGCCTTAAATTTCATAGGACCTGCTATCTTCACATTTTCTTTGGCACTCAAGACCCTTTTAAAGGCAGACTCAGCAAAATGAAGAGAATCAGAATGCTCAACTTTTCAAATGACCTACTTTTCAAATTCATCCTACTAATGAGTAGAAATTGAACTGGTGAAGGAATTTAAAAGATCATGGCTCTTTAATTTGAAAATCAGATCAGATCAGATCAGATCAGAAAATATGTTAATATTGAGTGACTTCTCATGCATTTGGATGTTTCCTGAATGCCATATGTTGGTCAAGCTCATATTCATCATTTCCTTTAATAATCTGCTATTCAGACCAGTGTTATGGGCCCACTTTGCAAATACTGATGAAGACACTGAGGCTCAGAGGGGTAAAGTCTGTAGCAGGTAATAAGACCAAGAAGTCAATCTAGTCTTGTCTGACAGCCTTTCTTATTACAGCCAGACAGGGTCCCAGGTGGAAATAATCCATTTTCACCTTTGATTTTTAGGTAGTTTAGAATTTAAACTGGCAAAGTGCAGGTGGATCCATTTCTGGCTTCACTTCTAGAACTCTCATCCTTAGCTTCAGCAAGATGGTCCTCAACAGTGGACAAGCAAATGTAGGATTTATTGCAACATTTCAGACTCTACTACTTAAACAAGGTTGAAGAAAAATTCTTCTCATTAATTAATGAAATTTATGATGTATGAAGAACACGTTGCATATTACAAATGCATCCTTGATAGCAATGGTCCTTAACAGTAGTTCTCAAAAGCCCCAGTCACTAGCATCGGCACTCTCCAGGCTCTTTTTAGAAACACAAATTTGTCTGAAACCTACTTAATCAGAAATTCTGGAAGTGGGGCCCAGGAGACTGTCCTCTGAGTGATTCTATGACTTGTAAAAGGTTGAATTCCAAAGATTCATAGTTTACAGGTAGAGATTATATACTAGGGCCACATCACAATGCTCACCTGAAAAGCCATGTATTCAACAAGTATTCTGAGTCTGTGTCATTGACATCTTCATACATAGCCAGACATATAGAGAGTGTAGGTCATATCCATAAGAATAAGATAAAAGTCCTGACCAAAAGATTCTTGCAATCCAATCGGGGGGATAAGACCACCAAGCGGGAAATTTGGTTCCAAGCCCATATGAATTTAATAAAAATATATAACTCTAAGTATCACATTAAGAACATGACAAAAACATTCAGAGAAAAAGAGGTACAACTCTGTGGGATGCTGTTATCAGACACTTTCTCCTGAAGGAGGAAAAAAGTGGAATTAGAAACAGATGCGGAGCTATTTCTTAGGCCTGCAGTAAAGTAGCTGGGCAACGCTGAATAAGTTAAATCTCTTTGCTTCATATAATATAAGGATTATAGGTGGAAAATCATGAGGATGGTGATGGTGATGAAAATGATGAATGATAATATATCATTTTGTGGTATTATGAGATTTAATAAAAAAATAAAAGATGCACACCATGTTTTGGAAGAGGCCTGGCATTGTGCAATGCCTTCAGATTCCTTCCATGCACTCCCTTTGTATCATAATTACTTCCATGTGATTATTCTCTATTTCCAGCCATGAAATGTTGAAAGAACTTCTCTTATAGAATCTCAAGTAATCTTCAGCACCTCCAAGAAGCAGATATGTCCTCCCAATTTTAGAGATGTTTTGTCCATGAAAGAAAAAGAGGGAGGAAGAAAAATGTTTTATATGTGTAATAACGTGATCATGTGAAGTCAGTATTCTCTGATATCCCTTGCTGGCTATTGCCAATGGCAGTTCCTTTATCTCAGCATAATGCCTAGCATATGGCGGCTTTTCATTATATAGCTGTATAAATAAAAGGCAAAGAAACGGATAACTAAGATTCTTTTGACAGTGCACCTGATTTTTCAGAACAGGAAAAAAAAATACTTAACAAGGAGTGTAGAATAGCATGTTACTGTACTGATCTGCAGAGAGTTTCCTAAAAAGAAATGATGAAACTGATCCTCGTGCTGTCCAGTGAACCACGCCTGAAAAGGCAAATCATTATGAGCAGCCCATGCTCCAAGAGGCCCTACTTGGAAAAACAAGGATGAAGGTGAAGGGGGGTAGAGGTATTCATCATAACATTTGTACAGAACTGTGTAGTTTCAAAACAATTTTATGTACACGATTTCATGTAATCCCCAAATCCCCTATGAGGGATAAAGGGATGCGTTGCCTGCTTAAACGAGAATTGTGATGGCTGAAAAGCTTTCATTCTCTGATTGTGAAAGGAGGGGGCTCTGACCACACTTGCAGTGCTGTGATCTTTCTTTAAGGTCTTCCATCCCCTGACCTCTACAGGGCCTCTGCCCCACATTCTCCCTTCTGATCTCCGAGTATAGCCTGGGAGCCTTTGTCAACTGCTCGTTAAGTTCTGGCTTCACTCAGCTCCCATCCCCTCTTCGACCACACAATAACCCTACAAAACAGCAATGGGTACAAAAGACGACTCATTTCATTCTTTACTCTTTTGCTAGAGTAAAGGGATTAGAGAAGAAAAGAAAGGGAAAAGGAAGAGGTAACTCTTAAGTAATGAGAGATGAGGAAAGAGGAAGTGGAGACCTAAGATCCTCCAGAAATTTTCTCCAGATTTCTCCATTTTGCTGAATGCTGTTTCTATGTTTTTCCCCCCCGTTGGAGAAATTGATCTAAATGTTCATAAATGAGTATGAAACGAGATGCCAGTCCAGGTTCGATGCACGATACTGGATGCTTGGGGCTAGTGCACTGGGACGACCCAGAGGGATGGTATGGGGAGGGAGGAGGGAGGAGGGTTCAGGATGGGGAACACATGTATACCTGTGATGGATTCATTTTGATATTTGGCAAAACTAATACAATTATGTAAAGTTTAAAAATAAAATAAAATTTAAAAAAATGTTCATAAAAATGTTAAGTGAGAACATAATTTTTCTTTCATCAAGAGATTTTATCTTGATACTTGTTTTGTTAATATAAAGAATAACTGTGGTAATATAATAATTCAGATTTATATTTAAAGTCCTTTAGCTTTCATTTGAGCTTTGTAACAACATGAAAACAAACCAAGGTTTAGGGTAAAGGAATGATTTCTTCAAGGTCATTTAACTTAAAAAAAAAAAGAGCACAGCTGGATTCTAAAGCTCCATATTCTTTCCATTATCATATCCTGAACTTGGCATGTAGGAATGCTGTCATTATAATAACTTTAGACCAAATTAATCTATCTTCAAATAGACATGATTTATCTAAATCATATATAAAATTGCCACAAGGCAACTCTTGCCAGTCTAAATTCAGTTGAACAGGTGAGACAAACATGTGATTTTTTTTTTTTAACCATGGAACAACCAATTTCCTACCATGAATGAAACTGACATCAATTTCAAAGAAACAGCAGCAAGGGAGAAACAAATCAGGTTAGCCTGACTGTTTACAAAGTGAGAATTGGAACCTCAGCTACACGTCTGCAGACTGCCTTTTGTGTCAGAAGACACCAGTTTGCAGCATTTCTTCAAGTTTACTTTCAATTACGAGCTGATAATGACTGCCACTTGGAAAGAGTGTTTTATTTTCAACCACATTTTGCCTCAAAGACCTACTCAAACTCTCCCAGTCCTGTTAATAAGAAATATCCCCTACTGCATCCTCAGGGAGGTAAGATGATGCCATGAAATGGGTTTTGGAGTTGGGCAGAACCAGTTTCAAATTCCAGTACCAACACATTTTTAGCTTTATTTCCTTGGGCATATTGTAGAAAATGAACAGAATAATGCAGGTCCATAGAGTTTCATGAGAAGTTCAATAAAAACCTTTCTTGCGATGCTTCAAATTATATTTAAAAATCAGTAAGTTATATTTATATTGTGCCTTACACATTTATGATAGAAATAATATATGGAGGAGGGCATGGCAACTCACTCCAGAAATCTTACCTGGAGAATAGCATGGACAGAGGAGCCTGGTGGGCTACAGTCCATAGGGTTGCAAAGAGTAAGACACGACTGAAGTGACTTAGCAAGCACATTTACGATGTGACCCTGACTCATGGAACATGCCCAGTAAGCATACGTAGAATTTCAGGCATCCAACTATTTGTCTTAAATGGTGCAAGTCAAATATACATTTTGGATCGCTTTGATGGTGGACCAAATGACTGAGATGGCAAGGTCCAGCCTGATAACAGTGGAAGCTCTCATGGTTGACTTTCCACCCTGCTGTTGAGAGCTATAGCTGAATGTCACAGCTTCATAATCCTGGTAAGGTATTTGGTATTTGCCATCTGTAAGATGGGGATAGATACAGGACATGTTCTTTCTACCATACAAGATGTTGATGCGGTTGAATTCACCCATTTCAGGTTTATAAACTAACATGTTATTCTAACACAGAGAAGCACCACTGTTACTATCACATCTTATCTTAATGGTTCATGGTGTTTGTGAATCCTGGATGAGCTGTTTGGCTATGAATGCGGATCCTCTGACAATATTTTTATAACATGTAAAATATCATGTATGAAATGAGATGCCAGTCCAGGTTCGATGCATGATACTGGGTGCTTGGGGCTAGTGCACTGGGACGACCCAGAGGGATGGTATGGCGAGGGAGGAGGGAGGAGGGTTCAGGATGGGGAACGGGGAACACATGTATACCTGTGGCGGATTCATTTTGATATTTGGCAAAACTAATACAATTATGTAAAGTTTAAAAATAAAATAAAATTTAAAAAAAAAAAGCAAAACAAAATCAAAACCAAAAGAAGAGGATAAATCTGGGTGCTTGAGATCATAATGCAAAGACCACCTCAGGGTATTTATGGTGGTGGTGGTGATTTGATTGCAGTTTTTCCCCTGGAAATTGTTAACTCCCCAAGTTTGTACTATTTTCTTCATTCTGGATCATGGACGACACAGTAAGAAAAAGAATCCAACTTCACTATATTTCTGACTTGTTCAAACATACGCATATTTTGAGCTAGCTTATTTTTATGAGATTTTGGCACTGTTTCTTGGCTCAGGAAGGGAAGAACTACTTGGGGTCTCGTTTTCATGTTTCTCATTTTATTTGTATGTTGGAACTTGCTTCTAAACTTTTTATCTCACTGAATGGGAGGAAAATATCCTGGACAAGTGTCCCCATCATTAATCATATTTCCATTAAAGCACAGTCATATTCAATTCATTTTCAAAACTATGTACTGAGTATCAACTCTGCCTCACACTTTGCTAGGAGATAAAGAGGAGAATTGGCAAGGCTCCCTGTCCCCAAGAAGTTCAGTGGCTAAGCTGAGAGACACATGCTTATTTACAATTCAGTGTGATGAATCCTTGGATGTAAATGTGCACAGTTAGACAGAAAAGCTCAGAGGATGGCCACTTACACTGAGGAGGCTAAATAAATAAAGACTTTTAGAAGGAGTTTGTATTCTTAAGCATCAGAAAATTAAAAAGATAGCAAGACAAATTCTCAAAGCAACTAGCTGGTTTTACTGCAGAAAATATTCTGGAAAACAATTCCATCTCTGTTTTATTATACCTTGATTGACTTAACACTAATTTTCTTGCATTTGTTTCAAGGGAAAAAGTACTTATTTACCAGCTTATCTATTAGAAAAAAAATCTCAGAATGCAAAACTGAGATTTGGATTTTGTAAAACATTTGATTATAGATTTTGATGCTGTTGTAAAGGGGTGGGCCATGGTATCTCACCTTCCAAGTAGAATAACTAGCTTATTTCACCATATTCGAAACAGTGAATTTCTCTTTAAGAAATCATTCTAAATGTGGCATCTTTCTGGAGGTATCACATGCCACATGTCAAATGAAAATACTGACATGGTCTGCTGTACTACACTGCTAACGGTTTTTGTGAAGTCAGATATTTTTCTCTTATCTTGGAACAAAAAAAAGCAAAAAAACAAACACTCTAACTCTCTAATTTATAATTTAAGAAGTTTTGTTAGATCAAAAAGAAAGAAGGAATGAACAGAAGCAAAGAGTGTAAAAAGCTTTAATATTTGAGTGAGCGTGCAGCACTGGGAGCCGCCTCTCCTGCTGTTGTACAGCATAAGCAGCAAAGAGAAACCAGGGAGTGATTTGCTCAAGGTTGTTCAATGTGAGTCAGAAAAGATTAGGTATTTGAATGCAAGGCAGAGTTGACATCTTTCTCCCCTAAAAAGGCACTTTTGTATGTGATTGGTTTCAATCCCAAAAAGTAAACACAATCACATTTCATACATTTCAAGCAGCCAACAAGGTGTCTTTGCTTTTTAAGGGTGGGAGAGAATGCTGGGAGACTTCTGGGGGAGATTTATTTACTACCTAAAAAAATATAGACATGTCACTCAGTGAGAAATTAGGGGAATTGGATATGGCTTCCTTGGGACCGATATTGAGGGTTGGAAGATAGGACTGGGGGAAGTAGAGGTGAACAAACATGTGAAATGCAGAAATGGGATAGCAGGAACTGTTTTTGCTTCCTGCATCTTCCAAAAATATTTGATACTTCCCACCTTGTAGAACTCCCAGCTCCTCCTTATCCTCCCTAACCAGCTCATTAAATCCCATCTTCACTCTTCACATCTTGTTCACATGGAAGGCAAGGTGATCTCTCAATATGTAGAGTTAAACGGCACTGCATTCAAATCCCAAAGTTATTGGCTGCTAGTGTAGGGGCTTTGGGCAAGTTAGTTTACCTCTCTGAGCCTGAGGCTTTCTGAACTAAAGAAAAAATGGAAATAGTAGTGTCTATTGCAGAGGTGGCTATAGCATTAAATGAAAGAATCCATCTGTTCAATGTACTGCCTGACAATGATGAATACGTAGTAGAGAATATTATCATTTCCATGGCCTTATATTGCTTTTATTCCTTTCATTTGCTTCTCTTCACTTAAAGAATGCTGGCTCCCTAGAAGAGGCTGTAAGTAAAACATGAGGTTACTTTGAAGCCTATCCAATAGGCTTTGTTACTAAATTCCAGTTCCTTCTCATTAACGAATTTAGCCATCCTGAACCATCTGTGGTTTGGGGAGTAAATCTACTTTGCCCAGGAATGGCATTGCATTCCTTTATATCCCACTTTTCACTTTCCCCTATTCTCTACACCAGGATGTTTGTTTCTTCAGTTCAGTCGCTCAGTCATGTCTGACTCTCTGCGATCTCATGGGCTTCAGCACGCCAGTCTTCCCTGTCCATCACCAACTCCCGAAGCTTGCTCAAACTCATGTCCATTAAGTTGGTGATGCCATCCAACCATCGTATCCTCTGTCATCCCCTTCTCCTCCTGCCTTCAATCTTTCCCAGCATCAGGGTCTTTTCCAATGGATTAGTTCCTTGCATCAGGTAGCCAAAGTACTGGAGCTTCAGCTTCAGTCCTTCCAACGAATATTCAGGGTTGATTTCCTTTAGGATTGACTGGTTTGATCTCCCTGCAGTCCAAGGGTCTCTCAAAAGTCTTTTCCAACACCACAGTTTTTGCTTCTTACCAGGGGACTTATTCCTAAACTCACATTTTTCTGTTTTTGTGGACTGTTAACCCTTAATAAGAATCCACCCACAATGTGGAGACCTGAGTTTGGTCCCTGAGTTGGGAAGATCTCCTGGAGATGGGTATGGCAACCCACTCCAGTATTCTTGCCTGCAGAATTCCATGGACAGTGGAGCCTGGCAGGCTACAGTCCATGGAGTCTCAAAAGAGTCAGACAGAACTGAGTGACTTTCACTTTCACTTCAACCCTTAATAACTGAGAAGTGATTTGTGATGCTTTTCATGGAGTCTGGTTCACCTTCAGCATTTTCCACTAAAGGTAAAGGGTTATAAATCCCCTTTGAAAGAAAAGATCTTGATTTGAAAGTGGAAGTCCTTGTTGGACAGAACAATGCCACTCCATGTAGAAAATCATTCAGCCTTTTCGAATAGATATAAATCAGAACATAAGGAATTAATTTTTCAAATTTTGATACTATTTAAATTGTCCAGTTCCTTCTGGCAAAAGATAGATGTCTGCTCTCCTGATTAAGCTAGGAAGTTTTCACCTCTGTTGCAGCAGGAGACTGAGGGCAAATTTTAGAGAAAGAGTGAACAATTCAAGTCTAACATCATAGCAAGGGGATCTGAAGACCAAACTGAAATTTTTTAGAGGCTGAATACATGGAATAATCTTTGAGCAAATTATAAGGAAATATAAGATTGAAGGCAGGAGGAGAAGGGGACAGCAGAGGATGAGATGGCTGGATGGCATCATCGACTCAATGGATGTGAGTTTGAGCAGGCTCCTAGAGTTGGTGATGGACAGGGAAGCCTAGCGTGCTGCAGTCCACGGGGTCATAAAGAGTCGGACATGACTGAGCAACTCAACTGACTGAACTGAACTGATAATGGTTGAATCAGATGGGTGTGGCAAAGAGGAAGTAGGGTTAAAATGTAAAGCATTAAAGCCAACATAGGTATGAAAGAAAATAAAATAAGGTGAAAGCTGGAAGGTAAGAAGACTGACAACTGGGGAGAATGCTGATATTATGATAAAATTAGAAAATTAGAGATATGAAAGGCTAGGTAGTGAATCAGTTAGTGAATCAGTTTTCAGAGAGGTAATAACTGCAGGTCATTACCAGTGCCAGTTCTGGTTCAGGTAGTGATACAGAGCAGTGATAATCGTTATCATGAGGAGGCCCTAGACCATCAAAGCCCACAAACTGTACAGGAGCTATGGAGGGAGAACCCACTTTCCTTTAGTCCATCACATCTACCCCCGATTTAACTTCATAATAATACAGGAGTTTATTTCTAGTCTCATCCGAGTCTCTGTCTACACGCCCATGCTTTCCATCCGATTCAATCCTAGCAGAGTCATCCAGGGAAGATAACTGCTTAACAAAGCTGAAGTGAGTCAATAATTCAAGGACATTAATTTGGTTATAAGGACAACAGGGCTGACAAATGGAGACTGTGGAATGTACACTGGATATTACCGGTTTCTGAAGAAGCTTCTATATGAAAGTGGAAAAAGTGTAGTTGGGAAGGTTTCCTAAGTAGCAGTGATTATGGTGGGGTGGGGAGTGTTCTTCCAAGCTTGAAATGAACCAAGTGTGAGCTGATGAACATCATTTGGAGAACTGTGTATGGGGTGGTGTTTATTTGGGCGGTTCAGTTCAATTCAGTCGCTCAGTCATGTCTGATGCTTTGCAATCCCATGGACTGCAGCACGCCAGGCCTCCCTGTCTATTACCAACTCCTGGAACTTGCGCAAACTCACGTCCATTGAGTAGGTGATGCCATCCAACCATCTCATCCTCTGTCGTCCGCTTCTCCTCCTGCCTTCAATCTTTCCCAGCATCAGGGTCTTTTCCAATTAATCAGTTTTTCGCATCAGGTCGCCAAAGTATTGGAGTTTCAGCTTCAACATCAGTCCTTCCAATGAATATTCAGGACTGATTTCCTTTAAGATGGACTGGTTTTATCTGCTTGCAGTCCAAGGCACTCTCAAGAGTCTTCTCCAATACCACAGTTCAAAAGCATCAATCCTTCAGTGCTCAGCTTTCCTTATACTCCAACTCTCAAATCCATTATGGAAAACACACAGCTTTGACTAGACAGACCTTTGTTGGCAAAGTAATATCTCACCTTTTTAATATGCTGTCTAGGTTGGTTATAGCTTTTCTTCCGAAGAGCAAGCGTCTTTTAATTTCATGGCTGCAATCACCATCTGCAGTGATTTTGAAGCCCAAGAAAATAAAGTCTCTCACTGTTTCCATCATTTCCCCATCTATTTGCCATGAAATGATGGGACCAGATGCCAGATCTTTGTTTTTTGAATATCAGTTTTAAGCTGACTTTCTCATTTGCCTCTTTCACTTTCATCAAGAGGCTCTTTAGTTGCTCTTTGCCTTCTGCCATAAGGGTGGTGTCATCTGCATATCTGAGGTTATTCATATTTCTCCCAGCAATCTTGATTCCAGCTTGTGCTTCTTCCAGCCCAGCGTTTCTCATGATGTACTCTGCATATAAGTTAAATAAGCAGGGTGACAATGTACAGCCTTGACATGCTCCTTTCCCAGTTTGGAACCAGTCTATAATTCCATGTCCAGTTCTAACTGTTGCTAGCAGGAGCAGGAAAGGTGGTCTGGTATTTCCATCTCTTGAAGAATTTTCCACAGTTTGTTGTGATCCACACAGTCAAAGGCTTTGGCATAGTCAATAAAGCAGAAATAGATGTTTTTCTGGAACTCTCTTGCTTTCTCAATGAGCCAGTTGATGTTGGCAATTTGATCTCTGGCTCCTCTGTATTTTCTAAATCTAACTTGAACATCTGGAAGTTCGTAGTTCACGTACTATTAGAGCCTGGCTTGGTGAATTTTGAACATTATAGCATGTGAGGTGAGCGCAATTGTGCATTAGTTTGAACATTCTTTGGCATTGCCTTTCTTTGGGATTGGAATGAAAACTGACCTTTTCCAGTCCTGTGGCCTCTGCTGTGCTTTCCAGATTTGCTGGCGTATTGAGTGCAGCACTTTCACAGCATCGACTTTTAGGACTTGAAATAGCTCAACTGGAATTCCATCACCTCCACTAGCTTTGTTCATAGTGATGATTCCTAAGGCCCACTTGACTTCTCATTCCAGGATATCTGGCTCTAGGTGAGTGATCACACAATCGTGGTTATCTGGGCCATGAAGATCTTATTTGCATAATTCTTCTGTGTATTCTTGCTATCTCTTCTTAATATCTTCTGCTTCTGTTAGGTCCATACTATTTCTGTCCTTTATTGTGCCCATCTTTGCATTAAATCTTGGTACCTCTAATTTTCTTGAAGTGGTCTCTAGTCTTTCCAATTCTATTGTTTTCCTCTATTTCTTTGCATTGATCACTGAGGAAAGCTTTCTTATCTATCCTTGCTATTCTTTGGAACTCTGCATTCAAATGGGTATATCTTTCCTTTTCTCATTTGCCTTTTGCATCTTTTCTTTTCTCAGCTATTTGTAAGGCCTCTCCAGACAGCCATTTTACCTTTTTGCATTTCTTTTTCTTGGAGTGGTCTTGGTCACTGCCTCCTGTAATATATCATGAACCTCCATCCATAGTTCTTCAGGCACTCTGTCTATCAGATCTAATCCCTTGAATCTATTTCTCACTTCCACTGTATAATTGTAAGGGGCTTAATTTAGGTCATACCTGAATGGTCTACTGGTTTTTTCGTACTTTCTTCAACTTAAGTTTGAATTTTGCAGTAAGGATTTCATGATCTGAGCCACAGTCAGCTCCCAGTCTTGTTTTTGCTGACTGTATAGAGCTTCTCCATCTTTGGCTGCAAAGAATATAATCAATCTGGTTTTGATGTTGACCATCTGGTGATGTCCATGTATAGTCTTCTTTTGTGTTGGAAGAGGGTGTTTGCTATGACCAGTGCATTCTCTTGGAAAAACTCTGTTACCCTCTTCCCTGCTTCATTCTGTACTCCAAGGCCAAATTTGCCTGTTACTCCAGGTATTTCTTGACTTCCTACTTTTGCATTCCAGTCCCCTATAATGAAAAGGACATCTTTTTTAGGTGTTCTAGAAGGTTTTGGAGAAGGCAATGGCACCCCACTCCAGTACTCTTGCCTGGAAAATCCCAGGGACGGAGGAGCCTGGTGGGCTACAGTCCATGGGGTCACTAAGAGTCGGACACGACTGAGAGACTTCACTTTCACTTTTCACTTTCATGCATTGGAGAAGGAAATGGCAACCCACTCCAGTGTTCTTGCTTGGAGAATCCCAGGGACAGGGGAGCCTGGTGGGCTGCCGTCTCTGGGGTCACAGAGTCAGACATGACTGAAGCGACTTAGCAGCAGAAGGTTTTGTAGGTCTTCATAGAGCCATTTAATTTCAGCTTCTTCAGCATTACTGACTGGGAGGCATAAATTTGAATTACTCTGATACTGAATGATTTGCCTTGGAAATGAACAGAGATCATTCTGTCGTTTTTGAGATTGTACCCAAGAACTGTATCTCAGATTCTTTTGTTGACTATGATGGCTGCTCCATTTCTTCTAAGGGATTCTTGCCCACAGTAGTCGATATAATGGTCTTCTGAGTTAAATTCAGGAAAATCATATTTATTTGGGAAAACCATATATCAGTGCGAAAAGAATGAGTGAAATGAACACTTATCACACATGTGACATGTGCCCATTGCTGTATACGCAGCTCAGGAAATCCACATGTATCTTTATGAGACACATGTTAATCATCTCTACTTGACAGAAGAGAAAACTGGGTTGCAAGAGGTAAGTGACTTGCCCAAGGTCATATCATCCATGAGGGGCAGAACCAGGGTTTCAACCTAAGACTTTGCAAATTCCAAGTCATAATCTTCTCATTTAGCCCCTAGCCCTTGAGTATCTGTTACCATATTTTAGGTACATCAGTGAAGGACAGCAGTAGAGAAACCAGGAGAAAAGGACCCAGATTTGAGGAGAAATTGCTGAGAAAGCATTCACTGACCAAGGGCACTCTGAGTAAACTCGGTTGAGTGAAGGATTCACCACTCTGGAAGGTGAAGTACATACATATACCTAAGTATCTTGGATTCCCAGGCAGAAATATGGGAAAAATTAATTTGTGTCCCATGAATTTATTCACCCCAAGTAGATCTTAGAAATGTGCCTAGGAGAGAAAATAAAATTTTCTGTGTCAGGATATGAAGAATGTCATATATAAGTGGATTGAAAAAGAGTTGCCTCTTCTCTAAATATACATAAAATAAATACTCATTATGAAAAAAGTTGACCATATTATATTAGCATACTGATTTTTTTTTCAAATCCAAGATGTTTGTCATTGACAGAGAGATGCAACATTAGTTTATGTACCCCTAAAATAGAAAAAAAAAGTGTTTCCAATTATAGGTAGAAAGTGCCACTAATTATAGGACACATGCTGATTTCAGAGGTGTTAAAATGGGAATACATCCGTATCCTAAATGAATATTTTCTTCTCATCTAATTTCTATGTATAAATTGAGGACATGCCACAATATAGATAATTTTGTGTACTGGCTTTTCACTTGCTTCAACATTTTCTATTGGAACTGAAATTTTTGAAAATCATAATTTTAACATCTACATAATATTTCATCATGAGGCTAAGCCATAATTTAATAAGCTGTGTTATTAGGCAGTAGGTTTATTTCTTCATGCTTCATTATTATAATGAATGTCACAGTAAAAAATTTTTGAATCTATTTAATGAATGTTAGTACTCATGTTTGATGATTTCCTTAAAAGGGATTCCCACAAATCAAATTTGTAAATTAATAGACATACTTTTTTTTTAAGACTTTACCTCTATATTTCCCAAGTGCCTCAGAGAAAAGTCATTTTATTTATACTAGAAAAGCAAATTTAAAATCAGAGACAGTAAGACCCATAAAGCCAGTCCTTAAAGGCCCTTCCCAGAATCTAGATTCTACCAGTGAAAGAAGTCAGGACTCACTAGACCTATACTTTATGCTGGCCCTGCCCAATCCATTCTTACTTCTCTTGATCCAGAGTCAGTTGCAAAGCATGCGTCATTTCTAGGCTGTTTCTACTGCACAGACTCAGAAGAATGCCATGTCATCTGCCCCTCCAAATGAGTATGAATAGGAAGCATCACCCTGAGACACTGTAACCTCCTGAGTTTCATCTTCTCAGGCCAGTGGACAAATTCCTAGGCGATAATCTTACTTTGGCTATGTCTTCTCATCATCTCACCTTTATTTGACAATTTCCAGCAAACCCAAAGAAACTGTCTATGTATTTTCTGAATGTGTACACGCTGACACACTATGCTGACCAATTTAAGGTCAAGAGACCCCAACAACAACAACAACAAAGAGACCTCAACAGTAGCTGCTTTTCCCATCTGTAGTTTTTGCTTTTATGAACACAATCTTTTATGGGATTCTCACCAAAGAGGGCAGAGAATCAAACCTAACTGCACTCTGAAGCCAGATTGGTTAAATTTAAGTTCAACACAGGATTGCTGGCTACAATATGTGAGTGTTAATAGCAGCTTTCCAGATGGCTTACCTTATTCAAGCTTGTTTTTCAGTTCAGTGAGTCCATCGAAGATGGGATTCATCTACGAAAGAGGAAATATGGAAGAATTAGTAGGATTATATAAATTAAAACAAGATATATAATGTAGCACATTCATATGAGTTCATTGCTTTTCAGTACAAAAAACGAAACCACACTCCATAATTTAGGAGAAGAACAAAAATGCTATAACAGAGAACAATGTTCCTACCAAGTCACTTCAATTCCATCTAGAGAATTTAGACCCATGATGAGTCTAGCCTTAAGAAATGATCTAGCAAGATGAAACCAGAGTCATTGTAGAGTCATGTAATCTCTTTAACTTCAATTTTGTGACTGCAAAGAGCCACAGAAGTAGCCCATCTCTTCAGCTCATGGAGGGGTTTCATGAATCAATCCAATCTAATTATAAAATGCCTCTGAGATGGCAAGTGCAACATGTCTGTGTTCTTCTATGATCTGTCTTCTCCAGAGGTATTTCCCTGTGTTGATAAGCAACATTAATTCACCCCTGTGTGGAAATGACGGGTCTAATCCTAAATCTGTAATCATCCACATGGATTCCTTTCCTCAGTAAAAAGGAATGCCAAAAACATTCTGATGCAATTGCTATTGTTCAGTTGCTCAGTCATCTCCAACTCTTTGTGACCCCATGGACTGCAGCACACCAGGCTTTCCTGATCTTCTGGTGCAATAGAATTCTTTAATTAAAATATGCAATAGCCATGGCTTCCCTTTGACTATGTTTATTATCATTACAAAGAAATGCATAATTCATCATGATCAATGTGCTTTGTTATTTTTATGAAGGAACTAAGAGTACAAGGAGTTTCAACAGAAACCTTACGATTCCTTTAAGATTCTAGAGCTCTACCCCTTCAGATACTTTTAAATATCATGACTTAAGATTGTGACCCTTTTATTCTAATATGCCAACAATGTCAGACATAAAGACACAAACTCACTTTCAGAGCCGTCAGATGAAAATTGTTTTCATTTATGTGTGTTGACATTATTAACATAAACATTTTTATTCAAATACACAGTCTTAACATTTCATTTGTCTTCAGTACCATTCTGCTACTAAGCTCTATGTAACATTTCAAAAGAACATATTTCATGCTTTACTAGTTATAAGACATATGAAATGGCAGTATTAGAAATCAGTCTTCATTAAGATCATGTGAAAAGACAAATTGACATAGGAAGTTCCACTAGAAAGGGAAAACAGTTTCTTGAGTTTTCAAAGGACACTGTGCTAGCTATAATTCATCTAGGTTGGCATCTTCCCAACACACCTAATACAAAAATCTTAACTAAATTTTAACTAAACTGATCAAATATATTTTATGGTGAGTCCCATACATGTTAAATTCATCATCTAATTAGCTTCCAGGTTCCAACTCATATTTACAGACAATCGCCAAGCCAATTTATGTATATCATTTTAAAATTATTCATCAAAACCAGTAATCATTTTCTGATACTCTTATTACTGTTCTCTCAGATGAGAGCTAAAGTAAGTGCTTTAGGAAATGTCCTCAGAATGCCCTTCACATAACTCTGTCATGAAAGTGAAAGTGTTATTCACTCAGTCATGCCCCCCTCTGCGACCCAATGGACTGTAGACAGCCAGGCTGTGTCTGTGGGATTCTTCAGGCAAGACTACTAAGATTACTAATTGAGTGGGTAGCCATTCCCCTTTCCAGAGGATCTTCCTGACCCAGGAATCGAGCTCGGGTCTCCTGCATTGCAGGTGGATTCTTTACTGTCTGAGCAGCCAGGGAAGCCAAAGAATACTGGAGTGAGTAGCCTATCCCTTCTCCAGGGGAACTTCCTGACTCAGGAATCGAGCCCAGGTCTCCAGCATTGCAGGCAGATTCTCTACTGTCTGATCCACCAGGACAGCCCAATTCTACCATAGTGTGTTTCATATAATATGATGATTGATGGTTTAGTATGTCTTTCTTCCTCATTATACTGCAGTGTGTAAGAGAAGTGGCCACATCTTAAGCACTGATGAGGCAAAAATATTAACAGGTGTGTTCACAATTCTGTGCAAACAAAACAAGCAAAACACCGGTAGGCTTTGCCACTTGGATTGCTCCACATCTTCCCTATACCACTCCCCTTTCATTGGAACACAATTCTTTTCATTTCCGGATGAGTTTTTAGGCTTCTGTGACATAGCATTGGAATAACTGATAGAGAACACAGCTGACAAGTGGAAGGACAGGGCCAAGAGGGCTGATTCTCAGGAGAAAAACAGAGAGAAGAGGACATGCATTGTTCAGATGGAGATTATATAGTGTGGGGGAAGTTTGGTGAATCTAGGGGAAGCAGTGACAGAGGTCAGAAAAGGGTAAATAAAAGACAAAGAAGGGGAGGGGGAGAGAGAGCACTAATTAATTATTCAGTTGGTTAGCTTCTGGGCTAGAAAGAAACTCTAGGGATAAGTGGTGCTAAAGAATAGGGTAGAATAGAATTTTCAGACGTTTTGGGATAAGGTCTTTCTTCATTGGTCTTTGAGAGAGATTAAAAATGACTGAAGTCTATTTGGGCATTAATGGGCTTCTTCAATAAGAAAATATTCTACATTGATCAATGGATCTTTAAATTTAATGATATTACAGTTACTTATGCATCTTGCACTGTAAAATTATATTTCTGATAGTTCACTGAATGAAAAGAATGCCTGAATGAGAAAAATTATTCACTGAATGAGTAAAATTGTGTACAGTTAATTTTTCCACTAAGGGAAAAAAATTAAAAGAATATAAGATAAGTAAAAGATTTAATACCTCATCATGTACACATAATAACCCTGTTCATCTTTCTTTAATCATGAATAAAAACCATGCTAAAAAGATAATTAAATGAACACAACATAAGTCTTAGAATGGAAGCAGAGAAAATAATGAAATATCAAGTTTCGAGTTAGACAAAATGAAAGTTTCATTTATTTAGTACAAATTAAGTTGGAGAAAATTGTCAGATACTGAAGACTAAAAGACACTGTGTCCTGAGGAGGCTTGATGGTGGGTGAGAGAAAGGAGCCCCCAGAGCAATTATATTGTTCTTAATAAAGGGAAGCTCACATGCTACAGAGACATGAAAGGAAGAGCCTTCTAAGGGTCAGGACTCTTCATCAAACTCACACCTCACGGATGGGCATAGTCCACAAAACAGAGAGAAAATGTACCTGGCAGAAAACAAGACTAAACAAACAAACGAAACCTGTATATGTAAGCATTAGGGGCACTGATAGACAAGTTATCTTTGAAAATTTCAAAAAGGCTTTAAGTTTAGAAACTGTGGTGTTTTCCATGGGAGGGTGTGAAGTGAGGGGCTTGGGATGGTAGTGGCTGAGGATGGAGGTCTGGCTCAGATGAGGAAGGCCATGAAAAAATAATGCATGATTAATTAAGAAAGGACTTTCCTGAAGATGAAAGGGGGGTGAGTTATATAGACACACCGACACACATACGCCCGCACTTATCTGTTTATCTTCAGGTAGAGGAAGTCTGTGGTATTGCAGAAAGATGAGCCTATAGTAGACATAGCTGGTGACAATGAATCCAGTGTGGGTGCTGAGCAGTAGTCCATGGGAAAGATGGCCAGGGAACAAGAAGAGAGGCTAGAACTGAAAGGCATTTTGAGAGTCAGGATTGACAGGATGTGATGACTGACTGGATGTGACGGGTGAGGACAAGGGAGAAACAAAGGCACAGAGGCTTGTGGTTTCAGAGATGGAGTGTATGGTGGTGGCTCCATTAGCCAAGATGGGATATGTGGAGAGAGCACTCCTGAGGGGAAAGACAGTACCTTCGGTCTTGGACACATTGTACTTTAAGTATCTGTAAGACACCGAGGGCTTTTAGCCATAAACAGTATTTTCTGCACTAAGGAAATATCCTGGCTTTGTTGATACAATGAGGTCCACCTTATGGACATGAGACAAAGCAAGCCGAGGTGAAAACCCTGGTCTCGGAGGAAGGATGGAACAGTATTGAAGAGAAAGTAAGGCAAGAACTGCTAAGGATGGATCTTGAAAATGAAGAGGAAAGCCAAGATACTGAGAGGATCTAAGAATCTGAATCGAAAAGAAGTTCAAGAAAAATCAAGTGTGTATTTTCCATTAAAAAAAATAAATAAAGGTGAAAGAGAATTCAAGATACTGACTTAGAAGACTTTCATTCTCTACATCTGAAAATTATCAAGGGATATCGATAAACTCCACAGTGAAGAACATGTGAGAATATTAATCTTTTCAGCAGTTACAAAGTAAAAGTGTTTCTGAATTCTAAATGATGATACATATATATTTGCCCTAAAATAGATATATTGAGTAAACATAAATGTTCCTTCCTCTTCCCTCCCTCCCATCATTCCTATCGGCTTTCAGATACCATAAGCATTTATTGAGCATTTACTTCAAAGAGCACTTGCAGGGAAATGAGAGCTTCATATTCAAGTCTAGATAAGTTTGGTTCCAAAATCCAGAGGGACGATATCAATTAATTTTAACTCCAGGAACTGGAAACAGCTTCCAGGAAGAGGTGACAACGAAGTTGGACAGATGAGTGTGGTTTTAGCACTTGGAGAAAATGTACTGTGAAAATTAGATTCTTAATGAAAATCATCTTAAATAAGACATCGTTTTTACCAGGCAAATGTAATCCCCAGAATTTCTATATTCTTGCTTGAAGATTTAAAATGGCTGCCTTGGACAGGCACGCTCTTTGTTCTGTGAACTTCTTACATAAATGATGACCCAAATCAATGAAAGATTTAATCCAAACCGATGCAAATGCAAATGCCCTAGTTTCAGACAGCTGCAATGGTTATTTCTGTACATCTGGGAAACAGCTGTTGAGCCTCATTTTTTTACACTGGTCTTTGTTTAACTCCGAATTAGTGTCAAGATGGAAAGGAATGTAGGTGATTAGAAGGTATTGTAGTAAATATCCCAGAAATATGCAGGAGTTTCTGAGCAAGCTTTTTTTTTTCCCCCTGATGGAGCTTCCAAATCCATCCCCCCAACCCCCTCACAGAACTGGTATGATAGAATGTTCTTCTGGGTTACCTTTCCAAATCCAAACTCTGAGAGCACCTAGACTGGCTGGAAGAAATAGCTTGCTTAATGATTCCTGAAGCACGCTTCCCCAGTGATGGCACAGAGCAAGGCGTGGATAGTCAAGTCTAAGTCATTACTCACCAGGATGCAGAGGTTGTGACAGGACAGACCGAAGCTGATGCTGCCAGTCAGAGGCAAGGTGCAGGGCTTGGCCCTTGCTGTAGGAAGCTGTAGAGCCGGGGCATCTGAGCCAGGCAACTGACGAGAATTCTTCTTCTTGGGATTCATACCACAACAATAGGCTAATAGATTGATGCCATAAAGGCATTGACCTTTGTGGGCAAGAACAGTTTCTCCGAGGAGAGAAAAAGATGTACTACCCCCCTGCTTGCTGTAGTTTTCACAGTGACTGACAGCATGGGCAGGCCCCAGCCTCCAGGAAGCACAGGCATGGCCTTCTGCATTGTTATCCTTTGATTAACTTATGACACACTTTGCAACATAAAATTCTTACAGGGAAATTGCTCCTTAATGCTGGCTGTAACATCGACAAACTTTGCCAATAAGAGTTAAAATATATCCAGAAGCAGCTCAGCTTGGGATAATGTATTTGTATGGGTGTGTGTGTGTGTCCATGTGCATTTGTGTGCATATGCACACATGTGGGCAGAGGGGACACTTTTTGGCCTTCACATTCTCTGCCTTGTAATACTGTTATTCAAGTGCAGTATTTAGAAAAAGCTTCTTACATGTTATGGGCATGCTGCACATGGAGAGACTTAAGCAAGGCCAAGATGAAAATAAATAATGCATGAAGTCAGAGGCCTGAAGCAAATGTTAACTAATTTCAAAATGGGTCAAAATCACAACAATTAAGTCTCTGACATGTGAAGTCATTTTTTTCTCACTAAAATATTAACCAACTTGCTTCACTTCTACTAGATTGATTTGTAGAGCATGAAAGGTCATTTTGGAGGCAGAGGGGGAATTTGGCTTCTACAAGCCATCCATAATGAGAGCCAATAAATTAGGTAAAGCTCCTGTTTACCTAAGCTGAAATATTGATGTCCAAGCCCACATCGAATGCAAATCTCTACATTAATCATTTTTCTCCAGTCGGGGAATTCAGACCATGGTAACACATGCTTTGATAGACCTATACATCATAGTTACAGCAACATTAGACAGTGCCTCAGTGACAGAATACAAATATATTGCATTGGATTTCCTTCATTTTCCCCAGCCTGACTTTTATTTGTGTCTGCAAACTCTGCTCTGGGTGGGTGAAGTTTTGACATGGATTTGGGGGAGATCTTCGGCTCAGTAAATAACTGAAGATTGGTAACAAGGATTTTATTTTCTTGGTTATCCGCCAATCAAATCAAGAGAACTTTCATATCTAGTTCCTTAAGCAGAGCACTGTGATGATCAAGTTCCCTGGGTCTGTCCAGGCTTCTCCCACTCACGCAGGAATATCACTACAGCTGCTTTTCTCAAAGCATGATCTGTGAACATTTTGTATCTGATTATCTGAATGCTTGTTGGGAAATGCAATTTTCTAGGCCCTATAGGAGGAGGACATGGCAACCCACTCCAGTATTCTTGCCTGGAGAATCCCACGGACAGAGGAGCCTGGCATGCTACAGTCTATAGGGTCGCAAAGAGTCGGACACGACTGAAGTGACTTGGCACGCACACACACACACATACTGGGTATACTCAATCTGATTCCCTTACTGGGGCCAGGAAATCTTTACTTTTATGGAGGCCCCCAATGTTCATTATTTACATCATTGTTTGATAACTGCTACAGACAGCTATCAGCTTTAGATTCTTCAAGCTCGCTCTGATCTTATTATTTTTTTACTCAAAGTCATTCTGACAATAAATATGTTCCAAATCTCTACTGAGTTTCATATGTAACCCTCTTCTTCTACTTAGCTAGATACCCTGCTCAATTTCACTCATCGTTCAGATTCTTATTTTTTCTATTTGCAGAAGAATTCCAAATCAGTCTTTTCAACAGTGATGCTTGACCTGAGCTTTAGATTCATTTCTGAAAATACCTGTTGGATCTCTCTACTGGGTACCTTAATGTCAATACATCCCAAACTGAACTATGCCTGCCACCACCCATCCGGACAGAAGTCCTAATATTTTCATTTACCCTTCTACCTTCCTATAATTTTTATCCAGTAAGTCATCAAATTAACTTGCCGTGTCATCTCTCCATCATCTCCACTGGGATACTTGCTGTTTTGTCCTTCTGGCTTTGTCCAAAGTTCAGGCCTTCATCACTCTCCGCTGTTCCACCCTAACAGACTTCTTACTATTCTTGTCTTTTGTTTTAAACTTGTAAAATCAACCTTCCATGTAGCTGCTGAGTAGTCTTTCTAAAGCTAAATCTGACTAAATCTGACTGCAGGATTGTCTGGCATGACATACAGGCCCATACTCATTTTCCATCAATCTTCACCCTGACTCTAGACTTTTAATATAACAGTTTGTAGTAACCTTACATAGACCACACTTTTTCAAAAGTCTCCTGTTTTTCTTCTGCCTGAAACTCCCTCTTCTCAATCATTTCCACTTATAAAAGTATTACTCAATAACAGTAATAAGTGTTACAAATGTTATTTTATAATCATATTATCTGACATTGATTGAGTTCTTTCTCTGTGTTAAACATTGAGTTCAAGGTTCCTTTTGATTCTCAAGGATCAAAACGTGGACACTTCCCTTAGCAATCTTCTTAATAAACCTCGGTCAGGTCATTTTTCCCCTCAGGGTTTTCCTTAATCTCTAGTATAGGTCATTTCTTTTCTTATTAGCACCAAGACTCCTTGTGCTGACTTCAGAGAAAACATTTAGCCTACTGTACTGAAATAGTTCATTTTTGTTCTCTGCTTTCCCTTAATCAGTAACTTCCCTGCTCCGTAAGGACAGAGCCTCTGTCTTATTCAGCTCCATTTTCCAAGCATGTAGCCCCTATTCTGGTGCATGAGAAGATGATTCCCGCTCAGTGTTCGCTTCACCTAGCAGAGCTGATTCAGTGGTGCAGAACGTCACTGTGAGGAGTCCTCTCTGCATATTTGTGTGTGTGCTTCAGTCATATCTGACTCTTTGCAACCCCAGGGACTACAACCCGCCAGACTCCTCTGTCCATGAGTTTCTCCAGACAAGAATACTGGAGTGGGTAGCCATTCCATTCTCCAGGGGATCTTCCCAAACCAGGGATCAAACCCGGGTCTCCTGTATTGCAGGCAGACTCTTTCCCTTCTGAGCCATCAAGGAAGCCCTCTCTGCATATTTAATGGGAGACTATTTGATCTAAGGCCTTGACCTTCAAGGGTAGAGGCCGGCCCATGCTCATGTTTATATCCCCCTATAGTAACTGGCACTGCATCTTCTATATGATGAAAGCTCAAAGGTGTGAGAAGAGATTTAACTGTTACTCTCTGGATTTCAGGAATATTAAAGTGATGTTCAGCTCTGCTAAATTTTAGAAAAACAGAATACACAGAGTCATTGTGAGAAGCAAAAATCATTAGGCGCTCTAGCCATATTTAAGCAGTGCGATGTCAGAGTGGATGTTCATTAGACTTAATGGATTTGAGTGTGTCAGACAGAATAAATGTAAGAACTTCTGAGTGAGAGCAAAAAGGGACTGAAATGGAACCCTGTGGTGAAAACGGCAAATTGCTTCTTGTAGAGAGACAGAAATCTCAAGAATTAAGGGGTTCCATGACATGCACTTTTTTACACTAAGTGTTTAAAAATTGTTCAGTAATCATGTAATTTGGATTATATCTGAATATGATGATTAATGCAATGACAGTGAACCAGTGTTTCACTTATTAAGTGCACAGTCTGGCCCAGGTATTTCACTCTACTGCTAGGCTTGCCTTTTCTCCCATTTCACACATGACGAAACTGAGGCTCAGAAGGATGAGTAATTTTCTTAAGGTCACTCTTTAATATATTTCATGCAATATTCTGTATATTCATTCACGTAACAAGTACATGCTGAACAATAACTGTGCCACACACTGTACCAGGACCTTAACATACAACAACAAATACGAACTTAAGGGAATTCATAGTCTGGGGCTATACGGTCATGGGAAATAATACAGAAGATATAATGCAGCAGTTTCCCTGAGAGACAGATCCTGTGGGAACTATGATGAAGGCTACTGTACTCCAGTAAGTTGGGTCTCCAGTTCAGCTTGGAGTCAAAAGGCATATAAGGCATCACGGAATACTTCCCAACAAGTCACAAACAGTCTGAGTCATATTTTAGACGGAGGGAATGGAACCTGACCCAGAACTTGGTCCTAGTCCATCTTTCTCATCCCTGCTTTGACTAGAACATGTGTGAGAAACGGCCGGTCATCTAGATTTTGCACTCCCATCTGGATTTTGGACACCTTGAGGGATGATGCTGAATAGATCCCACATCCTACAAAGCTGTTCTTCCAAAGTGCTCGGTGGAGACACAGGTGTGTGTCATGGAGGGGTGCTGACATTTTGTCCTACACATCTGTACGCATTTCTGGTGGCTCAGTGGTAAAGAATCCGCCTGCAATGTGGAAGACTCAGGTTCGATCCCTGGGTCAGGAAGATCTTCTGGAGAAGGGAATGGCAACCCACACTTCAGCATTCTTGCCTGGGAAACCCCATGAACAGAGGAACCTGACGGGCTACAGTTCATATGGTAACACAGAGTTGGACACGACTGAGTGACTAAGCAACAAGATGCTTCTGTACACGTCACTGGTGCCTGTTAACGCAGGCGTGAGCACTGTCAGCGACAGCCTAGTTCCAGTCATTCTGCTAGGTCTTTAACATACCTTACCTGACTTGTTCCTCACAGTGATTCTACAAATTGCTTTACTTGCCTCTAATGCATGGATAAAATCTACCCACGTCTTACAAGTTTAAACAACTGTCCCCAAATGATATATAACACACGAAAGAGTCAAGATCTGAACCAAGAATTCAATGGCTTCAAAAATTCTTTATCTGCCTGTTTGGAATCAGAAAAAAGGAAACAAATCTTATTCCATCCTTTTGGTAAGCTCTCCTCCAGCATCCTGGCAAGGTGCGTTCTTCTCCTAGTCCGGTCTTCAAAGGAGAAAAGACAACCCCCTGCTTCTCTATCCGCTTCTCAATGAGTGGCAGACTCTCTGGGCCCTTCTCCATGTTTCTGATTCTCATGATTTGACTCTCTGTCTATACCCTGTCTTCCTCCACAATCCAACCAGAAAGAGATCGTTCCTTTTGACTACATATGCTAGTAAGTTTGTTCTTATTACGCTTGCTACCTTGTCTCAATTAAACTATCATGATGCTAATTAATCTAGGTCATAGAAAACCAATAGAAATCTCCTGCTGCTGCTAAGTCGCTTCAGTCGTGTCCGACTCTGTGTGACCCCAGAGACAGCAGCCCACCAGGCTCCCCTGTCCCTGGGATTCTCCAGGCAAGAACACTGGAGTGGGTTGCTATTTCCTCCAATGCATGAAAGTGAAAAGTGAAAATGAAGTCACTCAGTCATGTCTGACTCTTTGCAACCCCATGGACTGCAGCCTACCAGGCTCCTCCATCCATGGGATTTTCCAGACAAGAGTACTGGAGTGGGGTGCCATCACCTTCTCCGAGAAATCCCCCTAATAATGTATTATTTCTTAACTACCATATGTTACCACGTTTACAAGAGATCAAGCAGAGCAACTAATGAGAACTATAAGCTCAGAGTGATGAAATAAATATGAGAGATGATTCCCATAGGTGTGGGCTTTCTTTGAACACCCTTCTGTCTCACTTTCAGGACTATGGGATTGTGAAGCCTAACTTTATGACCAGTGAACTGTTATACAACTTCTCTGTCTTTACTATATCCTCAATCATGAGGTCACTCCCCTCCCTCCCTTTTCACTTTAGTCTAATTCAAGGTGTGGGTTGAGATCCCAGAAGTAGCTGGTTTCCGCTGTGAGCATACTGTTCATTAATCTACTACACACCAAAGTCCATTAATTTTGAATAGCACTATCAATTATACCGCCTGACAGGGAGATAACTATGTTATCACCTTTGCAGAAGTGTCTTCTTTAGGAAATCTATAGAGCCTCAACAAGACTCTAATGCTGATGGATAACTCTCTTCTCAAAAATCACAATTTGAGTTCATTTCCTTTCATGGGATCTTAAAAATATAAGCAAAAAAAAAAAAAAAAAAATATATATATATATATATATATATATATATCCTGAGGCTCGTATCACTTATCCACATAGACAGTCAATGAGCTTACCATTATTCTTCTGATAAAAACAAGAGTTCCTGCTTATTCTGGGTCCTTTAAATATATCTACCTTGCAAGTGTGAAAGACAGTGTTAGTACTTGTACCTGGTCTTGTGAGATTTCCCAGATTTATCTATTAGGTGCCATTGTGAAGTGACTCTTCATTTAGCTCTGTCTCATTCTCCCATTCTCCATACAGACCCTTCCTCGAGGCACTTTGACTTGTTCTTCTTGGCCTTTCTCCAGGATGATTTCTGATTTCTGTTATTCCCACAAAACTCCAATATAAATGAACAAATCCACCTTTGTGCTAAACTCCAGGCCCCTTAAATTATCTCTCTTAAATTAGGCAGGAAGGCGTAGCAGAGGCTGATCAAAACCTTCCCCTGGTTTCCTAACATGCTTTACAAAAAACATAATTTACTTGCCAGGCATGCTGTGCCAGGCTCTCGCTCATTCATTCATGCACTTAAGTGTATGTTGGGTGCCCATTCTGTGCCAGACATTCTTTTAATTACTGTGGAAAAGATGGAAGCTTTAAACCTCCCTATACTTAATGGAGAAACAATTAGAAAGGAGCAAATATACACATGATGGAACTGCAGGAGGTGAAGTGGGATGCAGTAAGTAATCAAGGTAAATTAGTGGTCAGATAGGAGATGGCAACACACTGGTCACAGCAAACACCCTCTTCCAACAACACAAGAGACGACTCTATACATGGACATCACCAGACGGTCAATACGGAAACCAGATTGATTATATTCTTTGCAGCCAAAGATGGAGAAGCTCTATACCGTCAGCAAAAACAAGACTGGGTGCTGACTGGGGCTCAGATCATGAAATCTTTACTGCAAAATTCAGATTGAAATTGAATAAAGGAGAGAAAAATCACTAGAACATTCAGGTATGATCTAAATCAAATCCCAAAGAAAGGCAATGCCAAAGAATACTCAAACTACTGAACAATTGCACTCATCTCACGTGCTAGCAAAGTAATGCTCAATATTCTCCAAGCTAGGCTTCAATCGTATGTGAACCAAGAACTTCCAGATGTTCAAGCTGTGTTTAGAAAAGGCAGAGGAACCAGAGATCAAATTGCCAGCATCCACTGGATCATAGACAAAGCAAGAGAATTCCAGAAAAACATATACTTTTTCTTCACTGACTACGCTAAACCCTTTGACTGTGTGGATCACAAAAAACCAGAAAATTCTTAGAGAGATGGGAATACCAGACCACCTTACCTGCCTCCTGAGAAATCTGTATGCAGGTCAAGAAGCAACAATTAGTACTGGACATGGAATTACAGACTGCTTCCAAATTGGGAAAGGAGCACATCAAGGCTGTATATTGTCACTGTGCTTATTTAATTTATATGCAGAGTACATCATGTGACATGCCAGGCTGGATGAAGCACAAGCTGGAATCAAGATTGCTGGGAGAGATATCAATAACCTCAGAAATGCAGATGACTCCACCCTTATGCAGAAAGTGAAGAGGTACTACAGAGCCTCTTTATGAAGTGATAGAAGAGAATGAAAAAACCGGCTTAAAACTCAACATTCAAAAAACTAAGATCATGGCATCAGGTTCCATCACTTCATGGCACATGGATGGGGAAACAATGGAAACAGTGAGAGACTTTATTTTCTTGGGCTCAAAATCACTACAGATGGTGACTGCAGCTATGAAATTAAAAGATGCTTGCTCCTTGGAAGAAAAGGTATGACCAACCTAGACAGCATATTTAAAAGCAGAGACATTTCTTTGCTGACAAAGGTCAGTCTAGTCAAAGCTATGGTTTTACTAGTAGTTATGTATGGATCTGAGATTTGGACCATAAATAAAGCTGACTGCCGAAGAATTGATGCTTTTGAACCATGGTGTTGGAGAAGACTCTTGAGAATCCCTTGGACAACAAGGAGATCCAACCAGTCCATCCTGAAGGAAATAAAATCTGAATACTCATTGAGAGGACTCTGGCTGAAGCTCCAGTACTTGGATTGATTCAAAGAACTGATGCTTTAGAAAAGACCCTGATACTGGGAAGATTGAAGGCAGGAGGAGAATGGGACAACAGAGGATAAGATGATTGGATGGAATCACAAACTCAATGGACATGAGTGTGAGCAAGCTCCGGGAGCTGGTGAAGGATAAGGAAGCCTGGCATGCTTTAGTCCATCAGGTCGCAAAGAGTTGGACAGGACTGAGTGACTGAACTGAATTGAACTGAAGGTAGGTGACAGAAAAGTAGAAAGGGCAGGGCAGTCAGTGATAAACCTGTCAGGAAAGACCGCTGAGGAGGTCATTGTGGAGCAGAGGTCAAAGTGAACTTCTTAGGGAAGATTTCCAAATCATGGGTATGTCTAGAGCACAGGATCTGAGGCTGGAAGGCCTTTGGCAATTTCAGGGAAGAGAATGGGGCCACAGTGCTACCAGCAGAGAGAGAGGTTAGTGTTGGCCACGGGCTAAATTGGGCACCCCAGGAATAAAAGGAAACAAAGGATTATTTTGAGCTATTCCTAGTCCAGCTCCCTGGTGGCTCAGTGGTAAAGAATTCACCTGCCATTACAAGAGACGTGGGTTCGATCCCTGGGTTGTAAAGATGCCCTGGAGAAGGGAATGGCAACCCACTCCAGTATTCCTGCCTGGAGAATCCCATGGACAGAGGAAACTGGCGGGCTACAGTCCATAGGGTCTCAAAAGACTTGGGCACAACTTAGCAACTGAACAACACACAGTCCAGGTCAGGCCTCAGGGCAGAGCAAGCAACATACCTGTCATTGCCTAAAGTGACTGCCCATAAGCCTCCATTTTGCAAGGGAATGATTCTACCAGCTTGTCAGTAACAATGAATTTTTATGTCTTCTCACTATCTCTTTTGGCTGATGCAATTTAAATTTATGTTTTAACAAAATATTTAGTGACATCAAATAATGTTCACAACATTGTCTTTCCTGACAAAGGCAAAGGACACCACAGGGCAGTTGGTCTCATTTCATCTTAAATAGTATATATATTTGTATGTGTGTGTAACATTTATATACAATATTTATTTTAAATATATATGTAAGATTGCCAGGAGAAATATCAATAACCTCAGATATGCAGATGACACCACCCTTATGGCAGAAAGTGAAGAGGAACTCAAAAGCCTCTTGATGAAAGTGAAAGAGGAGAGTGAAAAAGTTGGCTTAAAGCTCAACATTCAGAAAACGAAGATCATGGCATCTGGACCCATCCCTTCATGGGAAATAGATGGGGAAACAGTGGAAACAGTGTCAGACTTTATTTTGGGGGCTGCAAAATCACTGCAGATGGTGACTGCACCCATGAAATTAAAAGACACTTCCTCCTTGGAAGGAAAGTTATGACCAACCTAGATAGCATATTGAAAAGCAGAGACATTGCTTTGCCAACAAAGGTCCATCTAGTCAAGGCTATGGTTTTTCCATTGGTCACGTATGGATGTGAGAGTTGGACTGTGAAGAAAGCTGAGCACTGAAGAATTGATGCTTTTGAACTGTGGTGTTGGAGAAGACTCTTGAGAGTCCCTTGAACTGCAAGGAGATCCAACTAATCCATTTTGAAGGAGATCAACCTTGGGATTTCTTTGGAAGGAATGATGCTAAAGCTGAAACTCCAGTACTTTGGCCACCTCATGCGAAGAGTTGACTCATTGGAAAAGACTGATGCTGGGAGGGATTGGGGGCAGGAGGAGAAGGGAACGACAGAGGATGAGATGGCTGGATGGCATCACTGACTTGATGGACATGAGTCTGAGTGAACTCCGGGAGTTGGTGATGGACAGGGAGGCCTGGTGTGCTGCGATTCATGGGTTCACAAAGAGTCGGACACTACTGAGCGACTGAACTGAACTGAACTGATGGGCTTCCCTATAGAGTTATTGAAATAAATGTATGAAAATATCACAGAATTATATACTATAATATTAAGAGTAATTATCTTACTGATGAATGATGGGGTTATTGACTTATTCTACTTTTTTTTATTATTTGTACATATTTTCCAAAATTTCCACAATAAATATGTATGACTTTTATTATTAAAAAAGATCCAAAGCTTCAGTTCTTTTAAAAATTGCTCTAATTTGCAGATCTTTAGGAAAATCTCAAGCATGAGGCATTGTTTAGAACTATTAATCATTCATACGTGAATTGTGTGCAAGTGCTAATTAACAGCATGTTGGACATGCTTCACTTCTCTGAGTGTCAGTTTTATCCTTTGATAAAGTGTAAAATAATGCCTACATGTTAGGATTATTATGAGTAGTAAATTGAAGAGATTGCAAGCAATTCAGAAATGTCTTAAATATACTATTTTAGGGGTCAGGGATTATATGTGTATTTATACAATATCCAGCAGACTTTTGTATGGAGTAGTTTTAGATAAACAATAAAAGCTTCTGACTAGAGAGTATAAAGCACTCTCCATTGAAAGATAATCATAAAATAATGAAATTACCGGCTAGAAATTGACTTGAAACATCTATCTATCATCAATCCAAGCCTAATCTTTCTACCCCGTCAGTGAATATTCCATTTATCTCTGTGTGCTTTGAACAATACACCCCTCTTTCACTTAGCAGTAACTCCTCTGCTTCAGAACAGAACTCACCATTAGTCCTTTTTCCTCTGTGAAGACAAAGCTATTTCTCTGTTCTTTTCATTCTTCATCCTGCTTCTTTCATCAGGATCAAGATAAAGAGGCTTTACTCAAAATTCACATATAACCTTTTCAAGATTTAATAAACTTCATCATCTTTTATCTCCATTTCTCCCAATTTTTCTCTTCATTTTTCCAACTAGCCCTTGGAAAATAAGGTTACCAGACTCCTCATTTTATCCTGGAACTTGCTCTCTATGGATGTAGTAAATGGTAAAACCTAAACCTGAACACAAATTTCAGCCAGTTTTAATGAGCACAGAACAAGGGACTCCACCTATCTAATCATTTCAATCCATTCTAAGATCAGGTAGCTGTGTAGCAGTCCTATCCGTACTTATCTTCAGTGAACTTCTGACATGGTGTACCTGAAAGGTATCAGTCTTGGAACTCAGAGCTGAAACATCTGGAAGGTGACTGGCATATAATAAGTATGCCATAAATGATGGCTACTGTTGTTATCACTGTAATTATTTTAGACTCCTGAAGATATTTTACATTTTCAACCACTAAGCCATATCTTCCTGATCCTATCCAAACACGTTCAGCTTTTTAGATGTCTGGGTACAACATTCATCCTTGTTAAGCTGCATTTTGTAAGAATTAAATTGTCTTATCACTGTAGCCCATTACTATCTCTTCAGATCCTGATTCATTCAGAAACTGCACATGCTCTCCTTCCCAGATTCCTGTCACCCCTGAGTTTGATGAGCTGTCAACTGTACCTTCAGCAAAGCCACAGATAAAAACATTAACTGCAGCAAATTCAAAGATAGAGGTGCATATGCTGTGCATCAACCAACGTGAGTAGGAAGAGAGCTTCTCTTAGTAATGTACATCTACGCCGGCTGGAAAATGACAGGCTGAACCATTTTTAATTACTTTACTTTAACCCTCTGTGTCACTACATTTACCTGAAGTGAATTCAATGTCATAGGCTCTAGGAATGCTTGACATTGTCCCTGGTTGTCATTTTTTAAAAGATAAATCACAATTCAAATTTGGAGATTGGAAATTTCTTCTTATATTTGATCAGTATCATTAATGAAAATCCAATTAATCTTTATTTTTAAATTTTTTTGGGGGGGTAGAGATCTACATCATATTTATTTATTTATTTTTATTTTTTTTAATTTTATTTTATTTAACTTTACAATATTGTATTGGTTTTGCCATATATCAAAATGAATCTGCCACAGGTATACATGTGTTCCCCATCCTGAACCCTCCTTCCTCCTCCCTCCCCATACCATCCCTCTTAATCTTTAAATTTATCCTGTTCTAGGTTCTAAGACAGGTGTTAAAAAAGTTCAGTTTAGCAAAATGCATATGTATAAGTAAATCACTTCTATGTATATAGCGTCAAGTACCATAACAGAGGAATTCACCAGTACTTCTAAAGAATCATAAGCAAATTTCTAGTCATATACATATAAAGATGTCAGAATTGGAAAATACCTTGATGAGAATAAAGTTCAATCTTCTCATTATACATTGATTCAAAGAGGGGAAATAACGGTCCCAAATTCACACAGTTAACTGGTAGCCCAGAAGTCAAATGTCTACATGTAAATCCAATGTTCCTTCTTCAGTCTTCCCCTTGATAAGAACCTCTAACACCAAGAAATGTATGCATTTATTTATTTACAGCATCTAAATAGCCTATCTGAAGATGGATTCTCATAGTCTACAGTGGATGATATAGATGCAGAATAACTAGGAAATTTGTATACTATTGAATATTTACCCTCAGTTCAGTTCAGTTACTTATTCATATCCGACTCTTTGCGACCCCATGAAGTGCAGCACGCCAGGCCTCCCTGTCCATCACCAACTCCCAGAGTTTAGCCAAACTCATATCCATCGAGTCGGTGATACCATCCAGCCATCTCATCCTCTGTCATCCCCTTCTCCTCCTGCCCTCAATCCCTCCCAGCATCAGGGTCTTTTACAATGAGTCAACTCTTCGTATGAGGTGGCCCAAGTACTGGAGTTTCAGCTTCAGTATCAGTCCTTCCAATGAACACCCAGGACTTATCTCCTTTAGGAAGGACTGGTTGGATCCCCTTGCAGTCCAAGGGACTCTCAAGAGTCTTCTCCAACACCACAATTCAAAAGCATCAAGTCTTCGGCGCTCAGCCTTCTTCACAGTCCAAGTCTCACATCCGTACACGACCACTGGAAAAACCATAGCCTTGACTAGACAGACCTTTGTTGGCAAAGTAATGTCTCTGCTTTTCAATATGCTATCTAGGTTGGTCATAACTTTATATTTACCCTAGAACCTACCTAAGGATTTAACATGCATGCTCATACACAATTAAACTCCCTGAAATTCCAATATTAGCTTGTCATTGTTTGTTTACTTGTTTTTTTTCCCCTCCTCAGTGAAGTGTAGGAAAACACAATAACAACACCTTGTTAGCTAAGGATTTAGGCTTTTAAGTTTTTAATTAATTCATTCTACAAATACTTACTGGCATTTTCCTATAGGAAAGATCTTTTGTAAGATGGAATATAAAATAACTCTGGTAGCAATCCTTAAGGATGTCTATGTTTCTTGGGGGAACTCCTCTTTGTGTTATAAAAAGCCTAATGAAATGTATCTTACAGCATAACAAAAGGGGATCATTCCAGATGCTCTTTCTTTTCAAGGGCATACCAACTACTGTTACTGTTCCAGGGTATCTGCTCCATCACCATTAGCAGATCCAGTAAACGTTTAGAGGATTTCACTAAATAATAAGCATAGAGGATTTCACTAGATAATATGCACTGAGGTATGTGGTATTTTCTCATTTGGTTCCCCAACTACTCAGAAAGCTTGATCCTTTCATTATCCCTTAGTTATTAGAGCAGAAAATCTGAGATTGATAGATACTGCTTAACTTGTCTCAGGTCACACATCCAGGAAATGGAGGAGCTGGAATGTGAGTGCAAGTCTACAAGACTGCAAAATCTATGCTCTTTCTGCAGTACTTTGGAATGTTCTGGAATCAAAGTGAGGGCCTCGGTGTCTCTAGTCTTGGGGAAAATGGGTAAGAGGGGCTTGGGAGGAGTCAGTGCATCACTGAACTCAATAATTTGCCTTTGTTTGAAGTGAAACTTGTATTATAAAAACATGTTTTTCTATAAATGGAAATTCAAATACGTATGTACATACATATATGTGTCTGCATACACACACAGGCACATTTCTCAGGTATCTCTAAATGAAAAATTCTGCACTTCATCTGTGAAGTTTTGTAATTCCTGTTTTGACTCTACTATTCATTATTACTGTTAGTGAGAATTAGTTTTCAGTTTCCCTTTGTGAAGCTTCCCTTGCTGTAAGTGGTTACAACATAAGTGATTATATGCAGAGTGGTTTACTGCAAGTTTCTATTATACTTTTCCCAGTGAGAATGGTTCTGGCAACGAGTTTATCTCCTGTTAAGCACATTTCTTCTTGGCCATGCCAAATTGCCTCAGCTATTTGGTCTTACCAGCAGTGTTAACACATGCCAGCAAGTTTCCCTGGGGAAATTAGGCAGCCCTAAGCAGCTCCAGATCTTTTATCCTCGAGTTTCTTCAAAATAACCTGGACCACTTCCAAAGTCTTCAGTTCCACCTCACTGATCCCTGGACAAGTGGTGGAAGGTTTTGAATGACCTTGATCCACTCAAATTTGAAATCACCACAGGGAACAGAAGGAAAAATTGAGAGGGAAGGATGATTCCTAAACATGACAGGTCCTCTAGAAACGGACGCAGGCCTGGTACCGGGGCCTCATGTCTTCCATTTTTCTAACTGAAAAGCTTTATCACTCATGATGTGGAGGGGGCTCTTCCGGGAAGTAGTATCCTCTGGATACTACCGGTGTGTGCGTGTGTGTGTGTGCGTGTGTGTGTGCGCGCGCACGTGCCCTCAGTCGTGTCTGACTCTTTGTGACCCCATGGACTGTAGCCCACCGGGCTCCTCTGCCCATGGGTTTTCCCAGGCAAGATTCCTGAAGTGGGTTGCTGATTCCCTCTCCAGGGAATCTTCCTGACCCAGGGATTAAACTTGTGTCTCTTATGTCTCCTGCATTGGCAGGCGGGTTCTTTACCACTGCACCACCCAGAAGCATGACTTTCTATTAGAAGAGATCAAAGATTTAAAAAGCAGGGGTCAGATTCTCCATCCTTCCTTCATTTATTTGTCCAAAAGCGAATATCCAATGTAGACAGGAGACTGAAACTGTAAGGATTTCAATTATGCAGCAGCGGCAGTGGGGATGAAATAAGAAACAGGATAAACAGCTCTTCACTCGCAAACCCTGCCATTTATCATGAACAGAAGTCATTTCAATAAAGAGGGATACATAACAGGAAAGGAAGCCATAAGAGAGCTGAGAAGGCACACAACCCAGATGCGTAGGGCTGGACAAAGTCCTAACTTTTGACACCTATGTGCACACATCCTCAGAGATTCCATGTTATATCTTCAGTCTCCCGGATGCTTATGTCACACTGGATAAACACCATGTACTCTTATAAGTGCTTTATCAACATTAACTACTTTTATCTTCATGTTGACTCTATGAAGAAGATGCTACCATCATCAGCCCCAACTGATGTCCTAGGAAACTGAGACCTTCCCTGCCCAAGGTCATGCAACTCAGCAGGGACCCTGAGGCTATGCTCTTACTGCTAAAATAGGTACCTCTCAAAAGATCTGGGAAGGAAGACCTGAACACTGTGTCATATTCTGCTGTGTTGGGAAAGTATAAGATGGGGGAACAATATTTACTCCAAGCTCTCGGCTTGAAAGAAAAGGAGGACACTAAGCTATTGCAGAAATACAGCCTGGGGGTCAGGAGAAAGGCCTGCATGAGCTGCCTGCCAGGATGCTGTGAGAACCTAATTCCAATTTCACTTTCCAGGCCAATCACAGACCTCCTAGAGTGCCCATCTCTAAGGAAGGGGGCATATAAATAATCTGTCCCCACCTTAAAAGCAATTTTTGCAGACAGCAGTTCCCCTCACCACACTTCTGCTCCACATGCAGAGGAAGATTGATGACAAAACCCCATCTCTGACAGGCAAGTCCAAAACTGCCCTCACACTGCCAGGCTTCCAGAGGAAATGAGAGCCCCGCTGGTCCAACCGGGGGAGGATCTTCTCTGTGTTGCTATTATCCATAATTCAAAAATAACTGGACCTACCAAAAGCCAGAAAACCCCAAAGAAGAGTGTGAGGAAGAAAAAATGCATCTGTCTCACAGACTAGAAAAATATCAGAAATGCATATAGGGCTCTGCGTACTCTCAGAGCAAACTATCACACTCAAAGGAAGTCCCCAGGGCCCTTCACTCACCAAACTTTATCTATGGCAGACTCTCCTTTTCAAATATCTGTCCTTTTCTTCATCCCTTCCATGCTTCTATTGCCCAGAAAACAGATATATGTTAAATACAAGTTTGACTTTTAAACGGTGTCTCACACTCTTGCCGTCTCAGGCTCCTCATCTGTAAAACGTGGGGGATAAATGAGACCTCACAGGTAGTTCCACTGTCAGTGGTGGGGTGCACGTGGCATGCCTCCTGTACTAGGGACACTCAAAACAAGCTTCTCATTTTTATTCACTTAAGCAGGTTTTGAGTTCTGGCTCATCCTCAGTAGTTTTGTGACCTTGTATATGTCATTTAACCTGGCTGAACCTCCACTGCTATCCATAAAACTCAAGGTAAAGAGGGAAAGAATTTATCATTCTGACAAGCAGAATTTCTATGAGGAAGGGAACTGTGTTTTGCATTAAAAAAAATTCACACCTTGATAAGGAGGGTCCTGACATTGTACAGGAGGCAGGGATCAAGATCATCCCCAAGGAAAAGAAATGCAAAAAGGCCAAATGGTTGTCTGGGGAAGCCTTACAAATAGCTGTGAATAGAAGAGAAGTGAAAGGCAAAAGAGAAAAGGAAAGATATACCCAGTCGAATGCACAGTTCCAAAGAATAGCAAGGAGAGATAAGAAAGCCTTCCTCAGTCATCAGTGCAAAGAAATAGAGTGAAACAATAGAATGGGAAAGTCTAGAGATTTCTTCAAGAAAATTACAGATACTAAGGGAATATTTCATGCAAAGATGGGCACAAAAAAGGACAGTATGGACCTAACAGAAGCAGAAGATATTAAGAAGAAGTAGCAAGAATACACAGAAGAATTACACGCAAAAAAAATCTTTATGACCCAGATAATCACGATGGAGTGATCACCAACCTAGAGCCAGACATCCTGGAATGTGAAGTCAAGTGGGCCTTAGGAAGCATCACTACAAACAAAGCTAGTGGAGTTGATGGAATTCCGGTTGAACTATTTCAATTCCTAAAAGATGATGCTGTGAAAGTGCTACACTCAATATGCCAGCAAATTTGGAAAACTCAGCAGTGGTCAAACTACCACACAATGGTACTCATCTCAGTTCAGTTCAATTCAGTCGCTCAGTTGTGTCCAACCCCATGAATTGCAGCATGCCAGGCCTCCCTGTCCATCACCAACTCCCGGAGTTCACTCAGACTCATGTCCATCAGGTCAGTGATGCCATCCAGCCATCTCATCCCTCTGTCATCCCCTTCTACTCCTGCCCCCAATCCCTCCCAGCATCAGAGTCTTTTCCAATGAGTCAACTCTTCAAATAAGGTGGCCAAAGTACTGGAGTTTCAGCTTGAGCATCATTCCTTCCAAAGAAATCCCAGAGCTGATCTCCTTCAGAATGGACTGGTTGGATCTCCTTGCAGTCCAAGGGACTCTCAAGAGTCTTCTCCAACACCACAGTTCAAAAGCATCAATTCTTCGGTGCTCAGCTTTCTTCACAGTCCAATTCTCACAGCCATACATGACCACAGGAAAAACCATAGCCTTGACTAGACAGACCTTTGTTGGTAAAGTAATGTCTCTGCTTTTCAATATGCTATCTAGGTTGGTCATAACTTTCCTTCCAAGGAGGAAGTGTCTTTTAATTTCATGGGTGCAGTCACCATCTGCAGTGATTCTGGAGCCCAAAAAAATAAAGTTGGCACTGTTTCCACTGTTTCCCCATCTATTTCCCATGAAGTGATGGGACCAGATGCCATGATCTTCGTTTTCTGAATGTTGAGCTTTAAGCCAACTTTTTCACTCTCCACTTTCACTTTCATCGAGAGGCTTTTGAGTTCCTCTTCACTTTCTGCCATAAGGGTGGTGTCATCTGCATATCTGAGGTTATTGATATGTCTCCCATCAACCTTGATTCCAGCTTTTGCTTCTTCCAGCCCAACATTTCTCATGATGTACTCTGCATATAAGTACTCATCTCACAGTACTCATCTCACACGCTAGTAAAGTAATGCTCAAAATTCTTCAAGCCAGGCTTCAATAGTACATGAACAGTGAACTTCCAGATGTTCAAGCTGGATTTAGAAAAGGCAGAGGAACCAGAGATCAAACTGCCAACATCCACTGGATCATTGAAAAAGCAAGAGAATTCCAGAAAAATATATACTTTTGCTTTATTGTCTATGCCTAAGTCTTTGACTGTGTGGACCACAGCAAACTGGAAAATTCTTAAAGAGATGGGAATACCAGACCACCTGACCTGTCTCTTGAGAAATCTACATGCAGGTCAGGAAGCAACAGTTAGAACTGGACATGGAACAACAGACTGGTTCCAAATAGGGAAAGGAGTTCGTCAAGGCTGTATATTGCCATCCTGCTTATTTAACTTACATGCAGAGTACATCATGAGAAACACTGTGCTGGATGAAGCACAAGCTGGAATCAAGATTGCTGGGAGAAATATCAATAACTTCAGATATGCAGGTGATACCACCCTTATGGCAGAAAGCAAAGAGGAACTAAAAAGCCTCTTGATGAAAGTGAAAGAGGAGTGTGAAAAAGCTGGCTTAAAACTCAACATTCAGAAAACTAAGATCTGGCATCTGGTCCCTTCACTTCATGGCAAATAGATGAAGAAACAGTGGAAACACTGGCTGACTTTATTTTGGGGGCCTCCAAAATCACTGCAGATGGTGACTGCTGCCATAAAATTAAAAGATACTTGCTCCTTGGAAGAAAAGTTATGATGAACCTAGACAGCATATTAAAAAGCAGAGACATTACTTTGCCAACAAAGGTCTGTCTAGTCAAAGCTATGTTTTTTCCAGTAGTCATGTATAAATGTGCGAGTTGGCCTATAAAAAAACCTGAGCACAGAAGAATTGATGTTTTTGAACTGTGGTGTTGGAATGGGTTCAGTGGAAGGACTGATGCTGAAGCTGAAACTGCAATACTTTGGCCACCTTTGGGAAGAACTGACTTATTGGAAAAGACCCTGATGCTGGGAAAGATTGAAGGTAGGAGGAGAAGAGGATGATGGAGAATGAGATGGTTGGATAGCATCACCGACTCAATGGACACGAGTTTGAGTAAACTCAAGCAGTTGGTGATGGACAGGGAGGCCTGGCGTTCTGCAGTCTGGGGGGTTGTAAAGAGTTGGACATGACTGAGCAGCTGAACTGATAAGCTCTGGCATTAGGGAGTGGGCACCCCAGCTTCAGGGAAGAGGCATAAGATGCTCTGTGTGGAATAGATCAACTTGAAATAGAGGAGGAGAGAAAAAACTGCAAAGAGGGAAAGGAATGGCCATAAAAGATCCAGTGGGGAGTTTCTACATTCCACTAGGGTAAAAGATTTATGAAATTCTACAGTAGTGTGGTAACTGAAGGGCATTATAAGAGTAAGTGGAGTCACTCAGTTGTGTCCGACTCTTTGTGACCCCATGGACTGTAGCCTACCAGGCTCCTCCATCCATGGGATTTTCTAGGCAATAGTACTGGAGTGGGTAGCCATTTCCTTCTGCAGGGGATCCTCCGGACCCAGGGATCGAACCCGGGTCTCCCACATTGTAGACAGACGCTTTACTGTCTGAGCCACCAGGGAAGTCATATATAAGAGTAAGCTTATAAAAGTATGCTTTCCTAATTTTCCATATTAATTTGTTCATATGACCATGATGCAAACCCTTCTCTTTTACACTACATTTCAGGACAGTGTAATAACAGACTCAGACAAATTTATTAGGACTGATTTTTTTTTTTAAAGGAAAGAGCCTGAGTTCCTATTTTCAGTCAACAAAGATGACCCAAAAGAAGGTACCCAGACACTTAGGTGGCCATGGAAATAGAACTTTGCATAAACTTTGGGAAGCATTGCATATTCACAGCCTCGGCAGGTTGGTGAGGAGAGCTAAATGCAATGTTATATAGATTTTGAGAGGTAAGGAGGATCCCAACTGAGAGCTAGGCTACCCAAGGAAAATCATATTAACACGGAAGATAAATGACTTAATCTCTGTGTCACATTATCTGTCTCTTGGTAGACCCTCCGTCCTTCACTCTCTCCTTCCATCCTTTGCATCCTTATGTAACCTTGCATAAAAATGCTCTAGGTGTACTTTGAAGTGCACACTTCTACATTGTACTCTGGCCTGCATCATTTCAAAGGGAAAATACTAGCTTGTCTGTTCAGCTACAGTGTCTTTCAATCTTCCAAATACACACTTTATTTTTTCCCCTTTTCAAGCCACATCATCCCAGTGAATATTCATCTGTGTAAAAGTGATTCATTATCACCTTTCATTTTTACCGACTATCTTATTGTTCATTACCTTCCAGAGGCTGGTTTCTCATTTTTGCCCTTGAATCTGCAGTTTTTATTTCCTCCGCAGACTACTTTTCATATCTCCTTTTACAGTTTCTGTGTACCTCCAAAACCATGCCTCCATGTCCTGTGATCAAGCCGAGCGGCAATCACTAAATTATTGGGTATTCTCTGCAGCTTCCGAACATCAATGTTTTCTGGCTATATAATCTGCTTGCTTTTTTCAGTGAGCCATATATTGGGAAGGATATATGGGTATTACTACTCACAAAGTTCAAAATGGAAGGGAGCTTACTCATAATAGTGCCTTTGGCTGATTTAGAGATCAACTTTCTGTTTATGATCAACTCTTATCTGTGTTGATTTTTTTTTCAATCCTCTTTGTCTTTCTGTAGTTCCATAAGACCGTGTGGCTGAGTTTCCTGTGCCTTGCAATACTATTCCTCTATCTCTAAGACCATTCTTCACTGTCAACATCTGGATTTAAAGTTCTCTCTAGCCCCTTCCTCTTTTTTGTCTTTTTTAATAAACTCATTTTACACATAAAAACAATCTCAGGCACCCTGTAATTTCTTACAGAATCTTCCCTGAAATATTCACCCTGAACATATGGCACCTCTCTCTGGGCCCACTTTTTTTTTTCTTTGAATGAAAGTCAGAAGAGAATGGATCAGTCATACTTGCCAACCCAGGAACATTATCAATTATCATCATTGGCTCATCAAAGTCTCCTGCTTTATTTTATAAATTTCTGTATTTCCTTTTTTTCACACTGTCTTATGTTCATTTGTTTGCATGTGTTCATATAGTCATTTCTCCTGTAATACTTGTTTTGTAACAGTGAATTTGTTCCAATGCCAAGGATATAAAGAAAAAAAAAATTGAGCATGGTTCAAACTTCATATCATGTGTAATTCCATCCAGGAGAAACAATAGGTGAGTGAAGTAAACTGCACCCTGCTGACTAGAGCCTGGTAGGAATACACCACACACACAGTCACACACACACACATACATCCCTTAAATATCTACCAACTACCTCAAGTCACCACGTGTGTTATAAACCATATATTCACAACTGTGTTAACAACTTTCTAACTTCAGATAAGCATCATTCCATCATCCCATAATAACTCACAAACTGCAACCTTTCCCACATTCAAGCCCACTTTCACAAGAAAACTTCTGATCTCCTTGAAAGCAAAAGTAGGAGTATGTATGCACTGCAGTGCATGTGCTTTTAACTTAATGTTAAAAGCTTAAAATTGTGCATGCTTAATTGTGCTGCAGTTTTTATTAAGTTTCTTTTTCATGTCCCTGACAAAGCTTTTCATGTTCTCCCCAAAACAGTCTCACAAGTGTTGTATTTTTGTACAGCAAGATGATTTTAGAAAAGAATATGCTGTATTATGAAAAACTGACTATTTTGTCATTTGGAGAACATGTATATTTAATTTATGAAACCCACATTGTGTTATAAATGTCATTCTGCTTCCTTCTATCTGTCGTTATTCTGAGCACTATGCTTTCAGATCTTATGGTTTCTAATTACTGCATACTACTCCTCCACATTTTATCCATTCTCCCATGGGTACCCAATATTTTCTACTATAAATGCCATTAAAATAAACAACCTTGACAAAAGAAACTTTACAGATTCACAAAAACTTTCTTTCACACATACCCAGAAGCAGAATTGCTAGGTGACATGTGAGCAAACCCTTACTTATCCTAGAGTACCCACTAGCTTTCAAGAACTCATATAATGGTCTACCGTCTCCACAACAAAGCATAAGCATGTTTATGACTCTACCTGAGTTCATAGCATTCTAATTTTTGCCTGTTTATCATACATTCCCTTCTTTGCCATTTCTTCTTAGTCTTTGGACACAGCTTCAGATCAGTTATGATCCTTCTGACTCAGCCCTACTCCGTAGACTCACTTTGTACCAATACACCTCCAGCTCTGCAATTCACATTATTTTCTCCATGGTCTATATCCATCCTCTGGTTACACTGATTTTGCCACCACCTTCCTCTGTTTTCTCAATAAATATTCCACCAGTTCTGCCGGGCCCAGGCTGCCTGTCTGCTTGTTAGTACAGACTGTCATATCTAATTTCCTCCTTTTATTCATTCATTCCCCTGTAAGTAAAATGTGGACACTAGCTCACCTCCAAAGATCTACCTAGCCTTCTCTCACATATTATCTCTTCTGTAAAGAATTCTTTAACTACTTCATTGAAAGTGAAAATAATCCCCTTCTTCCACAAATCTGTTACTTATTTTTTACCTCTCTGCTTTGTTAATATTTGTTTTATATATCTCTTTTCCTAAGGGATTCCTGATCTACTTGAGGACAGGGCATTTGTCTTATCTTCATTTTCCCCTCATTTAGTAGGCTCTCGAAAACTCTTCCTTGAGTGATTGCATGTATGAGCAAAAAATGAATAAATCAAATGTTATTTTGTATCAAGTACCCTTAAGTAATCAAAGTTTGCAATGCCCAATATGTTAGTCACAATTTAAAACTCTTTATTAACATAGAAAAAAAAATAAGATGAGATGATTTTTAATTAAAAATCCTGTATCTTAAAACCGATTCACAAAGGAGATTGCTTGATTATTTGTTGCTTTATTTTTTTTTCTCTGAAGAGGATGTTTTATTAATTAGCCTTTCTAGTTCATATCCCTTTTCTAGAGTTATCATACTGTGTATCAGTAATGCTGGGATCTGCTAAAATTAAATATAATTGATAATGAATTCAGCAGCCAATTCTCACATTATTCTCAGGTGAATTCCAGTTGACTCAATTCATCCTTTCTCTCACAATCCCTTAGATGAATATTATTAAATATTAAATAGGAGTTAGGAAGGATTATGGTTCTGCATTATTTGTGTAGGAACATATGTTACTTTACGAGTGTTTGTGTTTGTGTGTGTGTGTGTGTGTGTGTAAATGCAGAGCCTGGCCCTCCCAATTCTCTCAAGACTACTCTAGTTTTAGCATCAGAAGTCCTGTATCCCAGGACTCACTTTCAATTCTGGGCAAGTTAAGTTGGTCATCTTAGGTATAAACCTGCTTCATTTACATGCAGTGTTTTAACCAGGCATTTAAGACTTTGTATGGTCTAACATTGATTTTCTTTTCTGTCGTATTTTTAGCAAAGCTTCCTTCAGTCTACTTTCTAGAAAAACTAAACGAGAGCATGCTCTTTACACATGCACTGCTTTTCTTGCCTGCAGTGTTGCATGTCTAAATCCCTCCTGCTTGTCAAGGGCTAGTTAAAATGTTCTTTCTTTCACCACATGTGCCTTTCTCTACCCACAGACTCTCCAGTATCAGAATATGGCTTTTGATGCGGATGCATTTCTGCCTTCAATTACAATATCTTGATGGGTCTTAATGCTTTGTCCTAAACAAGGAATTGATGTTAACCAGATGATTACATGATGTAGTGCAGACTCTGCTCATGGTATGTAAATTAATCTTGTATATGACTCATTAAATGTCCAGCTTTCCTTGTAATCTTTCAATACCAATTATTCAGTTTATTAACCAGTTTTGTTTTCCAGTATCTAATGCATGACAAATCCTTTCAATGACCATAATTATTGTATTTGTGTTTTTTAAATTCATCTCTATAACTGAGGGAGAGAGGATTGTACAACAGAATGAGCATATGCATTGAAGCTATACATACAAGAGTTTAAATTCTAGTTTTTCCTTTTACCATCTTGGATGAGTAACCTAAATTCACTAAGCTTCAATTTCTGCATATTTGAAATGGACAGAAAACATCTTCCCTACAGACATATCATGCAGCTTAAAAATAATGAATATAAAGTGTCAATAAACTTTTCAATAAAGAGATACATAGGAAATATTTCTGACTTTGTGGACCATACCGCCTGGCAAACTACTCAACAACCCCTGTAGTGTGAAAATTGCCATAGACAATAAGTAAATGAAGGAGGTGCCTATATTCCAATACAATTTGTGTCACAAAAATTGTGAGACAGATTTAGCTGTTGGCTAGTTTAGCAACTCCCAATGTGTATTAAGCACTAAATAAATGGGGACCAGTATTTCCATGAACTACTTTTTCTTCCCTTCCTGAGCATTTTGATCTTGTAGTCTTAATCCAAATTAAGCTCAAACTAATGCAGCATTTGCCAACAAATGTAGTAGGTTTAGTTTCTGGTTTTTCCATAACATCTTCCATACAAGTATTATAGGAAAATTATATGAGCCAATGTACTAGTCTATTCCTGGTAGGGACAGAACACTGAAGATTCCAGTTTTGAGAATGTTAACTCCTGATTCCCCGTTTTCCTATTCAAGTACAGTCCCCAATGCCCCCAGTACTACATCTTCTATCTTGTGGTTGTTTTTGTGTACTCTTCCTGAAGCCCTATGGACCTTAGCTCACTAAACTCCTCCGTCCACGGGATTTCCCAAGCAAGAATACTAGAGTGGGTTGCCATTTCCTTCTCCAGGAAATCTTTCTGATTCAGGAATCAAATCCACGTCCCTTGCATTGGGAGATGGATTCTTTACTGCCGAGCCAGTGCAGAAGATGTAAGAGATGTGTGTTTGATCCCTGGGTCAGGAAGATCCCCTGCAGAAGGGCAGGGCAACACATTCCAGTATTCTTCCCTGGAGAATTCCACGGACAGAGGAGCCTGGCAGGCTCCAGCTCATGGGGTCGCAAAGAATAGGACAAGACTGAAGCTACTTAGCACACACACATTACCCAGTACCTAACATCATCATGGTCTAGTCATGGAGCATGTTATAAGCTCTGAGAGGGCCTGGGATTAACCAGCTACCATAAGCTCAGTGCCCTGGTATGAAGACTGGATACTCAAGTTTTCTCAAGATAACATTTCTCCCAAATATGTTAATTTTCCCCCAAATTTGATGTTTTAATTTTTTTAATGGCTGTGTAGCTTGTCAGAGAACTTTACTGGTCTCTATAATCCAGATGGTCTCACTTTGGGCTATAAGTTAGAATCATTTGAAAAAAGTATGAAAACCAAATTTTTCTTGCATGCATGCTAAGTCACTTCAGTCATGTCCAACTCTTAGAGACGAGGAATTTCAGTCCTCCCCAGGTTCCTCAGGTTACTCTGCCAGGTTACTCCAGGTAAGAATACCGGAGTGGGTTACCATGCCCTCCTCCAGGGATCTTCCCGACCAAGGGATCAAATCCACATCTCTTAGGTCTTCTGCATTGGCAGATGGATTCTTTACCAGTAGCACCACCTGGGAAACCCTAAAAGTGAAAGTGAAAGTTTCTCAGTCGTGTCCGACCCTTTTTGCAACAACACGGTCTGCATAGTCCATGGAGTTCTCCCAGACGGAATACTGGAGTGGGTAGCCTTTCTTTTCTCCAGGGGATCTTCCAACCCAGGGATCAAACCCAGGTTTCCTGCATTGCAGGCAGATTATTTACCAGCTGAGCCACAATGGAAAGCCAAGAATACTGGAGTGGGTAGCCTATCCCTTCTCCAGGGGATCTCCCTGACCCAGGAATTGAACTGGGGTCTCCTGCATTGCAGGCAGATTTTTTACCAACAGAGCTAAAGGGAAGCCCCTAGACCAGCTAAAAAAGCAATGACTGTAAAAATATAAATTAGATTTTAGCAAATTGTAAAACTTCTCTCATTAAACAATATGATAAAGAAAATAAATTTTCAAGACACAGTTCGAGAGAAAAGTTTCTATAAAACATATATCTGACAAAAGACTGGGGTCTAGGATATGTAAAAACAAGCAAATGACAATAAAACCCTTCAGCTTAATAGTAAGTAGATAAGAACCTAATGTAAGTGGCCGAACAACTTAAAAGTCACAAAAGAAGATAGATAAATGGTCAGTAAGTGTATGAAAAAATGGTTGATATTACTTGTCAGTACAATGAGATACCAATGTATGTATGCCAAAATGACTATAATTAAAAATATTGATCACCAAACTTATTGTGCTAATCACATCATGATGGATGTAAATCAAAAAGAATTCAGTGCCACATGTCAATTTTATCTCCAATATACTGGAAGAACAAGAAAATAAAGTTAAGGAAGCACTTGTTTTCTCTTTAGGGGAAGGAAAAAAAAAAAAAAGATGTCATCAAATGCTGGTGAGGTTGTGGAACAAACTAGGATTCTCTTGTAAATTGTTGGTGGGAATGCAAAAAATGGTGCAATCTTCTAGAAAAAAAAAGTTTAGGCAATGTCTTGTAAGATGGCACTAAGCTTACCCTAAGGCCTAGTGATTCTCCTCCTACAAAAGGAAAACATATGTTCACAAAAGGACTTGTGAAAGAACGCCCATAGTAGGTTTACTTATAATAGCTAAAAACTGGAAGCAGCCAAAGTGCCCTTTAAAAGAGAATGGATAATAAACAAAATGCAGTATGTTTATATAATACTGCACTACAAAACTCAACAATAAGAAAAAATATACTATTAGAGGCATTAGCCTAGATAAACCTCTAAAGTGTTATGCAAAGTGAACAATGCCTTATACAAGTGAATACATAGCAAATGATTCGATTTGTGTGAAATTCTCAAAAAGTTGATAATCTGGGGTGAGGAAAAAATTCAGATTAATGATGGCCTCTGGGGAGTGGAGGCAAGAAACTGACTGGGAAAGGGCATGAGGAAACTTTCTGGAATGACAAAAATATTCTATACCATGATAGAAGCTTGGGTTACAGAGGTTCATGCATTTACTAAAACTCAGCAAATAGACTAAGATATGTGCAATTGCACCCCACTCCAGGACTCTTGCCCGGAAAATCCCATGGGCGGAGGAGCCTGGTAGGCTGCAGTCCATGGGGTCGCTGGGAGTCGGACATGACTGAGCAACTTCACTTTCACTGTTCACTTTCATGCATCGGAGAAGGAAATGGCAACCCACTCCAGTGTTCTTGCCTGGAGAATCCCGGGACGGGGGAGCCTGGTGGGCTGCCATCTATGGAGTCGCACAGAGTCGGACACGAATGAAGTGACTTAGCATGTGCATTTCATTGTATGTAAATTTTATAACAAAAGACAAATGTAAACACTATTGTATTCTTGTTAAGGATATGCAAGCTGACATACTCAGTGTGCAAAGATCTGCAATCTGCTTCAAAATGTACCAACGGAATGCATTACTAGATGATGTTCAGGTAGATATTTAATAAAGCAAATCTAGCAAACTTTTAAACGTAGAATCCAAATGAAAAATATACAGATGTTCAGTGTAAACTCCTTTCAATTTTTGTGTACATACAGCTTTTTATAATATAATGATTCTACCCTGAGATTGTGACTTCATTCGTCTGGGAGTAGTATCTAGACATTGGTTTTGTTTTGTTTTGTTTCCTTTTGTTTTGAGAAAGCTTTCCAGATTAATCTAATGAATAGTAGACTCAAGAACAACTGCACCAACATTTTTCAAATCCACCCCAGGGAATATGGACCACTTCCTGCATATATTCATTCAGAGATTAGATTTCTTCTCTAAATTTGACAAACTTTTTGCAAACACAAGTCTGCCACCCTGCTGACTTGAGCCTTACCATCGCAGGGTGGACCCTCTCACCCTGCCTCACACACAGCATCACCACCCTTGCTTCCTGACTCAAGTCCCAGGCAACCAAGCCCACCGATTCCTCCTTAGGGACCATCACTGAAATGCTCCCCACTGCCTTTATATTCTATCCCATCACAGTCTTTTCTCTTGCTTGTTTCACTGACATTTCAGTATGCCTGAGGTTTCTGCTTCTGTTACAGAAGACAAAACTGAGACATCAGGTCATAAGAGTAGATAAGAATATACTACTGGTAATGTCTTACTAGACTCAAAGAAAGTTCCTATTTTATCTGATGAAAGATCACCTTTTCTTATCACCATCAAGACAGGTTTTGGTTAAATGTTATATATATATATATATATAAATTATTCCAGATTCATGCAAGCATGTTTCATTCTGTGGCATGGAAGCAAAAATCCCTCAACTAGCTGTTTGTGGAAAAAAGTAGAGTAATAATTCTCTGTTCCAAGACAGACAAAACAAGGACATGTATTTATCAGAAAGATACAAGCACTCCTGTGCTAAATCAGCTTCTCTTCTCAAACCTGACTGGGAGCTCTACCTACCTTTGATTTTCTGTTGTCAACACAGCCCTAGCATCTGGGAGGTTCTTAGTAATTAAGACCAATGTGAAAGTAATTCACCAGAAATTCCTGCATTCCTGCAACATGATTAAGTCATATGTATCTGTGTACCTGTAAATAGCCTATAATCCCAAGATTAATTCACATAGTCAGTTGGTATGATAGCTATTTGGGCTTCTCTGATAGCTCAGTTGGTAAAGAATCCGCCTGCAATGCAGGAGACCCCAGGTCAATTCCTGGGACAGGAAGATCTGCTGCAGAAGGGATAGGCTACCCACTCCAGTATTCCAGCCTAGAGAATTCCATGGACTATATAGTTCATGGGGTCGCAAAGAGTTGGACACAACTGAGCAACTTTCACTATGAAAGTTATTAAAATCACTTTTTACAACTAAGAAAACTGGGGTGTATAGAGGTAAAATAGCTTGCCAACCCAGAAAATAGCAAAGTTGGTATTCTAGCCCAGATCTTCCTCTAAAGACCATGTTCTTCCCATGTCATCATTCTCCTTTCCACAGAGCTCAACAGAAACAAGAAACTGTGACCCATTCTCTCCAATATCAATGAGGCTTCCTTCTCTTCCCTCAAAAGCTTGACCAGGGTTCATTACCAGCATCACAGAATACATAATGTCGCCAACACAATCTTTCCTTTCTTTTATTTGCCTGCCAAGCAAAGCTCAGACACTCCCCTTTGCCTTCTTTAAATCATTGGAGGATTCTGTTGTTTGAGTGGAAGGTATCTGTCACAGGTGTTGCTCATCATTTTCCTTTGCAAAAAGATCTGTGCAAGGAGCATTGCTGGGTTGTATAAATCACACGCCTACTAGCTGCCACTTTCGGTCTGATGAGGGAGAGAGAAATAAACTGCTGGCAAACAATCAGAACTGATGGCTTTTTTTCTCTGACATGTCATCCTGCTTGTACTGCCAACTGTCATGGCATCATTTGTCTTTGTTACCAGCACCCTGGGTTAAGCAAGAATTAGGTACCGCAAAGGGACTTTGCTGGGTGAATTACTTCAGAAGGCTGTAAACACTTTCTTGAGACCATTTATGTATTTTACTGTGATGTTTGCAGGTCCTCTTGTCCAATCCTGTTGTGATAGGAGTCAGGGGTCCCACAAAAGCTTTCAGCTTTCCTAGAAATTGGCGTATACCAGCAAAGTTTGCAAAAACATGTGGTGACTAGTAGCCTAGTAGGATTTTTCCATATATGAAAACTCAAGTCATAACATTAGGGGGGGAAAAGTGGGTAGAAATGTCCAGAGTTCCTGCTCACAATCCTTTCTCCTCTTCCTTCCCCTCCTCCTACTCTTTCCTCCCTCTCTCTCTCTCTTCCTCCTTCAAGTAAGAGGAGGGTATTCTGGTGGAAAGGACCACAGTTATAAAGTAGAAGCTTGGAATTTGTAATCTTCATCTGATGTGATTGGTAAAGTCTTATGTTGGATTCGTCTAATAGCCAAACTTGAACCTAGATATTTATTTAAGAAGTGACTCCAAGCCAGAGAAGCCAGACAGAGAAGGAAAGGGAAGCAATGCTGCTGCTGCTGCTGCTAAGTCGCTTCAGTTGTGTCCGACTTTGTGAGACACCATAGCCGGCAGCTCACCAGGCTCACCCGACCATGGGATTCTTCAGGCAAGAACACTGGAGTGGGTTGCCATTTCCTTCTCCAATGTATGAAAGTGAAAAGTGAAAGTGAAGTTGCTCAGTCGTGTCCAACTCTTTGCGACCCCATGGACTGCAGCCCACCAGGCTCCTCTGCCCATGGGATTTTCCAGGCAAGAGTACTGGAGTGGGGTGCCATTGCCTTCTCCAAGGGAAGCAATAAAAGTCCATTAATACAGGTTATTTTAGGAGGTTGGGATTAACACGTGCACACTGCTATATATAAAAAAGATAACCAATAAGGACCACAGTACACACTGCTTAACATGTTCACATTAACATGTATGTATTAATATGTACATGAACATGAATTAACATGTTTACACTGCTATATATAAAAGAGATGATCAGTAAGTATAGCACAAAGAACTATACTAAATATTTTGCAATAACCTATAAGGAGAAAGAATCTAAAATTCTGTGCTTGTGTGTGTGTGTGTGTGTGTGTGTGTATACACACTTACATTATATACACTTTACTGTCTGAGCCACCAGGGAAGTCCGGTTTATATATATATAGGCTGCCGTCTATGGGGTCGCACAGAGTCGGACACGACTGAAGTGACTTAGCAGCAGCAGCAGCAACATTATACATATATCTCTCTCTCTCTCTGAATCATTGTGCTGTGCACCTGAAACTAACACAACATTATAAATCAGACTCAGGTATACTTCAACAACAACAACAAAAATTAAGCAGGTTATCACTGTGGGAAGTGTGTTAGTCAGTCAGTCAAGTCTGACTCTTTGTGACCCCAGGGGCAACCCACTCCAGTACTCTTGCCTGGAAAATCCCAGGGACGGAGGAGCCTGGTGGGATGCAGTCCATGGAGTTGCTAAGAGTTGGGGACGACTGAGCGACTTCACTTTCACTTTTCACTTTCATGCATTGGAGAAGGAAATGGCAACCCACTCCAGTGTTCTTGCCTGGAGAATCCCATGGTCAAGGGAGCCTGGTGGGCTGCCGGCTATGGGGTCGCACAGAGTCGGACATGGCTGAAGCTACTTAGCAGCAGCAGCAGCAGCAGAGTGTAGCCTGCCAAGCTCCTCTGTCCATGGGATTCTGTAGGTAAGAATACTGGAGTGGGTAGCCATTTCCTTCTCCAGGGGATCTTCCTGACTCAGGGACTGGACGCAGGTCTCCTGCATTGCAGGCAGATTCTTCACTGTCTAAGCCACCTGGGAAGCCCTTGCTGTGGGAAACGGGCTCATTCACACTGGGGACTTCTAGTGGAAAGCAGAGCCTCCTCCAGAGTGGTTCCACCTGAAGAACAAGGAAGCTGGCTGGCTGCGCACCAACCCCTGTTTATCTGGGCTGAGACCTACATCACAGGGCCTGCTAATAGCCTCAGGTTCCCTTGTAAGCAGGTAGAGTGTGCACCTAGGGCCATAGAAAGCCCTTAGGGAAAGAGGTGCAGTGACTGCAGGAAGAAGTTTTCATCACGCATAACAAAAGTGAGGGCTGGGGATGTATGGGCATGCCACCAGCAGTGCCTGCTGCAGATAAATACCACTCTGGGGGGTGGGGGACAAAATTGGTGGCAAAGAAAAAACTTCAAAGTAAAGAAAGTTGGATAGTGCATACTTACTTAATTTCTTTGATGAGATCTGCACGTTTTCAACAGCTTCTCTAAAGGCATTGTAAATTATTATACATAGGGCAGAAAAGAAACCTGCAAGTATTCATTTATTCAGAGTCTGTTTCCTATTTATAAAGAAAAGGTGATCATTAGGCACAAGCATGTTTTAGCCAAAAAAAAAAAAAAGGAAAGAAAATCCTGTCAAATTAATACAAATTGTGATTCACTGCCAAAGGTATGAAACTTTCTATATGTAGAACTGTGTTACTATAATATTATTCTGATTTCCTCTACAATGTATTTCTCATTCACATCTGTATGGACAAGAAGAAATAATCAGTTGGGATCTTCAGTTTGTAAAATAATTATGGTCCCAAGTTTCTGATTAAATTTTTAATATTTTTCATAGTTAGCCCTCTAAAGACTTCCTTTTACTCATCAATTTTAATTTTTTAAGTCAATAATTTTCTTAGATGAAGACACTGAAGAGTTATTAAGTATGTGCTTTACACAAAGCTATTGGATATAGCAATCAGGATTCAGAAATGTCTCTAGAAAAAGAAAAACTGAAACACAGGATTTAATTTATTGAGGATAATTGTACCATCTTGCATTTAGATTGTAAAATATTAATAGCATTGGTACAAGGTAGAAGGCAACATGATTTATGAAACATGTTGAAGGATTATAGGATATATATTTGATAGGGACTTATGGAAGGTCTTAAGGGGAAGACAGAATGAACCTGAAGTCAAAGTTGCTACCAAAATTTCTGCCTTGAACAACTGGATAAATACTATTTGTAATTATTAAGAAATATCATAAAACTTTAATTGGTTACATAGAAATCCTAGACTTAGATCGTGAATATCTATCATCAGAAACAAAACTGAGTTTTCATTGTTTTATGAAATCTTTGAGCATGTTAATATTTTACAAAAACTGTTACTAAAACTTACTTAATCTTCATTAGAAGGAGCTACTTTCACAGTTTTTAGCAAGTCAAGACCTGATCTCATCACGATTTCCTTTCCACACATCCTTCCCCACCCCAAGTTAGAATTAATGTCTTCCTCTGTCACAGGGCAGTATCTGTTTCTGGTCTACTCTAGCACTTTACATAGCTTTCCTTACTTCAAAGACATCAAAGCTGACTGTTTCTCTTCCAGTTGATGTCATGGCTAAGGTCTTCGACTCTGGAGCCAGACTCCTTGTATTTGAATCCCAGGTACTAAGTGGGTGGCAGAAGATAAGACTGGTTGTACAGCGTTACTTACTCAATGGACATGAGTTTGGGCAAACTCAGGGAGATAGTGAAGGGCAGGGTAGCCTTGCATGCTGCAGTTCATGAGGTGACAAAGAGTCAGACAAGACTTAGTGACTGAACAACAACAACTAATTGTCAAAAGTAACCTTCTAATTGTCAAGAACAACTTTCCTGATGTTCAAGCTGGTTTTAGAAAAGGCAGAGGAACCAGAGATTAAATTGCCAACATCCGCTGGATCATGGAAAAAGCAAGAGAGTTCCAGAAAAGCATCTATTTCTGCTTTATTGATTATGCCAAAGCCTTTGACTGAGTGGATCACAATAAATTGTGGAAAATTCTGAAAGAGATGGGAATACCAGACCACCTGATCTGCCTCTTGAGAAATTTGTATGCAGGTCAGGAAGCAACAGTTAGAACTGGACATGGAACAACAGACTGGTTCCAAATAGGAAAAGGAGTTCGTCAAGGCTGTATATTGTCACCCTGTTTATTTAACTTATATGCAGAGTACATCATGAGAAACGCTGGACTGGAAGAAACACAAGCTGGAATCAAGATTGCCTGGAGAAATATCAATAACCTCAGATATGCAGATGACACCACCCTTATGGCAGAAAGTGAAGAGGAACTCAAAAGCCTCTTGATGAAAGTGAAAGTGGAGAGTGAAAAAGTTGGCTTAAAGCTCAACATTCAGAAAACGAAGATCATGGCATCCGGTCCCATCACTTCATGGGAAATAGATGGGGAAACAGTGGAAACAGTGTCAGACTTTATTTTTCTGGGCTCCAAAATCACTGCAGGTGGTGACTGCAGCCATGAAATTAAAAGACGCTTACTCCTTGGAAGGAAAGTTATAACCAACCTAGATAGCATATTGAAAAGCAGAGACATTATTTTGCCAACAAAGGTTCGTCTAGTCAAGGCTATGGTTTTTCCTGTGGTCATGTATGGATGTGAGAGTTGGACTGTGAAGAAGGCTGAGCACCAAAGAATTGATGCTTTTGAACTGTGGTGTTGGAGAAGACTCTTGAGAGTCCCTTGGACTGCAAGGAGATCCAACCAGTCCATTCTGAAGGAGATCAGCCCTGGGATTTCTTTGGAAGGAATGATGGTGAAGCTGAAACTCCAGTACTTTGGCCACCTCATGTGAAGAGTTGACCCATTGGAGAAGACTCTGATGCTGGGAGGGACTGGGGGCAAGAAGAGAAGGGGATGACAGAAGATGAGATGGCTGGATGGCATCACTGACTCAATGGACGTGAGTCTGAATGAACTCCGGGAGTTGGTGATGGACAGGGAGGCCTGGCATGCTGCGATTCATGGGGTCGCCAAGAGTCGGACACGACTGAGCGACTGACCTGATCTGGTCTGAACCTTTTATAGGTCAGCTCATCTTTCAGAGTCTAAATTTCTATATCTATCAAATAAGAATACTTCACAATCTGATGTCACGGGATGGACATTTGGATTAGTGAGTAATACGTTTTAAAGAAATAGAATAAAGTCATCTATTACTATCATGAGCCCTCAGTGGACACACAATTTGCGATCACTGTCCCTCACAATGCTTAGGAAAATGTCTCGTACTTCATGGACATTTAATGCGTGATCATTTAATGGATTTTGTTTTGTTAATTTTTCTATTTCTTCTCAAATACAAATGACTGGAGATTTTAGAGAACTCAAACTGAGTTCCTCTTCAAAGGCCCAGCTAACCCTGGAGTTGACAGACAATAGCAAGACCCTGCTCCAGGTCAGCAGGCTCCGTAATGCACTCAGGTGGTTAAGTACTGTGGGAAAAACCGGGCCTAAATGAACCAAAAAGTCCCTGATATCATGACCAGTGATGGGTCTTTATTTGAAGGTAGCCTTGTCAATAAACTCTGATATATCCTTTTAAAAGCTTATTAATTAAATTATTATAGATGAAAAGTAAAAACATTTTTGTGATAGAATCATTTCAGTGGGATAATCCAAAGATCAGCTGGTAAGCAAAATATATCAAATGAAATAGTCCTGGTCAGTATGTATCATTAGCAGTAAAGTGACAATTTCAATGCACATACTCTCTCTGCTGGGTCTAAGAGAGGAACAGAATGACAAAGAAGGGCCAGGATTATCCAGGTCCATTAAAGAACCACAAAGCAATAAATGCCCACCTTTCCAAGAAGTCATCATTCACATATTGTTGCTACACTATAAATTGATTGATTAACCAATTTTAAACATCAAGTCATTCAGCTTGAGCTGCTGAACACAAGATTGGTGGTAAGGTTTTATTTATTTATTTTGTTAAGAAGCATTATTGACTTACAACATTGTGAGTTCCAGGTACACACCAGAGTGACTTGATATTTCTATCCATTATAAAATGATTTCTCACCACATAGCATGCCTTTTTTCATGCTTTGTCACATCTCTGTGTCTGGTCCCTTCACTAGATTTTACATACTTTATCTTTTTTATTAGTGTATCACTATAGAACCTAGCACAGTGATCTGCTGGGTTCTGGAGGGTTAGATATTCAACGTTTGTTGAACTGAATAGCAAGTTACAGCTTAGAAAATCTGACACAGTAGAAAGAAAATGGGCTTTGAAATCAGTCAGATGTGAGTCAAAGTCATGTCATGGATGTTTATTAATTATATACTATTCAAACACACACACAACACACAGAAGTCACTCAGTCATGTCCGACTCTTTGCGACCCCATGGATTGTAGCCCACCAGGCTCCTGGGTCCCTGGGATTTTCCAGGCATGAATACTGGAGTGGGTTGCCGTTTCCTTCTCCAAAGGAGAAGTACTATTCAAACTGCTAACTAAACCTGAGACTCAATTCCCTCATTTACACCATGGGACTGATAGCTGCTGCCTGTGAAGGGGACCAATCAGATCACAAGTTCAGTGGGATGACTCCTGAGGTAAACAGAAATGGGCCCGTGGACATGAACATGTGGAGTGTAAGGAGCAAGAAGTGTAGAGGACACAGAAACTACTGGGCAAAGCCCTACAGACCACTGTGCTTATACTCCTGTCACCTGTGCCTAATCACAATGTGATTAGGTTCACATAAAGAACCTAAAGTGGAGCGGATGCGAAGCTTTTTAGATAAAATGAAATAATAGCTAACTCTCAAACACTGCAAGGACATGCAAATCTGTGCCTGGACTCCTCCGGCTCCCTTTCTTCCCTTCACTCTGTGAAACAAAGCTATTCCACTTTATATCCTCTGTAATATATTTTATAAGACCATGCCAAGGAAGCTTAATCTATTTCACACATGGAAGGGCAACAGAGAAGAGTGATCACGGGATGAGGGATGAGGTGTGCCTCCAGGAGCATTAGACCTAGCCGTCAGTGTACGCCAATACACGTCTGATACCTGAAATTAATCCCGCAGCAGTGGAAAAGCTTAGTCATGCAGGCTGCACATCTAGCTGAAAGCAAAATCAACAAACTCAAAACACGTGCAGGAGGTTGCCTTTGAAGCTTAAGGATTACTTTCTCTGTTTGCCATAACAAAGCCATAATAATGGTCATGCTCATTTTTACATTAAAGACCTTCATATTTTTCCTCATCTCTATGGTTTAATTAAATATCAATTATAGATCTTCCTTGGCTTATGATGGAGTTACATCTCGATAAACCCATGGTAAACTGGAAATACCATACATCAAAAATGCATGTAATGCAATCAGCCTACCAAATATCATGGTTTAGCCTTGCATACATTAAATGTGCTCACAATACATCCATTAGCCTTGTAGTTGTTCTGTCGCCAAATCATGTCTGACTCTGCAAGACTTAGCCTACATTAGCCTACAGGTGGGCAAAATCATCTAATATACAGTTTGTTTTATAATAAAGTGTTGAATATTTTGCGTATTTTATTGAATTCTGTACTAGAGCTGAAAGTGAGAATGGTTGTGTGGGTACAGAATGGTTGTGGGTGTATTAGTCATTTACCGTCATGATCAGGTGGTTAGCTGGGAGCTGAGCCTTGTTTTAACTGTCCAGAATGACAGGAAAATATCATATTGCATACTGCTAGCCTGGGAAAAGATTAAAATTCAAAGTATAGTTTCTACTGAATGCATAACGCTTTCACACCCTTATAAAGTCAAATGTTATAAGCTGAACCAGTGACAGTCAGGGAAAGTCCGCATATCTATTTTGACAGTATATCATACTGCTAATAGTTTAAGAAATGAGCTATGGAAGCAAAAACCTGACTTCAAATCCTTGTTCTTACCCTAAGATCTTCAGGTTCCTAACCTGTATGCATGCGTGTGAGCTCAGTCGCTTCAGTCGTGTCTGTGTCTTTGTGACCCAATGAACTGTAGCCTGCCAGGTTCTCAGTCCATGGGATCCTCCAGGTAAGAATATCGGAGTGGGTTGGCATGCTCTTCCACAGGGGATCCTACCGACCCAGCGACTGAGCACGCGTCTCCTCCACTGCAGGAAGACTGTACTACTGAGCTATCAGGGAAGACCCACCGCCCTGCCTACCTGTATAAGGCTATATTAAGATATATCTTTCAGGGACTATTATGAGGATAAATTTAGATAATATGTAAAAAGCACTTAGTGTGGGGCTTACATAATAGCTATTTTTATTTAATTGCTATATATTCCATGCATACCTATACATATGTGGGTATGTATGTGTACTAGGCAATCATTCACTATACTTTAATGCTGATATTATAATATTCAGTTCAGTCAGTCGCTCAGTCATGTCTGACTCTTTGCAACCCCATGAATCCCAGCACGCCAGGCCTCCCTGTCCATCACCAACTCCCAGAGTTCACTCAAACTCATGTCCATCGAGCTGGTGATGCCATCCAGCCATCTCATCCTCTGTCATCTCCTTTTCCTCCTGCCCCCAAGCCCTCCCAGTGTCAGAATCTTTTCCCATGAGTCAACTCTTTGCATGAGGTGGCCAAAGTACTGAAGTTTCAGCTTTAGCATCATTCCTTCCAAAGAACACCCAGGACTGATCTCCTTTAGAATGGACTGGTTGGATCTCCTTGCAGTCCAAGGGACTCTCAAGAGTCTTCTCCAACACCACAGTTCAAAAGCATCAATTCTTCAGCACTCAGCTTTCTTCACAATCCAAGTCTCACATCCATACATGACCACTGGAAAAACCATAGCCTTGACTAGACGGACCTTTGTTGGCAAAGTAATATCTCTGCTTTTGAATATGCTATCTAGGTTGGTCATAACTTTTCTTCCAAGGAGTAAGCGTCTTTTAATTTCATGGCTGCAGTCACCATCTGCAGTGATTTTGGAGCCCCCCCAAAATAAAGTCTGACACTGTTTTCACAGTTTCCCCATCTATTTCCCATGAAGTGATAGGACCAGATGCCATGATCTTCATTTTATGAATGTTGTTTAACATTATAATATTAGGCTTCTTCAAATTCATAAGGATTATGTCTCAAGATGTTCATGAACCCTGAAAGTTACCCTCAGTGGCATATATAACCTATAAAATGTAGTAGCTTGAACTATTACTGTATGTCCAGCAATACATTTTAAAACCATGAAGCTATTAAGCAATAAGGATGCCGAATGGGCAGCTGAACCCACTTACTAGCAAAGTAACAGCCCTGTACATCAGTCTTACAGTCTCATTCCTGCCTCAGAGAAATTAAATCTATTACTGTTCTCCATCTGTATCTACAGGGTTACTATCAAATACTCAAACCTGTGATTACTGGATGCACGGACACCAACGATCCACCATCTCTTTGATATAGCATGCATCCTTGCCTTGTCTTCCCTTTCCCTGTGGTTCTAGCAGCTTGAATAAAGTCATCAATTCCTCCTCTCAGAACTACTTCAGATACTACCCCTACCATGGACACTTTTCTTCATTCACCATGTTATCATAGCCTCTGTTTGTCCCAATCCAGTAGGATGAATTGTAGACTACTGTATTTTGTTTGTTATTCTCTCTTATCTAACAGACTGTGAGTTCCTTGAGAAGAAGGGACTGTATTTTATGTGTCTTTGTAGCAGTAACATTCAGCACAGTGAGGCCTCCTCATTTATTCATTTATCCAGCAAGTTGGTTTGCCAAAAGCTCACTGAATATCTGCAGTGGGCCAGGTACTGTGCTAGGCATCTGGGTTTCACCAGAGAATAAGGATGATGTGGACCTGCGTCCTCCCTGTCTAGCCAGGAACATAAGCCCTGCATGACAACTGCAGGCGTGATGAGTAGTATTGCAGAAGAGTCTGCAGCGACAGTGAAGGAAAGGCTTATGTTGCTAGGTGATGTTGGGGATGCACTCTCCAACAAGGAGGAAGGGGACTGAGGGAAGCCAGAAGCTGAATCAGTCTGGTCTGGGCCAATGAATGATGCTCTGGTAGGGCTCTGGTTTAGAAAACCAGAGAATAGAACCAAAGAGATGGAATGTGTCCAGATTTTCCCAGGTCTTACACACTATCTTTTGTAGTTTTGAGTTTTGTGAGATGACACAGCGATTTCCAGCAGAGGCGTGTTGTTTCTGCTTAGTCATTACATTGTGTCTGACTGTCTGCAACCCCATGGATGGCAGCCCACTAGGCTCCTCTGTCCATGGGATTTCCCAGGCAAGAATACTGGAACCGGTTGCCATTTCCTTCTCCAGGGGATCTTCCTGACCCAGAAATGGAACCCACCACTTCTGCATAGGCAGGTGGGTTCTTCATCACCAAGCCACCAGGAAAGGCCAGCAGGGGTGTGACATGATCCCAGTTGTAGCTGGAAAGGATGCTTGGGTGTTGATGGATTGGAACTGAGGAAAAAGGCCTTGTTGGGAGGCCACTAATGAAACTCATTAAATAATCCAAGCAAGATGTAATGTTGGTTTAGATCAGGAGTGTCAGAGGGGATCTACAGTAATAGACAGGTTGAAGAGATATTTAAAGGGCAAAATGTACAGAGTTTTGTGTTCACTGGACATGGGGAAGGTATGAGAGGTAGGAAGGAGTCAAGGATGGAATTTGGCTCTGAAATCTGAGAAATTCCACAGCTGATGCCAGAATTATTCCTTAGGTGCAGGTCAAATCTTGGCATTTCTATGATTATAACTCTGAAGTGGCTTCCCTTTGCTTCAGGGATAAAGTCCAGATATTTAGCAAAGAAGGCAGCCATCATTTGGACCCAAGCTCTGCTCTTCACTTCTTGGCCTTTTTATTTCACTTTCCCAAATTCTGTGATGTTCTTCAAACATGCTACACTGCTTGCTGTTTCTTATATATCTTTCTACGTTTTCCTCTCCCTTTCCTAGATTTACATTTATATCTATCTATCTACATATATATATATATCACATGTTTACATATAACTTTGATATATGTATTTACATATGAATATATCTCTCACATATTTATATATAATGCATTGATATATATTTACAAATATATGTATGCATATAGATATATGCATACATATATATATTCTCAAAAATTCCAAAAATCCTTCAATCTAGTATCATGGTTGTCAAGTTTAGAAAAAACTTCTGCTCACTTATTCCCTTCTCTCTGTTCCCTTTTTACAATAAATATGTTTATTTTTACAGTCACGCCATTGGAATACTGCGGTTGTTGCTGATGTTGCTTATATACTTTGAAGATAAATACTTCAATATTTTAACCTCAGCAAATCGGTGAGTTTGTTTTATTCCCTCCAGGCCTGGAGGGAAATTAGATGTTAGCATTTAGAACACAGAAACAAGAAAATTGTGTGGTATTTTTTCCTTTTAGTTTAGGGAAGCCAACTTAAAAAATCCATTGCAAAAACAGAGAGCTTTTCTTGCCAAGTCTGTAGTAATCAACCTTAGAAATAGAAAGAAGGGGAAAGAAAATAAAAGGGCAATGTGTTAAGAGCTGGCCACTATGTTAGACCTCATTACTCCAAGTATCTCATTTTATCTTTGGGATGATCCTGGGAGACAAGTGTCAGAAGTTCCATTCAATACCCAGTTGTCTGGCTTTTGGAAACTCTGGGGATACATCTAGGAATCTTCAGTGTGGTGCTAACAAGAAACTAAAGGACATCACTCATTGTTCTCCCCAGGGCAGGCCCCCAGAGACTTCTTCTAGTTTTATATTCTACATTATAGGGAATGACATCATTAAGCTGGAACTCGATTTGTGCTGGGTGAAGGGGAAATCTTGTCAGAGATAAATTAGATAGCTTTTATGTCACAATAAAGGTCTCATCTTTCATTGCAAAGGCCTCCAAATTCTTCCCAAAGCATCAGAGAAATGCACACAATAATAACATACAAAAAGCTAAGAAGAACAATTCATGGGATTCTTTCCATACAGAAGATAAATACCTCTTTGGTGCCAGTCCTCAATGGCCCTTGATTGCATAGTGATGAATTCCATACCTCCTTGGAGTATTATTTACACATAATGTCTTATATTTTTGTTTACTTTTTGGACCTGGGGAAGTAGAATATTGTGACAGAAAATACATGGATATTAAATCTTCATTCTTTTATCTGCCACTTCTGAAAAATGACCTAACCTAAGGCACCTAGCTTTTCATTGACATCAAAGATGGTGATACCATTGGGATAGTAAGTATGACTGAGAAACTTAAATGAGTTTAGGAATATAAAAGTCTAACATAAAGCATCAGATCAGATCAGATAAGTCACTCAGTCATGTCTGACTCTTTGTGACCCCATGAATCGCAGTACGCCAGGCCTCCCTGTCCATCACCAACTCCCGGAGTTCACTCAGACTCACGTCCATCGAGTCAGTGATGCCATCCAGCCATCTCATCCTCTGTCATCCCCTTCTCCTCCTGCCTCCAATCCCTCCCAGCATCAGAGTCTTTTCCAATGAGTCAACTCTTCGCATGAGGTGGCCAAAGTACTGGAGTTTCAGCTTCACCATCATTCCTTCCAAAGAAATCCCAGGGCTGATCTCCTTCAGAATGGACTGGTTGGATCTCCTTGCAGTCCAAGGGACTCTCAAGAGTCTTCTCCAACACCACAGTTCAAAAGCATCAATTCTTCGGTGCTCAGCCTTCTTCACAGTCCAACTCTCACATCCATACATGACCACAGGAAAAACCATAGCCTTGACTAGACGGATCTTTCTTGGCAAAGTAATGTCTCTGCCAAAGCATGGCGTATAGTAAATTTCTGTTACTTTATGGTGATTTGGAGCTTGGATTTTAAAATGACCAACTCGTGAGAGGAACACATATAACTAAATAATATATATATACATATATATTTTTTTCTTTTTTTGATGATGTGCTAATTCATACTACATTTCAGATGCATTGGCTGCTAAACTGTAGCTTTAACCTTTTACAGAATTTGCTAGATTTGTGTGGAAATACCAACAGGAGCAGAGTTCATATCAACAGTCAGTGAATTTTTTGTGTGTGCTCTGGACAATCTAGCTCAGTTTAGACCAAAATCTAACTTTTTTTTCTTTGTTTCTTTTCTTTTCCTCCTATGCATGCTTTTATGGAAAATTAGTAGCTGGAGAAAATGACCAAAAAATAAGTTTTGGTATACTCTACACAATACACTTTTTATTTGAAGAAATTAAAAGTGTCCAAGGATAATTATATGACATTTACACATTTTCATTAAAAAATAAATGAGAATTTTGTATGGGAACATTAAAGGAACATGGAAATTCAACCTCTAAAAACAAAAGAAAGGACAATGGCCTTCAAGTTTAGTGAGAAAAACAGTTAATGGTGACCTTGATATCAACTTGTTGGCCTAGTTTGTTCATTAAAGGCTTTTGTTTTTTTTAGTTGCATGCAAACCAACTAAATCTCTATGCTGATGACTTCAAATTTATCTATTCAATCAATCATATTTCCTTGGGTTCGGAACTCATTCCTGTCTTCTTCAAAATTTCTCTAGGGTGTCACAAAGCATTGCTGAAAGTTGAACTTGACACCTTTCCCCTAGAATCTTCTTTATTTCTATGTCATTTAAATTAATACCAAAATAATAATAATAATAACAATAATAAAATAAAGCTACCACAAACATAAAGAAATAAAAAGTTACCATCGAACCATACCCTGTCACTGACCCTTCAGGTCCTTCTCACCAACCATCCACATCCAGTTACTACTCACACTCAGTTGACTCCTTTTCCTGAATATTCTGACGTGGATCTACTTCCCCCTGAAAGCTGCTATCATAGTCTGATCCCCCTCCTTCCACCTCCATGAACTGAACGGGACAGTCTCCAATTGACCTCTCAATTCCCTCCATGCCGTCCTTCACCTTTGACCCAGTGATCTTTCTAGAGAGCAAATGCAAACCTGTCCATATCACCCCTCTTAAAATCTCAAGAGTCTAAAACATAATTTTAGCTACTCAACACGGATACCTAAGTCTGCCTCTGATAACCTTTTCAGCCTCGTCCTCTGTCCCACCATCACAGCCATTTTCTGGACTGATTAACTCCCATTGTCCAGCCTTTTCACACACCATTCCTTCTGCCTGAGTCCCCTGTGTAACCCTTAAACTGCTATCCCTGTGAACATTTGCATTTCAACTTAGAGATTACTTTCTGAGGGATACTTCTTTTGGTGTCACTTGCCCCAAAATGCCCTACAGTATATTCCCTTATGTAATTTCATAGAAATCCTGTATTTCTCATAGCATCAATTCATAATTTTTTTAGGCTTAATTGTGTATCTCTACTAGAGCACAAATTCTGTGAAGGCAAAGGAATGTCTATTATGTTTATTTCAGGACCTAAGGAAATGGCAACCCACTCCAGTGTTCTTGCCTGGAGAATCCCAGGGACGGGGGAGCCTGGTGGGCTGCCGTCTCTGGGGTCTCACAGAGTTGGACACGACTGAAGCGACTTCACAGCAGCAGCAGCAGGAACACATTGTCTGGAGTACAAAGCATTCTTGGTTAGCTGTATGATTGTATACAGTCTGAAATCTAGTCTCCTAATTTGCTGAGATTATTGAAGTACTCAGAAAAAGAGATCTTCTGCTCCAGCACCATCTCTAAAATTACATGAATCTCTGCTCTCACACTCAGCCTAGCCTTAGTTGAGTACTAGGGCATTCACTTAAGAACTTGTCTGTGTTTTCTTCTTGTTTCCTCTTTTACTGTTCATTTTATCTGTCTTTTGGATCGTTCCCAAGGGGAACAAATGTTACTTCTCTCATCTCCAAACAAGCAAACAAAACCTTCCCTTAATTACACTTACTATTCTACTTATAGACACATTACTCACTTGCTATTTAAACAGAATTTTTGATGGAGTTGCCTCTACTGGCTATCTCCAGTATCCTTTTATTTTCTATTAAATATTCATCGGTCAGATTTTCATCCCTGTCATTTTACTGAATGTCAAGGTCATGGATAACTTCTATGTAGCTAAAATCAACGGTTAATTCTGAGTCATCTTAATTTACCTAGTCTACTCTTTAGCACATTTGATCATTCCTTCTTTCTTGAGTGACATTTCTAGTCATCTTACTACCCATATGACTATTCATTGTTAGTTCCTTTGTTGATTGTTTTGCATCTCCCTTAACTCCAAAAGTTGGTCTCATGGCTCACTCCTCGACCTGTCCACAAAGCTTTAAAATATTTTATGTCAACAATTTCCAAAATGACATGTTCAATCCAAGCCTCTTTTCTGAAATCCAGACTTGTGCAGTCACTTAATATTTTCAATGGATTGGCTAAAAGTCCATCAGAACATGTCCATCCCTGCAGGTGAACAGGTCAGAAATTTTGGAGTCATCCTTGAGGTCGCTTCTCCACAGCTCAGAAATACTTTTGACTCTACCTTCAAAAATATATCCCAAATTGTACCACTACTCATTGCTTCCACTTAAAAATAAATTATTTTTTAATTGAAGAATAATTGCTTTACAGAAGTTTGCTGTTTTCTGTCCAACATCAATATGCATCAGCCATAGGTATACATATATCTCAGGGAACTCAAACAGGGGCTCTATATCAACTAGAGGGGTGGCATGGGGCTTCTACTTCTAGCATCCTTGTTCAAGCCATCATTAGTTCTTACCTGGATTGTTACATTACATTCTTAACTGGTTTTCCTGCTTCTACCTTTGTCCTGAAAAAAAAATGTATTCTTCATTCAGCAACCAGAATAATTATAAATGTTGAGTTAGATCTCATTGACCAAAATAAAAGTCCAATGTTTTACCGTAAGCTTCAAGGCATGGTATCTCGTCTGGGATACCTCTGACCTCATCACCTCTTACTTTCCCTCCTCTCACTCTGCTTTAGGGGCACTGGCTTCCTTGTTTACACACCAGGCACACACTTGCCTTAGAGTCTTTGCATCGGCTATTCCATCTGCTTAGAACACACTTCCCCAGATATCTGCACGTCTCCCGCTTTCACCTCCTTCAAGTCTTTGCTCAAATGCCCTCTCAAGAGGGTTTACACTGACTAGCCATCTTGTAATTCCACTCCTTTCCTGACACTTTCCATTCCCTTCACCCAGCTCTATTTTGTACAGCCTCAATAGCACTCATTACCTTCTAATACAGAGTATAACTAATATTTGAATGTCTCTTTCTCCTACGAGAATATAAGTCCCTTGAGGGAAGTTATTTTTGTCTATTTGGTTCACTAATGGGTAAATTCCTACATCTACAGTAATTCAGGGCACATAATAGTTTCTCAATAAATATTTATGGAATAAATATCCATGTCTTTCACAATAAAAACTCTCTCTTTAGTTTATTGAATTAAGACTACATTGTAAGAATAGTGATACTAGTCATTCTTTGAGAACCTGAGACATACTATATGCTTTTCAAAAAAATAAAACAGATTGATGCAAGTTCAAAGCTGAAAGTGAACTTAGCTCTAGCTGAGATAACTGCATTTAGCTCAAGGCCCATTCATTTGTCATGTGGGGAAAATGAGCCTCTCTCTCAAACAAACTTATGGTCTTAATTATAAAATGATCATTCTCTGTATAGGACATTTTGAAAATTTGAAGTGTGAAAAGAAAAACCGTTCATAATTCTACAACCCAGAAATTAGCACTAGTAAGATGGATGTACTTAAGGCTAGACTTTTTTTCTTATACACATGCATATATGTTCAAATATCTAAATGTATCATCATATGGTATGTATACTTCAAATTCATTCCAATAATACAATATATGCATTATATTTTCATATAAATTAGAAAAATACAATAAAAAAGTAAAGTCTCTCTTGACCAATGGCATGATCACTTTGCTATATTCAAGTCTGTTTTATATTTTTCAGAATGCACCCTGTTAGTATACTTGTTTATACAGCATGTGGGAATAAATCTTCTGTTTTAATAATTCAGAATTATACTCAAATCCTGTCTCATTTGTAAATGCGGAACGTTCAGTCAACAAGACAAACACCATCCATTTTGCTGGAGTTTCGAGCGAGATGCCCCTGCCTATTTGTCAGATTTGAAGTTTGTTATTACCTAAAAAGCAGGCAACCCTGGCCACTTGCCACTCTACTGTCCTTATTTAGAGCAACTCAGCACACCGCTGAAAAGTAATTGATTGGGACAATTAGCTAGCCAGCCTTCACACCTGCTCCCTCATAACAACCAACCAACCAACTCAACAACAAATAAATAGGAACAAACCCACTTTTCTTCCAAAAATATAAACCATTGTTTCTTAAGTATCTTGATAATGGTAACAAAACCAATTCTAACTGAATGAGATGGATAATTTCACACTGAGGAAGGTATAAAGAATTGCTTTTGCCTCAAGTATCCAGTTACTTAAAACAAAATATTTATTTTCCATTTGATTGTCTGTATGTACTTTTCTTTTCTCTGGTGTGAGGTGAGGCAAAATTGCTTTAGTTCTCCATTTAACTTTCATTAGTTTTACCATCAATAATAAAATAACTCATTCTTTTTCTTGAGCAAATGTGAAAATGGCCTTGCACTTAACCCATAGCAGAAACTAAACCAAGACCAGGGCCAATATCTGTGACATTTCCATTTGATTCATGAATTATTTTTTTTAAATAGCACCTCCACAAGTTATGTTTGGGCTTCTCTGGTGTCCAGATGGTAGAGAATCCTCCTGCAATTCAGGATACTAGGGTTTGATCCCTGAGTCAGGAAAATGCCCTGGAGAAGGGAATGGCAACTCACTCTAGTATTCTTGCCTGGGCAATGCCATGGACAGAGGAGCCTGGTGGGCTACAGTCCAAGGGGTCACAATGAGTCAGATATGACTGAGTGACTAACACTCTAACATCATGTTATTATTAAAGGAATATGTCAATAGAAAGTTTCAGAACATTTTTTTCCACAGAATTATGCAGGCTTCTATGAGCGTTCTTTTAGAGGTAGAAGTATTCCATTAAATTAAAATTGAACATTCATATCACATTTCAAAGTACGTTTATGCATTTAGTTTTATATGGCATTTCCCTGCATAATACAATGGAATCTTTTTGCATCAGATTCCTGTCTTAGATCAGTACACAGCTCCCCTGGCACTCCATCTTCATATGAAGCTGGCCCATTTTAATGTTAACCTCAAAGAAGGATCATCTGAAAATAAGAAACTTGGGAAAACTCAAGAGCTGATATCTATTCATTCATAATTTGACTGAGTAATATCCATGTGTAGAATAGGCTAATAGGTCCACGGGACCGGGTCTAGTTAACAGTGTGCCTGAAGAACCATGGACAGAGGTCTGTAATATTGTACAGGAGGTGGCAAACAAAACCAGCCCGAACAGAAAGAAAAGCAAGAGGACAAAGTGTTTGTCTGAGCAGGCTTTACAAATAGCGGAAGAATGAATAGAAGTGAAAAACAAGGGAGAGAGGGAAACGTACATGCAATTAAACACAGGGTTCCAAAAAAGAGCTGGAAGAGACAAGAAGGCCTTCTTCAATGAGCAATGCTTAATAATAGAAGAAAACAACAAAAGGGGAAAAGGTCTAGAGATCTCTTCAGAGAAACGTCAAATATCAAGGGAGCATTCTGCCCAAAGATGGGCACAATAAAGTATAAAAATGATAAAGACCCAGTAGATGCTGAAGAGATCAAGAAGAGATGGAAAGAATACATGGAAGAACTGAAGAAAAAAGATCTTAATGAACTGGATTACTACGATGGTACGGGTAGTCACTCAGAGCTAGACATTCTGGAGTGCAAAGTCAAGTGGGCCTTAAGAAGCTCTGCTATTAATAAAGCTAGCGGATGCAATGAAATTTCAGCAGAGTTATTCAAATCCCTAAAGGATGATGCCATCAAGGTGTTGCATTCATCATGTCAGCAAATCTGGAAGACCTGGCAGTGGTCACAGGACTGGAAAAGGTCAATCCTCATCCCAGTTCCCAAGAAGGGTATTACTAAAGAATGTGCTAACCATTGGACAATCACACTCATGTCCCATGTTAGTAAGGTCACGCTTAAAATCTTGCATGCTAGGCTTCAGTGTTATGCAAACTAGTAGCTTAAAGATGTCCAAGCTGGGTTTAGAAAAGCAAGATGAACTAGAGCTCAAATTACCAACATTTGCTGGATTATAAAGAAAGCAAGGAAATTTCAGAAAAAAACATCTATCTCTGTTTCACTGACTACACTAAAGCATTTAATTGTGTGGATCCTGACAAACTGTGGAAAGCTCTTAGAGAGATGGGACTACCAGACCATCTTACCTGTCTCCTGAGAAACGTGTATGCCGGTCAAGGACAATAGTTAGACCCCTGTATGGAACAACTGATTGGTTAAAGATTGAGAAAGGAGTACAACAGGGCTGTCTGCTGTCACCCTGCTTGTTTAATCTAAATGCTGAGCACATCATGAGAAGTGTTGGGCCTGATGAGTTACAAGCTGGAATCAAGACAGGTGGGAGAAACATCAACAACCTCAGATATGTGGATGATATCAGTGTATTGACAGAGAGCAAGAGGAACTGAAGAACCTCTTGATGTGGATGAAGGAAGAGAGTGAAAGAACCGGCTTAAGACTAAATATTAAAAAACTAAATTCATGGCATCTGGCCCCATTACTACATGGCAAATAAAAGGGGAAAAGGTGGAAGCAGTGACTGGATTTCCACTTCTTGGGCTCCAAAATCACTGCAGACAGTGACTGCAGCCATGAAATCAGAAGATGATTGCTTCTTAGCAGGAAAGTGATGACAAACTTAGGCAGTGTGTTGAAAAGCAGAGACATTACTCTGCCAACAAAGGTCTCTATAGTCCTTGATCTTCCCAGTGGAAGAAAGGCTATGGTCTTCCCAGTGGTCACGTACGGTTGTGAGAGCTGGACCATAAAGATGGCAGAATGACAAAGAATTGATGCCTCTGAACTGTGGTGCTGGAGAAGACTCCTGAAAGTCCCTTGGACAGCAAGGAGATCAAACCAGTCAATCTTAAGAGAGAGCAACGCTGAATATTCACGGGAAGGACTGATGCAGAAGCTGAACCTCCAGTATTTTGGTCATCTTATGCAAACAGATGACTCATTGGAAAAGCCCCTGGACTGGGAAAGATTAAGGACAGAAGAAGAGGGCATCAGAGGAGGAGATGTCTGGATGGCATCACCGATGCAATGAGCATGAACTTGGGCAAGCTCTGGGAGATGGTGAAGGACAGGGAGGCCTGGTGTGATGCAGCTCATGGGGTCAGGAAGCTGCTGCTGCTAAGTCGCTTCAGTTGTGTCTGACTCTGTGTGACCCCATAGACGGCAGCCCACCAGGCTCCCCGTCCCTGGGATTCTCCAGGCAAGAACACTGGAGTGGGTTGCCATTTCCTTCTCCAATGTGTGAAAGTGGAAAGTGAAAGTGAAGTCCCTGTCGTGTCCAACTCTTTACAACCCCGTGGACTGTAGCCTACCAGTCTCCTCCGTCCATGGGATTTTCCAAGCAAGAGTACTGGAGTGGGGTCCCAGTGCCTTCTCCGGGGTCAGGAAGAGATGGACACAACTGGGCAACTTAACAAAGACAACAATAAATTTGATGGAGTAGCAACTTGATGACCCTGTGCTCCAATGGTTCCTATTTATATGAGAGAGAGAAGAGAGTTTCAGGCCATAGAACTGGAAATAACTTCATTCCTTATCACGCATTTTATCTGTATGGTTTGCTTATTTAAATTTATTTAGTATCATGCATCAGACATTGTTCTAAACACTAGAAATTGGAAAGTCTCCAAGCTCATGGAAACTGTGTGGCTGAAGCTCAAGGTAAAAATAAAAACACTTATCGCAGGGCTGGGATATGGTTAAGGGTACAAATGATTTTACAAAATTACCAATGAAAAAAACAAAAGCTCAAGATCAAGAGTAATGTCCAAAGCAACAAACTAACAAAATAAGTAATAAGAGGCATATTTCTGGAGTTACACTACATAGGTTCAGCTTCTGTGTAGTCCCACTCCCCAGTTACTGGTTTTGTGTATTCTGACAATGTATTACAACATTCAGAGCCTTAGTTACCTATTGGTACAAAGGCAAAAACGATGATGCCTGAAACTGTGGTGAGGACTAAATGGGCTAATCTGTGCAAAATAGTATAGCACTTGGTTTATGGCAAAAGCTTAATACAGGTAAACCATTTTTTTGTATCTGTGTCTCATTTTACCTCATTCAGTAAGAATCTATTTTATTATTACTACTATTTTAATGGGGGGAAGCAAGGCTACAAAACAACATACTCAAAAAAAAAAAAAATACTAATGCTAAATACTAATTGGAGAAGGCAATGGCAACCCACTCCAGTACTCTTGCCTGGAAAATCCCATGGACGGAGGAGCCTGGTAGGCTGCAGTCCATAGGGTCGCTAAGTTGGCCACGACTGAGCGACTTCACTTTCACTTTTTGCTTGCATGCTTTGGAGGAGGAAATGGCAACCCACTCCAGCATTCTTGTCTGGAGAATCCCAAGGACGGGGGAGCCTGGTGGGCTGCCATCTATGGGGTCGCACGGAGTCAGACACAACTAAAGTGACTTAGCAGCAGCAAGTACAATCAAATATGAAAATCCTTCATTTCAGTTTCTACTGAGCTTTGTTGATTATCTCCATTGTATTTCAATCCCCCAATTTTACCCATATATCTCATTGATCATGCCCATTATCTATAGTTCTGTGTGCATATAAATACGTGATTAAAGACAGAAAATATTTGTTGATGATATTTTCCAATTAAGAAATGAGTTGTTTAGGACACTGTCAATTCCCTCTTCTGAGGTAATGTAGCTTGAATATTACTTCATTGGATCTTTATCTTATGGTTGCACAAAAGACATTTAACAAATCTCATCTTTTCCGAAAACAATTTAAACATATTTATATTTTCCTTCATCAAAACAACCACATATATTACTCTGACATCACCATACCTCATTCATAATCAAATACACACATGAGCCTCCCACAAACTGCAGCTCAGATTACATTAATAGAGCACCACCACCACCAACTCCCCCCATCCCCCTATCCCACCATCAGTAAAGACCATCAGTAGGTGTTGCTGCTACTGCTAAGTCACTTCAGTCGTGTCTGACTCTGTGTGACCCCATAGATGGCAGCACACCAGGCTCCCACATCCCTGGGATTCTCCAGGCAAGAACACTGGAGTGGGCTGCCATTTCCTTCTCCAATGCATGAAAGTGAAAGTGAAAGTGAAGTCGCTCAGTCATGTCCGACTCTTAGCAACCCCATGGACTGCAGCCTACCAGGCTCCTCTGTCCATGGGATTTTCCAGGCAAGAATACTGGAGTGGGGTGCCATTGCCTTCTCTGATAGGTGTTGCTACAAACAGTTAAAGCTGAAGAGCTATACAGTATCACGGAGTCAGGCTCATCTCAACTCCAGTCTCTTTCACATACTACACACCTCCCAGGAAAGTACTGTAGCCTCTCCAGGCTTCAATTTCCTTTTCTAAAACAATATAAATTTAGGTACTTAATTCCTAATATTGTCAGGAAGAGAGAATGATAAATTTGAACATACCCCACAATAGAATCTGGCACACAAAAGTACACAGTAAAACTTAGCTACCATCTCTGAAAACTTGTAAGAGCTAGCTGACTGTCTCCTGGTACCAGAAGAGGCAATGCAGACCCATTTTGTGCATATTGAAATGAAAAGACTACAGAATGTGGCAGAAAAATGCATTGTAATCTTTGCAACTAGTGGTGAGTTGCTGTTTAGGAGCTAATGTGTGTCTGACTCTTTTGCAGTCCCATGGACTGCAACCCACCAGGCTTCTCTGTCCATGGGATTTTCCAGGGAAGAATACCAAAATAGGTTGCCATTTTCATCTCCAGGGGACTTTCCTGACTCAGGGATCAAACCCACATCTCCTGCTTGGCAGGTGAATTCTTTACCACTGAGGCATCTGGGAAGTCCTAAGGATAAGTAGCCCAAAGCAAAAGGTGACAAGCTCAGTGCCACCCCTACCTCATAGGACAGAATCTTCATGATGCACATGAAGAGGTCATAGATGCATTTCCTACAGCCTCCCTGGTTAAGGGTTGTCACTAGAGGTACAATACATCCTAATTTGCCTGGGAAATCCAGGTTTGCAGATGACACCTGTTCTCAGAGTGAAATTATGCACAGGAACACTTTCACCCACAAAAGTGTCCTGGCTATCTCAAAAACCTAGAAAAGGAAGAGTAAAATAAACCCAAAATGAAGAGAAAGAAAGAAAGAGAAAAAAAAATTAGAACACAATCAATGAAATTGAAAATAAGAAAATAGTGAAAAATCAACAAAACAAAAATATTTCCTTGTTAAAAAAACAAGTCAATGAAATTGATAAACCTCTAGGAAAACTGAAAGAAGAGAGACAACACAAATCAGTGCTATTGGGAATATTACAATGGTACAGATCCTGCATTCACTATGAACGCATTTATGCTCATAAAGTCAACAGCTTACCTTCAGTTTCCCTAAATGCAAACTATCAAACTCAACCACACCAAAAGAGATAACCTTCTCTTAATGATACCATGACAAATAAATCAAATCTGTAATCGAAAAGCACCCACTCATCCCAGTTCTAAGCAACAGTTAGAACCTGATATGGAGCAAAAGACTGGTTCCAAATTGGGAAAAGAGTACGTCAAGGCTGTATATTGTCACCCTGCTTATTTAACATCATAAGAAACGCTGGGCTGGAGGAAGCACAAGCTGGAATCAAGATTGCCGGGAGAAATATCAATAACCTCAGATATGCAGATGACACCACCCTATGGCAGAAAGTGAAGAAGAACTAAAGAGCCTCTTGATGAAAGTGAAAGAGGAGAGTGAGAAAGCTGGCTTAAAACTCTGCATTCTAAAAACTAAGATCATGGGATTCAATCCCATCACTTCAAGCCAAATAGATGGTGAAACAATGGAAACAGTGAGAGACTTTATTTTGGGGGGCTCCAAAATCACTGCAGATGGTGACTGAAGCTATGAAATTAAAAGACACATGCTCCTCGGAAGAAAAGCTATGGCCAACTTAGACAGCATGTTCAACAGTAGAGACATTACTTGGCTGACAAAAGTCTATCTAGTCTAGTCAAAGCTATAGTTTTTCCAGTAGTCATGTATGGATGTGAGAGTTTTATAAAGAAAGCTGAGTGCCAAAGAATTAATGCTTTGAATTGTGGTGTCGGGGAAGACTCTTGAGAGTCGCAAGGATATCCAACCAGTCCATCCTAAAGGAAATCAGTCCTGAATATTCATTGGAAAGACGGATGCTGAAGCTGAAGCTCCAATACTTTGGTCACCTGATGCAAAGAACTGACTCGGAAAAGTCACTGATGCAGGAGGAGAAGGGGATGACAGAGGATGGTTGGATAAGATGGTTGGATGGCATCACTGACTCAATGGACATGAGTTTGAGTAGGCTCAGGGAGTTGATGAGGGAAAGGGGGGCCTGTTGTGCTGCAGTCCATGGGGTCCCAAAGAGTCAGACACAACTAAGCGACTGAACTGAACTGAACTACTCTCTTCTGGGTTTTCCTGAAGGCTGAGCATATCACGGATGTGGAAACATATGAGAAAAATGGAAAGTATGCTGCCCAGTTACAAAGCCCAGCCTGTACCTGAAGTTCCACCATGCCAGTAGTACCCTTTAGTTTTAGGTAAGGAATACTATAAATATACAGATTGTCTGGTATTCCCATCTTTTTCAGAATTTTCCACAGTTTATTGTCATCCACACAGTCAAAGGCTTTGGCATAGTCAATAAAGCAGAAATAGATGTTTTTCTGGAACATGATCCAGCAGACGTTGGCAATTTGATCTCTGGTTCCTCTGCCTTTTCTAAAACCAGCTTGAACATCTGGAAGTTCACGGTTCAAGTATTGCTGAAGCCTGGCTTGGAGAATTTTGAGCATTACTTTACTAGCATGTAAGATGAGTGCAATTGTGCAGTAGTTTGAGCATTCTTTGGCATTGCCTTTCTTTGGGATTGGAATGAAAACTGACCTTTTCCAGTCCTGTGGCCACTGCTGAGTTTTCCAAATTTGCTGGCATATTGAGTGCAGCACTTTCACAGCATCATCTTTTAGGATTTGAAATAGCTCAACTGGAATTCCATCACCTCCACCAGCTTTGTTCATAGTGATGCTTCCTAAAGCCCACTTGACTTCACATTCCAGCATATCTGGCTCTAGATGAGTAATCACACCATCGTGATTATCTGGGTTGTGAAAATTTTTTTGTATAGTTCTTCTGTGTATTCTTGCCACCTCTTTTTAATGTCTTCTGCTTCTGTTAGGTTCATACCTAACAGAGTTGGTGAGGGGCAGGGAGGCCTGTTGTGCTGTTTCTGTCCTTTATTGAACCCATCTTTGCACGAAATGTTCCCTTGGTATCGCTAATTTTCTTGAAGAGATCTCTAGTCTTTCCAATTCTATTGTTTTCCTCTATTTCTTTGCATTGATCATTGAGGAAAGCTTTCTTATCTCTCCTTGCTGTTCTTTGGAACTCTGTATTCAAATGGGTATATCTTTCCTTTTCTTCTTTGCTTTTCACTTCTTCTCTTCTTTCCACAGCTATTTGTAAGGCCTCCTCAGACAGCCATTTGGCCTTTCTGCTTTTCTTTTCCTTGGGGATGATCTTGCTCCCTAACTCCTGTACAATGTCTCAAACCTCCATCCATAGTTTTTCAGGCACTCTATCAGATCTTATCCCTTGAATCTATTTGTCACTTCCACTGTATAATTGTAAGGGATTTGACTTCAATTCAGTTGCTCAATTGTGTCCAACTCTTTGTGACCCCATAGACTGCAGTACGCCAGGCCTCCCTGTCCATCGCCAACTCCTGGAGTTTACTCAAACTCATGTCCATTGAGTCAGTGATGCCATCTAATCATCTCATCCTCTGTTGTCCCCTTCTCCTCCCACCTTCTATCTTTCCCAGCCATCAGGGTCTTTTCAAATGAGTCAGTTCTTCGCATCAGGTGGCCAGAGTATTGGAGTTTCAGCTTCAGTATCAGTACTTCCAGTGAATATTCAGGACTGATCTCCTTTAGGATGGACTGGTTTGATCTCCTTGCAATCCAAGGGACTCTCAAGAGTCCTCTCCAACACCACAGTTCAAAAGCATCAATTCTTTGGCACTCAGTTTTCTTTATAGTCCAACTTTCACATCCATACATGACCACTGGAAAAGCCAGAGCCTTGACTAGATGGACCTTTGTTGGCAAAGTAACATCTCTTCTTTTTTATAGGCTGTGTAGGTTGGTCATAACTTTTCTTCCAAGGAGCAAGTGTCTTTTAATTTCATGGCTGTAGTCTCAATAGGTCATACCTGAATGGTCTATTGGTTTTCCCTACTTTCTTCAATTTAAGTCTGAATTTGACAATAAGGAGTTCATGGTCTGAGCTTACTTGATCATTATTAGTTAGCTGGCTAGTCAGATACATAGGTAATAGAATACCTGTATAGCAGAGTTAAGCCATTAATACCACTGATGAACAAGGATAAGTGAGCAATTCCTCTTTATCATCTGTCTTAAGGAATCTGACTTCTGCCACAGCAAGCTACCAGTTGTACCTACATAGTTTTTTTCTCTTAGTGGATTGTCAAAATGAGTGATGGTGCCTTCTTCAGTGCATTAACACTGGAAGGTTAAATTAAGTATCTGCAGAGTGCTGGGGACTGTGGTAGGTACCTTCTCAATAGTATGATGACTCATATACAAATGCATCTCAATGAATATATGAGCATACACATTTATGAGTGAATTAACACATTTATAAGGCACTTAATATGTTCTAATTATTGTGCCAAGTCCTGAATAAGAAATGGTTTCTGCCCGTGAGGATCTTACAGTCTGGTAGAGGAGACAGACATATATACAGTTAACTGCAAAAAATGTAATGTGTAGGAGAAATTTTTTAAGTAGGCATGAGTTGTTGGTGTCATCCAGTATGGTGTGTCTATGACGTCTGGCATGGCAGTAGAATAGCAAAGATTTTATAGAGAAAGGAAAATACTAAAAAAAAGGCTTTTGAAAAGGCATAATATTATTTTTGCAGAGGCAATAATTTTATAAGATCTTTCCTTCAGTTATCCATTTATAAAGTCAGCAAGTTTAGTAAATGCTAGTCAAGGACCAACTACTGTTTCTAGGTTGCTTTTTTTTTTTCCCCTGTGAACCTCATTGCACCTAAAATGGGAGCAAGTATAACACTGACACCAAGTAAATCATTATTTGCTGGTTAATTACCTGAATAATGTTGTGTATTTCTATGTGAGAATACTGGGACAGAAAAAGACTACAGTCATAGTTTGCAGACATTGCGCTGACTTTGACCTTTACTTCAGCCAAAGATTGTTTTCTACTCTTATTTAATCCTCACAATAATAAACTGATATGAACATTGTAATTTTTAAAGAAGACTTACATTATCAAGGAATACACAAACCCCAAATGCCATCAAGACTACTGAAAACTGTTCTACTGGCCTTCTATTTATATAGCTTGAAAGGACAATGCCAGAAATTGGTATGTAAGCTTTTCTTTGTTCTGCTCAGGGTTCACAGCTAAACTAAACCATGCATACAGGGTTTTATGGACGATTGTTTTCAAAAAGAGTCTTGATTATACCCAAATTTGACCTCTCATATTGACTTTAGCGTCATACCACAATATAACAAATAATTCCACCATATTATATCTATTCAGAAAAATCCTTTCATCTCCCTCTCAGAAACAGAGTCATTTTCTGAGTTTGTTACTGGTCTGATTCACCATGGGATTTATTTTCTTGTCGGATACATTAACAATTACTAAAACATGTTACTTAAGGAAATGCTTTCTAGGTTTATCAATTGGTTTAAAGTGCACAGCTTGATGAAATAGTTTACAGGGTAGATTCAAGATTCCTCATTAAAGAAACACCTCCAGCTGCCTTTCAGTGTCAGTGCCTTTCAAAAGGACAGCGTGGGGTATGGATTTTCAGATTCAGGGCTATCTTATACTCTTATGATGCAAGCACCCTAAAGCCAGGGATCCAGCTGCATTTTTTCCCCCTGACATTTCAAGAAGTTCTGCAGGAAAACAAAGCTAACTTTTACAACAGAGAAAGATTGTAGAATTGTGCAGAGATTCTAGTATTTCATTCTTTTCCATCTTACCAGTTCACTTTCTCACTGCCAAAAGACATATAAATCATCCAATTCCTTCATTTCCCCTTCTAGTTCATAAAGAGGATGTATCTTCATTTGAAAAGCACTTTGCCGTTCTTAAAGGATAATTCTGCAAGTGCAGGATGATGTTTCATTCCCAAAACAACAACAACAAATTAGATTTTGGATGCCCTTTAGCAAAGCACAAAACAGCCTCTGAGGACCCCTTCGAGTTATGATATCTAAGTCTAAAGAGGAGACAGGAAAAATTGAGATTCTAGAAGTTTAAATTTTCTGCTAGGCCTTTTCTCTCTGATTTCTAATGTTCTTTCTAAAAGGTTTAATATTAATATTTTGCCACTCTGAAATATTCAGCCATTCTGAAAGCACTATACTAGGTCTGAGGGGATGGAAACAAGAATAATTCAAATATCTGTATTCAAGAAGCCAACAGTCTAGTATACATGAAGAGGAGGATCTGGTATTTTTTTTTTAAGTTCTTACTGTACACCTGGGGCTTTGACATGTAGTTACATAGGTCTTACACAGTCTTCACAACAACCCACAGCCCAGGGCCCAGCTATATTATTTTTAGAAAATATATTTTCATCTGGTTGATCAGATTAGCTATGATAATAGATGCAAGAGATTAAATTTTACTGACCTGATCAAAGTCATCATCATCTCTGGTCTTATCCACTCAGCTTCCTAATGGTTCTCCATTTTTCAATTTCTGCGTCTATCTAATATGTACTGTACTTGAAAGCCAAGGTTCAGTTCAGTGGCTCAGTCGTGTCTGACTCTGTGACCCCATGGACTGCAGCACACCAGACTTCCCTGTCCATCACCAGTTTCCGGAGCTTGCTCAAACTCATGTCCATCGAATCGGTGATGCCATCCAACCATCTCATCCTCTGTCATCCCCTTCTCCTTCTGCCTTCAATCTTTCCCAGCATCAGGATCTTTTCCAATGAGTCAGTTCTTTGCATCAGGTGGCCAAGGTAACCTTTTCCAAATATAAAAGAGCCCACACCACTTCCAAGCTTGATGCACTTCAGTGATTACTCTTTTTACTTAGACTGCATTCTCAGCTCTTTTTCAGTGGCCAACAGTGTGGCACTGCATGATGGGCTCTTTGTCTGCATTTTCAGACTCTTCTCTTAACCACTCATCTCTGTCCCATATGCTATTTTCATGCTGGTTTTCAGTTCCTCATGTTAATCAACTCATTCTAGCCTCAGGACCTTGGTACCTGTTTGTTTTTGCATTGAACTCTCCCCAATCCTGACCCTTTCCTATTCAACCCAACCTTTCAAAGTCACTAATCTATGGAGATTGACTTACGTGGTCCCTCCATAGAAAAGTCTTTTCTAACTGTCTAGTCTGAATTAGACTAAATTACAGCCCTCTTGGTATGTTCCAGTATAACACTATTCTTTCAGAGTATGTTTTACACTTTAAAAGATTTATTTGTGTGCTTAGGTCTGCTGCTGCTGCTGCTGCTGCTGCTGCTAAGTCACTTCAGTCTTGTCCGACTCTGTGCAACCCCATAGATGGCAGCCCATCAGGCTCCCTCGTCCCTGGGATTCTCCAGGCAAGAACACTGGAGTGGGTTGCCATTTCCTTCTCCAATGCATGAAAGTGAAAAGTGAAAGTGAAGCCGCCCAGTTGTGTCCGACTCTTAGAGACCCCATGGACTGCAGCCTACCAGGCTCCTCCGTCCGTGGGATTCTCCAGGCAAGAGTACTGGAGTGGGTTGCCATTGCTTTCTCCATGCTTAAGTCTAGAAGACTATAAACTTTCCATGGCAGAGCCCAGGTTGCTTTGGTTTGCTGTTCTGTTCTAGGTATCTAGGAGCAACTTACTCATGATAGACACTCATTACTTAAATACTTATCTAAAGAATGAATACAGAAGTTTAGAGGGATCTTTAAATTAGACACCAGCACTATAAAAGCCTCCAGAGCCTCAATAACAAATATCATTATCACAACCAATTCATACTTCATTATTTCTAATTTTCAATGAATTATTTATGCATATCTCATTTTTCAGAAGAACGCTCAGGATTTATTATTATTCCTTTTCCATGGTGAAATTGAGATTTAAAATATTTAAGTAAATTATCTAATCTTACCTAATTAGTAAGTAGTTGAGAATAGATTCAATCTAAGGTTCACTTTTAAATTAGTACCTGACTATCTCTAGTCACTGGTGGTTTTTCTGATATTTGATTGTATCCGTTCTTCTCCTTTTTCCCCCCTTTGATTCTTCTCTATTCTGATGGTATCCTGGGAGGCTGACCTTTATCAATTAAAATTACACTTCCCAAGTTTCTTTGATTCCTCCCCACCCCCAACCCCTGCCCTGCCACTTCTGCTTTTCCATGGGATTAAAAAAAAATGGATGACACTTGCAGGAGATCATGGCCGGGATGGAGACACATTGGGGGCATTTATTCCTATTTCCACTCCTCTGGTCAGTTTTTATTGGGTAATCTTCTTCCAGGATTCGAGATCACTGGGTTCTGGGGATCATCTCTCTTCCTCTGCCCCTTCAAGCCTATGGGTGGCAATGACTTCCCACCTCCTGTTAGTGTTCATACCCCTCCTCACCTGTCTGTAAATAACTTCTTCACTGAAGCCTCTTACACTTATAGATGAACCAACTGTTTTCATTTGAGACCCGATGATTCCTAAAAATCAGACAACTTTCATCTTTCATTTCAGGAGCACTGGAAGGAAAACAGTGCTCTGGAATTCCTACCCAACAATTTTCTCCCTGATAATGACAATAAAGATAAAAGTCTTGAAAGCTTTCACACTTTTATTGTGTGGCAAGCCTTGCAATAGCAAGCACTTTATAAATTTAATTAAATCTTCCTAACTTCTCTATGAGAATTGTCATTATCTTGATTTTGCATGTGAAGCAATAGACACACAAATTACATCATTTACTTGAAGTCAAAGTTAGTGAGTAGTGGAGCTACATTACTGCTATTCTCTGAAACTCAGCTGAGCCAACTAAGAAATGGAGATAATGAAACTTTTTTGTGTTACTGACAAGTTTAGAGATCACATATGTGAGGGGACTGGCACAGTGCACTACACACAGTAGAAACTTCATACAGCTAAGGGTTGCTATGTAACTCTGTAGTTATCCCATATTACCCGATGTGAGAATTATTTCCCAGAACAATCTTGCAGTTTAAGACTCATAACTTGGATTTTTACAAAAGAGGAACCCGAGGCTTAGGGAGGGTTAATAATTTAGTTAACATCATATGTCTCAGGGATGGAAACACATGCACATCGCTTCCTAATACATTTTTTTCTATCGCACATTGCTTTCATTGTCTAATCAAGGAAGGGATGCTTGTTTGTCAGAAAACACTATCCGTTTCCTGGCTCGGAGCCCTGAGAAGTGTTGGCTGGGGGTTGATGTATGAATTAGCACTCGGCAAAGTAACAGCCAATATCCTGGATGACAGTTTTACCAGAAAGGTGAAGGCCTTCCTTTATCACTGGTTCTTAAATCACAGGCGCATAGTAAAACACAATGATAGAGCGGAAAATGAAGTTATTGAAGGCAATTTTGTGAGGATGGAGAGGATGATGTGGCCCAGATATGTAACTTCTCGTGGTCTGACTTTATACAAGGTTAAAGCTGGGAGCCTCTTGAGGAATAAATTCTTATAAAATAAAATAACCATGTGCACTCACTACAATTTTAGAGTCAGGCTGGAATATGATGCACAGTGGATAGTTTCAATATATACTTATTTAAATTTCAAGACAATACACAGTTTATAGAGACTTTATGATGGGAATTGGGCTGCCTGTGTGGGATAGGACACATATCTTTTTCAGAAATATGACAACAATTTGGAGAAACAAAGAAAAACCTTATCAGACTTTGGGAGAAAGAAATGGTCCTGAAAAACGTCCTATCCACCATGACCCTATGCATGCTAGAGACATTTCCTATTTCATGACTGTTAACCAATTTCATCTAAGAATAAAAATGAAATTAACTTTTCCTTAATCAGGAGCTCTCTGTATATATATATAATTTAGCCCTTGCTTACTTCGCTTGGAAGTATGTTATTTCTTTAACTTGTATTTTTCACATCTGTTTAGTGGAGAAATCACATGACCCCTTAGAGAGTCATGGTGAAATCAAATGAGATAGACATCTACTAGGCAGCTACCTTGAAATATGCAAAATGATATCAGAGGAGAGTTGTATTAAACTGTTACACATTTTCTAAACACAACTCAATATGAAGATCACAAACAACCCAATTTAAAAGCAGGCAGAATAACTGAATAGACATTTTCTGCCAAGGAAATGCAAATGGCCAACAAGCACGTGAAAGGCACTCAACACCAGGAATCATCAGGGAAACGCAAATAAAAACTACAATGAGCATCACCTCACATCTCTTAGGATGGTTGTCATCAAAAAGAACAGAGGAAACAAATGTTGGTGAAGATGTGAAGAAAAGGGAATACTCATACACTATTGGTAGGATTGTAAAATGGTACAGTCACTATTGAAAAAGTATGGCAGTTCCTCAAAACGCTTAAGATGGAACTGTGATATGACCCAGCAACTCAGGTCCTCAATGTGTATCTGAAAAAAAACAAAAACACTAATTTGAAAAGACACACATTCTAATGTTCATAGTAACATTATTTGTAATCTTCAAGATACAGAAGCAACCTATGGGTCCATCAACAAAGAAGATGCTTTTATATATGTCCATCCAGGAGAAATATCAACAACCTCAGATATGCAGATGATGCCACTCTAAAGAAGAAAATGAAGAGGAACTAAAAAGCCTTTTGATGAATGTGGAAGAGGAGAGTGAAGAATCTGGCTTAAATCTCAACATTCAAAAACCTAAGCTCATGGTATCTGGTCCCATCACTTCAAGGCAAATAAAAGGGGGAAAAGTGGAAGCAGTGACAGACTTTATTTTCTTGGGCTCCAAAGTCACCACTGACAGTGAGTGCAGTCACAAAATTAAAGATGCTTGCTCTTTGGAAGAAAAGCTATGATGCCTAGACAGAGTATTAAAAACAGAGACATAATTTGCCAACAAAGGTCCATATAGTCAAAGCTATGTTTTTTCCAGTAGTCCTGTATGGACAGATGTGAGAGTTGAATCATAAAGAAGGCCAAGCATTCAAGAATAGATGCTTTTGAACTGTGGTGTTAGAGAAGGCTCTTGACAGTCCCTTGAACTGCAAGGAGATCCAACCAATCAATTCTAAAGGAAATTAACCCTGAATATGCATTGGAAGGACTGATGCTGAAGCCAAAGCTCCAATAATTTGGCCACCTGATGCAAAGGACTGACTCATTGGAAAAGATCCTGATTCTGGGAAAGATTGTGAGTAGGAGGGGGTGGCAGAGGATGTGATGTTTAGATCAGATCAGATCAGTTGCTACTCACGTCCATCAAGTCAGTGATGCCACCCAGCCATCTCATCCTCTGTCGTCCCCTTCTCCTCCTGCCCCCAATCCCTCCCAGCATCAGGGTCTTTTCCAATGAATCAACTCTTCGCATGAGGTGGCCAAAGTACTGGAGTTTCAGCTTTTGCATCATTCCTTCCAAAGAAATCCCAGGGCTCATTTCCTTCAGAATGGACTGGTTGGATCTCCTTGCAGTCCAAGGGACTCTCAAGAGTCTTCTCCAACACCACAGTTCAAAAGCATCAATTCTTCGGTGCTCAGCCTTGTTCACAGTCCAACTCTCACATCCATACATGACCACAGGAAAAACCATAGCCTTGACTAGACGAAACTTTGTTGGCAAAGTAATGTCTCTGCTTTTGAACATGCTATCTAGGTTGGTCATAACTTTCCTTCTAAGGAGTAAGCGTCTTTTAATTTCATGGCTGCAGTCACCACCTGCAGTGATTTTGGAGCCCAGAAAAATAAAGTCTGACACTGTTTTCCCATTTATTTCCCATGAAGTGATGGGACCAGATGCCATGATCTTTGTTTTCTGAATGTTGAACTTTAAGCCAACTTTTTCACTCTCCACTTTCACTTTCATCAAGAGGCTTTTGAGTTCCTCTTCACTTTCTGCCATAAGGGTGGTGTCATCTGCATATCTGAGGTGATTGATATTTCTCCTGGCAATCTTGATTCCAGTTTGTGTTTCTTCCAGTCCAGTGTTTCTCATGATGTACTCTGTATATAAGTTAAATAAACAGGGTGACAATATACAGCCTTGACGAACTCCTTTTCCTATTTGGAACCAGTCTGTTGTTCCATGTCCAGTTCTGACTGTTGCTTCCTGACCTGCATACAAATTTCTCAAGAGGCAGATCAGGTGGTCTGGTATTCCCATCACTTTCAGAATTTTCCACAGTTTATTGTGATCCACACAGTCAAGGGCTTTGGCATAGTCAATAAAGCAGAAAGAGATGTTTTTCTGGAACTCTCCGTTTAGCACAGGGAAATATATTCACTATTTTGTAACAACCTATAAAGGAAAAGAATCTAGAATATATATATATATATATATATATATATATATATAACTAATTCACTTTGCTGTATACGTGAAACTGGCTCAAAATTGTAAATCAATTATGTTCCAATAAAATTTTTAAATAGTGGCTCATACTATTCTCAAAATTGACAGAAAGTGCTATTTTTATACTGGGAAGTGATACAATAGGATAACATAAGACATTTCAGATGAAATTATGATAAAACATAAATTGCATCAGTAATAGCAATTTTATTACACAATATACAAAGTAGATCTATTAATAGGTATTTGAAAATAATTTGGCCAATTGAATACATACTTTAAGCTATTAAATACAGTAATTATAAAGTAGAACATACTAGTGGTTTAATCGGAGAAGGCGATGGCACCCCACTCCAGTATTCTTGCCTGGAAAATCCCATGGACGGAGGGCCTGGTGGGCTGCAGTCCATGGGGTCGCTAAGAGTCGGACACGACTGAGCGACTTCACTTTCACTTTTCACTTTCATGCATTGGAGAAGGAAATGGTAACCCACTCCAGTGTTCTTGCCTCAAGAATCCCAGGGACGGGGGAGCCTAGTGGGCTGCCATCTATGGGGTCTCACAGAGTCAGACATGACTGAAACGACTTAGCAGTAGCAGCAGCAGTGGTTTAATATTAATAGTTTGAAAATGTATATATTTAGGCAGTATTGAAGAAAATGTATTTTTGAAAAAACCTTAGGTTTCAGAACATCTAGGTGTTAGATATTTAAACATATCTTTTAACTGTATTGCTGAACTCACAGAGAAAGAGGAAAGAAGCACCCCCAAGATCTAGAAAAAGAGAAATGTAAAAAAAGGAAAGTGAGGATGAAGAAGATCAGGAGCTGAAAGCAACAGAGTAAGCAAATTTAGCAAGGTAGACTGCTCTGAGTCATACATCAATAGCAGAATATTCAAGCTTTTGTGAACAAAATCTACACTGGAAGTGAATGACTAGGCCCCTGAGCTTTTAGGATGGCAGAGAGGAAAGGGGCATAAATCCACACCCTACCCCTACCTCCACATAAATCAGACCCATAAAAGTCTTACCTTTAGCAAAACAATATGCTATGAGGAAAAGATCTATTGTGGGTACCTTAGGGAGCAAAACGGTGTCTGTAATTTCTTAGTACTAGGTAGAAAATAACCAGTAGAACACCCACGTTAGTGGGGTCCTCTGAGAGTGTATATCTATAGCCTTAACTGTGCATGGGGCTTGGGATAAGATTCATCACAGCTTCATGGTCTGAGAAAGACCACATGAGAAAATTACAAGACAGTGGTCCTAGGAGTTATAATTTAAGCATCATAGCAAAAATGAATGTAAATTCTCTTTGAAGGAAAGAAATCTCATGTGAGGACCCTCAGGATCTGTACATATTAGGTCAGTCAAAGATGAGCTCAAAATATTAGATCACCAGATATATGAGAAAATAAAGAGCCTTTGTAAATAACTATGAGTTGAAACACTAAGTGATAAGTTTGGAGCCTAAGGACTTCAGGTATTAGAAATATTAGATACAGAAAACAAAATATCCACAGATAAAACATTTAAACATATAAAATATGGATTCAAAAGAGAGAGACAGTTGACTGTAAAGAGAGACAGGCTAACTACTTAAAGAAAAAAATAGAGCTTATATTTAATTGCATACATTTTTATATGAATTTTTAATTCATTTTTTATATGAATTTTTAAATACTAAGGGGATTAAATGGTGGATTAAACATAGCTGAAGAGAATTAACAAAATGAAAACTAACTATAAAAAATAAAAAAGTACAGTTCAAGGAGTTTCAGAGACAAAAAAATATTTTATAAAAGTCATTATGGGGTACATAGTATAGAATTAAAAGGTACACATTAATTTGCATTCTAGAAGAGGTAATAGAAAAAAGCAAAAGAGCATTTATAGAATCAAAATCTGATAACATTTCAAAATGTATTAAAAAACACACATTATTAATGCAATAAAAATTCAAATAGAGTTAATAAAAAGAAATCCAAGTCTATATTCAACAGAATAAAACTGTAGACCACTAAAGACAATGATAAATACACAAAAAGTAGAGACAGGTAATCTAAATGAAACATGACTGGAGTGAGTGTAGTCTTCACAACAGCAATGGAAATCAGAATACATATGTTGACCATGGTAAGAGACATAGATACTAAATATTTAAAAATTGAACACTCAGCAAAAACTATCATTAAGGAAAAGGGCAAATGAAATATTTTCAGAGGACACCAGCATGATTTAAAATATTTTCAGAGGAAACCAGCATGATTTCACTGAAGAAATCTCTAAAATGATGTAATTAGGGAAGAAGTAAAGGAAAAGTTATATTAAAAAAGAATAAAGAAAAAAAAAAGAAAACTGAAACAAACATACACAGAAGTAAAATCTAACATTATTGTTAAACATTTTAGTGATGATAATATGTACTATATGTCTAAATAATAGAGTTAATAAAAAGCAAACCAAGAAAATACAAAACATTTTACATTAACAGCATGGAACTTATACAGAGAAAGTAAAAAACTTATTAAAGACAGGAGGGAAGGATGGAAAGTGTCATGATGAAACTTTTGAGGATGATGGATATGTTCATTATTTTGGTTGTGGTGGCAGTTTCTTGGTGTATGTATGTCCAACATTATCTAGTTTGGGCTTCCCTGGTTGCTCAGAGGTTAAAGCATCTGCCTGCAATGCAGGAGACCTGGGTTTGATCCCTGAGTCGGGAAGATTCCCTGGAGAAGGAAATGGCACCCCACTCCAGTATTCTTGCTTGGAGAATCCCATGGATGGAGGAGCCTGGTGGGCTACAGTCCACGGGGTCGCAAAGAGTCAGAGCGACTTCACTTTCACTTCACTTCACTTCACTTTCACTTTCACACTTTAGATATATGTAATTTAATGTATGTGAAATATATTTCTCATTATAAATAAGAAAGCAGACTACAAAATATTTAAACAATTGGAGAGTTGTGGCATATTCAGAAAGTATCAGTAGTTCTCTAGAAATTCAATGGCTATAATACAATTTCAAACAAAATTCATATATGTTTTATTCAAGAATGCCCTAACTATATAATGTACCAGAGCCCTTAGAATGACCTGAACAATTCTGAGACAAAGTAGGATAGATGGATATTCCCCATTCACATACCAAGCCTTATTTTAAAACCTTAATTGACACATAGACTAATTGTTAGAATCATTAATGTAGAAACAAGTATTTGAGGAAATAGTACATTGTTGAGTAAATGCAGTAATGGTTCAAGTAAAATTAGTTACTATGAAAAAAATTAATCCCTACCACATATCAAAGAAGCAATTCCATATAGATCACAAAGTTAAAATTTGAAAAGCAAAATTTTAATATTATGAAAGAAAATATAGGCAATTTTTTTCCTCCCTGGTGTCGAGGACCACAAAACATGGTTTGACACACATGCTTGTTAAGACACACAAACCACGGTTTATAAAGATATGATAAATTCAGCTATTTTAAAATTAAAAACACGTGTACTTCTAAAGCTATCATTATGAGAATGAAAATGCAAGCTTCAAACTAGAAGAGCTTGAGATTATTACTCATAAAATATAAAGTACTGCTAGCAGTGTCAAAAAAGGGTAACCAAACCATAGAAGGATGGGCAAAGTATATGAAGATATTTTACAGAATAATAACTAAATATGTAAGTATCTACCTTCATTAACAAGAAGGAAATAAAAAATCAAAACCAAACATAGATGCCACTCATTTTCATTTAGTGCATTTGATAATACTCAGCATTAGCAAGATTGCAGAACCACAGTAAATTATGTTATGCTGGTGGAGGTGTATTTAGTATAATTTTGATGTAACCATTTTAGAAAACAATTTTCTGTTTTTGTGTAAAGTTCAAGCTCTGGATACTGTTGATAATAAATGAACATGTTTCAGCATCTACGAATCGCAAAAAGCTAGTACTAGTTGAAAAAAGTAGAGAAAATTATAGCCAGTATGACACGTTCATATAAATTTTCTAAAAATGCATATATATTCAGTGAATCTAAATAAGGTAAACAAAAGATAATTCAGAAGTAAAATTTGATAGTACTTTTAATTTTCTATTTATTCAGGTAGTGATAGAATGACAGAAAAATTCCTCTGTATCTATGAAATATTTTTTGTGTTATATAAACCTTCCTTGGTTGTGCCTGATATCTTAATTTTTTAAACTGAAGTATAGTTGATTCCCTGCTGGCTCAGACCGTAAAGGATCCACTTGCAATGCAGGAGATCTGGATTCGATCCCTAGGTTGGGAAGATCCCCGGGGAAGGGATTGGCTATCCACTCCAGTATTCTTGCCTGGAGAATTCCATAGATAGAGGAGCCTGGTGGGCCCAGTTCATGGAATCATAAAGAGTCAGACATTACTGAGCAACTTTCATTTTCACATGGTTGATTTTCAAAGTTGTTTAAGTTTCAGGTAAAAAGCAAAGTGAGTCACTCTTACATATACATATATATATATATATATATATATATATTTCAGATAACTTATAGATTAAAATGTCATTGCTGCTGCTGCTGCTAAGTCGCTTCAGTCGTGTCCGACTTTCTATGACCCCATAGACGGCAGCCAACCAGGCCCCCCCCCCCCCCCCCCCGTCCCTGGGGGAACTGTAAATCAATCTATGGAAGTATTTTATACAAATCCATACCCTGTTTAAAATTTAAAAAATAGTAATATCCTGCTGCAAAAACAAACTAAGAACTGTAATAGGAAACTAACTCTTACAAAGATTTTGAACCTATCAGTTTTCAATGATATTTCTAGCAATAGCTGTTCATTTAAACATGTTAACATATGCTAACCTTCAATGAATGGATGACTCCCTGAAATTCCCAAGAATCTCAACAAAGGCATTTCATTAAAAAGTCTTTCTTGAACTAAATCTCAAGATCATGCTGTTTAGTGAGGTTGTATTCCTTAGTATGAATGAGAAATGATTTTATTGAACAATACTCACAAATTGGGAAGTCAGGCTCAATCATTTTTTTTTTTTTAAAGTCATTTGTAATACAACACACACAACCGATAAAGCTAACTCTCTTTCAGTAAATGGTGGATTGATTTCTCAGCTGTGAATGCATATTGTACTATTCAGAGAAAATGTCTGTTCCAGTATCTGCCTATTCCCTGGGAATATGTGTTCACAAACTAAATAGTAAGGTGAGAACCGCTCTAATTTGCTTACATTATGTGGTATTTGCCCTGGAGTATGGTGACTGTTAGAGGGAAAAAAATAAGTCGACATGACATTGAACAACTTCTTTATTGAAAGTGTATGATGTGATTATTCACAAACAGGCATATATACATACACTGAAATAAAAGGGAAAGAAAAAAAAAAAAGACAGTGAGAACCTAGTATGGTCAAGCACTGTGCTAGTCATTGGCAATATAAAATCTAATAACGGATGGTTCCTGAATTATAAGATGAGAGTGAAATGAACTGTCAAGTTCAATGCCATTGGAATAGTGCTGTAAAGCAAATCTGTAAATGGTGCAGGGAGAGCTCCAGGAGGAAGACCAAGGTTTGTATGGTAAACAGGAGTCCACAAAAAAGTGAGTTTTAGGAAGGTTCAGAGAGTGGGAGCAGAAAATATATTCAAAGCAAACTATGCATAACACTGAGGTCTGAAAGAGAAAGACATATTTGGAGAAATATACATTATTCAATGAGTTTGGAGCAGGGGTGCATAACATGCAAGCAAGGAGGCTAGAGAGATAAGAAGGACAGGATAAAAAATAGCCCCTGAATCAGAGGAAGTTTTGAGTACAGGAACAGCATATTCATTTTTTATTTTTAATATATTTCTCTGGGGAGATTAAATAGGTTTCTGTTTTAAAAGGACCAGATGATGTATAAGAACTGTTCAAAAATCACTGCAGGGGCTTGCTCTAAGACTCTGAGCTCCCAAAACAGAGGACCGAGGTTCTATCTCTGGTTGGGAACTGGGTCCCATATGCTTCAGCTAGAAGTTTGCATACCATGGCTAAGAGTTCACATGCCACAGCTGGAAAAAAAAAAAAAAAAAAAAAACAAACCCTGCATGCTGCAACTACAGATTCTGCATGCCACAGCAAAGACTGAAGATCCCTTATGCTGCAACTAAGACCTAACACAGTCAAATAAATAAATATTTTTTAAAAATCACTGCAGGAAGAGAATAAGATGACAGAATAATAGGACATGGAATTCACCTCCCCTTACAGACACATCAAAAAAACATCCACATGAGGAGCAATTCTCGATAAAAACTGACTGGAACCTGGCAGTAAAACTCCAGTAAAACAACCCAGGGTGAAAGACAGATCCACACAGAATCAGGTAGGGAGGGAAGAGAAATAATGCTAGGACCTGTCTCCCAGGAGGGGACAGAGGAAAAAGGAGATTACACATGCAGAGATCCTCCCTGGGGAGTAAGCAGCTCAAGGCGTATATATGGAGCCACAGTCCTGGTGTTCAAGAGGAGCCCCCTTGTCTGGTTGGTGGGCCAGTGGTATTAACAGGACGGCCATGGGAAGCCTGGACTCTGCCCAGAAGGAACGTGCATGTGTTTGAATCCTCTCAAACCAGGGGGGAGACAGCAGATTAAAATTGTGTAGGTGGCTGACTCATTTCCTATGACCACCCTAGCATGTGGACCACAGCCTGGAGACCCAATGCCAGATACAACTCTCCAGTCCTGCTTCTCCGGTTTGCAGTTCTATACTGTAGCAAGGGCCACCATGACTGAGAAAAGAACTTAGCTATGAGACACCAAGGTGGTTCAGACCTAAAATGGTGTATGAACAGGGTGGGAGCAGCCATCACAGGTGCTTACATAGGCAGTACTTGGGGAGCACCCTGGCCTCTGTTTGCAGCCATACCACCACAGCCCACACAGGTCCTGCTTGTATTGCAGCACAGTTCCACCAGGGGCTTAATGGCAGAGGTTGGGGTAAGAGTTTGGCCATAAAGGATACTCAGACCTAAAATAGCATCTGTAAGGCAAGGACAGCCATTGCTAGCACTTGCACAGGCAGCAAATCAGAAGCATCCTTGAACACTGTGGCTGGATTGCTGCAGCCCTTACTCTAGCATATGCTGAGAACTGACACAGTCCATCTTGCTCCAGCACTGTCCCCACTGGGGCAAAGTGGCTGATGATAGAAATAAAACTCACTCGCACTTAAAGGGAACAGAGCCAGCCCAGACCTGAACCTCAGGGCTTCTTCTCCAGCAATCTGGATCTTAATTCCACCCCTTCTAGATTTATGATGACCACTGAGCAGAGGGAAAGCCTCAGCTTACACTTGGCTCTGTCCCTAGTCCCTTCATCCCCAGCACCATCTCCTCTCAAGGTGAAATAGCTGCCAGCACACCCTGAGGAAATGCGAAACTTTTTGTTCTCATCAAATTCAGCTGTCTCACCAAAACCACTGAGAAGATGCAGGTTATAGTGGGGTGCTTCCACGTAACGACAGCCCTTCAAAATCACCATAGGTAACTCTTTCACCTAATTTCAAATTTATTATATGAGGCTACAATTACTTTGATACTAAAATCAGAAAAAGACACTACAAAAAAAAAAAAAAGAGAGAAAGTTATAGACCAATTATTTCTGATGAGTATAGATGCAAAATCTCCAACAAAATTTTAATATAACATATCCAACAATATATAAAAAGGTTCATAACAGTAATCAAGTTCAATTTATTTCAGGGATAAAATGATGGTTCAATATTGCAAATCAATGAGCATGATATACCACATTAATAAAAGGAAGATAAAAATCACATGATCATCTCAATAGAAATAGAAAAAGCATACAACAAAAGTCAACATTTGCTCATGATAAAAACTCTCAAAGTTGGTATACAGGGAAGATATCTCAACATAAAAGACCATTTATGACAAATCCACAGCTAATATTATGCTCAACGGTGAGAACCTGAAATCATTTCCTCTAAAATCAGGAGGAACAAGACAAGAATACCCACTCTTATCACTTCTATTTACCATAATATTGGAAATTATAGCCATAGCAATAAGACAAGAAAAATAAAATGACTCCAAACTGGAAGAGAAAATCCCATATAGCTATGGTCAATTAATTTGTGAGAATGGAGCTAAGAACATACAATGGAAAAAAGACAGTCTCTTCAGTAAGTCATGCTGTTAGTAGTGGATAAATACATGCAATACAGCAGCCAAAAGGTAGCTCAGTTGGTAAAGAATTTGCCTGCAGTGCAGGACACCCAGGTTCAATCCACTGGTTGGGAAGATCTCCTGGAGAGGGAAATGACAACCCACTCCAGTATTCTTGCCTAGAAAATCTCACAGACAGAGGAGCCTGATGGGCTACAGTCCATGGGATCACAAGAGTTGGACATGACTTAGTGAATAAATCACCACCAAATATATGTAAAAGAATGAAATTAGAACATTTCCTCACACCATATACAAAAATAAACTCAAAATGCTTCAAAGACCTAAATACAAGAACAGAAACTATAAAAATCCTATAAGAGAATCATAAATGTAAATCAATACTGTTTTTAATAACTCATAGAAATATTTTTTTCCATCTCTTCCCTGGTGTCTCAGATGGTAAAGAATCTGCCTGCCTGCAATTCAGGAGACATGGGTTCAATCCGAGTCAGGAAGATCCCCTGAAGAAAGGAATGGCAACCCACTCCAGTATTCTTGCCTGGAGAATCCCCATGGATAGAGGAGCCTTCGAGCTACAGTCCATAGGGTCACAAAGTGTCAGACACAACTGACCAACTAATACTTTCACTTTCCTTTAGGAAAAAAAAAAAAAAAAAAGAAACAACAACAACAAACAAACCCAAATGGGATATAATTAAATGCAAAAGATTTTGGACAGCAAGGAGAATTTTTGACAAAGACAGCCTACTGAATGCAAATAAACATTTGCAAATGATATGACTTTTAAGTGATTCATATCTGAAACATATAAACAGCACATACAACTCAATAATAAAACAAGAGTGATTGAAAAATGTGCAGAATATCAGAATAGACTTTTTTTCAAAGAACACATGCAAATGGCACATAAAATGATAGATGTTCAGTGTCACTAGATAAATGCAAATCTAATCATTTGATAAATGCAAATCAAAGCCACAATGGGATATCACCTCACCTGTCAGAATGGCTATCATCAGAAAGTCTATAGATAACAAATGTGGGTAAGGATGTGCAAATAGAAAACCTTAGTACCTTACTGGTGAGAATATAAATTGGTGCATTCACTATAGAAAACAATATGGAGGTTTTTCAAAACCACCAATTCCTGGGTATAAAGCCAAGAAAACAAACACACAAATTCAAAAAGATACATTTATGCCACTGTTCACAGCAATAACAAGGATATGGAAGCAACCTAAGTGTTTATCAACAGACAAATGGATAAAAAAGCTATGGGGTATCTGTATATTCAGTTCAGTTCAGTTGCTCAGTCGTGTCCGACTCTTTGTGACCCCATGAATCGCAGCACACCAGGGCTCCCTATCCATCACCAACGCACGGAGTTCACTCAGACTCACATCCATCGAGTCAGTGATGCCATCCAGCCATCTCATCCTCTGTCGTCCCCTTCTCCTCCTCCTCTTGCTGCCAATCCCTCCCAGCATCAGAGTCTTTTCCAATGGGTCAACTCTTAGCATGAGGTGGCAAAAGTACTGGAGTTTCAGCTTTAGCATCATTCCCTCCAAAGAAATCCCAGGGCTCATCTCCTTCAGAATGGACTGGTTGGATCTCCTTGCAGTCCAAGGGACTCTCAAGAGTCTTCTCCAACACCACAGTTCAAAAGCATCAATTCTTCAGTGCTCAGCCTTCTTCACAGTCCAACTCTCATATCCATACATGACCACAGGAAAAACCATAGCCTTGACTAGAGGGACTTTGTTGGTAAAATAACGTCTCTGCTTTTGAATATGCTATCTAGGTTGGTCATAACTTTCCTTCCAAGGAGTAAGCGTCTTTTAATTTCATGGCTGCAGTCACCATCTGCAATGATTTTGGAGCCCAAAAAAATAAAGTCTGACACTGTTTCCACTGTTTCCCCATCTACTTCTCATGAAGTGATGGGACCGGATGCCATGATCTTCGTTTTCTGAATGTTGAGCTTTAAGCCAACTGTTTCACTCTCCTCTTTCACTTTCATCAAGAGGCTTTTGAGTTCCTCTTCACTTTCTGCCATAAGGGTGGTGTCATCTGCATATCTGAGATTATTGATATTTCTCCCGACAATCTTGATTCCAGCTTGTGCTTCTTCCAGCCCAGCTGGGCTTCTTCCAGCCCAGCGTTTCTCATGATGTACTCTGCATATAAGTTAAATAAGCAGGGTGACAATATACAGCCTTGATGTACTCCTTTTCCTATTTGGAATCAGTCTGTTGTTCCATGTCCAGTTCTAACTGTTGCTTCCTGACCTGCATACAAATTTCTCAAGAGGCAGATCAGGTGGTCTGGTATTCCCATCTCTTTCAGAATTTTCCACAGTTTATTGTGATCCACACAGTCAAAGGCTTTGATATAGTCAATAAAGCAGAAATAGATGTTTTTCTGGAATTCTCTTGCTTTTTTGATGATCCAGCAGATGTTGGCAATTTGATCTCTGGTTCTTCTGCCTTTTCTAAATCCAGCTTGAACATCAGGAAGTTCATGGTTCACGTATTGCTGGAGCCTGGCTTGGAGAATTTTGAGCATTACTTTACTAGCGTGTGAGATGAGTACAATTGTGTGGTAGTTTGAGCATTCTTTGGCATTGCCTTTCTTTGGGATTGGAATGAAAACTGACCTTTTCCAGTCCTGTGGCCACTGCTGAGTTTTTCAAATTTGCTGGCATATTGAGTGAAGCACTTTCACAGCATCATCTTTCAGGATTTGGAATAGCTCAACTGGAATTCCATCACCTCCACTAGCTTTGTCCATAGTGATGCTTTCTAAGGCCCACTTGACTTCACATTCCAGGATGTCTGGCTCTAGATGAGTGATCACACCATCATGATTATCTTGGTTGTGAAGGTCTTTTTTGTACAGTTCTTCTGTGTATTCTTGCCACCTCTTCTTAATATCTTTTGCTTCTGTTAGGTCCATACCATTTCTGTCCTTTATCGAGCCCATCTTTGCATGAAATGTTCCCTTGGTATCTCTAATTTTCTTGAAGAGATTTCTAGTCTTTCTCATTCTATTGTTTTCCTGTATTTCTTTGCATCTGTATATTATGTGTATATATATACACACACATACATACATACATATGCACACATACATATTACTTGGTCATTAAAAGAATGAAATTCTGCCAATTTCAACCACTTGGATAGACTTAGGGAGCATTATGCTTAATGAAGTAAGTCAGACAGAGAATGACAAACAATATTATATACTCCAGTTATGTTATAACTTATACATGGAATCTAAAAAATAAAAACAAGCTAAGTTATATAACAATACTCAGTCAGACACACAGGTATAGAAAACAAGGTATGGTTACCAGTAGGGAAAGGGGAGTGGGGAGGGTCAAGATAGGGGTGCTGGATTAGGAGATATAATCTACTGTATTTAAAATAGATAAGTAACAAAGATATATTGTACAGCACAGGAAAATATAACCTTTGTTTTGTAATAATATTAAATAGAGTATAATCTATAAAATATTTCATCATTAGGCTGTGTGCCTAAAACTAATGTAAATAAATCATTATACTTTAATAAAAAATCACTCTGCATGTAAATGTTAATATATGTATATGAATATATGTAATATATAGATGTCTGAAGGTGAAAATGTGACATAAAAACAAAGGAATCTCAGAATCTCCTTAAGGAATTAGTCATCGGACATTTAAGAGGCCAGAAATCTGGGTCTGGAGTATGATAAGTAGTCTTTCCTGAATATAGTAATCACCAATACCATCATTTATCATACGTTGGCTGTGTGTTACATACTTTGCAAAACATTTTATACTCACTGTTTTGTTTACTCTTTCTCTTTTTAAGAGTCGACTGTGTGGGATAAGGAATTTGAGAATTAAAAGGTGATAGATAATTCATCTCAAATCACAAAATTAGTAAATGGAACAGAGTATTACTTCAAAGGCTGAGCATGTAAATGCAAACAAGGAATGGAACACACGTCACTGCTCTAAAGATGAGGATGTCATCTGCCTGTTATATACTGAGTGACATTATACCCCAAGAAAACAGGAAAACGTTATTGCTATGATAAAAGTAAGCCAGAGAATAAAGTCAGACAACCTAAGGATCAAGAAGAAATGACTTCTCTAGGAAGCTGTAAAGAGCTATAGAGTCTGGTTTTAACACCACCTGCCTGACACAATCAGAGAATGAGGGGTTCTCCCAGGGTATGAGCACAATGACACCAGACACAGTGGCAATAATAACTTGCCTAATGGATAAATACTATGTCCCAAGATTCATACCAAGCCATGTAAACATGAGCTAAATGGTACACAAAGAATTTGATGTGACGCGTCACTCATTATCTAACTCCAAAGTTCATCCTCTTATGCAGAACTGCCTTCCACATCTCAGTATAGGAAATATCTGAATGGCCATGTGGAGCTGGGCTTTTTTTTTTTAACTTCTTTTTTTTTTTTTTTAATTTATTTATTTTAATTGGAGGCTAATTACTTTACAATATTGTAGTGGTTTTGCCATGCATTGACATGAATCAGCCACATGTACATGTGTTCCCCATCCTGAACCCCCCTCCCACCTCCCTTCCCATCCCATCCCTCTGGGTCATCCCAGTGCACCAGCCCCGAGCACCGTGTCTCATGCCTTGAACCTGGACTGGCGATCTGTTTCACATATGATAATACACATATTTCAATGCTATTCTCTCAAATCATCCCACCCTCATCTTCTCCCACAGAGTCCAGAAGACTGTTCTATACGAGGGAGCTGATTTTTAATATATCAATTTACCTACCATTTTTTCTGCTTTAATCAAGACTTCTCATAGAGTAATACAGAGGATGGATTGGAAGTGGTTTGAATCTCAACTAGTTATGGTGTAGGAGTACATTTAATCACTTAATAAGTGTGATGTTTTCAAGTGAAATTCATATGAAATGTGAAATTCTCACATGGTTTAGGGGTATAGGAGGTATTATTCAGAAAAGATATTACTAAATTGATATTAATGCATTTTTTCCAGGTACCTTAAGGTACACAGATAATCTCACATATTTGGAACTCATGGCATACAAATTCAAATTCACAAAACAGATATATTAAAGAGTATTTACTCTTAAGAGCAAAAGCAATTTTCCCACTACAGAAGGATTTCTTTAACTACCAAATTCCCCCCTAGTGTATTTCAATTAGGTTTCCATTTACCAAAAAAAAAAAAAATTAATTTGTGTGCAAGTTTGCAGTGAGACAGCTATTGCATAAAGTAAAATACAGTAACATCTCATTTTAGAGATTCAAACAAACTCTCGGGCAGAACACACTTTGAAAACCACATACAGAAATAACACATCCTTGTAGATGACACACAGAGTAGCCTTCCGTTCTTCAGTAGATTTAATGGATGATAAACTCACCAGTGGTGAGAGTTCAGTACATGCCAGCAAAACTCCTTCTGATGACTCTTTTCTATTTTTCTTCTCCCACCACTGCTATTGTCTGGAAACAAGTTGACACTGACTTCTTACACATAGGACTTATCTAGACTTTCAGCTGTTTGACTGATAAGGAGATTACTAAACAAACTTCTAACTCTGCCACATGGTAGGTGGTCATGTTTGACTTGAAATATTTTCAGCTCTTTGGATTAACAAAGAGCTGAAAATTTTAAGGATAAGAAGAAATTTCCCCTCTCCCTCCTTCCAGACAGTATTTATTTAGAGGAATGAACTTTTTAGACTTTTGATTGGCATTCCTGCCTAAAGTAGCATCTGATCAACTGTGTGGAGAACATGAAATTTACTGAAAGTATAAACTAACTATGGCTGTGAAAGACATTGGGCTTTGTCCTTGCAAGGATGAATAAACTGGAAAATACTTTCACATAAATGAAATATCGTATATAGATGTCCCTTCCACCAAAACCTTTAGCATAAGACAATGGCCATCATGTTGGTGATGATTAGATATTTGCTAAGTCGCTTCAGTCATGTCCAACTCTGTGCAACCCCATAGACGGCAGCCCACCAGGCTCCACCATCTCTGGGATTCTCCAGGCCAGAACACTGGAGTGGGTTGCCATTTCCTTCTCCAATGCATGAAAGTGAAAAGTGAAAGCGAGTTGCTCAGTTGTGTTAGACTCTTCACGACCCCATGGACCACAGCCTAAGAGGCTCCTCCACCCATGGGATTCTCCAGGCAAGAGTACTGGAGTGGGGTGCCATGATTAGATATTAAGTCACTGTAAATAGACTTTTAAGTACCAAAGGGATATGGGAGAAAGGTCAGCACTTGGAGTAAAATAGAAGGATATTTTTTGAGTCCTGGGTTTTCCAAAGGACTACCTCCATGTCCTTGGACTTCTCTTTAACCTCTCAGAGCCTCCTTTTTCTCATAAACAAAATAGGGACCAAAGGATCTATAATCTATGGCATATAATCTATGAAATTGTAGCTATTTTATAGCTTTATAGTCATTTAGAATATCTTTCTTTCCTTAATTATTTTATAAAACTGCTGACTAGCTTACTTTAAACCTCTCTTCAAATCTTTCATCTGCTTTAAGGATTCTTAGCAATTATCAATCCAATTCTGTTTAATCAAAGCTATGATTTTTCCAGTGGTCATGTACAGATGTGAGAGTTGGACTGTAAGAAAGACTGAGCACCAAAGAATTGATGCTTTTGAATTGCGGTTCTAGAGAAGACATGTGAGAATCCTTTGGACAGCAAGGAGATCAAACTAGTCAATCCTAAAGGAAATCAACCAAATATTCACTGGAGAGACTGATGCTGAAGCTCCAACACTTTGGCCATCTGATGCTAAGAGTCAACTCATTAGAAAACACCCTGATGCTGGGAAAGATTGAGGGCAGGAGAAGAGGCCAAGAGAGGATGAGATGGTTGGATGGCACCTCCAACTCAATGGACATGAGTTTGAGCAAACTCTGGGAGACAGTGAAGGACAAGGAAGCCTGGTGTGCTACAGTTCACGGGTTCACAAAGAGTCGGACACAACTTAGCAACTGAACAACAATGAACAAATCAAACACTAATTGAACCAATGATAATAGTTTACTGCTCTAAGCCAAGTACTGTCCTAAATTCTCAAGGAAGAAGCATGGTGATGTTTAAACATGTTTTGGTTTACTTATAACATATATTAGACCCTTTACCAAAGTAGCTCTAACTTTCCACTCTTCTCTGTAGCCATTCTCTTTGCTATTTGACTCTGTAGCAATTTCTATTGAGATATGTTTCCCCAGCTCTTACCTGGACTGATCTTCTGAGCTCTTCATTAGTAAACTGTGATGGAAATGATACTTGGCTAGGTCTGAGTCTAGACCTCAGGAAACCTTGCATATACTTCTATATTCTTGGAATTCTGCCAATTCCATGAGACTAGGTCTGGACTGCACTACTGGAGGATGGGAATCCACTTGGAAGACAGACCACTTGTGCCAGACAAGGCACTTCTTGATTTGCTAGAGTCAGTTGAGCACCCAAAATCTGACCACATTAGATCAGCATGGGAAGGACAGGATATGGGGGGACCTCTGACTGCAGATTAGTAGGGAGCTTAGCCAATTCCAATAAAGAAATTGATCTATATACTCATGAGCAAAATGTGTCAAGCATCCCAAGGGGAATAAAAGTTTAGAAAGACAATCAGGCTAATAAATAAACTGATTAGGTCACAGTAATGACTTACGCAATGGAGGCAAAATACAGACTGTAAGGGATGTAGGAACTGAGCGTCTTCACTTTCACTTTTTACTTTCATGCATTGGAGAAGGAAATGGCAACCCACTCCAGTGTTCTTGCCTAGAGAATCCCAGGGACGGGGGAGCCTGGTGGGCTGCTGTCTATAGGGTCACCTGCACAGAGTTGGACACGACTGAAGCGAATTAGCAGCAGCAGCAGGAAGGGGTGTAAAGGAGAGAGAGATCATTGGCATCCAAGAGATTCATGGGAGATATTTCAGTGTGACCCTATTAGAACTGAGTTCAGAAAAATAGAACTTGCTGGAAATGTAGCAGGTTTTTAAATTTAGGGAGATTTTCTGCTAAAACACATGCGCTATTTGGAGGAGGGGGTGGGTTGACAAAATGTAAGCAGACTTGCACTTTACAAAAATACTCTGACGAGGTAGAAGCTAAATTGTGAGTGAGAAGAAAGGAGTGAGGTTTACTGATGTCTATTCTAGGAATCATTCATCTAAGAGATAATGAGGATTTCACTAAGATAAACAGTCAACAGGGATGAAGATTAAGAGATGGGCTTGAGAAGTATCAGGAAGTACAATCTCTGGATGGAATCCTTGCTTTTGTTTGCAATGCAGAAGCACTCAGCAGAAAGGTAGCATATCACAGAACTGATAATTCTCTTGTTGCAACTGCTTCTTAGAAACCTACTGTGTCCTTTTGATAAAAGGATTTAGCCCCTGAACTTCTAAAGAATGTTAGCTTTTAAAAAGTAAAGAATATGGAATCTCAGTAGATACTGGTAAATGGGTTTAGGTCTGTTGTATAGCCTGCATTTAGACCTTTTGTAGATAAAATCAAGGTGCTAGAAGCTGCAGAAACCCAAGTTTGGCTTCCTGGGACACTGCATGACTCTGGGTCCAAAGTTGCAGTAACTTCTGGAGACACAAGTGACTCCCTGAAATCAGTGAAGGAAGTGACCACTTACTTTCTCTTTTTATACCTTTCTTTTTTTCCACATTAATCTTTAACTGAGCCTTGATTCAGAGTAGTGGACTGTGAAACAGTGAAAGTGGGCTAAGAAGATTAAAGATCTCCATGAGAAAGGTATGAAATACGACTGACAATTTGGTGCTGATCCTTTGTGATGTGTGAAATTAAATCCTTATCCAATGTGCCTAGACAATGCAATTAGTCTCGAGTATCTATGTCAGGAAACATTTCTTGTTAAGTCAATGCAGGAACTCAGCTCAAAAATAGACCACTCTGAGTAAAACTTTTTTTTTTTTTTTTAAATCATTTAGTGCTCCAGATTTCCAATGGAAAACAACAAAGAAAAACAGAAAAAAACAAAAAAGCATGATGACAAAGAAGAAAAGTTAAGTGATTTGCTTGAATCAAGGATATACAGTGATTAGTTATCTATTTGTTTATATCATTCATGCATTTCTCTATCCATTTTTCATGAATATTTGTTGAGACCTACTATATATGAGGGGCTTCCCTGGTGGCTCAGATGGTAAAGAGTCTGCTTACAATGCAGGAGACCCTGGTTCGATCCCTGGGTTGGAACAACTCACTCCAGTATTCTTGCCTGGAGAAACTCATGGTCAGAAAAGCCTGGCAAACTACAGTCCATGGGGCCACAAAATGCCAAACACGGCTGAGTGAGTAACACACACACACACACACACACACACACACACACACACACACACACACACTATGTATAAGATATGTGGGAGGTAATGATGAACAAAACAGGCCAAGTTGGTGCTTCAGAGTATATACAATATACCGGAGAAGAGAGAAGGTGGGTGTTAAACAAATACAAATGACTGAAAAATTAAAATTACAGCAAATACAACGTAGAAGCAAAACTAATAGCAAACGTGAGAATAAGACATCTGTCTTTGCCACAGTCATATGCATCAGACACTGCCCGAGGCTGCCCATATTGTGTTGGTTTGGTATGTTCAGAACTATAACCTCAACACCAAGGACCCTGACATACAGCAACTGATTTAATCCTCACGTGTGAGTACTACTGTTCCTCCTATTTTGGGGATGAGAAAAATGAGACAGAGAGGCAGGTAGTATGCCAGAGATCATCCACTACCTAAGTGGTCAAATTAGGAGTAGAAACTAGGCTTGGGCTTTAGAAAGACATGCTCTCAGCCACTGTGCTATGCCCACCCAGAACAGCTAATCTCAACCTAATAACCCGATCCTCTTTCCTAATACAACACATCTTGATTATCTCTTATGATCCTGTTCATGATAAGCCTTTGGTGACACCATCCAAAAATTCCGCAGAGAAAGTCGACTCTGTTGCATGTGTTTAATTAAATGCGAGAAGAATAGTGAAGTGGGACTGTGAGCATGCACTCTTAGACCAGTTAATTTCTTGACTCTGATACTTCAACTGGGTGCAGAAGTTTGAATGAGGTACTTCACCTCTCTGTTACCCTTTGATCCTGGCACCACCAGCCAGACCCCTGATAGATCACTATCATTCTGGAACAACCAGGGACTTTGAAGTCTGCTCATGTTGCATTGATTTGGTGTGCTCAGAGCTATTAATACCACCTCAGTACCTAGGATCATACCCCAAATAAAATACATTCTCAATACATATTATTGACTTACTGAATGAAATCCTTTCATTATCTTTGCCAGCCTACTTGTCTGCTCATTAAACTTTCCAGCAACATTGGATGGTTTGATATTCTCTTCACTTACCTGACAGCTTCTTATGTCAACACCACTGTATTTTTCTCTGCCTATAATAAAGTACCATGCCACAATCCCTTATCTAAAACCTATGCAGTCAGATGAGTGGTAGAACTGGTAATCAGAGGAAGGAGATAGGGAGAGGTATTTTATGAAGATAAACCAATGCAACTGTGTATTAAATAATGCCCTCAGTAGGGCCTGCGGTGTATTGTAATTAAAATATATTAATATTTCTGGAGCACAACAAGGAAATAGTCACACTAAAAGAGATTAATGAATATTCTAGTATATCAGTTTACTTTTAGTTTTGCTACCGTTTCAGCGACTAAACCACCACCACCACACCGTTTGAGCTACCAAAAATCCAAAAGTAAAACTTTCACCTTCAGAGTGTTGGTTTTTGGAATTGAAGAATAAATGCTATGGGCCTGTAGTCTCCTTATACCCTTTTTTGGCCTACTGTTACCTGTATCTCAAGAGTTAAGACCTCAAAGAATCTTCACAGAAAGTTTACCCTGTTTCTTAAAGCTGAAATTCTTCCAGTTCTCTACTCCCACCAGCCTCAGTTCCTCTAATAGCTCATGACATTTTCAGTACTATGCTTGATTTAGATGTACATGTACTTATTCTCCTTCCTAAATGGAGAGCTACTTGAAGGTCAGAAAATGCCTTATTCATATTTTTTCCTTTACACTAACAGAGATTCTCTGTATCATGAGTAGGGTTTAATTAAGCATAAAAGATACTAGAATTTGGAGGGAAAAAAAAATGTAGGATATTCCCAAAAAAGGTGAAAATGAAAGAGTGGGAAGGCAATTCTATAAACTGATTAAACTCTGCATAGGGGCACTTACTAGCAAGTTACATGTTATCTAACACAAAACTAACAAGCCAACATGAGGAAATGGAGCTTGAGGGGCTAAGTGACTTACAGTTAAATGGTTGCAGCATTGCAATTCAGATTTAAGACTGCCTCTGTAATATCTGTGTTTTTCCCTCTATTCTCCACCCAAAAGAAGTAGTATGATCTAAGAGAATTTGAGGAATCTTAATGAATTTTGAAAGCAATTTGTATATCTCATGCAATACAGACATGATTCTGAAAGAGTCAAGTAATAAAAGTATTTCTGTTAGATGCAGTTGGGAACTACTGGGCTAAATAAGGCTTCTCACGAGGTGAGGGGTGTCTGAGGAATTTATAACCCCTACTGTTATAAGGAAACTAAGGAGAATGGAGAGAATATTTAGAAGGAGTCACTAGGAACAACAAAATTCAAACCTAATTGTAAAGCTGATCCCCTCTGTGCCATCTTATTAAGCAGCTAGGGAAATCCTTTATCACAAAAGATTTCCAAGGATGTGACCTTTTCCTTCTCTCCATTTCTATTTCACTTAAATTATCACCCTGAAGATTTCAAAGGGGGCACTCTCAGCAGTCTGATAGATTGGAGCCCCTCTCTAACTAAAGAAGCATTGATTGCATAAAGAGAAAAAAATATCAGCCACATTCCCCTGTAGGTCTCTGTGAAACCAACTTTGTGCTCACGTGAGCCTTACTTTTTTTTTTTTTTTTTTTTGGTATTTGCTATCGCTTTGAAAATGACAAAGTAGCATTCAAATCATTATTTTTTGAAATAAAATCTTGTGGTGTGATTACAATCACGAAAGCAATTGTGACGATGGCATTGTTAAGTCTCCCTTCCCATTCTCTTACATAACTTGGCCAGGAAATGTATTCAGGGCACACACAAAAAAGGAGGTGATTTGTTCTTTGAGAGAAGTTGAAAACTCACCTTGGGCTGAGAAAATGAAGGCTCTTGTTGCTCTCTCTTAAATCTTCACTAAAATCTTGCAAACCTGATCAGTTCATTCTGAATCTTTTAGATATTTTTACACGCATAAATGTACAAATGCATGCATATATGTAAGCATTGTTGCCTTGTCATGTTGGACAGGCAAATATAGTTGCTTTTTTTTTTTTTTTTTTAATGATTATGTGAGCTCTGCAAGGTTAGGATGACTCAAGACACTTGCGCTTCTTTTCTGTTTAGTCATTAAGTCGTGTCCGACACTTTGGGGCCCCATGGATTGCATCACGTCAGGCTGCCGTGTCCTTTACTAACTCCTGGAGTTTGCGTTTCCATGAAGCTTTCCTATTGCCCTTCATTCAAGTTCAAACTGCCTAACGTGGTGGTGATGCCCTTGTGCTCTGCTCTCTGACCACCTCTGTAGCCCCATCTGCTCTTACAGATACTTGAAGATACTCTTCTTTCCTACAGAGTAGTGTGATAGTCTCCCTTCCACCTCAGCGGTTTAGTATCTGCTCTGTCTTCCGTCTCCAGTGCTCTTCGTGATACTCCCATGCAGTCAGGGTCTCAGAAGCTTCCACATTCCTCCTGCCTGGGGCCACCCTGAGCCCGTCTTTCCAGGTGGAGGTCACGCATCCCTGCTTTTCCCTTTGACCAGCCCTGCTCACACCTAGAATTACTCGGCTTTTGATCGTCTTTCCCACTGGACTATGAACACAGGTAGATTGGACACAGGTGCAGCTTGTGAAACATTTTTAGCCTTTTAGCACAGTATCTGATGCATACTAGAATTTCAAATATTTGTTGAAACCATAAATTAATGAAAGAAATGAATGTGTCCCAAGAAAGTCAGGATGAAAAGATGGTTGTTCATTTTAAATGAACAACTTTTCCAGTGCCTATTTCCAGAATCCAAAGGCAAAGCAAATGGGCAATCTGTTATCAATTTGTCCGTAACTCTGAGCACCTGTGGGGCATATAAAGTGGTGCTCAGTTGGTGCTGCTTAAGGAGCCGCAAAGCTTAAAGAAAAGTTTTGAGCTTTAAATTCTTGAGTTCTTCACTCTGTAGTTAAATGGCTTTCTCTCTCAGATTCCTTACCTATAAAACAGTTATTACAAGTTAATAATTATAAACTGAATGATGATAGATCTGTTTTCTGCTTGTTTTAATTTATTTCATTTTAAAGAATTAATATTAAAAATGATAGAACAGTATTGATACTTTGTAGCTAGTTAATAATTGTAACTTTTATAAATACTATTCCCTGTAAAACAAGGATGACTTAAATCAGGTGTAATTCTAAGCCTCAAGAAACTCCTAATCTAATCCAGGAAATAAAACCACTAAGTAAAGAACAGACTACAGAGCAATTTATAAAGAACACTTTTAAGGTTCACCTTGAATATGAAAACTCTTCAGAGATTACAACAGGGTCACAACAGGGTTCGAATCTTAATTTTATCAGTAAGGGTGAGTTTCTGGGAAAGCAATATTTAGCTTCTATGAAATTCAATTTCCTCAGCTGAAAAGATGGGACATGGCTCAGCTATTACATAGGGTTATAGCATGGCTATGATGCAACAATGCATGTGGGAGAATCTAGCAAAAAATGCACTGACATTCCAGTGTCTGTACTACATGCCATGTTGCCTGAGATTTATATCCATGGTCTGAAATATGACCGATGTTGACAGAGTTTTACATAAATTAAAAAAAAAAATTTGCAAAAGAGTTCTTAAACTTGGAATCGAAGGATGAGAGGATTTAGATAGGTGAGTTATGGAGCAGAATGGGAGTGCGGATAGATTCCAGAGGGGGAGAAAATAGGAAGGGACAGGGAACCCCAAAGCATGTTGAGATCATAGTGAAGTGACTTATCCAAGGTCACAGAGCTAGTCAGTAGCAGATCAGGGCTGTTTCTGTTTTACAGCAATCAGAAGTAAGGCCATAGGTGATATGGGAGAGACTGAGTTTTAGGAAGATTATTTTGGTCGTTATTTGCAAAGAAGCCGAAGAAGTGGAATTGAGTCCCTGCTCAGATGGTAAAGAATCTGCCTGCAACACAGGAGACTCAGGATCGATCCCTGTGTCAGGAAGATCTGTTGGAAAAGGGAAAGGCTACTCACTCCAGTATTCTTGCTGGAGAAACCCATAGACACAGGATCCTGGTGAGCTACAGTCCATGGGATAGCAGAGAGTCGGACACAACTGAGAGACCAACACCACCTGTTTCAGGGAGTGAGCCAGGACACTGGACACAGGCATATAAAGTCATTCATGCAGAAAGTTATGGTGCTGTCACATGTGTGAGGCAATAAAATAGGTGCTTATGGAAGTGAAAATAATAATACTACTGATAATCATGGCCGATAATCCTGCAATTCTCAGTGTTAGAACTCATCAGTATTTGATCTTGAAATAATGGCAGTTTTATACAGTTGAAGACAATATATTCCAGGAATTATTCTTTGGGCTTTAAAAAAAAATAAGCATTCATTTAATCTTCACAGTAACCCCATGAGATTGGTGCTATTATTATTCTCGTTGAGTGTAAAGAAACTGAGGGATGTTTCAAAAGACAGTATAGGCTACTTACTGTAATAAGAGCTCAAGAGAGAGGTACATTCTAGAGATAAAATTGAGAATGTCATGAATATTGACATAGGGTTTGATGTGGGATTTCAAAGGTTTTAAAATAGGGCATGGAGAGGATGAATTTAGAAGTGTGAGTGAAAAGTCGTCAATATCACATGAAACACACTCATACTAAAAAAGAATTAGCTGATGTTTATCTGAATTTTAAGTATGCTCTATATTTCATTTTATGAATTCCAGAAATCCTCTCTATAAAAGCAAAGAGCAAATGATCCCTTTATCATTTGTAAAATGATTGCAAAAATGTAGAATCCTTCATAGGATGACTTGCACAAGACTTACGGATAGTCACTTGCTATCAGAAGATCTGGATTTTACCTCTGGCCGTGCCCCTTTCTAGCCACATTTGTAGTGCTTTTCAGGGTACATATTTTGAAAATATGTTTATAAGAGGAAAAATATATTAATAAGCTTGTGCAATACAATATACATTGTTCTTGGAGGAATGGCAAGATGATAAAAAGTGCTTTGCCTCTAGGCCAACAATATTTTTTGTTGTTGTTGCTTTTCACAATAATTTATAAGCATCCAGTTTCAGTTCAGCTGCTCAGCTGTGTCCGACTCTTTGTGACCCCATGGACTGCAGCACTCCTGGCTTCCCTGTCCATCACCAACTCCTGGAGTTTACTCAAACTCATGTCCATTGAGTCAGTGATGCCATCCAACCATCTCATCCTCTGTTGCCCATATAAGCATTGGACATAGTGCTATTTAGATACTTCAATAGGGAGATATTTCTAATATGAACAGGCAGATATGGCTGCTTAAAAGTATCAGTTCCCTGAATCTCCGTTTTCACCTCTAAACTGGAAAAAAATCATTTTTATTTATCTTGCATTTAAACTTACATTTATCTGCATGTATTCTCTCCTGACACTCTAGAAAGGATTAGGGAGTTAGAGACAGGCAAACTAAATCCCTCCAGAGGACTCAGGTAACCTTATAGTGTTGCATGGGAAGCAATTACAAAATGAATATGTTTTTGCAAAATAGAAGAGATGATGGAAATAAAATTCTTTGGTAATTTTTCAATAACCTCCTAAATGGTCTTTCTTTCCACACTTTCTCCTTAACCTACCTTTTGTATCGAGCCTTCAATAACACAGATACAGACAGGTTTTTATCCTCTTAATTAAAAGTATTTGATGGTTTATGAGACTCATTGCCTATGAAGTTCAAACTTTGTAATGAAACAGAGAAAGCCACTCATAAACTATACTTTTCAGGCTCATTTTCCACCATGCCTTTGCACTAGTTGCTGCCCTTCCCTGCTATTTCTCCCCTAATGAGCTGCCTTTCACCCTGTAAGGCTTGTTTCAATTGTCTCCTATCCTGCGAATCCCTTTCTTGGTCCTTCAAGCAAAAGGAATTGATTCTCTCACACTTCTCCTTCTACATATGATGCTATTGCATTTTACAGCTCTATAACAATTTCTTTGTGTATTTTTCTTTCTGAATATCTTAAGAGTACAGCATAAAAAAAGTGCATGGAGTTTATTTAAACACACCAGGGACCTAACATGGAGACTAGTTCCAAAAATTTTCTAAATTAATGTATGTTGAATTAAATATATTTGTTAAATATATTTATGTACATCTCCTGAATAAAAGTACAAATATGTAGGCAAATTATACTTGATTGATAGATTCTAAACATACATGCAAACAAACACACATCTATATGTATATATATCATATATGTATACTGAGATAAAATAAGATACAAGTTTGGTAACTATATGCTGAGTTTAACCTATGAGTATATCCTTTCTTTTAATCTTAATTATCACCATTATCACAGTCAATATATGTTGACCATTTACTATGCGCCAAACCCTTTGCTAGTTTTCTAGTCAAGGCTATGGTTTTTCCAGTGGTCATGTATGGATGTAAGAGTTGGACTGTAAAGAAAGCTGAGTGCTGAAGAATTGATGCTTTTAAACTGTGGTGTTGGAGAAGACTCTTGAGAGTCCCTTGGACTGCAAGGAGATCCAACCAGTCCATCCTAAAGGAGATCAGTCCTGGGTGTTCATTGGAAGAACTGATGCTGAGGCTGAAACTCCAATACTTTGGCCACCTCATGCGAAGAGTTGACTCATTGGAAAAGACCCTGATGCTCGGAGGCACTGGGGGCAGAAGGAGAAGAGAACAACAGAGGATGAGATGGCTGGATGGCATCACCGACTCGATGGACATGAGTTTGAGTGAACTCTGGGAGTTGGTGACGGACAGGGAGGCCTGGCATGCTGTGATTCATGGGGTCACAAAGAGTTGGACACGACTGAGCAACTGAACTCACTAACTAAACCCTTTGCTTTGTATTTCACATGAATGCTCATTTCATTATCACAATAGTGATCCCAAGGTAGATACTGTCATTATTCCATGTTTGCAAAGAAAGAAAACTAGACCCAAAGTGGTGCAGTAAAACATTTATAGTTTTATAGTTATTAAATTGGAGTGTTGAATTTCACGTCTAGACCTATCTGATGCTAAAGCCTGTAGTAACAGTCTGATTCAGTAATAGATTCATAGATAGATTCATACAAACACAATTGAGCTTCCCAGGTGTCACAGTGGTAAAAGAATCTATCTGCCAATGCAGGAGATGCAAGAGATGCAGGTTCAATCCCTGGGTTGGGAAGATGCCCTGGAGAAGGAAATGGCAACCCAGTCCAGTATTCTTGCCTGGAAAATCCCATGGATGGAGAAGCCTGGCAGGCTACAGCCCATGGGGTTAAAAGTGTCAGACACAACTGAGCAGGCACATACATAACAACAAACACAGTTACAGACAGATGGATAGATAGTGCAAGTGATAGAGAGACAAATGCCCATACACTATACATAAAATGTATAGGCACCTATATCCATGTATCATAAATGCTTACCTATTGAATAGTAATATATTGTGAGTATATATAATTATATGAATGTATATCTATAACTGTATATAGAAAAATAAATGTCTCTTTCTACTTTCAAAGCACATCCTTTATTCACACACCTAGCATTTTATTAAGAAAAACTTTGGGTGAATCAATAAGCAGATCTGTAACTGCATTGAACAATATATTTTTATATTACTGTATACAAACATTGATTTGTCTTTTTAATGACTACACATAGAGGATGTATGAGAGAGCCTTCTGGTTAACAAATCTATAGCAATTCTCCCCCAGTACGCTTGTTAGCAAGAACTGCTGATCCCCATGTGGGAGAGAGGTGTGGACCACCATCAGTAAGTGTTAATTTCTCTGTCTAGTTGGGACAAGGCTACTATTATAAAGCTTTGTTCTCTGAAAAAATGTGTACAATCACAGCTGGAATTCAGGCAGTTGTTTTCATCACAAAGGCAAGGATTTGCAACAAAAGTGTCTCTTTGTTTTTGGTTCTCTTTCTGCTGCTCCTTCCTTTATCGCCTAGCCTGCAGGGCAGTTGCACTTGAATCTATTCTTTCACATAAGCTAACCTCACAAGGTACACATCTGAACCTGGCCCTGTCTTCCCTGCCGATCCTCCTGCTCTCTTTGCACCCAAGGACAGCTTTGACAGCTCCCAGATCCCTCTGAAGCAAGCAAAAAGCACTGCTGTCCTTTCAAGAAGGGTTTTGATGTCTGAAAGGCATGAAACATAATCAGGATTCTGCTACTTGCTGTTGGGAGACCTGGGCAAGTTTCTTAGTCTCTGTGTACCTCAGTTTTCCTTTCTCTAAGATGTAAATCATAGCACTCGCATGATGGATTTTTTAAAAATAAAGATTCAATGAAAGTGTCCATATGGGAATGATGCAATGAGTACAAGGGGTCCAGAAGACTCAGTCAAATGAAAGGAAAGAATTAAACCAGCAACAGTGTTGGTACTGGAGGAGACTCTCAATAGTTAGGAGATGCTAACAAATTGCAGGATGTTGGAACATAGGTGAAAGTTGGTGAATAAAACAGACCAGGGAAGAGAATAAATTATGAGGACTGGGCATCTGTGGAGGAGAGAGTAGTTTCCCTGGATGAGCTCAGAAAAACAGCTGTAAAATATACCTAAACAACAGGAGTCCAAATCAGAGTTAGAAATCCAAAAAGATGTTTCAAGAGGAAAGAAAGGAATTAAAACAACAGACAACATGACTACGGAGCTAGATGTTATTAGTGATGTGGGACATTTGGCCGATGTTCCTTCTCTCAGTAAAAATAATAAGTCAATTAGCAACTCCTATACAATTTTATTGGAGAAGGCAATGGCACCCCACTCCAGTACTCTTACCTGGAAAATCCCATGGATGGAGGAGCCTGGTAGGCTGCAGTCCATGGGGTCGCTAAGAGTCAGACACGACTGGGAGACTTCACTTTCTCTTTTCACTTTCATGCATTGGAGAAGGAAATGGCAACCCACTCCAGTGCTCTTGCCTGGAGAATTCCAGGGACGGGGGAGTCTGGTGGGTTTCCGTCTATGGGGTCGCACAGAGTCGGACACGACTGAAGCGACGTAGCAGCAGCAGCAGCAGACAATTTTATAATGAAAACCCCACACATTTATGCAACACTTCCCATGTGTCAGACACTGGCTAAGCCCTGTGCATGCATTTCACTGAAATCTCACATACTACATTCTTGGTGCTGCCCTCGTGCATCTCTACCAGATGAAGAGGCTTAAGCTTAGTTAGCCAAGCTGCCCAGGACTCAGAGTCAGCATCAGACTCAGAACAAGAACCTGTGTAATCCGCCCCAGAACCCCTGCTCTTATTCCAATACTGAATTTGGCCCACAGAGGACACCAATGTCTTCCACAGATGGAGATTATGAGGCATGCCATGATTTTTAGCTGTTTGTGGAGGATAGTAAAACATAGATCTTTGACCTGCATGGAAGGAACTTTTTCAAGTGGCACAGGTGGAGTGATAATTAACCCAAAAGGAAGAAAATAATAACATCAAAACACCAATATTTGGCTTGGCGTGTGTATGTATGCTAAGTCGGTTCAGTTGTGTCTGACTCTTTGCAACCCCATGCCTACCAGGCTCCTCTGTCCATGGGATTCTGCAGGCTGAGTGGGTTGCCATGCCCTCCTCCAGGAGATCTTCCAGACTCAGGGATCATACCCTAGGTCTCTTATGTCTCCTGCATTTGCAGGCAGGTTCTTTACCACTAGCACCACCTGGGAAGCTGTGGCTTGGCAGAGAGGGATATTTATGTTGTCAAATAATACATGTTGATTGAATTTTAGTTTTCACATCAATCTAAAGATGATATTCCCTGTTCAATCATGTCTGACTCTTTGTGACCCCATGGACTGGAGCCTTCCAGGCAAGGATACCAGAGTGGGTTGCCATTTCCTCCTTGGGGGGATCTTCCCGACCCAAGCATTGAATCCACATCTCTTGCATCTCCTGCATTGGTAGGTGGGTTCTTTACCACTAGCGCCACCTGGGAAACCCATCTAAAGATACAACATAGAAAATACAGATGTCATCAACCTTGACGGGATGAAAGGAAAGAAGTTATCCCAGAACATGGGAACAAGAGTGTGAGAAGGAGGTAGAAAAAGACATAACCGAGGGTAAGGGGTGGAGGTTCTTGAGATGTTAATGAAATAAGAAAGGTCAAATTATTTGATTTAAGTGAATACAACTGAGACATTTAAAAAAATGCCAAAGTTAGGTTATGGTGATGGAGTTTTGGAAAATTAGATAATCTTTCCACATGAGAAATCAATAGATGTATGAAATCTATTAAATCAAAAAACTTGTCTAATTGTATCTTTTAGACTTTAGAATAATAATTACCTGAAGTATTGCTTAAATGGTTAAAAATAAGGAAACTAGAACAGAGCTGGGGAGAGTATGAGTAGTGGGACCAGAGAATTCTTACTTTACTACAATTGACACAATGTGTGCGTGTGTGTGTGCACGTGTGTGCATACAGGCATATATGCATGTACACACTCATACACATAAAATCATAAAATATATATATATATATATAATCCATTAGTTAGTCAATTAAAATTAAGGGGGTGGAATTAACAAGAGAGAGAACATATGAAAGCTGTGGCCCATACAATTCTTGATTCAAATATCCTGACATCATGATGCGACAGGGTTTAATTTTCTTCTCATGTTGGAAATAACACAGCGCTCAGATTTGAACCCAAGAGTGTTTGACTCTATTGTTGTTGCTGTTGCTTAGTTGCTAAATTGTATCTGACTCTTTGAGACCTCTCGGAGTGTAGCCTGCCAGGCTCCTCTGTCCATGGGATTTCCCAGGCAAAAATACTGGAGTGGGTTGCATTTCCTCCTTCAAGGGATCTTTCTGGCCCAGGGATTGAACCCATATCTCCTACTTGGAAGGCGGATTCTTTACTCCTGTGCCAGCAGGGAAGGCTTTTTGACTCTATACCCTACGCTATCAACTATGACACTGGATATTATAAACTCTTGATTTCTTCTAAATCCCTTCCCACAATCTGTCCTCTTGGTATTTTCCATCTCAGTCTATGGCACCACTATCCATTCATTTACTCAAGTAAAAAAAAAAAGGTACTCTTTAATCCTTCAGTTGACCCTGTCTATTGCCAAAATAAATCACAGACTGATCCACTTTCCTTCATTTTCACTATTATTTTAGTTCAAGCCACCCACCATCTTTGATGATCATATTTCCAAGGGTCTATTCTACTGCATGGTAAAGCGTATTGAGCGTATTAAAAAGCAGAGCCTTTACCTTGCCAACAAAGGTCTGTATAGTCAAAACTATGGTTTTTCCAGTGGTCACGTATGGATGTGAGGGTTGGACCATAAAGAAGGCTGAGTGCTGAAGAACTGATGCTTTTAAACCATGGTGTTGGAGAAGACTCTGGAGAGTCCCTTGGACTGCAAAAAGATCAAACAAGTCAATCCTAAAGGAAACCAATACTGAATATTCATTGGAAGGACTGATGCTGAAGCTGAAGCTCCAATATTTTGGCCACCTAATGCAAACAGCCAACTGATTAGAAAATAACCTGATGCTGGGAAAGATTGAAGGCAGAAGGAGAAGGGGGCGACAAAGGATAAGATAGTTGGACGACATCACTGACTCACTGGACATGAGTTTGAGCAAGTTCCAGGAGTTGGTGAAGGATAGGGAAGCTTGGTGTGCTGCAGTCCATGGGGTTGCAAAGAGTTGGACATGACTGAGCAACTGAATAACAACATTTTACTGAGTTCAGATGCTTCCAATCTCCCAAGATCCATTCCTCAAACAACACACAATCTTTCAAGTCTTATATCATGTTCCTTTTCTGCTTAAAATGTTTCCCTCTGCTTAAAAGTAAATCAAATTTAAATAAAGTTCCTACATATGCCTTTATGAATAAGGCCTCTATTTCTTTAACCTTCTCTCACTTCACTCTTCCACTCTCTGTATTTCAGCAGCATTGGCTTGATATTTCTCAAGCATTCTAATTTACTCTGGTCTTATTGGCCAGTTGAATTCTCCTCCTACAGAACATTATGTGGTTGGCTCTTTCTTTAATCCAGATCTTGTTGAACATTTACCTTCTCTGAGAGGCTCCCTTTGATCATGCCATCTCAAGTAGGCATTCTCAAACACTATCATATTTTTTCTGTTCCATGATGTTGTTTCTCTGCAAATAGCATTTTTATTATTTAAATTCTATTATCCTCCTCTGTCTTCTTGATTGTAATATCAAGAATGCATGATCTTTTCTCTGATTGAACAAGAATTTAGAACAGTTCATCTATAATCTCCAGAAGCTAGAGCAGTGTGTCTATAAATATTTGTCACATGAAAACCTCTGAACATGTGTTGAACAAATTAATAAACAAACTGTTCACATCCAGTGGAAGTCTGGGTGTGAGTTTTAAACAAAAAGGTAAATCAACATCACTAAGGTAAATCAACATCACTATGAAAAATCAACATCACCATCAATACCATTACCTTTCTTGCTTTATTCTAAAGAATATCTCACAATTGATCTACCTCAAAGTATCTACCTCCCTGTTACAGCAGCCATGGGTGATAGTCCCTCAGGGAACTGGACATTCTCTATAGGGTAATAAACATTTCTGGATGAGAACCATTACCATCAAAGACTACAAACTGCCTTCAGCAAATCCTGAAGCAGACATTGATCTACGAATGAATTAAAGAAATTCAGAAGTGCAATAGCAGTTCAACTGGATCTTGTTTCTATGCAAAGCTTTCTTTTCTCTTTTCTCTTCCTCTATCCCTCTCTCTATACTCTCTTTTTCTTTTCCCTGTCTTCCTTTCCTTCCCTTCCCTCCTTTCAATTCTATTTCTTTTTTTGTATCTGTAATATCACATTACATAGATTATGACCATGATTCTACTTAGCAGTAGGCATATTTATTTCTCATATGAGAACAACATCACCATATTCACATTGTCAAGAGAATGATTCAAGACAGAAGATGCTGGGAGCTACTCTCTTTTCAAAGTGAGGCTTGCCAGCCATCTTTTATAGTTTGGTTCAAATCCTTGTTCCTCTGTTTCCTCCTTGTGTGATCTTAAGTAAACAATACACTTTGGTTTCTCAGTTTCCACATCTGTAAAATGGAAATATTAATGCACCAAACTATTCTTAGGAGAGTTAGATGTCAAAGTATTATCCACCATAGTACTAGGCATGGCACCCAATGTACATTTCATACAACCCTCAGAATAGTGCTACAAACAGTGGTGCGATAGTTATTACCGTGAGAAACGCTGGGCTGGAAGAAACACAAGCTGGAACCAAGATTGCCGGGGGAAATATCAATAACCTCAGATATGCAGATGACACCACCCTTATGGCAGAAAGTGAAGAGGAACTCAAAAGCCTCTTGATGAAAGTGAAAGTGGAGAGTGAAAAAGTTGGCTTAAAGCTCAACATTCAGAAAACGAAGATCATGGCATCCGGTCCCATCACTTCATGGGAAATAGATGGGGAAACAGTGGAAACAGTGTCAGACTTTATTTTTTTTTTTGGGGGGGGGGCTCCAAAGTCACTGCAGATGGTGACTGCAGCCATGAAATTAAAAGACGCTTACTCCTTGGAAGGAAAGTTATGACCAACCTAGATAGCATATTCAAAAGCAGAGACATTACTTTGCCAACAAAGGTTCGTTTAGTCAAGGCTATGGTTTTTCCTGTGGTCATGTATGGATGTGAGAGTTGGACTGTGAAGAAAGCTGAGCGCTGAAGAATTGATGCTTTTGAACTGTGGTGTTGGAGAAGACTTTTTAGAGTCCCTTGGACTGCAAGGAGATCCAACCAGTCCATTCTGAAGGAGATCAGCCCTGGGATTTCTTTGGAGGGAATGATGCTGAAGCTGAAACTCCAGTACTTTGGCCACCACATGCTAAGAGTTGACCCATTGGAAAAGACTCTTATGCTGGGAGGGATTGGGGACAGGAGGAGAAGGGGACGACAGAGGATGAGATGGCTGGATGGCATCACTGACTCGATGGATGTGAGTCTGGGTGAACTCCGGGAGTTGGTGATGGACAAGGAAGCCTGGTGTGCTGCGATTCATGGTGTCGCAAAGAGTTGGACATGACTGAGCGACTGAACTGAACTGATAAAATGAGGCAGTGGAGGCTCAGAGTAGTTAAGGGACAGTTCTAAGTGGTACAATCAGAAATTGAATCTAAGCCTTCTTGGGTGATTCTTCAGTCTAGGCTCTTTGTGCTATTTTACTTTGCAAAAGGGGTATCTGGGTGCAAGCCAAGGTGCTCCCCACCCCACTGGTCCCCACAGTAATCTGTGCCCCCAATAAGTGATGGAGTGACTATTTAGGATCCCCTAGTTATGGCTTGTAGGTAGTGCAATTAATTCAGAAAACACACACTTAAAAACACTGCTGATACTGCTCTCATAATTGAGGACAAGAAATTAATTGAAAGGTAGAAGCTTTGATACATATCATCTCAGTTATGGCAACTTATGTCCTTGAATGTATTTTATCTACTTTATGTGAAGTGCTCATTTTTAATGAAAAAGATTTCCTTATGGGCATATTATTATTATTTTTATCTGTAACAGAAAAACACAGAAGAAAGTAAAGAAAAGATATTGTATTAGGAGATTACAATGCCATCCTCAACCCTTCCCCTTTCTCTACCTATCTAATCCATTTCAAAAATTGCTACTTCTCTTTTCTTAACCTCTTCAGAATCCAAATCCTATTTTTCACACCCACAGTAATTCCTTAACCTTCCAAATAAATTTTAACTACTGCCTAACTCCTCTGCTTGCCTCTCACCTGAACCTCTTCAGTAATTTTGCCACGGAAACACAAGTGCTTTTTCTCAAAGGCAAAACGTTCCATGCCAGTTCTCTACTCACAAGCTTTCAGGAAGTCCAGTTGCAGAAATGATGTGAAGCAATTCCCTTAGGAAGACAAAAGGAGACTCTAGGTTTTAAACCCAAAAAGCTTTTCCCTGCCTACCTCACACCTCTGACTTTAATATTCAAAACTCCAGCAGCAGCCAACTCTGTGTAGCCCCCAAGACAGGTGAGGTGGCCATACTCCAATTGGCTTGGAATATATAGGCAACTTTGCTCAGTTTTGTATGTTATTATTTATCTTCCAGGACATATCATGAATGTCACTCCCTTAGCTTTCCCAGAAGAATCCATCTGTACCTTATATGACTATGTCACTTTTATATATATGCAGCACTTACAGTACTCCATTGTGATTGTTTACACATTTATCACTCAAAGAGAGGAGACTTCATGGGGCAGAGATAGTGTCTTAGGTATGTTTGTATTCCTGATACATAGAATAGGGTCAGGCACGGAATAGCCCTCACCAGTCAATACTTTGTGCATGAATACATATTAGGGACAGAAGATTGCTCCTAGCATACGACCAGATCATTTAATGACTGTGTATAATATATGAGACTCTGTGCTAAACTTTGGGGATACAACTGGGAACCAGCCAAACATAATGTCAAATTTCAGCGGGCTTAAATGTTAAAATTCTCACAAAAATGCATGCTTCCAGTACGTAATTCATTAGATGATAGTTCAGATGAATTTATAGAAGTAAACAATCAGAAACAGATGTGTAATGGAATATCTCCAATCCAGGGTTACAATGTCCTCTCCACCCACAAAGCAGCACCAGAACCATGTAGACATATCTTCTGTCCTTTGTGAGGCGAGTGGCTGTAAAAGTTCTGTTTCTTGATCAGTCGTGGTTGTAGGAAAGCTCACCTTGTAGTAATTCATTAAACTATATATTGGATTGTGTTCCACATCTGTGGTATATTTCACTAAACGTGTTAAAAAGTGAAGAAAAGCAAAAAAATACAAACAAAAATTTCCAAATACTGAGTGGATAATCACTTTAAAAATCTCAGAGAGGAAAGATGATATAAAAAAGAGAACAAAAACCAAAGCATAAAAGCAAACAAGCTTTGGAAGATGCTTCTAACCATGTTTACCCCTTGGAGCACACAATGCCATTTATGAGGTATGCCCGGGTAAAGAGAAAAAACTGTGGACTGTAGTCCCACTTACTCCAGGCTTTCCAACTGCTCAGAAGGCCAGTGTCTTAGATCACTTGGGAGTTATTTATAGCATAGCGGGTGAACGGTATTTCCTCATAGGGCCAAAGGCCATGCAAGAAATGAAGCCTAAGACTTCAGGCTGGGGGTGAATTTCACTACTAACTGAATGACTTTTCTAATGCTGCTTTGTAGGGGCAAGGAAAGAAATCTGTCTCTCATCACAAGTGCAGGACTTGTCTGTCTATGGAGCACTCAAAACTCAGGTTCATTCCCATTTCAAACCGCCTCTTTCTCCCTTGGAATTGCCCAATCTGATCTTCTAATACCTTTGCATTTCTTATCATTGAGACAATCTGGCAGCAGAAACAGGTAGGATTCTGGGATGGTAGCTGGTAAGGGCTTAACAACAAAAAGAGAGCCTGTGGAGAGATAAGAGTTTAAAGAAACATCAACAGATAGGTTTGATAAGTGAAAAATTTCAGAGTAAATAGGGCTTAGAGAATGGATGGGGGTTTAGAGAATAAGAAACAGGGAGAGAGGCAGCGAGGGCTCAAGGGAAGAAGAAAGGATGGGATGATGGAGGAAGGGGCAAAGGAAGAATGTAAAGACTTTCTCTATGGCTGTAGAGATGTTGATATATCAGCTCTTTATGCTCTTCTTTTTCCCCTTCCTCAATCCTTTCTTCCTTTCTTCTTCCCTTGAGCACTCCCACCCCCCTCCCTCCAGGAAATCTTCCCAACCCAGAGACTGAACTCACGTCTCTTATGTCTCATGCACTGGCCGGCAGATTCTTTACCACTAGAACCCCTTGGGAAGCCCAAGATAGAACTGAAGTCTAAACTTCACGTGAGAGATGTGAATTCAATCCCTGGGTTGAGAAGATTCCCTGGAGGAGGGCATGGCAACCCATTCCAGTATTCTTGCCTGGAGAATCCCCATGGACGGAAGAGCCTGATGGGCTACAGTCCACAGGGTCAGAAAGAGTCAAATACGACTGAAGCAGCTTAGCTCACATGCTTGGTTCATTCTTCATTCTTGGCTTTCCCCTTAGCTGCTCCTGTTACTTTGGAAAAATCATCCAAGCTCTCCAATCTTTAGTTTCCATTTGAATACTAGATATAGCTATAGCATTTTATTACATTTTTGTTATTTTAAAAATTATGGTATATGTATGTATAGTGCCTAATATGTTGCTGTTGCTGTTGTTTAGTTGCTAAGTCACATCTGATTCTTTTGTGACCCCATGGACCGCAGTCTGCCATTTTCCTCTGTCCCAGGCAAGAATACTGGAGTGGATTGCCATTTCCTTTTCCAGGGGCTTTTCCTGAGGATCAAACCCATGTCTCCTGCATTGCAGGCAGATTCTTTACTGCTGAACCACCAGGGATCTTTAGTATTTTTTTTCCCTTCTACACAAATTGACAAAAACCTAACTTATAGTAGTTGCTCAAAGGAAGTTGTGTAAATATTAGATGACTGAGTGAAAAGATGTGTTTATAAACTAGGTTATCCAAGAGTACCATCCTAGTAAGACTATGCAGGTCACTTCATGGAGTGAGAGGAGAGATGGAAAGCCTAATGTCTAGATGTCTTTCTTTTTCAAGCCTGGACAAAGGACAGAGAGAACAAGGGCGGGTACATCTCACCTATAATTGAGTTTGGCCAGAGGTACCAGCTACCTTCTCTGATCTTCCCCTGGGGCTAGAGCTCTATTATGTGATTGTAGTTTGATTGAGTCTATCTTTTTTTTTTTTAATTTCATGGATAAGGAATCTGGAGGTTAAGAAGGTGCTGTGTGTCCTTCATGATAAGTTTGGCAGAGACAGTGCTGGATTCAAAGCCACGTCTTTCAAGTGTGCAGCGTTTACTATGCCAAAGAACAAAGCCAAACTAGGATAGAATATCTCTTTTGAAGATATTGGAACAAATATAATCAGATGATGTTAGACATAGAAGGAACTTTAGAAATTATCTAGAGTTCTAGGCAAATCTTCAAACTTGAGTTCCTACTAGAAACACCTGGTAACTTTTGAAAAGTCATAAACCCCACACTATAAGAACTGAATTAGAATCTCTGAAGGGAAGGCTAAGGTGTAATCCAATAGATGCTTCACTAAGTTTTTTTAACTTTTTACATGAACTTTTCAGCCATATACCAAAAGTTGTAACATATACATTATAATCATATAATGTATTACTTCATTACCTGGTGGCTCAGTCAGTAAAGAATCTGCCTGCAGTGCAGGAGACCTGGGTTCCATCATTAGGTCGGGAAGATCCCCTGGAGAAGGAAATGGCAATCCACTCCAGTATTCCTGTCTGGAAAATCCCATGGACAGAGGAGACTGGTGGGCTACAGTCCATGGGATTGCAAGAGTCAGATACGACTTAGCGACTAAACCAACCAACCAACAATCACTTTATTTGCCAGTTGTTGAAATTTTACCAGCCTTGTTTAAGCTATCATTACTACACAACTTTTGTTGCTACATTATTTTACAGAAAATTCAAAGGACTATACAGTGTTATGCACAAATATTTTAATACAAATCTCGAACTGACATGGGATTTTCAAGATGTAATCATCATGCTATGCACCATCTCATAAAACTAACAATGGTGACTAGGTGACTCAATGTACAGCCAGGTTTGAGATACACAGATGGAGCCTACACCTTCTATTTTATAGATGAGGGGACTGAGACTCAGAGAAACCAAGTACTATGATGGAGACAATACATCTAAAATCATAGTAGTATCCAGGTCTCCTGACTGGCCCTTAATTGCTAAAGAAATGATTATAGCAACTTGAGGTGGGGGGAAAGTCCCCATTATTTAAAAAACATTCTAAAATTAGATAATTAGCTTCTGAAAAATCAAACTCCAACAATGAAGAGAACAAAGGTATCAAGAATATTCCAGTGATGGGATGGGAAAGAAAATGACAATGATGGGAATGTGATAACGTGCATAATAGAACTGAGTAGCAAGGTGTAAGGACTTCCTTGGTGGCTCAGATGGTAAAGGATCTGCCTGCAATGTGGGAGACCAGGGTTCAATCCCTGGGTTCGGAAGATCGCCTGGAGAAGGGAATGGCAACTCACACTAGTATTCTTGCCTGGAAGATTCCATGGACAGAGGAGCCTGAGGCCTAGCGGGCTACAGTCCTTGGGTCTCAAAGAGGTGGACACAACTGAGCAACTAACACACACACAGAGTAAGGTGTAAATGAGAAAACTTCTCTTTGAACCCTGCCTCTACCTCAAATCATGCCACATTGCAATATTCTTTTAGCTGCTCTGAGCCTCACTTTCCTCTTCTGTGAACCAGAGATGATAATACTTGGCTTCATCTGGTGTGCTGAAGACAATGAATTCATGGAACACGATATGCACTCAGTAACAGTTAAGTTTTGTATTCTGGTTCCAAGAAGGGTAGGTTATTTATTCAAAAAGTTTGGTTGGTGGAATAACACCCAGTCTCTTTTCTTACTACCACCCAATATGTTGCCCATATATTGCTCCCAGACTGAAATAGAAATCAGAAAATAGAATACTTGTCAAAAGCATTATCCTATAATGAATCTTTGATCTCAAAGTCAGTTATGAAAATCAGTGATGGTACACTGGAGAAGATGTAATATTGAGGGTTTCTTTGTGATGGAGCCAGGAACTGAAGCAGAATGCAGATTTCTAAAACAGGAAAAATATTACAGACCCACCAAGTGAGACAGTCAAGGCCAAATATTACTAATGACTATGTATTAGCACAAACATCTTAATGCTGATTTGGATTTGGCCACTAAATGCAATTGTTTGCTAACTGAAGTGTTCACTTTGTTCATTACTTTGTTAATTCGTATAAAACAATGTTTTTAGGAAAATTATATAACCCCCCCAAGCTTCACATTTCTTCCATATAAAATTGGATTTTATAAATCTTTATAAACACAGAGATTTCTATTTTTTTTAAAATCATGCATATTAAGGGCTTAACACTATCTTTTCTCTTTTACAAGCATTCAGCAATTAGTAATCATCACTGTTATTTATATACAAAAAATTAAGGACTTGGTCATGTAGAACTTGACTTCTTGGCAGAAGATAAGTTCGAATGGAATGATCATAGAACTGGGATCTCAGAATCTTGGCTCTGCCACTACACCTATGAGATCAAGAGCAGGACCACTTCTAATACAATTTCAGCATCTTGTTTGTTTACAAAGAAGTAAAATCTTTGTTTTCTGCCTTGCCTACCTGAACAAGAGAGAGGGCAGGTGTGAAGCACAACTCAGATACAAGCTATGGTCAACAATAAAACAAATGAATATTAGATAATTTGAACCTCTAAAGTTAAAAGCAAAAAAAAAAAAATGTTTTTCACATCATGGATTGCTTGGCCTAGAGAGCTTATCTGTCTTTTTTCCCCCTGCTATTTTAAGGTCTTCTCTTAGAAACCTGCTTTGGCTGACTCCTCTCTCTTGTTCACCACACCAAATATCAGCCAGGTTCTATTAGGAGTTTCTTTCTTCTTCCTTAGTACTCTGTGTAAATCAATATTAATACACATGTGGCAGGACATAATCTTTATTTTTTGGTACATCTGTCTTCCTTCATAGTGCATGAGCTCTCTGAGGGTAGAAACCATAATATTCAGGAGATATAATATAGTGTTTAACAACCCAGGCTATGTGGTCAGAGGCTCTAGGTTCAATTCCTAGCTGTACCGCCTTCAACAAGAAACCATTTAAATTCTCTATGCCTCAGTTTCCCCATCTGAAAAGGAGGGTAATTAGAGTAACTACTTTGTAGGGTTATTGTGAGGACTTGATAGCTTGTGAATGAATATAAAGCTCTTGAAACAGTGGCTGACAGGTTGCTGATGGCTCTGTGAATGTTAACTGTTAGTTTAGTTTACACACTAAATGTCCAGGTGCCTCCAGAGGACCAGGTACATTTAAAAAAAAAAAAAAAAAATTCAAATAGTGCCTTTTTCTCTCCAAAAAGTAAAATTTCTTCAGGACAAGTGCAAAACTAAATCTGTATCTGTATCTATATCTATTAGTACCTATCTATCTATCTTTCTATCTCCCAAATCACTGCAGACGGTGACTGCAGCCATGAAATCAGAAGACGATTGCTTCTTGGCAGGAAAGCGATGACAAACTTAGACAGTGTGTTGAAAACAGAGACATTATTCTCCCGACAAAGGTCCATATAGTCAAGGCTATGGTCTTCCCAGTGGTTATGTGCGGTTGTGAGAGCCGGACCTTAAAGAAGGCAGAATACCAAAAAATTGATACCTTTGAACTGTGGTGCTGTAGAGGACTCCTGAAAATCCCTTGAACAGCAAGGAGATCAAACCAGTCAATCTAAAGAGAGATCAATCCTGAATATTCACTGGAAGGACTGATGCTGAAACTGAAGCTCCAGTATTTTGGTCATCCGATGGGAACAGACAACTCATTGGAAAAGTCCCTGACACTGGGAAAGATTGAGGGCAGAAGGAGAAGAGGGCATCAGAGGATGAGATGGGTGGACGGCATCTCTGATGCAATGAACATTTGGGCAAACTTCAGGAGATGGTGAGGGTCAGGGAGGCCTGGCATGCTACAGTCTGTGGGATTGCAAAGAGTTGGACATGACTGGATGACTGAACAACATCAAATCTATCATCTGTCTATTTATATTTCTTCAAGCTACACCTAAGCTTAAGATTTGATATCCCAAAACTAAAATGTGAGAAAAGTAGAAAAATTTCCCCTACACCACCTAGAGGAAAATGCATTACCCCAGGATCAAGTAAAAAACAGCTTCATTTATATTCAGGGGTGGTGCTAGGAAAAGAGCAGGGTCATGGAGTTAGAAGACCTTAGGCAAATACTTAGACTTTGAGATTTTAAGTTGGCACTGTGGAGAAGAAGGGAGATCCTACCTTCCATCAAGAGTAGTTTGCAGGGCCTGAGAAAATATAAATACATTGTTTCCACTTTTCCCAGGATACTAGAGACTCTGGGTGGGAGCTATTATTGGTACTATGATGATGGTGATGATGACCACGGGATGGTCTGGATGGGATGCAGGAGACAACTGTAGATAGCCTCTGCCCCTTAGGACGTTTTTTTCTATGAAGTAAGGGAGACTGGACATGCTCTTTTGAAGGAACTGGCAAACCCTAGCAAAACATCAAACTGAGAACTGTGAAATAATGTATCAGCCCCATGAAGGCTGGGAGCACAATACCGGTGTGATTGGAGGGAAAATAAAGGAGAGCGACCCTGGACACACTCCATTTAAATTGGCTTGATTTTCAGATACAGCATCAAATTTTGTTTTCCCCACAGAACAAGGATGAAACCTGTGGTATTAAATTTTGATTATTTCTCTAGGCTGTCATAGGATTCAAACTCTTTAAAAGTCCCATTTTCTCTTAAAAAAAAAAAAAAAAGCATTAAATACATTCCAAGAAATAGAACTCTGTCTTTCAATGAATACAGTCATATATAGACACAAAACTTTCTAAAATTCAAAGAAAAAAGGTTAAACATACAGGCTTAAGAGGACTTGACAGGGAATTAGTGCTAAGTCAGCCAGGTATTATCTCAGAAAGCTGATATAGTTATTACAGGCAATGTTTCAGTAACACTGATGCACAAGATGGACTGGATTTAAAACAAAATATAGCCTAGTCGAAGAAGAGGAGATGGACTATAGGGCAGAGTCAATTACCAATTTCTGGCATATTCTTTGTGAATTTCAGACCCCTTATTTTTGTCAGGCTTGTTAAGTGAGCATTATTTTACAATGTGTCTTCATTCAGCAAGTCTTTGGAAACATTTTTATTAAGCTACTTAGGCAGCAGAATGAAACAGAATACATGAGTGTTCAAACTTACATAAATAAGATTGTTTCCACCAAACCTGAGCTCTCCCTCCCCTAATAAATCACACACACACACACACCACCCACACTTAGTTGGATGTCCAGGACAAGATATGCAAAATTATCCAAAATCCTTTATAAAATTCTTAGAAGATGAAGCAAGTTTGAATTATTCAAGAGGAATTAATCATCAAGTTTTCAGGGGTTTGCTAAGACATAAATACAAACAGATAGACTTAATCAAATAATAAAATAATTAATTAAGAATATTACTAGAAAAAAAATAATTCACATAAAGGAAATCTGGCATTTACTTAAAATATACACATAAGCTTTAAGCTTATGAGATTTGACCCAGAAGAACTGTATATGGTAGAAATAATGCCCACAGAGAAAACTACAGTGATGGATGAAAACATCAATAAGATTTGGTAGGAATGAGAAAAGAGAAAAAAAGAAAAAAATAATTGATCCCATTGGAAATAGCATGAAGAACATTGGGATATGTCATAAATTAATTTCTACATTACATTGACTGAATTAATTTCACATAACAGAAACACAGAAAAATCCCTCCCCAGATGAAAAGAATCACACTACCCAAACCCTCCAAAAATTAATTAAATATCTGGACATGAAGAGGACATTCTAAATTATGTAATATCTGTAGCAGAAATCTTAAAGTGACAGATTTTGTCATATCTTGTCTTTAGATGTATCGTATGGTCAGCACAGTGTTTAAGAAAAATTGAAACTCCCAAAGTAACAGTAGTTACTTGAAAATAGGAGTTTTCTTATACAGCACTAGGTCTGAACCTAGTCCCCTCTTGAAATATCTGTTCTAGAGCTTCTGAACTTTTGTTACCACAGGTAACAGTTGGCTGTTGTAGAGCATTGTCAGAGCTTTCTCGAATATGCATCTGGCAGGCATCACTCAGTCATGCACCTGGCTCCCGGGGCCCAGCACAAACTCAGGCTTGTGAATTCTAATCCAAGTCCTTGAGAGAACATGATGCCAGGAGACATTCGGACCCAGCACCCAAAGCTTCTTCCGTTTACAGATTAGTTACGTGAACTTGGGGAAAAAATGCACATTTTCAGAAATCCAGTTTCCTGATCTTCAGCCTAATCCATGGCATTGTTAGGAGGGTCAAAAAACATGTCTAAAAATATCAGATATTTCCAGGCTCATAATACATGCTTGTGAGACAATAGCCATGATAACGCCAGTTAACTGAGAAACTGCGTCTACTGATAGTTTTGTTACATTAAGTGGAGAAAAAGAAACAAATACACTTTACTTATGGATAGTTTCACTTATAAGTTGAAACCTCATGACCCAATTTTATTTTGAGAAAGAACCAAAATTATAAAAGATAGAGAGAATTTCTAACTAGAGCTGTAAGTCAAATTTAAGGGTTGGGATTTGCAAACTTTATTATGATGGTGGGATGTTAGAGTTCTGATTTATAACATAAATCACTTACATCTCAAGTGCAAAATAAGATTGGCAAAATCATAACCCTTTATTTTGGTTTTATTACATGATTTGTAAACTCTCTGCTTACATATATATATATGTTTTTTTTTTCCAAAGCAATGCACATAAATTTTGGGTGTTTCAGGATTTTCATGTATGTTTCATAATCAATCATGTACTTTCAGAAAGTGTAACTAACTCTGATCTCTATAGAATGCTTATAAATCCTAGTCTTCTTTTTCCCTTTAACAGGGAAAAAACTTAAATGTAATAAATATATATTTCTATTCTGGTTAGGTAGAAGTGTGACTTTATAAATAAAAAAAGCAAGAATATTTCTTTAATTTCCTTCAGCTTATAGGGCCGAATCCTGCCTGGGAATGCAACACACCATCCAGAAGGAGCTACGTCTTTAGAAAACGCAAACTTCTTCCCTTCGGCTTTCCAGGTGGCACAGTGGTGAAAAGAATCAGCCTACCGATGCAAGAGACATGGGTTCGATCCCTGGGTCATGAAGATCCCCTGGAGTAGGAAATGGCAACACAATCCCATTTTCTTGCCTGCAAAATTCCATGGACAGGAGCCTGGCGAGCTACAGTCCACGGGGTCACAAAGAGTTGGACTCAACTGAGCACTTCCCTTCCTTAACTAATACTTTATTTCTTTAGGAAAGTGCAAGAGAAGAAAAACATACATATACATATACACATATATATAATCATCCTACTGTTTGTAATACTTTATAAGATACTTTACTTTTGTTTGTTTAGTAGCTAAGCTTTGTCTAACTCTTTTGTGACCCCATGGGCTGTAGCTCACCAGACTCCTCTGTCCATGGAATTCTCCAGGCAAGAATATTGGAGTGGGTTGCAATTTCCTTCTCCAGGGGATCTTCCCAACCCAAGGATTGACCCGACTTCTCTGGTATTACAGGCTGATTATTTACCACTGAGCTACCTGGGAAGCCCAATTTTCTTTATTCACTGACTATAAAAAAAGTGCAACAGATGGACAGTTGTTATGAGAACCAGGTTTAAAATATAGTTCTGTCACATGTTATCTGGGCAGTTCTCACCAAGGTGCTGTCATTTTCTTACCTTCATCTCTAAGTCAAGAGGGCTGGGCCACTGCATTTCTGAGCACCCTTCCAGGATTAACCATGTTCAAATCAACGATTCTACCATCTTTGCCAGATTCTTATCATGATGGGTTCTTTCTCAAGTCATTCTAGTCATCCAAGTTGATATCTATTCCTCAATAACAAGAACCATGCAATTTATTTTCTTTCAAATAGACTCTGTGCATAACCCCACATTCCACATGAAGTGATTAGTCGTTTTTTGCCATATATTGAACCAGCCAGCCACTCAGCCAATTGTTCATCCATTCTCCCACTGGATGTCAGTAAAGCTTTTGTAGGAGGTATTATGTAAGATTTACACTTACATAAGACATGTTTTTGTTCTTGGAGAACATGAGGGAAGCTCTGTGGTTTTCTGGTAGATATTTGGGGGTCAGATATATCTGGGTTCAAAATCCAGGTCATCCCCAGTCCTGTCAAGGTAAGATGACACTAATAATATCTGCTATTACTTCCATCTAAACCCTTCTTATAAACTGCCTTTCCTTTCTCTCCAGAAAGGAGAGAACCTATAGGGCACAAGTTGCCAGCCTCTCCTTTTCCTCATTAGAACCATAGTTTTCTGGCTGCTATGTGTAACAAGGATCTGTTTTTATTTTCAGCATAAAGGAACATTTACTTTGGCTCTCCTCCTAAGACCTAATATTTTGAAACATTATATCAAATGTGCATTATATCAGTGGATGGAATCATATTTATCAGTGGAATGATATTTAGAGAGAATCTTTCATGTCAGTAATTTTACTAGGGTCCTCCTCTATATTAGGGGCTTCCCAGGTAGCTCAGTGGTAAAGGATCTGCCTGCCAGGGCAGGAGATGCAAGTTTGAATCTTGGGTTAGGAAGCTCCTCTGGAGGAGGAAATGGTAACTCACTCCAGTATTCTTGCCTGGAGAATCCCATGAATAGAGAAGCCTGGTAGGCTACAGTCCACGGGGTCGCAAAACAGTCGGACACGACTGAGCGACTTCACTATATCACTATTTACTGGAGGAGGAAATGACAACGCATTCCAGTATTCTTACCTGGGAAATCCCAGGGACAGAAGAGTCTGGTGGGCTACAGTCCATGGGGCCACAAATAGTTGGACACAACTTAGCATGCTTGCCCTCTATGTCATCTTACTATATCCTGACAATAATCTTGCACAGTAGATATCATTAACCTCATTTAATGAATGAGAAAAGTAAGATTCCAAAAGGTTAGGTCACTTTCTCATGGACAGAGATTTACATAAAGACCTATTCTTATCTTCTGGCTCCAAAGTTGAGGCTTGTTCTAAAATAATTCATCATCGAGAATTACTACTAGAACAGTAGAATGCACCACTAACCTGTTCCACTAGTATAGATGTGACAACCAATATCTTTTAACGTAAGGAAATTTCCCAGATCATAGAATTAGTGTAATAGGATAGTAGAAGTCCTTCTGTACCAAGTTCCACCTCTGATTTTTATGGCCCACTGTAAGCTGAGATCCCCTGACTTTTTTCTCTCACTGCTGTCCAACGTGAGTTAGCCTCCTTACCATAATGGGTCACTGCAAATTCATTCTCAGCCCTTTCCATGTTGTTGTTCATTTTTTTTTTCCCATGAAGAATTCTATCCTGATGATAACAAACTGCTACAACTTTTCTGCCAACTAACTACCTGGAGCAATTTATATGCATTATCTTATCTAAAGCTCACAAAAATTCTTTCCAAAAGATACCATTACCTCCATTTGTCAAAGGAGGAAATTGAAGAAATTGAGGGAGGTGAAATAATTTGCCCAGAGTACAAAAGCATTCAGAATCAGGACTTGATTTCAGGTCTCTGTGAATCTATGTGCCATTATTGTAAATAGTATATACTGTCGGGTTGTCTTGCAAGCAAAAGTCCACATCTGAGTCAAAAGTGGGGTACATCAGGAATAGTGTGATTTGGTGTTGCTACTCAGGCTGTTGCCTCAGAGCCATACCCCTGTCCTCCTCTCCAGGTGAACTTGCAGAACACCTCAACTGTTGCAAGTCTGAGACCACCGACACATTCAATACATCATCATAAACCTTGTGTTCTGTTGTGTCCACTGTCCCCTCCCACACACGCATATCAGAAACACAAAGATGAGGAGGACGCAGTCTCTGTGGTTGATCAACTCTTGGTCTAGTTGACTCCTTCTAGAACACTAGTGATAAATTTCATAACAGGACTCTGAGTACCATTTCTTCAGCCTCCAGAGTGATTCCCACACTTAACTTCTCCTCTGGGGAATTCCTTTTCATCTTTGTGGTTTTCGTCACTAAGTTGTGTCTGGCTCTTGTGACACCATGGACTGTAGCCTGCCAGGATCCTCTGCCCATGGGATTCTCCAGGCAAGAATACTGGAGTGGGTTGTCATTTCCTTCTCCAGGGGATCTTCCCGACCCAGGGATCAAACCTGGGTCTACTACATTGCAGGTGGATTCTTTAATGACTGAGCTACGAGGGAACCTTTAAGGATTCAATTTAAAAATCATCTCCACAGGAAAGGAAAGCATGGTCTGATTCCCTCCAGGCAAGTCTAAAGTATTTTAAATGCCCTTGCACTGCTGTATGTAACACAATCCCAAATGTATTCATTTCTTCCATGTAGATTTCATCCACTGTCTATAGGCTGTGAGAACCAGAAAATATCCTAACTTGCCTTGGAATTAGCACAATGACTAGCTTATCCTGGGACTTAACCATTTGGTGACTGTGCCATGTAGACTGATTGACAGCAAAGTAGAGTCAATTTAATAGGCATTTTAAAAAAACTATCCATGCATCACACACATGTGTTACATACTCTAGAAACAAAGCAGAAAACTGATGTCTTGTTTTCCAAGTCTTTAGGATTAGTTTTGTTTAAGAGCCAGATACAGAGAAAGACGGTCTCTCTCAAAAAGTAGATCACTGGTGTAATAATTCACAGTTTAAAAAAGTATTATAATAGCCATTTCACATCTGGGTTAAATAATAAGCTGTTATATAATGTATAAATTAGTGACTTATTTTCATTTCACAATTGAATGGTCTGAGACTGGGAGACAACATATATTCTTCCCATGATCACAGGAGGCAAACAGCCTGCAAGACCTTGGTCCTTCTTGGGACTCAGAGCTCTCAGAAATCTTCCAGATCCTTGATTCACTCAGAAAGCACCTTGATTCAAAGCCAAAAAGGGAAGGCTATTGTGAACTTGGAGAGAAAGTGTATCTATCACTGGATTTGTGGAGTTTTCCTGCATGAATGACATTCATTTTAAATGTGTCCTAGGGTGTCAATAGGAACTATATAATTGATCAAGTATTTGGGGCGTGAAGTGACTGAACATCATCCCAAAGGAAAGCTTAGCATCAGAGAATTATCGTGCTTTGGCTTCTCTTGACAAGGGGTATAAATCAGCACAGGATGCGCCCGTCTTGCTCGGGGAAATTGCAGCTTTATAAATAAAAACACTAATCCGTGTGGCTGCTGCCCAGCATTTACTGCCAGCTCATGACTTAAGTTCCTCACCCACCAGCCTCAGGACCCCAGGAAACTTTCCCAATGCTGAGTATTCAATAGCTTTTATTGCTTTAAAAAAATTAAAATGTATTTATAAAACAACAATAACCAAAACAAAACCTACAATTGCATATTTATTTAGAACACCTGGAAAATGTCAAAAATGTTAACAAAAAATATTTCATAATTTTGCTACTCAGAAGCAAGCTCCGTTAGTATTTGAGAATAATTCTTTCTTTTATAATTGAGATAATTCAATGTATGAGTTTGTATCTTGCTTTTGCTTAACTTTATAATAAACAATGGCATTTTCAGTTGCTGTTGCAAACTCTTTTTATGTAAAGTGCACTGGCTTTATATTCAATAATGTGAGAAATCCCTGTTTAGTGAAAGTGTTAGCTCCTCTGCTGCTGCTGCTAAGTCACTTCAGTCGTGTCTGACTCTGTGCGACCCCATAGATGGCAGCTCACCAGGCTCCCCCATCCCTGGGGTTCTCCAGGCAAGAACACTGGAGTGGGTTGCCATTTCCTTCTCAGTCATGTCCAATTCTTTGAGACCCCATGGACTGTAGCCCGCCAGGCTCCTCTGTCCATGAGATTCTCCAGGTAAGAATACTGAAGTGGGCAGCTATTCCATTTTCCAGAGATCTTCCATTCTGAAAAGGCATTGGCATTTTCTTTTCATTTTTTACTCTTTTATTTCACACAGTAATGAGTGTCTTAGTGTCCAGAGCTTTATTTCCCTTTGTTCTGGATTTATGTCCTGCATTCCTTCAACAAATATGGAATATCTATCATAAACAGGGTTATATTAGGCATTGGAAGCAGAATGAGAAGCAGAAGTCATGTTACATGGAGCTTACATCTTGTGGTAAGTATCAACCGCTGAACAGACTCTAGTGTAATAGTGTCAGGGTGGAAATGCAGAGAATGCTTCAGGAGTGCAAAGAGGGGCAACTAACTCAGAAGTGAAGTTAATGATCAGGCTTCCTGGAGTCAATAGCATTGAAAGACAAGAAGAATATATGGAATAGCAAGCAACAGGGTTGGGGGAAGGCAGGAATAAGTTAGTATTTGGGGATTAACATGTATACACTGCTATATATAAAATAGATAACCAACAAGAAACTACCATATAGCACAGAGAATTATATTCAATGTCTATAACCTATAATGGAAAAGAATCTGAAAAAGAACATATATACGTGTGTATATACATACACACATATATAACCAAATAACTTTGCTGTACACTTGAAACTGACACATTGTTAACCAACTATACTTCATTTAAAACAAAAAGGAAGACCATAAACAGAGAGAGAAAAGTCTAATTTAGAGATAAAGAATAGTGTGTGAACAGCTCTTTGGGGGATCTAAAAGACATTTATTAAGTCTGGAACCTAGAATTCAAGGTGAGAAAGTGATGAGGCTAAGGAGTTAACAAGAACAAGATCATACAGGACAAGTTTAAGATTTTGTTCGAGATATTGACCTTCACCCTGAGGGCTATATGAAGCTATTGAAGCATTTTCGATAAGAAGTGATACTGTGAGATTTTTGTAAGGTTATACTCCCAGAAGCTGAATTACCAGGGCAAAGATGATGCCTTTCAGGCTCTTGAAATGCACTGAAAAAATGTTTTCCAAAATAAAACACTCTTCTTCCATTGGCACCATATGAGAAAGCCCATTTGTTGTTGGCATAACACTCTCTCCCACTTGTTGGAAACAATTTATTTTCTAAGCACTGCACTAGGTGGCCTTCACGTGCTTTTAGTTTATGAAGCCTTGTAACAATCCTGTAGGACTGAGTATATGACTCCCATTTAATAGAAGTTCCTAGGGTGACAAATAAGAGATGATTTTCTCACAGTCATAGAAGAAACAAATGGCTGGATTGACATCCTATAGCCCTGGGTTGTAGGATTTACCTTTGCTCTTAGTATGTTTCAAGACCTCTGAATTTATTTTAGATACCCATAATCTCCATGGGAGGTAATGCCAGCACCCACTATGTTGTGTGTGTGTGTGTGCTCAGTTGTGTCTGACTCTTTGTGACCCCGTGGACTGGAGTCTCCAGGCTCCTCTGTCCATGGGATTCTCCAGGCAAGAATACTGGAATGGGTTGCCATTTCCTACTTCAGGCAATTTTCCCAAACCAGGGATCAAACCCGCATCTCTTGTGCCTCCTGCATGGGCAGGTGGATTCTTTACCATTAGCAACACCTGGGAAACCCACAGTGTTGCCTAGGGTTTATTTACTTACAGGAAACAAGCACTTCATAGAATTTGTGGAATTTGACTTGCCTTAGGGAATTTAACTTATTAAGAAAGAAGAACAGCAAAGGTTAGATGATGGAGCAAAGTTTAGTTACAAGCAGGTGGTTTATTCACACACTACTCCTTATCTTCCCTGTTATCACCACAGAACAATCTGTCTCCTGCAGATTAATGTTAGCAATGGATCAGGATGCTGTGATCTGGCAGAGCTCCTGACTTCAGGACACAATGCAAGTAAATAACCTAAGTTAGAAGGAGTTTTCCTCCTCAGTGACATGAGGTTGGAATAGGATAGATCCCGTTATCTCTATGGGACTTGCTCTGGATTTATCTGTTATTTGTGAAACTGAGTGAAGGCTTGTGGGGCTCAGGGGCATGGAAGTCCTTTAGTTCCCATTTCTTTCAGGCAAGACACCAGCCTCCGTGGGCTTCCCTAGTAGCCCAGCTGGTAAAGAATCCACCTGCAATGCAGAAGACCCCCACTGAAGAAGTGATAGGCTACCCACTCCAGTATTCTTGGGCTTCCCTGGTGGCTCAGGAAATCTGGTAAATAATCTGTCTGCAATGCAGGAGACTTGGGTTCGATCCCTGGATTGGGACGATCACCTGGAGAAGGGAATGGCTACCCACTCCAGTATTTTGCCCTAGAGAATTCCATGGACTGTATAGTCCATGGGGCTGCAAAGACTAGGACACAACTGAGTGACTCACTTTCCAGCCTCCATGACCTCTTGGGGAGGAGTAGCCAAGAACCCACCTGAAGAAAGATTAAAGGGAAAAGAGAAGCTCTTCAAGATTAGGAGACTGACCACCTGATTTGAGATTAAGGGATCTCTTACACACACCCTAATCTTCTCAGGCACTTGACCTTTGAACCATTGTTATAAAATCCCTCATCAAATTCTTCCAGGTTGGGACACATAGCTTTTTGAGGCAGGAGTCTGCTGTGTCCCTCTTGGCCTGTCAAAGGATAGTTAATAAGGCTATTCTTTTCTACTTCACTCAAAACTTTGTCACTGAGATTTGATTCGGTATACAGAGAAGCTGAAAAGTGAAAGTGTTAGTCATTTAGTTGTGTCCAACTCTTTTCGACCCCACGGACTGTAACCTGCCAGGTTCCTCATTTCAGGGGATTCTCTAGGCAAGAATACTGTAGTGGGTTGCCATTTCCTTCTCCAGAGGATCTTCTTGACCCAGGGACTAAATCCAGGTCTCCTGCATTGCATGCAGATTCCTTACTGTGTAAGCCACCAGGGAAGCCCACGGAGAAGCTGAGCTTTCTGCAATATATGTGATGTATATATACGCACATGCTGCTGCTACTGCTGCTAAGTCGCTTCAGTCGTGTCCAACTCTGTGCGACCACATAGATACAGCCCACCAGGCTCCTCTCTCCATGGGATTCTCCAGGCAAGAACACTGGAGTGGGTTGCCATTTCCTTCTCCAATGCATGAAAGTGAAAAGTCAAAGTGAAGTCACTCAGTTGTGTCTGACTCTTAGTGACCCCATGGACTGCAGCCTACCAGGCTCCTCTGTCCATGGGATTTTCCAGGCAAGAGTACTGGAGTTGGGTGCCATTGCCTTTGTGAATTATCCCATGCTTATAGACTTCCTACAGCTCAATATGGTGCTTCCTATCATTGTTAACTCTCCATCAAGACCAAGAAAGGGTGGGGCAGTCTTAAACAGTGAAGTTTTCAACATTTGCAAATAACTACTTTCTTCCCAGTTTTGTTGTACTTATGTGCATTACACTCAGTCCATTGGGGATTCAGAAATAAATGAAATTCAGAAGATAGACAGGTTTTACAAAGCATACAGAATTATTTCCCAAGGAAGATGGTGAAAAGGAGAAATGATACAGGTCCACTGAATGAGGCAAGAATGCTTCCTCTCTTACCAGCTCTGTGACTTTTGATATCTCAGCATCTTGAAATGTCAGTTTCCTTTTTATCCATTGATGGAGAAGGCAATGGCACCCCACTCCAGTACTCTTGCCTGGAAAATCCCATGGACAGAGGAGCCTGGTGGGCTGCAGTCCATGGGGTCGATACGAGTCGGACAAGACTGAGCAACTTCACTTTCACTTTTCACTTTCATGCATTGGAGAAGGAAATGGTAACCCACTCCAGCGTTCTTGCCTGGAGAATCCCAGGGACGGCGGAGCCTGGTGGGCTGCCATCTATGGGGTCGCACAGAGTCGGACATGACTGAAGCGACTTAGCAGCAACTGTATCAGTGCCTAATGTGAATGCAGAGTAAATGATCTGATATATGAAAAAGAAATCCTCTCTTAACAAAAATGAAAGTTATCTTAAAACATTTGAAATTATTGAAACATTCAGTTATATTTCTTAGATATCTATCAATTTTTCAATTATTTATTGTTACTCAAAATTCAGCTTTAAATTTTATTGTATAGAATCGAGAAAACCATCCTAGTGGAATAATGCAAAACAAATACACAAAACAAAACAAAACCCCTCTACTTCGCTAGCTTCAGAGGCCATGAATTTGGGTCCAGACTGTACTACTATGGGGCTTTTTAAGTCATTACCTCTTGAGCCTCAGCTTTCTCATCTTTAACTTGCATATTTTAAAAGCTCCTCACCAGGCTTTTAGGATCATTACATGGCACTTTCTAGATAGATTGTTTTTTAATATTTTTATTTTATTTTTTAACTTTATAATATTGCATTGGTTCTGCCCTAAATCAACATGAATCCACCACAGGTATACACGTGCTCCCCACCCTGAACCCTCCTCCCCCCTCACTCCCCGTACCATCCCTCTGGGTCGTCCCACTGCACCAGCCCCAAGCAGATTGTTTTTTAATATTTTATATTCTTGCAGACTTTGTCTTTTTAATATACTGGGAGTTCAATGTGAGCAGAGGGAAGAGCCATGACCATATCTCTAGTTCTAAGGACAAGAGAAGAAAAGAGCTCAGGAAGAAAGATGACCTTCTTGGTCAATAAGAAAAAAGCTAGCCTTTCAGGCTGGCAGTTCAGAGTCAGGACCCGGGTGGGTTTATGCTCCCCTTGGAGCATAAAGACAGTGGCCACAGATGGAGTTCATGGACCAGGAGGCAGCTCGTGGAGGCATGGAGGTGACCGTGCCTCCTTGGAGCATGGTGGCTATGAGGCATTGGGCCTCCTCCTGAGATGGTGACCCAGGGTAGCCACCACAGCTGCAGACTTTACAGAACGTTAGCTCTGAAAGACATTTTTGAGGTCATGTAAGCCATCTCTCTCATTGCCACACAGAGGCTGACTCCAGAGCGCCCATCTTTAAGCTCAGAAGAGCCCCTGCCACCATTCCCACTTGGGCAGTAGCTCTCCAGCATTTCAGGTGAGACCTGCCAGGGCATTTATGTAACTTTGACCATGTGCCCTGAATGAGGGTGCCCATACTGGACGTTGCTTCTCCTTCAGCACCTTTCTTCTCATTCTGATTTTTACCTAAAGGCTTGAGGATTCCTGCAGTTCAAGCTCCTGTCTAAATTCACCTCTTATCTTTGGACTATACTGAGTTTATATAATTTTCAAAGTTTTTTTTTTTTTTTAAATTTCTATATCAGGGCTGAAAACTAGAATATATTCTCTCCTATATGTTACATAAGATCAACACATATTAGACAGTTGAAGTCACCAATGTAATAGAAGTATTAATATCTTACTAATACTTTGGACATAAATATATAGGCTATATATTTCCTATTAAAATACTTGAAGAGGATAAAACTACGTATGTTTAATCCCATTTTAGAGAAATCTCCTTGGCATATATCCACTATCATTAATATCTCCTCCATTCTCCCATAGAGAGAGGATGAAATGCAGATTTAACCTAAAAAAAAAAGCCAAACATTTTCAACTGGTTGAAATCCCTTTAAATTGCCATTACAGTTGACAACTACATCTACTATTATAGCATCAAAAGGATGTCAAGAATTTTGGTACCATTATGGCAGAAATTAGTAAACTGTGGTCCATGGAATAAATTTAGAATTCAATATAAAAGTTGATTTATGAGGCTTCTGGTTCAAGATGGCAGAGTAGAAGGATGTGCACTCATCTCCCTTTGTGGGAGCACCAAAACTGCAACTAGCTATTGAACAACCATCAGCAGGAGGATGCTGGAACCCACCAAAAAAGATACCCCATGTCCAAAGACAAAGAAGAAGCTGTGGCAAGATGGGAGAAGGGGGGCAATCACGATAATATCAAACCCCATACCCACTGAGTGGGTGACCCACAGACTGGAGAACAATGATGCCAAAGAAGTTCTCTTGCTACTGTGAAGGTCCTGAACGTCACGTCAGGCTTTCCAGCCTGGTGATCAGAGAAAGGGACTGGGAATCCCCAGGGAGTCTGTCCTTAAGGGTCAGTGGGATTTGATTATAGGACTTCCAGAGGACTGAGGGAAACAGATAGTCCAGTCTTGGAGGGCACAATAAGATTTCGTACACACCCAAACCCAGAGGAGAGGAGCAGCGACCCTACAGGCTGCTGCTGCTCCTGCTACTGCTAAGTCACTTCAGTCATATCCTACTCTGTACGACCCCAAAGACGGCAGCCCACCAGGCTCCCCCGTCCCTGGGATTCTCCAGGCAAGAACAATGGAGTGGGCTGCCATTGCCTTCTCAACCCTACAGGAGACTGAACCAAAACTCCCTGCTGGTGTTGGAGGGCGTCCTGTGGACGCATGGGTCAGCAGGGGCTCACCATAGGGATGCGGGCACTGGAAGGTCCCCCTTGGTGTCAACCTTCTTAGATTCACCATTAACCCTTACTACAAAGCTGGGTTGCCTCAGGCCAAACTACCAGGAAGGGAGTGCAATCCCAATCATCAGCAGATAATTGGATTAAAGCTTTAGTGAGCAAGGCTCTGCCCACCAGAGAAAGATCCCTCAGGTCAAGAAGCTTACACAAGCCTCTTAGCCTCATCCATCAGAGGGCAGACAGAAGAAGAAAGAACAGTCTCACAGCAGCTAAAACAAACAAACAAAAAAACATATTACAGAAAGTTAATCACTATGAAAAAGCAGAAACTCAGGTCCCATATGAAGGGACAAGATAAAACCCCAGAAAAACAACTAAATGAAGTGGAGATAGGCAACCTTCCAGAAAAAGAATTCAGAATAATGAGAGTGAAGATGATTCAGGATCTTGGGAAAAGAATGGAGGCAAAGATTGAGAAGATGCAAGAAATGTTTACCAAAGACCTAGAAGAACTAAAGAACAAATAAACAGAGATGAATAATACACTAGAAGGAATCAAAAGTAGAATAACTGAGGCAGAAGAACAGATAAATGACCTGGAAGACAAAATGGTGGGAATCATTGCCACAGAACAGAATATAGAAAAAAAGAATGAAAAAGGAATTCAGCCAGCCTAATAAATCTCTGGGACAATATTTAATGCACCAACATTTGCATTATAGGGCTCCCAGAAGAAGAGAGAGAAAGAACCTGAGAAAATATTTGAAGAGATAATAGCTGAAAACTTCCCAAACATGGGAAAGGAAACAGTCAACCAAGTTCAGGAAGCACAGAGAGTCCTAGGAAGGATAAACCCAAGGAGAAACACACTGAGAAACAGTAATCAAACTGACAGAAATTAAAGACAGATAAAATATTAGAAGGAACAAGGGGAAAATGACAAATAACATACAAGGGAATGTCTATCAGGCTATCAGCTGATTTCTCAACAGAAACTTTATAAGCCAGAAGGGAATGGCATGATATATGTAAATGATGAAAGGGAAAAACCAACAACCAAGAATGCTTTACCCAGCAAGGCTCTCGTTCAGATTTGATGGAGAAATCAAAAGCTTTCCAGACAAGCAAAAGTTAAGAAAATCCAGCACCACGAAAGCAGCTTTACAACAAATGCTAAAGGAACTTCTTTAGGCAGGAAACACAAGAGAAGGAAAAGATCTACAGAAAATAAACCCAAAACAATTAAGAAAACGGTAACAGGATCATGTGTGCTGTGTTGTGCTTCATTGCTCAGTCGTGTCTGACTCTTTGAAACCCCATGGACTGCAGCCTGCCAGGCACCTCTGTCCATGGGATTCTCCAGGCAGGTATACTTGCATGGTTTGTTATGTCCTTCTCCAGGGGATCATCCCAACCCAGGGACTGAACCCAGGTCTCCTGCATTGCAGGAGGATTCTTTAAAAAAGAAGAGCTAATAGGATCAGACATACCAATAATTACCTTAAATATAAAAGGATTAAGTGCACCAAGACTGGCTGGGTGGATGAAAATATGTACATGTATTCCTATGCATTTACTACATCACTCTGCTTGACCCCCCTTAAGATTATTTTACATTGTTACGTTATTTTTTTTTAAATAGACATTTATTTATTTTAATTGGAGGTTAATCATTTTCCCATTACGGCTTGCAATTTTAATTATCTTTTATTTTTTGTCTGGCTATTGATTGTGAAAGCTGATAAATATTTTTCACTATTCTGATTATGTAACTACTACTCAATACCATTGTATCATAATTGGTCAACAGAAAAATATAGAAATTTATATCATCAAAAATAGAATCTAATAGAAAAACCTGCAATCACTTTTTAAAATCCAGATTCATATCAGAATTATCTTGAAGTTTTTTGAAAAATACATATGTTCAGGTCTTGCTTTTTTTCTCCAGACCTCCAGATATGTTTCTAATGAGCAGTCATGTTTAAAAACAACTGGACTATTTGATGGTCTTTTAGTTTTATCTAGTTTGTTTCAATTTTTTTATTTCATATTCAGTGCTCCCATCTCATTTATTTTATGTTCTCCAATTTCCCCACCTCTTCTTTTAGTTTTCTTTCTTTCTTTCTTTTTCTGATGTTCTTTCTCAGGCCTTTATCAAGTATAGTAGAAAAGCTTTTGTATACATATATTTATAAATATGTATAAAATGTATATTTTACACACACACATGAAAACATGAATTTTTGCCTAACTAAAAAAAATATATTTTGATTCTACTACTTGTTTGACTTAGTATGACTAGAATGCTAGATTTCTAATTAAACAATAGATAAGTAGCAAGCAGCAAAGATTTACTGTATAGCATAGGGAGCTATAGTCAATATCCTGTAATAACATATGATGGAAAACAATTTCAAAAATAATGTATGTGTATTTGTATAACTGAATCATCTTTCTGTGCACCTGTAACCCTGTAAATCAACTATGCTTCAATAAAATATATATATTTTAAAAATTGATTTAGAAGAAAAAAATGTACATCAAACAAAGTATTGTGGACATATTGACTAGTATAACCTTGCTCCAGAAGTAATATGTTCCTGGTATCTGTTTATTGTAACTTTGATCTCCTCACTTCAGCTTGTTAGCCAGTTGTGCATCATGATTTATCTTGTTTGGATTCAAATGGTTAGTAACAGTGTCATTCATCAGAAGCTCTGGGTTCCCCTAAGCAATGGAGGAGGAAATCTCTTTTAATTGCAAAATATATCATATTTAACCTCTACTAAAAGAAAGATGATGGGGAAAAATAATAAAAATAAGTGTTTTCATTTTATTAGTCAAAACCCAAACTTTATGTTGGAAGTTGAATATAGTTAGATTTTCCATTGTCTATTCTCTTCCCTTAAAGTTTCTAAAGAAATAGACAACAAGTCTTTGGACTTTAATTAGCAAAGAATAATGAAACTATCTTAAGTCTTCAAAAGGATAATATTGTGATAACTTATAGTTGCTGCTTATATTTCTATTAAGGAATAATCTTTAAAACTCAACTGAATTTTCCTTGTAGTATTAAGAATTTCTAAGAATGAGATTCTCATTACTTTGCCAACAAAGGTTCGTCTGGTTAAGGTTATGGTTTTTCCAGTATAGATGTGAGAGTTGGACTATAAAGAAAGCTGAGCACTGAAGAATTGATGCTTTTGAACTGTGGTGTTGGAGAAGACTCTTGAGACTCCCTTGGATTGCAAAGAGATCCAACCAGTCCATCCTAAAGGAAATCAGCCCTGAATATTCATAGGAAGGACTGATGTTGAAGCTGAAACTCCAATACTTTGGCCACCTGATGGGAAGAACTGACTCACTGGAAAAGATCCTGATGCTGGGAAAAATTGAAGGTGGGAGGAGAAGGTAACGACAGAGGATGAGATGGTTGGATGGCATCACCGACTCAATGGACATGAGGTTGAGTAAGCTCTAGGAGTTGTTGATGGACAGGGAAGCCTGGCGTGCTGCAGTCCATGGGGTCGCAAAGAGTTGGACATGACTGAGCGATGGAACTGAACTGAAGAATGAGATTCTACATTCTAGAATCCTATCTTTAATATATTCAGGCAGATATAAACATAAATAACCTTTACCATAATAATAAAGTAATACATTTTAACTATTAATAGTATGGTAGTAACAGTAGTAGAAGTAATAATACTTGAAGTAGTGATCATATATTTTTCTCACTATGGTCATAATCCTATTTGTTGTCAGTTCTACTCTACAGGACCTGTACAGAGCAATTTCATTTGAAAGTTGTTCTAATATATGATCCAGCATATAGGTATTCTTCTATTGGAGGCCAGTACTGTCCTGTCTGAATCATTTTCTTAAAAAGTAGCCCAAGTTAGTCTCAATACTGGAAGGAGAACACAACCCTTATTCTCAGCTCAGGATTCCTTCCTGAATATCTGGTCTCTTGATCTTTAAAACTTGGACCTGGCTCAATTATCTTAAGACTTGAATTTCTTCCTTGGTGCTATCCATAATACTTGCTGAGATTGCAATTAAAATAAAGTTATTTTGCAGCATTGCAACCCAAATCTGGTACTTTCTTCATCTTACAAGATCTTTTCGTGTAAACCTATAAATGTTCATTGCATAGTGGCCAAAGGAAAGAAAAATCATCCTATTATTAAAAATTATTTGCCACACATTTCTATAACTTGAGTGAATAGGTAAACTTTCTAAATGTAATACTAATGCCATGTTAACATGAACATATGTTGAAGGAGCTTTATTTTTCCTGTGAACATAGCAAAATAATGACAATGCTGTCATGCAGTCTGAGTGCAACCAGGATAGCTAATTACCCTTCGCATAGTCATCAATAACAGACTGCTTGGCACTGATTGAAAAATAGGGGGGATTTCCATTTTGCAGAGATGCATTCTATCTTGCATGGATCAGCCCATCCTGAAATAACTCTGTACCAAACTGCCTTCCATGAGCAGCATGTGAAAAGCTCCATATGCAAGATGTATAGTTGATTCACTTATTATGCAGAGTGAAGTAAGTCAGAAAGAGAAAAACAAATATCATATATTAACACATATATATGGAATGTAGAGAGATGGTACAGATGAACCTATTTACAGAGCAGCAGTGGAGATGCAGACATAGAAAACAGACTTGTGGACACAGTAGGAGACAAATAGAAAGAGTAACATTGACATGTGTACATTATCATATGCAAAGTAGTATTGCCAGTGGGAATTTGCTGTATGACGCAGGGAGCTCAAACCCAGTGCTCTGTGACAACCCAGAGGGGTGGGATGGGGTGGGAGGTAGGAAGGAGATTCAAGAGGGAGGGGGCATATATATGCCTGTGGCTGATTCATGTTGATGTATGGCAGAAGCAAATGCAATATTGTAAAGCAATTATTCTCCAATTAACAATAAATGAATTTTAAAAAGATGCATAGTTTATGACAACTCCACGGACAAAAGGAACTTTAATGTCTTATTCACTACCGTAGTCCCGGGAGCTAGAGCAATAATTGGTATGTGACACGTTGATCAATAAGTATATGTTTAGTGAATCAAGGAATGAGTGCCACTTCACAGAATTCTCTTATTACAGCTCTTTTCTCTCAAGGCATTGTACCTTTCAACGTCTACTTAACCTCTCAAATGATTTCTAGATTCAACACTAATCCTTTATTAAAACTTGCTCTGAGTTTTCATTCACAATAAGAAAGAAGATGCAATAACACCTTTATTTATCACATGTATTTGAAGATCTAATACTTCTTTAAAAATGTTTTATTATTATTTTTTACTTTTTATTGAAGTGTATTTGATTTACAATGTTTCTGTTATTCAGTTGTATTTCTTTTTCCATGTTCTTTTCCATTATAGGTTATCACAGCATATTGAGTATAGTTCCCTGTGTTATACGGTAGGTTCTTGTTGGTTTCTATTTTATATATAGCAGTGTGTATCTGCTAATCCCAAACTCCTGATTTATTCCTCGTTTCCTTTCCTCTTTGGTAATCAGCATGTTGCTTCCTATGTCTGTGATTCTATTTCTGTTTCATAAATAAATTTATTTGTATCATTTTTTCAGATTCCACATATCAGTGATATCATATTTGTCTTTATCTGACTTACTTCACTTCGGATGATATCTCTAGGTCTAATAATCATTTCTGACTTAAAATACTATGAGAGCAAAAATGAATGAGAACATGTGTTATTTCATCAGTACTGACTTCTCAACATACATTTCCTCTTCTACTTTTGGTACAATCTCTTCTAATAAAGCTAAACTACTTTTAGCTTCTAGCATATGTCATATTCACTCTCATTTCTAGGTCTTTGAGTACCTGTAGACACCTCTTCACTTCTGTCCTCTACCCTAAAAAGGAAGTCTTCCCTGATAGCCCTCAGACATGTTAGGTGTTTCTCCCTGTACGTTTAAGTACTTATTGCACTTTAAGTGCCTGGAGGTTTTGTTTGGTTGTTTTTTTCCCAGTGTCTCTTCCCAGTCTCCCTAGACTTTTAGATATAGAAAGGAATTGATGTGTGTCTGTTTCTAAGTTCCCAGAGAAAATCAATAAAAATATCCACTTTGAGGATCAATGTGTGTTGAATTTAGAGTATTGGGAAAAAAAAAAAAATCAAATTAGTATCTCAGTTTTACAGGTGAGGAGATATAATAATGTCCTCAAAATCTCAAAGCCAGCTGATTACAGAACTAGAATAACCACTCAGGATTCATTACTGCCTCCCCACACCAGGGCTCTTCATTTCACACCATATTACTCTTTTCCCAGCATAGCCCTACTTTCATAAGGACCAAGGACTTAAATCAAAATGTTCAAACTCTAATGGTGGCAAAGGTTTAAACACTAGTTAAAAAATAGAAGCCACATGTCTTTCCCTAGAGTTTATGATTTAAGAAATTTGCCAGTAAATTCTTATTGTGTAACTGATCTTGAATTTATTCTATACATATACTTAAAAGTACATTAAGAACCTGCTCAAGATAACTACACTTGAAAACCTGCTATGTGCCCTTCTCCTATCTACAATTTTATAAATATTTTACAAATATTTACAAATATTTTACAAATGTTGAAACTTTACAAATATTCACTTATGTGATTATCATACAATCCAGCAAAAAATGGTTTGCTATTCTCATTTGAGAAATCTGTATGTGGCTCAAGAAGCAACAATTAGAACTGGACATGGAAAAACAGACTAGTTCCAAATTGGGAAAGGGGTACGTCAAGGATGTATATTGTCACCCTGCTTATTTAACTTACATCCAGAGTCCATCATGGGAAATGCCGGGGTGGATGAAGCACAAACTGGAATCAAGAATGGTGGGAGAAATATTAATAAACTCAGATATGCAGATGACACCACCCTTATGACAGAAATTGAAGAGGAACTAAAGAGCCTCTTGATAAAAGTGAAAGAGGAGAGTGAAAAAGCTGGCTTAAAACTCAACATTCAGAAAACTAAGATCATGACATCTGGTCCCATCACTTCATGGCAAATAGTTGGGGAAACAATGGAAACAGTGACAGACTTTATTTTCTTGGGCTCCAAAATCACTGCAGATGGTGACTGAAGTAATGAAATTAAAAGACACATGGTCCTTGGAAGAAAAACTTATGACAAACCTAGATACTGTATTAAAAAACAGAGACATTACTTTGCTGACAAACATTTGTCTAGACAAAGCTATGGTTTTTCCAGTAGTAATGTATGGATGTAAGAGTTGGACCATAAAGAAAGCTGAGTGCCAAAGAATTGATGCTTTTGAACTGTGGTGATGGAGAAGACTCTTGAGAGTCTCTTAGACTGCAAGGAGATCAAACCAGTCAATCCTAAAGGAATCAGTCCTGAATATTCATTGGAAGGACTGATGCTGAAGCTGAAACTCCAATACTTTGGCCACCTGATGAGAAGAACTGGCTCATTGGAAAAGATCCTGATGCTGGGAAAGATTGAAGGCAGGAGGAGAAGGGGATGACAGATGGGTGGATGGCAACACCAACTAGATGGACATGAGTTTGAACAGACTCCAGGATTTGGTGATGGACAGGGAAGCCTGGCATTGCAGTCCATGAGGGAGGAAAGAGTCAGACATGACTTAGCGACTGAACTGAGACTCCCATTTTACAGATGACAAAACTGAGATTAAATTGAGCAATTTAACCAAGTACATTCATCTAGTTAATGGACACGGGGAGTAGTAATCTAAGTCTGTCTTTAATAAAGTATAGACTTTCATATATTTTGCCTTGTTTTTGTTTTTCATTTATGCCAAAAAATAGCATCCTTTATATTCAGCTATATAACAGTCCCCATTGTTAAGAGCTAAGCTTCATTTATTCCTTTGACATTTTAAATCATGAACAAAAGAGAAACTCGGAAAACTCTTCATTTTTGTTGTGTCCAAATGTCAATGGATGTGTATATGCTGCTGGTGCAGGGCAGTTTCAAATATTGCATTTATTTTTAAATTTTTAATCAGCATCTGATTTGTGTTGTCATTTAAGTTTCAATTGACTTCTCTGTAAAAGAGAGTTGCCCCTTGGATTAGGCTTCCAAAGCCCACACAGTTTGGCCAGAAAATGGGATTCTCTATTTAATTTTGCTTTGTGGCCTGTTATATGAAAACAAGTGACCTTTACACTTTGCAAACCTGAAACTTGGCCACCCTTTAATATATTCCCTTCCTTTATTGCCTTGTATATGAGCAGGAAAGACAGAATGTCTTCATACAAATTTAAACTCCCCTCAGCCTGCATGTCAGCAGAACCCCTACATTTTTTGAAGAGTAAATCAATGTTCTCTAAGATTAAAGCTTCGAGGCACAGTAAATCCTCCATAGCATGATAACTAAGACCTCACTCATATCTGTGGACTGAAAATGTTGCCAGGCTCCACATCACATCTTTGTAGTTTAAGAGTTAACACTGTACCACCCTAGTGGTTTCAAAAGATTGTTATGTCATCATGCAACTTCTTGGGTGTTACCAATTTTCAAAGGCACCAATCTACCATTCAAACAGTGGTCAAATACCCTCAGACACTCTTCAATATCACCTTTAACTTTTACATTGTATCTATTCAGTATCTATAAAATTATGAAATCCCCTGCGCCAGGCACTTAATAGGAAACTTGGTTTGAGCCACATGAGAAACACACTCCAAGATGAGAATTCATGTACAGGAAACTTATAAGTGATCAAAACCTAGAGGCAAGCAAAGTACCATAGAGCAGAGAACGGAGTGGAATTATGATGCAGTTGTACTAGAGGCCTCCTTCCACTGCACGGTGGATTCTGGAATTAGAATGCTCCTTCAGAGTTGTCCCACTTTGAGAGAAATTAATGGATTTAAACAACTCACTGGCCAGTCAGTAAGGTGAGCTCTTCCCTGGGAATAGATGTGAGCTGAGCAAAGCCACTTTCTTCAGCTACAGGCAGTTTCCAGAGAAGGAGTCAGTTGAGAGCCATCAGCTGCCACCATCCCCAAAACTTGGGGGGCTGTGTGCCTCTATCATGATGGGAGGAAAAGGGAAGCCCCCACAGCACCCACCAGGACAGGTGTCAAATATTTACACCACAAATGAATAAATGTGCACTGGTACTGTGCCAAAGGTGAAGAAGAGAGAGCAGAGAAGTTCAGTTCATGCCTTCAGGGTCATTTTGGGGGACTGTTCCAATCAGTTGCTCAGTCGTGTCCAACTCTTTGCAACCCCATGAACAGTAGCACACCTACCCATCACTAATTCCTGGAGCTTGCTCAAACTCACGTCCATCAAGTCAGTGATGCCACCCAATCATCTCATTCTCTGTCGTCCCCTTCTCCTCCTGCTATCAATCTTTCCTGGCATCAGAGTCTTTTCTAATGAGTATGAAAAGGGGGACTATTACTTTATGCCATATGCAAAGAGCAAACTGATTCTGAATTTCAGTCCTAAAACCATCAAACACACTTTGTCACCACCAGAAAATTATTTATATTTTTATAAATCCTTCTAAAATATATTGCCCAAACGACTACTATATATCCATTCAAGATAAAATCCAAGAAACTGAAAGAAAGAAAAATATAATCCTTGTTTAAAAATTGGGCCAAGATACGTGGATCAAATGGTAAGGACCCACCTGCCAGTGTAGGAGATGCAGGAGGCGCCAGGTTTGAGTCCTAGGTTGGGGAAATCCCCTGGAGAAGGAAATCAACCAACTCCAGTACCAGCCATCCCGTGGTTGTTTTCCCAACTCTACTTTATCATTTCCAGGTGGGACTAGATTACCATCTCCTAAAGGTCCTGTTTCCTACAAAGGTTCTCACACCCCACCTTTAAGCAATCTTTCTCACTGGAGCCTCATTTAATCTACCACTCAAATCAAAATTTATGATTCCTCTTCTTCAACACCATACTATGTTCCTAAAATCCTTTGCATGCCCATCAAATCTTCTGAGATAGCTTTCTGCTTCTCTTTTTTCCCCTAGAAGTTCCGCATATGCACCCACCTTTATATACCACAGTCTATCCTGAATGTTTTCATTTTTTTAGCATTTATATATTGTTACACACATATATTGTGTGGTTAGGGATATAGAGAATAGTAAATATGATAAGAGAAATGTACAGGCAGACTTCCAGGGCAGGCAAAGCTTTTCTTCTGCCTGGTATGCCCTTTCTTTCTGAATGAGGTAAACATGTATGTATTTTTCAGAAAACCACCTGCCTGAGATAGAGCATACTCTATGTCTTCCTTCTAAAAAATTCCATCTGTTATTCATCCAGCCAAGATGAGTGATTCCACATTCTTTTCTTGGGCCATTGTATTCTGCGTGTGTATGTCTCTATACTACACTATAGATTTAAACATTTTAAAATTTTAAATGCCTTTTATATATCAAAAATATAAATAATTTCAAATCTATGGATATATATGTCTGTATACATATATATGTGTGAATGTGTATAGATATATATACATATATATGTGGAGTGTAATATATATATGTATTAAATGTATATATTTGAAGCATTATGATAAGTAGCTATGAACCCACAACTATACTTAAGTACTAGAACATTACTGCTATTATTACATCAGTCTATATGTTTCATCCTTGGATTATTTTTTAATTTTATCCCAGAGGTATCACTAGCCTGAAATTGTGTTTATAGTCATCCACATTTTGTTACTATAAATACGTGTGCTTTTATTCTTTAGCAATGTACCATTTACTTTGCATGAATTTGGATATTTAACATGCAATATAATGATATGATATATAATGACTTAATAGTGAAAATAAATAAACTCTACACATAACACCAAGGATAAATTTTAGCAACATAATGTTGAATGAAAAAGCAAACTGTTAACAGACTACATATAGTAGTATGCTGTTATTTTTATTGCAATCTATTTAAACTATTTTATTTGGGTATCTTACCTCTAGACTACTAGTTCTTTGAGGGCAAATTCATTTGAAATTTATCTTTGTAATCTCCATATTTCCCAAGCACCTAAAGTGATGCTCAATACATCAGATGCAGTCAATGCATTTTTTAAAATTGAGTTGTACTCATCAATTCACATCCATTCTGATTTCTAATCATGGCCTGGATTCTGTGTTATCTGACATCTCCTATTTTGATTTGACTCTGGATTTCAGTCTCCTTCCAAACCTGATATTGCTCCATGTAATATACTTTGACATACCATCTCTATATCTTTCTCTATGTCTGACTTTAGACTGGTCTTGTTTATAATTTTTCAACCACTGATAAGACCAGCAGATAGAAGAAATCCTTGACCAATCTGTCCTTTGAAGTATAGTGCCCTTATCTGTTTGCCCTACTTAATAGTGTAAGATGTGCAAAACCAGTGTGCATACAGTTCTGAATAATTACAACTACCCAACATCAATAACACTTCATTCCAAGTGTATCAATCTTCTTAAAAACAGAAATAGCAATGTGATTCTCTTTGGAAACTGCTTGGTATTATCACCCATCCCAATTAGCCATAGGTTCCTAGAACAGCCTTATGACATGGAAGGAAATGGAACATTTTTTTATCTCAACAATTCACCAAGGGTAAGAATTACACTACTTTCATAGCTAATCTCTCAGTTTCAACTTGAATGTCTTCAAGGACACAGGGCTGATAGTGTTGAAGGTGGTCTTTTCATTATTAAATGATTCCAACTGGCCAAAATTATTTCTTCCATCCAAGCAAAATACAACTAACCTGTATTTTTCATTTCTATGTTGTCTTTTTTTTTTCCTGCTGAAGGTAATGCAATTTAAGAAAACAGTGAAGACTTTGAAGCTGGACTTTTGCTTGAACCCCTGTTCCATGAGTAACCTTAGCCAACCCTCTTGGAATTTCACAGTCTCAGTTTTCTCATCTATAAATGAAGGTAAAACAACCACCCAAGAACATACCTTAAAATGTACCAGGTCCCCAGTGAATGCCAGTCTCCTTTAATACAAATCACAAACTCTTTCAAAAATAATGATGTTAAACTATGGTCACATCTGTGGTCGCTTATGCTGCAGTCGCTTTTGCATACTACCATTTTCTCCTTCTCACTCAATTTACCTAATGACTAATAGTCACTCCAGCCACAACATGTCTGTGCCTCCCCTACAGCCAGGAGCCTCTTCTACCAAGAAATCCAGAAAAGGAAAGTAGGAGGAAACCGCACTGATGCAGGAATGCGCAGGACTGTCCAGGAGAATAGTGTGTGTGTTATTTGCTCAGTTGTGTCCGACTCTGCGACCCCGTGGACTGTAGCCTGCCAGGCTCCTCCATCCATGGATTCTCCGGGCAAGAATACTGGAGGGGGTAACCATTTCCTTTTCCAGGGGATCAGTTTGATCCAGGGATCGAACCCAGATCTCCCACATTCCAGGCAGATTCTTTACTGTCTGAGCCACAGGGAAGCCACTGTGTTAAAATTCAGAATACGCTACTTACTAGCTGGAGTGTAAGGCAATTCATTTCGTGCTTCAATCTCTCTTTCTTTATCTACATCATGAAGATAAAAATACCTCCATTGTGTGTCTATTCTGAGGGTTAAAAGAGAAAAATCTATAAACCACTGCTTAGAAGTCTCCTAGCAACATAGTAGAAGTTCAGGAAATGGTAGTTACTATTGTTATTTTGTCCACTGACACTGCATTCTCATCTTCTTGGAATATAAATAAGTTAACATTTATTTTCTCCTTGGGAGAAAAGTTATGACCAACCTAGATAGCATATTAAAAAGCAGAGCCATTACTTTGCCAACAAAGATCTGTCTAGTCAAAGCTATGGTTCTCCCAGTAGTCATGTATGGATGAGAGCTGGACTATAAAGAAAGCTGAGCACCAAAGATTTGATGCTTTTGAACTGTGGTGTTGGAGAAGACTCTTGAGAATCCCTTGGACTGCAAGGAGATCCAACCAGTCCATCCTAAAGAATATGAGTCCTGAATATTCATTGGAAGGACTGATGCTGAAGCTGAAACGCCAATACTTTGGCTACCTGATGTGACTCATTTGAAAAGACCCTGAAGTTGGAAAGATTGAAGGCGTGAGGAGAAGGGGATGACAGAGGATGAGATGGCTGGATGGCATCACTGACTCAATCGACACGAGTTTGAGTAAACTCCGAGAGGTGGAGATGGACAGGGAGGCCTGGCGTGCTGCAGTCCATAGGGTCACAAAGAGTTGGACATGACTGAGCAATTGAACTGAACTGAACTGAACATTTACTCTCACTATTTAAGTTAATTATTCCAGTTCTCCTTGGCTTAGAGCAGGGGTTCTTAACCTCCAGGCTGCAGACTGGTACAGGTTCCTGTCCTGCGAGGGAAGGGGGACACAGCAGAAGGTGAGTGGCAGGTGTGCGAGTGAAACTTCATCTGTGACTTCCCACTGCCGGCATTGTCACCTGACCCACGCCCCTCTCCAGCCCAGTCCCTGTGAAAACCGCCTTAGGAAACGGGTCCCTGGTGCCAAAGATGTTGGGGACCACTGGTAGACGACCACTCCCACCACCATAATCATACCTTAAGTTATCCTAGAAATCAGGGGCTTTATACATTCCAGAGGGTCCTGTCTTATTTCCAAACACATTGTGGAAGGATACCTGGAGAATCAGAATCATTCATCAAGGGGCTACCATTTTTTGCTACGAGTGGTATTTTTTTCTGCCGCCTCATGGTATAAAACTCATGAATAACAGATGCCCTCGCTGTTTGAGTAGGTCTTTTCCCAGCACAGAGAAGATGTGGAAGTAACTGCTCAGGATGTTGTCAGAGAGAAAGAATGCCACTCCCCTGAAGCATATGCTCCGCTGGGGTTATCTTCTGTTGCCAAGTGCCTGGTCACAAGATCGACTCCCACAAAAATCACGTGACCTCCTTCTGACAGTCAGTCTCCTCAAAACGGAGACAAATGAATTATATGATCTCTGGGGTCTTTTTCTTTCATATTTATCACTTGTGGATTTTACTTATGAAACACTACAGAATATTCAAGTTTATATGCCACAGAAGCCTGTAGGTCACATAGCTACCAGCAATTCCAGAACTCAGCTTCTCCACAGTCATGATTATGCCAACAATTAACATTCATTGTTACAAACTGGATATTTTGACCATTGTGAAGTTGATAATAACAAAAATACTTTTGTTTTTTTTCCTGGTTGTTGGGAATTTTGCCTCCCTGATAGATTAGAAACTTTTAGAAACATCAATCTTGTCCTATTCAATTTCATTTACTCAGAAGCCAGGATAATTCTTGATCTTCTGTTTCTTCAACCATAAAATGGGAATAATAATAATGAAAATAATAGTAATAACATAAGTCCTTATCACAGGACAGCTGTAATTAGCAAATGAGATAAAATATATAACAGTATTACATATATAACAGAAATGTGTTATTACTTCATCTAGGTATGCTAGTTATATGTTTGTCAAAGAGATATCCCTTTTACCATTTTAGATTATAATCTCCTTCAGGCCAAAGATTAGGCTTTTATTTCCTTAGTCTCTGGTTTCTGAGGTACTACAAAGCTAACTGCTACTTAGAAAATTATATAAATTAATAATGACTAGATATGGATGTCAAAATCATATTAATCTCATTTCAGTTTAACTTTTGGTATTGGTTTTTTAGCCATGGATTAGAAACAGCTAAGTAATTTAAAATATCATTGAAATAACTTATAAATGCAGCTATAAATTTAGAATATGGGCAAAAATAAGATTCCTTCTATGTATATGTATGTATTTATACATACTGATTATCAAGTAATAGCACTGCTCTTCATAGGAGTCATTACATTTCACAAACAACTAAATGAAAATCTGAGAGGTTAAGGACCTCACCTAGGTTAACATAACAAATCAGTGAGCTAGTTTGGGTATATTAATAGTTATCCAGCATCTAAAGTCCAGTTTTGAATGTGGCAATTACAAATTAATCAGATTGTAATTTTCTTTAATACCAGAGATGAATTCTTTTTCATACTTAATCTCCCAGTTGTTTTTTATTCAATCTATGCTGCTGATGCTTCTAAGTTGCTTCAGTCGTGTCTGTGTGACCTCATATACGGCAGCCCACCAGGCTCCGCTGGCCCTGGGATTCTCCAGGTAAGAACACTGGAAGTCGCTCAGTCGTATCCGACTCTTAGGGACCCCATGGAGCGCAGCCTACCAGGTTCCTCCATCCATGGGATTTTCCAGGCAAGAGTACTGGATTGGGTTGCCATTGTCTTCTCCATATTCAATCTATGTTTTAAAAAATTATTTATTTTTAATTGGAAGGTAATTGTGTTATAGCATTGTGTTGGTTTCTACCATCCATCAACATGAATCAGCCAATGGTATATGTATATCCCTTCCTTCCCACCTTCCAGCCCATCCCACCACTCCAGCTTGTCACAGAGCACTGGCTTTGAATTCCCTACGACACAGAGCAAATTTCCACTGACAATCAATTTTGCATATGGTAATGTATATGTTTCAGGGTTACTCTCTTAATTCGTCCCACCCTCTATACATTTTATTGCCAGAATTTTCAAGTTTTCCCTTCAAGTGAACTTAGGAACCGTGTTTTATTTGCATTTTTATTTCCATTGCCTAGATAAGCCCCTCCCTGGTAGCCATGGGACATGTGATACTCTAAATGCCCCTTTCTTTTTCAAAAGTTAAGGAAAACAATGCATGCTCCTTACGTCTCTCTACACACTCCTGGCCCTGTTCCTGGTCCTTTGTCTCCAATGGTCCTCAGTTGTAACCCTCCACACAGAGACTGACTCCTATGCCATCATCCTTACTATACAGTTCTGCCAAGTTCTCCTCTTATTCTTTCAGATTTCATCAGATGATTGGAAAACCCTTTTGTCTAACCCCCAAAACACTATTTTGACCATTAGTCAGTCTTCTCCTAGAATCCCATTTTCTCTCTCTCTCTGCCTGGCTACACCCTAAAGCCTAGATAAGTCAACTCTTCCACAAGTTCTCCTCAGATTTGGAATGAGGAGTCATCTCTCTTCTACATCCACATTCTCACAAAAATAGACCTGATACTTGTCACAAAAATAGACCTCATACTAGTGACTCTTACTTCTTTTTATATCTGCATTTGTCTGTATCCAGAGCTTCCCCAATGGCTCAGTGGGTAAAGAACCCAGCTGTCAATGCAAGACACAGGTTCAATCCCTGGCTTGGGTAGATCTGGAAGAGGAAATGGCAGCCCACTCCAGTATTATCGCTTTAAAAATCCCATGGACAGAGAGGAGCCTGACGAGCTATAGTCCATGAGGTCACAAAAAGAGTCAGACATGACTGAGCAATGAAGAAAAGCACAGCCCATGTCCTCATTTATACCCCATGATATCTTGGGCCAGATAATTTTATAATTCTCTGTTGCGGGACTGACTTCCCTGTGCATTAGCAGATGTTTAACAACATTCTTGGCTTCTATTCATCAGATACCAGTAGAACATCTCCAGTTGCAATAACTAAAAACATCTCCAGAAATTGCCAGAAGTCCCCTGGAGAAACAAACCTCCCTCTCACCCCCATTGGGAACTTCCAATTTAAGTCTTCCTTCACATCCATATTCATATCTACTTTTAAGTTGAGGAGGAACATCGGCTGATTTGTCTTCATCTATGTTAGGCACTAGGCCAACAGCATACGTTCTCTGTTTTAATTTTTATAATGATCCTAAGTGGTACAATTAGCACCAATTTAGATGTTCAAAAAGTACAGCTCAGAGAGATAACTCACAACAAAATATACTGCAGCATGTGCATGGTACCCAGCGACTTAGGAAGAGCAGGCTTCCTGTTCTTTTCACCTTACCTTTCTACCTCCCACAGGACCTATCGGGTCATTGTTATATAATGATAATAAAAATAATAATAAATTGGTAAAGTAAAACGAACATTCTTAGATTTATCATTTGAGTTGTACATGCTCCCTAGGTTTCACATTTTCTGAATTTGCATTACCTATGAATTGCCCATCTATTCCTTAACCCCGCTATAATTATTTTAAGTATGTAAATGGGATATAATAGTATTACTTAAGTGTATGACTTAATAACACAACTGCGTTAATCTTTCTGTCTGTCTTCAAGTTTTGACATCATGGTGTAATGAAAAACACATGAGCTTTCAGAATCAATAAGATGTTAAATTTAAATTCTGATTCCATGCCTAACTAGTTAATGTGGCATTTACTTCAAAAAAGAAACATTTCTGTGGTTGGTACAAAGAATAGAGAGATGAAAACCCCAATCCTGACTATCTAGAGACTTATACTCTAGTAAAGGGGGACAAAACCTGAAAAGAAATTAATTCAAATGCAGAGATATAACATTAAAATCATGTGCAGAATACAGCTCTGGCACAGAGGAGGGAAGGGTTAGCCTTCTCAGGTTAGGGTGGAGAAACTTCCAGGAGAGTCAGTGTTCATGGTAAGTAATAAGGGATTGACAAAGGCAAAAGACAAGCATCTTAAACCTTCAGGATCTCAGTTTCACAATTTGTAAAACAAGGATAATTACATCTGCCTCATAAGGTTGCTATGAGTACTAAGTGAGGTAGGACTATGTTTATCAGAGACTTGGACAGGTGGTAGACATGTGATAAATGTCTTTTTTCCCACTTTCTTTAAAGGGCAAAGGCTGTGTCATTAATTTTTTTTTTTTAATGGGCTACCTATTTTAAGGACAGAGGGGAATAAGAAGATAAATAACTTTCATAGATTACAAAATTGGCTCACTCCCTTCTTTAGATACTTAGAGAAAATCTTCAGATTCTTTTTACATTAAAAATTCCCCAGGGAAGATGAGCTGGTTTTGCATTCCATTTAAAAATATTGTAATATTGTATGATATTTTTATCAGAAAAAAAAGGTATCTTTCTCACAAGCCTTCCCATGACCTTCTCTCTTTCCTGTTAAAAACAAAAAAGGCAAAACTATGCAACCTCACTCTACTGGGTTTGCTCTCTGTTCTGCCCAGTAACAGCAAATATAAGAACAAAATAGAAAATCCTGAAAAGTAAAATCAAATCCCAAGTGCTTTACACATCTCTCTGAGCCTCAGTGGAGGATTCTAAAGATTGACTCTTCTGTTCTTCAAACTGCTTCACCCACTGCCCTCTGAGAGCTCCAGACTCAGGCCATATTTGGCATCTTTATCCCCAAATGTCCCTTGTCATCAAGATAAGTCTTTATTTCTCTTTGTAAAGTGACAGCAGAGATCTGGGAGGATGAAGAATCTTTCCCTACTGAGCTTCAAATAACTCACTTCTAAAGCACTTCCATAATCCTCACTGTGGCCATGAGGTTGTGAAGTCTCATTATTTCTGACCTTGGTCTTTCTCAGCTCCCATGACCCATGAGGAAAAAGGGTAGCAGCTGGCATTCTTTCATTCATCCCATGTTTACTGGGTACTTGCAGGTGCCAGGTATGATGCTGAGCTGAAGATACTTATCAAGAATTTATTCACTCAATAAATAGCAAGCCGAATATAATCTACTCATTTTAGTAGTCACACTCTCTTTTGTTTTGGAAAGTGGTCAGTAAAGTGACCACAGATTTATGAAACTTTATATTATATTGGACATCTTTACCATCCCAACTTTTAAAGTCTCTGGTCCCAGTTGTATGGAAACCAGACCAAATTTGTAGTGTAGCTCCAGTCTTGATCTGTAAGAATATCTTTTGCTAAATTTCAGTATGGGATAATTTCTATGATTAGTGAGGATCTGTCTTCAGTTTATTGTATTTAGCTTAGGTTATAAAAGCAGAAAATAGTCACTTGATGTGTGAATGCACTTATATTTCATGATTAACAGAGACTGTTTACAATTGACCTTGAAAATTACTCTCTTCATATATCCAGGGAAGTTTATTTTGCAAGTATGTTCAGTGACTCCTGTTGTATTTGATCTGAATACACACAAACCCAAAGCTGCACACTTTTATGTGCACATTTTACTCTTGTCAGAGCCCTGAATCGGTAGTAAGTACGGTACAGTAACTGAGGGAAGTTCACTAGATTAGGTTGGCTACAGAGGGCTCAACTATTCAGTTTGGTAGATTGAGAAGAGTTGAGGAAAGAACTTGATTTTGACTTGAGATATTAACATTTAATGCATCCGATGTAAGGTGTCAGATGATGGAAGTTGAGGGTATCTGAGATTTGGCCAAGCCAGGGGACTGGGAGATCCTGAGATTATAACTGGAAACCCAGCCTCCAGGGAAGGGGTTGACAGGACCAAGCGGAGGCTTCCAGTCCCCTCACAGGCCAGAGTCTTTAGTTCCAGAGTCCTTTCCCGGTGGGGACTGGAGGCAGAACCTGACATCTGACAGCAGCCCGTACGAACACTGTCACCTGGGTAGTGGACTGGGGGTCCTGAAAGTGCCCAACTTTGCTCTTAACCACTCACTGGAGCATGTGGTGTGTAACCCACAGACTATATCTAGATGCCTTGTTACAGTAAGAGAGAATCCCTTCTTCTATCAGGTCAGATTCACAGGAGCCCAGGGGTGAGTCGGGCAGGCATGGCAGAGTGCACGCAACTATCGGGCAGGATGGAACTGGCATATATCATCAATGGTGTATAGATGAAATAAAGGAGGCTCAGAAAAGTTGTGAAAATTCTGAGTTTATGTAACAAACGGTTCAGATACTATTCTGAGTTTACAAACTTACCTGTTATGCAATTTTGCCTCATTGTTGCATATGTATGTGCATGTATTATGTATATATATCTACTCTGGCACACAGTATGCACTCCTTAAATGATGGTATAGTGAATGAATACATGATTTAAACTTGAAAGATAGCCATTCATTCAATAAATATTTGCTGAGTGCCAACTATGTGCCTGCCTTACTTTAGCCTTTGGTCTAGAGCAGAAAACAAAGCAGAAAAGGTATCTACTTTTATGAAACTTACATTCATGTGAGGAGAGAAAGTCATAATCAAGATTCAAACAGTTAAACAGGATAATTTCCAATAATATGAATGCCCTGGACATAATAAAATTGGATACTGTGGTAAGAATTTTGCCTCCATATCAACAAATGCAATTATGACTAAATTCAGATTAATAAAATGTGAAGGGGTCTATTTCTTGCTTCTAGCTCTACTGATAGGTCTATCATTTATTTTCCTTTTCCTAATCATATTTTCTGGTTTGTCTGCTATATCACCTTTTCTTTCTATTGTCCCTAAAAAAATCTCATGTTGTTTGTCTAAAATAGATCAATGATGTTTCCTTTATATATCTGAAAATGATATAATAGATGAAATTTACAGATGTGGAAGAATAGCAGTATGATATCCGGGGTCCAGGCAGAACTTTCCATTTCAGAGCATCAGGCTATTCAATACCAAGATAGAGCTTTTCGTAGGTGGTCCCCAATATAAAGTCCTTTTCCTTCACCAAGAGACAAGGAAGCATGGTGTATTCTTTTTCCAGACATATCCATAGCTCTTGGCCTTGCATTATACACAGACTAGGCTCCAAAATATATCAAGACATTAAATTCACAGATTTCTTTATAAATCCCTTTTGCACAATGCCTATGCCCAATATGACCAGGGACCACTGGAAGGTTATTATATGTAAAGTTGAAGAGTCTACTGAGAGCAGAAATTTGATTGATAAAAAAGAGAGCCTTTTTTCTTTTGCAATACTCTAATTTCTCTTCTATTGAATGTAAGAGCAAACTCAACCTTTAATTCCTGTGTGGACACTCACATTGACAAATCATGAGTCTCACCATATCTCAAGTTTTCTTGTTTGTACATAAAATGATGTCTAATTACTTTGTAATTCAAAAATAATTACATGTTCATATATACTCACATATATAACACTAAGCTTGGCACACAGTATACATTCAATAAATATTTTCTTCCTCTATAAGGAGCTTTGGGTTTAATTTCACGCAAGTCACAAACTGAAACCATAAAGATGAAAATAAAGAATATAAAATTTGAAAATGTGTAATTTACTGAAAGCACAACAACCATTAATTGTCAGTGATGGTTCTCATTAAACTCACAGCATATGTTGCTATTATAAGGATGTTTGTCATGAGCTCCTGAGAGGTCTATTAACAATAAAGGCCTATTATTCCAGATGTTTCACATCCATGTAATACACCCACAATAATTAATTTGATACGGACTAAATTCATAAATCTAGAAAACTAGAAAGACATGTTACTCACCACAGAAGGCATCTTATATTCTATTTATAATCAGATTGCAATGTTTAAAAATGCCATTAATTACAGGGAAATCCGCTATCATTTTTCTTTATCACTAGAATGGACTTTGAATTTTAAAGTGATCCATTACCATTATAAAGGCAGCATCTGAACAAACAAAGAGAGGAAGAAAGTGGCCACCACATCTGTTGCTGTGGCCGAGGCCACTCCTCCGGCTGGCATTACTGGTACCGTCTGCTGCTGCCCACCCCCGCTGCGACCCCCACAGCTGGCATTGGCTGAGCCCCTACTCTGTGCCAGGAACTCTGCTGGGGTTTTGCATATGTGTTGACTTAGCTATATAAAATCTCTTTTAGTTAAAATGTTTCCTAATTCTACAAAGTCTCCCCTTCCTAGAAGATAAAAGCTCAAGGAAGTGAAGGAATTGACCCAAGGTCAAAGCTCCTCAAGAGCTAAGATTTAAACTCAGATTGCTAACCCCCAAAACCAGATCTCTTCCCAACTGACCAAGTTGCCTCTCTGCAGCAATAATAAAAGCTTTCATTTTTGTATGCCTGACCCAACCTGTCAGAGAGTTCTGAGCTAAAGAAAGATAGAAAGCAGACTCTTTAACATAGGGGCTGAAAGTCAAATACTGCAAGTGCCACTCAATGTCGCAATTCCCTTCACAGAAGACTTGACAAATCGCTAAATGGTCACCCAGCATTCATTAAACATTGCACCTCTTGAAAGCAGAGATCTGTCTTCTAGCACCTGTCATGTACTCGGGTCTGTAGAGTCAATGTTTATTGAATGACCGTTTATCACATGGCTGGGGAGCATGCGAGTTTGAGCTTACAGAAGAATAGTAATAGAGTTCACATTCATGGCATTGAAGACTGACCATGAGTAAAGGCAGCAGCCAGAAGAAATCATATGTTGCTTTCCAGCCTGAGACCAGTACTGCTAGAACAGCATTTGTATTACATAAATAACAGCTATGCTAATTATTAATATTTAATGAGAACTAGCTATGTATTCATCACCATATTAAGAAATTGAATTCCTGTAACAACTCTATGAGAGAAATACTCTTATTAGTATCCCTAGTATGGAGAATTTAAATAAGAAATTTCATATAACTAGCACACTTTCACTTTTCACTTTCCTGCATTGGAGAAGGAAATGGCAACCCACTCCAGTGTTCTTGCCTGGAGAATCCCATGGATGGCAGAGCCCAGTGGGCTGCCGTCTATGGGGTTGCACAGAGTCAGACATGACTGAAGTGATGTAATATATGGAAGCCAGAATTCTACAGTTTAGCCTGGCCCCAGAGCCTGCTCGCCACTGCTGTACTATCAGACATTTGTGAATTCAAGACAAAGCAATGGGATATCATGGCACTGGGAGTTGTCATATCTACTTATATGCTAAGTCGCTTCAGTCATGTTGGACTTTGCGAGCCCATGAACAGTAGTCCAGCAGGCCCCTCTGTCCATGGCATTCTCCAGGCAAGAATACTGGAGTGGGTTGCAATTTCTTCCTACAGTGTGTCTACTCAATGTTCTTTTTCCATGGGAAAATTACCTAGCAAGCTAAACTGCTTGTCCCTGACTGTAAGAATGAGGGAAAGATTGAAGGAAAAAGACACTATCCAACAACCTTCCGAGGCTGGATACCACGGTGCTAAGACACCTGACACCTTTCAGAACAACTCTCAACTTTCATCCTCACTTGAACTGTGCTTGATGGCCACGTGATGCTCGTAATTTGGCTTTCAAGTCAAAGAGAGCTGAGCTCAAGTTCAGTTCTGATGCCATTTATTTATTTAGTGTGTATGTCCATTCATGTTTTACATTTTTTTTCTTATTGAACTATAGTTGATGCACACTATTATATGTTACTGGTGTACAATATAGTGATTCACAACTTTTAAAAGTTATACTTCATTTATAGTTATTATAAACTATTGGCTATATTCCCTGTGGTATACAGTATATCCTTGAAGCTTATTTTTAATTTATTTCCTGGTAGTTTATTTTACACAGGATAATTTTTTACCTATTAATCCCCTGCCCTTATGGTGTCCTCTCCCCACTGGTAACCACTAATTTGTTCTCTATAAATGTGAGTCTGTTTCTTTTACATTATATTTACTAGTTCACTGTATTTCTTTAGATTCCACATATAAGTGATATCATACAATATTTGTCTTTCTTTCTTTGACTTATTTCACTTTAGCATATTACCCTGCAAGTCTACTGATGTTGCTTAAAATTCAAAATTTCAATATTTTTTATGGCTGAGTAACATTCCATAGCTTTTTTATTCATTCATCTGTTGATGGAGATTTAGGTTGCTTCCATATCTTGGCTATTGTAAATAGTGCTGCTATGAACATTGGGGTGCATGTATCTTTTCAAATGAGTGTTTTTATTCCTTCTGGACACATACCCAGGAGTGGAATTGCAATGTGACCTGGGTCAGCCCAAGACCTTCAAATCCTCCATGTGTAAAAGGTATGTAATTATAATGACTATCCACATCAGAGGACACTGGAAAATATTAAACAAGATAATGCACACAAATTATTAGTATAATTCTCACAATATGTTTAAATGTATATATAAATATTACTTGTCATTACTAGTCTTCCTTTTACAGGTGAGAAATGAGAGGGTTTGAAACATCAGTCAGGTGCTCAGTGAAGTTTGTGGAATGAAGGGACACGTGAATGAATGAATAAATAATTGGAGAGAAATACACAGATGTTAATGAAGAAAGTTCTCCTCAGTCTTATTTCCAAGGGGTGACAGCAAAGAAAAGAAATTTATTTTATTAGCTTCAGAGACATGGTCACTTTACAAATGTTACAAAGTCCCTCAGCTCCTGTGTCCAGTGCCAGCCCTAATCATTTGTATGCCCTGGATGGATCTGCCCTCTGCTGAACTACCATCCACGGCTAGAGTGTCATAGTGGCAGGTGTCTATTACTCCCAATATCCTGTGATATAAAACAAAGTGAAATGAAGACAAATAATCAAGGGGTCCATCTTCTGTCTCTGCTTTCATAGTGATAGTATTTTGCTGGGAGTTGTCCACAGCCATTATGATATGTTGCTCATATGTCTTTACAAGTTGTCAAAGCTTTTCATGTATATTCTCTGACAATGTGATTGTCACAATCACCTGGTGAGTTAAGTTGCTAGGGTGTCAGACTCTCTCTTCCTCGATATGGAAACTGAGGCTTGAAGCTCTTATGTGAACTGAGTCAAATTACATACCATGGCTTCCCAGGCTCTCCTGCATTCACAATGAAATCTTAATTCCTTTCCATGACCACCAGTATGAACTTGCTCCTCGATAACCTCTCTGCAGGCCACTCTCTCCCTTGTGCATCATGCTCCCATGATATAGCTTTCCTTTGAAAGAAACTGGGTTCTCAGATCGTATCTGCCTCAGGGTCCACGTATGGTCCGAGGACAAAGAGGCAGCAGAGTTCTGCTCTGGAATTCTATCAAGGCATCTTCAGATCCCAAATGTGGGTCACTGAGGAACAGACAAGCAGACCATTTAGGAGTAACTATGAAGAAAGTAGGGAAAACCACTAGACCATTCAGGTATGACCTAAATCAAATCCCTTATGATTATACAGTGGAAGTGAGAAATAGATTTAAAGGATTAGATCTGATAGATAGAGTGCCTGATGAACTATGGACTGAGGTTCATGACATTGTACAGGAGACAGGGATCAAGACCATCCCCATGGAAAAGAAATGCAAAAAAAAAAAAAAAAGGCTGTCTGGGGAGGCCTTACAAACAGCTGTGAAAAGAAGAGAAGTGAAAAGCAAAGGAGAAAAGGAAAGATATAAACATCTGAATGCAGAATTCTGAAGAATAAAAAGAAGAGATAAGAAAGCCTTCCTCAGCAATCCAGGCAAAGAAATAGAGGAAAACAACAAAATGGGAAAGACTAGAGATCTCTTCAAGAAAATTAGAGATACCAAGGGAACATTTCATGCAAAAATTGGCTCGATAAAGAACAGAAATGGCATGGACCTAAGAGAAACAGAAGATATTAAGAAGAGGTGGCAAGAATACACAGAAGACTGTACAAAAAAGATCTTCATGACCAAGATAATCATGACGGTATGATCACTCATCTAGAGCCAGACATCCTGGAATGTGAAATCAAGTGGGCCTTAGAAAGCATCACTACAAACAAAGCTAGTGGAGGTGATGGAATTCCAGTTGAGCTATTTCAAATCCTGAAAGATGATGCTGTGAAAGTGCTGCCCTTAACATGCCAGCAAAATGGGAAAAGTCAGCAGTGGCCACAGGACTGGAAAGGTCAGTTTTCACTCCAATCCCAAAGAAAGGCAATGCCAAAGAATGCTCAAACTACCGCACAATTGCACTCATCTCACATGCTAGTAAAGTAATGCTCAACATTCTCCAAGCCATGCTTCAGCAATATGTGAACCGTGAACTTCCAGATGTTCAAGCTGGTTATAGACAAGGCAGAGGAACCAGAGATCAAATTGCCAACATCCACTGGATCATGGAAAAAGCGAGAGAGTTCCAGAAAAACATCTATTTCTGCTTTATTGACTATGCCAAAGCCTTTCACTATGTAGATCACAATAAACTGTGGAAAATTCTGAAAGAGATGGGAATACCAGACCACCTGACCTGCCTCTTGAGAAACCTGTATGCAGATCAGGAAGCAACAGTTAGAACTGGACATAGAACAACAGACTGGTTCCAAAAAGGAAAAGGAGTACGTCAAGGCTGTATATTGTCACGCTGCTTATTTAACTTATATGCAGAGTACATCATGAGAAACGCTGGGCTGGAAGAAGCACAAGCTGGAATCAAGATTGCCGGGAGAAATATCAATCACCTCAGATATGCAGATGATACTACCCTATGGCAGAAAGTGAAGAGGAACTAAAAAGTCTCTTGATAAAAGTGAAAGAGGAGAGTGAAAAATTTGGCTTAAAGTTCAACATTCAGAAAACGAAGATCATGGCATCTGGTCCCATCACTTCATGGGAAATAGATGGGGAAACAATGGAAACTGTCTTTTTGGGCTCCACAATCACTGCAGATGGTGACTGCAGCCATGAAATTAAAAGACACTTACTCCTTGGAAGAAAAGTTATGACCAACCTAGATAGCATATTGAAAAGCAGAGACATTACTTTGCCAACAAAGTTCAGTCTAGTCAAGGCTATGGTTTTTCCTGTGGTCATGTATGGATGTGAGAGTTGGACTGTGAAGAAAGCTGAGTGCTGAAGAATTGATGCTTTTGAACTGTGGTGTTGGAGAAGACTCTTGAGAGTCCCTTGGACTCCAAGGAGATCCAATCAGTCCATTCTGAAGAAGATCAGCCCTGGGATTTCTTTGGAAGGAAGGATGCTAAAGGTGAAACTCCAGTACTGTGGCCACCTCATGCGAAGAGTTGACTCAATGGAGAAGACCCTGATGCTGGGAGGGATTGGGGGCCAGAGGAGAAGGGGTCGACAGAGGATGAGATGGCTGGATGGCATAACCGACTCAATGGACGTGAGTTTGAGTGAACTCCGGGAGATGGTGATAGACAGGGAGGCCTGGCGTGCTGCGATTCATGGGGTTGCAGAGTAGCACACAACTGAGTGACTGAACTGAACTGAACTGATGGGGCAACAAAATTTGGTGGTAATTTTCTTTGAAAATCTTTGCAAAAATACCCAGAGAAGAAAACTAACATTATTCAGTACTTGATGGGTTATGTCTTCTTAACTTTACATATGAGTTACGTTACAAGAAAATAGATTGGATGGTAGAAAATAACTTGTCCAAAGAGGACAGCTTCTATGTGCCAAGCTGGTCTAAATACAAGTTGATTAAGTTCAACTACACATGCTATTTCCCCTCTAAAAGGGTGACTTGATGCTACATTTCTATGATTGCTCAACTAGGCATTGTCAGGACCTTACTAAAGACAAGATTGGTTTAAGAATAAAAAGGGTGTAAAACATGAAGGAGGAGTTAGCTGGCCGTATAACCAGGGAATACAACTCAGATTGGAAACAGGGGAGCCTCAAGGAAATGGTTTTAGATAGCAGGTTATTTGTGAAATAAAATTATAGAAAAACCAGTGCTTGAATAAAATTGTGCATTTCCACTTGCTTTAACTTACTGTACATTAACAGAAGACATTAAAAAAGAAGCTTTACCTATCTTCAATTCTATTTCTATCATTGAAGACAAACAGTAAAATTTAATTATATCTTAAAGACTTGTCATCCAAAGATGACTTACAATGTATTTTCTAGTGCTTTATGCTAAGGAAATCTGCTCCCTGATGGAAGTATGTGGATAAAACATTCTGAAAAACAGTGTGAAACAGAAAATGCCTGGGCTTCAGAATTCTTACCTCTTGCATTTGCTGAACAATCTTAGAACATTTAAGAACCTACTTATTTTGCTCATCTGCAAAATGGGTGAAATTCTAGTGTCTATTTTCAGGGTTACTAGTAAAATAAAAATAAATAATACATGTAATTTTTTTTCTATCAAATATTGAAGTCCAGCATGTCTAAACAATGCATACTTATTGGTGGTGTTTTTTTTTTTTTCCTAAGTAATTAACTACCTACATTAATTCTAACTATGTTTAATGTTGCTCTGTAAGAATAAGATCACTATTCTTATTGACAACAGTCTTCAAAACTTATAGAAAATAATATAGCAAAAATTAAAGAAACAATGCTTACGAAAACTGTCACCTGATTGTATTAATATTCTGTGATCAGTTAATCCCTTTTAGTAGACAATGGTATGGTTCAAGTTGCAAAACCTTCCATTTTATACATTTATTGTAAAAAATAAAAAAATTCTCTCTTGCTTCATTCTTTTCTTTTAGAACTACCTCAAATTCTGATTATCTTCATAAAGCATTTGGAAATGTGAAACCTTGCTTCTTAAGCTACCTGATTTTTAAGACTTTATAAAATTGCATTTCTCACTTACGCCCATATCAAATGCTTGATTGAATGAATGATTTTTTTTTATAGGAGAGGTGGTAACATTTTGAGTTTAAGAGAAGCTAATAAAACTAAATGCTCTTTTTCCAGTCTATCATTTTGGCACCAAAACTGAATTTTGGTGATGTCCAGTAACAACAAGGGCTTATGTTATAGAGAAAATGTGTCTTTTAACATAGGCTTATGGATATGATAACTTATACTAGATGAAAAGAGAAATAATTCTGCATGTGTGATGGATTTATTCTGAAACAAATAGATCTTTAGACTCATGATAAGAGAGAGGAGAGCCAAAGTTACCAATCTGGAACACTGGCAGTGTTTAACAAGAGAGCTTAATCTTGCATCAGGCCCTGGTGGTAGCTTTAGACTGTATGCCTAGGCCCCCTGCATCCCAGCCAGTCCTTCTTTCTTTGATATGTCCACATGGCTATGTACATCTAGAGTGAATGTGCTATTTAAGAGTATATTATAAGCACACACACATACACACAACAAATCCCATTTTATGATTCTGGAGATAAGTCCATGGAAGATGTGGCCTATCACTAAAATCCTTATTGGCTCTAGATATTAATTAGTCCATTTCATATAATATCACATTTTCTCTTAATCTTGTACTGTTAAATACTGAAGGAAAAAAGGACAATAATTGCATGAAGCTAATGTTTGTTCACCAAGGGAATATTTCATGCAAAGATGGGCTCGATAAAGGACAGAAATGGTATGGACCTAACAGAAGCAGAAGATATTAAGAAAAGGTGGCAAGAATACACAGAAGAACTGTACAAAAAAAGATCTTCATGACCTAGATAATCACGATGGTGTGATCACTCATCTAGAGCCAGACATTCTGGAATGTGAAGTCAAGTGGGCCTTAGAAAGCATCACTATGAATGAAGCTAGTGGAGGTGATGGAATTCCAGTTGAGCTATTTCAAATCCTGAAAGATGATGCTGTGAAAGTGCTTCACTCAATATGCCAGCAAAATGGGAAAACTCAGCAGTGGCCACAGGACTGGAAAAGGTCAGTTTTCATTCCAATCCCAAAAAAGGCAATGCCAAAGAATGCTCAAACTACCGCACAATTGCACTCATCTCACATGCTAGTAGAGTAATGCTCAAGATTCTCCAAGCCAGACTTCAGCAATACGTGAACCGTGAACTTCTAGATGTTCAAGCTGGTTTTAGAAAAGGCAGAGAAACCAGAGATCAAACTGCCAACATCCGCTGGATCATGGAAAAAGCAAGAGAGTTCCAGAAAAAACATCTATTTCTGCTTTATTGACTATGCCAAAGCCTTTGACTGTGTGCATCACAATAAACTGGAAAATTCTGAAAGAGATGGGAATACCAGACCACGTGACCTGTCTCTTGAGAAATCTGTATGCAGGTCAGGAAGCAACAGTTAGAACTGGACATAGAACAACAGACTGGTTCCAAAAAGGAAAAGGAGTACGTCAAGGCTGTATATTGTCACACTGCTTATTTAACTTATATGCAGAGTACATCATGAGAAATGCTGTGCTGGAAGAAACACAAGCTGGAATCAAGATTGCTGGGAGAAATATCAATAACCTTAGATATGCAGATGACACCACCCTTATGGCAGAAAGTGAAGAGGAACTCAAAAGCCTCTTGATGAAAGTGAAAGAGGAGAGAGAAAATGTTGGCTTAAAGCTCAACATTCAGAAAACGAAGATCATGGCATCCGGTTCCATCACTTCATGGGAAATAGATGGGGAAACAGTGGAAACAGTGTCAGACTTTATTTTTTTGGGCTCCAAAATCACTGCAGATGGTGACTGCAGCCATGAAATTAAAAGACGCTTACTTCTTGGAAGGAAAGTTATGACCAACCTAGACAGCATATTCAAAAGCAAAGACATTACTTTGCCAACAAAGGTCCATCTAGTTAAGGCTATGGTTTTTCCTGTGGTCATGTATGGATGTGAGAGTTGGACTGTGAAGAAGGCTGAGCACCAAAGAATTGATGCTTTTGAACTGTGGTGTTGGAGAAGACTCTTGAGAGTCCCTTGGACTGCAAGGAGATCTAACCAGTCCATTCTGAAGGAGATCAGCCCTGGGATTTCTTTGGAGGGAATGATGCTCAAGCTGAAACTCCAGTACTTTGGCCACCTCATGCAAAGAGTTGACTCATTGGAAAAGACTGATGCTGGGAGGGATTGGGGGCCAGAGGAGAAGGAGATGATAGAGGATGAGATGGCTGGATGGCATCACTGACTCAATGGTCGTGAGTCTGAGTGAACTCCGGGAGTTGGTGATGGATAGGGAGGCCTGGGGTGCAGCGATTCATGAGGTTGCAAAGAGTCGGACATGACTGAGTGACTGAACTGAACTGAATGTTTGTTCTTTGCCATGGTTTCCAGGGACATCATGGATTCAACAATCACCTGGATATAAGATTTTCATGGCAAAGAACTATGAGCAATTTTATATTCATCCCACTTTTAGGAAATACTTTATGTAGGAGAAAGGTGCAACCCAAAGTTTGTTGAGAATGGCAGTGAGGAAGAATGTTCAGTAAGAACTTAAAAAATTTACAAATATAGATGACGTGTTTTCCATTTAATGATCTGGATATCCTCCTGTTCTCATTTTGTTGTTGTTGTTGTTCACATTGTGTGGCCACTTGACTGCTACATTTGCACAGAATCTAGAACAATCCTATATAATAGGATATATTTGCAAAGCGTTAGTTGGATTGGGATACATCAACATCAGATCCAACTTTTTATTAAATTTTTTTGACCCACATGTTAAGAGACTCAGTTTATAACTGGTTCTTTTCCTCTTAATAAGCTACCCAACTCCCCAAAGTCTCCAACATTGCTGTTAAATCACTCTTGGGACCAAATTCCTACTGTGATAGTATGCCCTGATTTTGATAATGGCGTACCTGAGTCCCTTGGACTGCAAGGAGATGCAACCAGTCCATCCTAAAGGAAATCAGTCCTGAGTGTTCATTGGAAGGACTGATTTTGAAGCTGAAACTCCAATACTTTGGGTACCTGATGTGAAGAGCTGAATCATTGGAAAAGACCCTGATTCTGGGGAAGATTAAAGGCAGGAGGAGAAGGGGACGACAGATGATGGGATGGTTGGATGGCATCACTTACTCAATGGAGATGAGGTTGGGTAAACTCTGGGAGTTGGTGAAGGACAGGGAAGCCTGGCATGCTGCAGTCCATGGGGTCGCAAAGAGTGGGACACAACTGAGTGACTGAACTGACTACCCATTCCTCATCATTCACAGAAATATAGATCAATGGAACAAAATAGAAAGCCTAGAGATAAATCCATGCACCCATGGACATCTTATCTTTGACAAAGGAGGCAAGAATCTACAATGGAGAAGAGACAATTTCTTTAACAAGTGGTGCTGGGAAAACTGGTCAACCACTTGTAAAATAATGAAAATAGAACACTTTCTAACACCATACACAAAAATAAACTCAAAATGGATTAAACATCATTACCTAATAATCACTTATTGAATATCTACTGCATTGCCAGAATAACTATTAGGCATTTAAATACAAAGATACAAGGACATAGCCATGGTGCTGTTCTCCCACTTGGGAGAAATATGTGTTGACAATACAGGCTTACAGTGTATTCTTTGGGATAATAAAGAAGGAGGCACTTAGGCTGGCTCAGAATGTCAGGAATGACTTCTCAGGTAAGAGAAACTTGGGTTGTGCCTTGAAAGGGGGAGTCATAGTTTGATGTGTCTTAAAGAGAGAACAAAGTAAAAGCAGAAGCTGTTTCTGACACTGGGATGGGATGGCAGCATGGTCATAGCAAGAGATCCCTCTAAGGAGATAAGTTGGGAGACAGATTGACAGGAGACAATCTCCTCTAGGGAGACAGATTGATGCAATACTGTAAAGCAATTATCCTTCAATTAAAAACAAATAATTTTTTTTAAAGACATGCCCAAGTTTAAAGAGAAGGTGCGTAGAACCAAGGTTTAAAACTCTGGCACACTTTTCTCATGACCTTTCTTTACACTGAGAAGTTGAGTTTCATTTGCTAGGCTTATCCCATTGAAATACCTGCAGAGTTCTAGGTGAGGTACCAAATGGCTGTGTGAGTGTCTTTACAGGAGACATGTGGGGCAAGCAGAGGCTGGGAGTAGTGCTCAGGTCATTAGAAACACAGAACTCCCCAGGGCTAAGGCAGGCCGACTCATCTCCAGCACCTTCAGGATAGATTATTTCAAGTACTGTTGACAGCCTCAGCCATCTGTGAAGAAGTTGGTCATGCCTAACTTCTCTGACCTTTTAAAGTGCCAGATACTCCTTTGACCATATCTGTCAAACTCTGGCAGCATCTTGATCAAGTGTGAGCAAATGTCTCCACTCAATGAATCTAATTGCATCTGTGTAACAACAGTCTCCTCTATTCAAATACAGTACCCCAGTTTCAGAGGATTTTTTTTCATAATTGTACAGATAATGAAAAAGTGGTGTTTGGGTGGTTGGGTAAAGTTTTGAAGAAAGAATCAATGGAGAATAAGAGAGACCTAGTTAAAAGAACATAGTGTAGGAGAACATTTTCCTGTTTAGAGTATGGAATTAAATTCATATTAAGGTGGATGTCTTATATTGTAAATTTATGTCTTGCAAACATACATATGCTTAAATGTTTTTATGTCATATTGAATATGTGTGTCTGAAATATGTTACATACCTAGTCATTCATTCTCTAATTTATTCATACATACATACATACATACATGAAATATTAATGGAGTATCTTGATGCTACAATGAATGTAAGAGCAAGGCACATCTCTCAAATTTGACTATAGTCCAATCCATAATTCCAATAAGAACTGTTAGTAACGAAGGTAGTGTGGGATAGCATAGGCAGACAGACAACTGAAGTTTCACAATGTAGTCAGGTTTGGGTCAGGATTCAGAGAATGCTGCCCAGAGGAAACGGTCTCTTTTCTGAAACATGAATAAAGGTTAAAAATTGTATAGTTAAATAAATATTTTGGGCAAGGAAATCAATACGTACAAAAGTCTAGTGATGTGAGAGCCCAGGGTCCTCACTGAACTGAAAATAGTTCACTATTACTAGGGCAATAAGTGGAAGGGGATACGAGTTGGGTGAGAGGGAGAGAAAGGCAAGGGAGGATGAAAAGTATGGAGGCAGGAAGGGGCCAGATTGGGAGAGGACCCAGGCCTCATGTTAGAGAGCACGGACTTTATCCTGAGAGCGCTTAGAAGCAACTGAAGGGTTTAAGCTACTTGAGCAATGTGATCACATTTGAGCTTTAGAGAGCCTATCTGACTGTGGAGGACAGGTGACAGGCAAGAGACATAGAGACAAGATTCTATGGTCCAAGTGAGAGAATTGTGGGCAGAATCCATCAGAGGAAAAGCTAGGACTGAATGATTTGGTGTTAGAAGGGATAAAACAAGGATGGTTCTAGGGACAATGGCTTGATCGGCCCTTGTCTTAAGAAGATTGGCTGAGTCCCACTCGTTCTTGGGTGGTTTCCATGTTCTAGTCTATAGGGATCAGAAATGTTCAAAGCATTCTTAAAGTATACCTACATACTAATTTTAGATTTTTTTAAATATGTCAAGATGAGAAGTGGTGAAATACGTCAATGTCATAATTAGTCATGTTATTGGCTCTTAAAAATTCCAAGAAGAAAATGTACTTCAGGCTTTATTTAGGACTTAATTATATTGGCTAAGGAGATTTATTTAATCTAAGTGAACAAAATTTATTTTTGTAAAACATCATTATCCTGGATGAATAGGCAAGATAAATACCTCTCTCATAGGAAGATAAGACTTTAAAGAATCTATTCTTCTTGAGATGGGTTTCCTTTTCTAGAAGATCAACATGCTTAGGATATCGAGGAGGGATATGAAACAGAAATGGTACAGCAGAGACCAGCATAGCATTGTAAAGTGATTATCCTCCAATAAAATTTTTTAAAAAAGAAACGGAGTTTTCATAATTTTACTAATTTGTTTTAATTTATTTTGTTTTCCTTTTTTTTTAGCATAGAAACAGTCAATGTAAATATTAAATGTATCCTAGTTAAAATTGAGGGATAATTTTTAAAGGATTAAAGAAACACTTCCCAGATATGAGTTCAGTCCTAACCCTCATCACCCGTGTTTATATGCAGCATCACTTTCATTGTCAGATGCTTTTTTTTTTTTTTTTTTGAAACATGAATACTACATATTGTAGTGGCATTGGATGAAGCAAAATATTATAAAGACACTTTTAACTATAATCATATTGTATAATATTCTTATTCTCTATTGTGAATAGAGGTCAGAATCAATACACTTGAGAGGCAAAGATAATAAGCCAAACTTTGTGTGTGAACACAGGGGCATTTAGTGAAGATGCACAGTATTTCTTTTCTTTTCTTGCTGAGGAAGCCTGCATTCTGCTTACAAGGTCCTGAGTATCTCAAGATCATTAGCTTGGGAAGAGCAGCAGTAAGAAATTTTAGAAAGCATCTGTTTTTGTGCAGAATATTTCACTGTTTAAAAAAAAAATGGTACAAGCTATCTTAAGAAAAGCTTTCTTGAATGCTTTTAAAGTCTCCTAAATTTCCTGCATATAAATGTTGAATATCTCCAAAATGTCAATCAATGTTGTTTTTCAGCTAACTTAGAAAAAAAAAATGATAATGAACTTGCATTTAGTCGGTGCCTTACACAGAGTGAGAGCAATTAGACTTGGAAAAGACCTATTAGGGTATCTAATTTCATCTCTCTGCCCCGAGAGGACTGCTTCTCCTGAGACTTCCTTATTGCTGTGTCCTGACTAGCTTTAAAAGTATCCAGAAAAAAAAAAAAAAAAAAAAAACTACTTTCTTGGAGAGCTATTTAATTACAAGCTTAAGGAACACCTGTACAGGAATTAGGAAGAATGGTTTTGATTCCTGATTTTGTCATTTATTATTTTGTGAGTTTGAGCTAGGAACCTTGGGTATCTGAGCCTCAATTTAAAAAATGGTGTCAAACTGATATCACAGGACTGTGCTGAGAATGAAGAGAGAAAACACATGCAGTCTTAGAGAGAAACAGTTTGGACTATTACAGTCATTGATAAAGACTCCTTTTCTCCTTTTGTGCTTCTCACATACTTCCTCCCTCTAACACTTTTCCCGAGGAAAGTACACTTTCTGAATTTCTGGGAGAGAATATTGCTGCTTTGCTTCTTTACAAGCCTCCAAGTGTGTTAGCTTCCAGGGTACCATAATAAGATTCCACAAGCTGGGTAGCTGAAAACAACAGAAATGGATTCTCTCACTATTCCAGAAGCTGGAAGCCTGCAGTGAAGATATTCAGGGACATGTCCCCCCTAAAAACTCTAGGCAAGAATCTTCTCTTGCCTTTTCCTACTCTCTGGGGTCTCCCAGCAATTTTTTTGCTTTCTCCGTCTTGTAGCTGATTCACTCCTCTCTTTCTCTCCATCTTCACATGGCCTTTATCTTCATGTGTGTTCCTCTTCCCTTCTTATAAGGACAACAGACATTCGAGTTAGGGTTCATCTAAATCCAAAATGACTTAACTAATTACATCTGCAAACATCCTGTTTCCGAATGAAGCCCTATTATGAGGTTCCAGTTGGATATGCATTGAGGGAGAGGTTAATCAAACCTATGTCCCACCCATCACATGTATCCCTGGTCAGCTTCCCAGCAGAGCAGCTCCTTCCACTTAAGGCACACTGCAGACACCAATAAGCCATTCCTCTGATGGTGCTGACGTGGTTCAATAATCAAACTTTCACTTTTTACTCATGTCTCAGGGTTTTCATTCTTTTCATCAAAGAAAATTATCACCATTCTGACCCAGTTGTACTTATGCTTGCTGAAGATCCTGCATGCCAGGAGAGAGAATAAAGACGAGAGATTTTTATTGTGAAATGGAAAGGAGGGTCTGACCCTATGAGCCTCCCACATGTGCTGAGTTCCTCTATACCAGTCCGTAATCTTTGCAATGAGAGCAGTTAACTCAGTCCTTGTTCTATTCTGTGGTTCTACTAAGTGACTTAAGCAAGTCTTTTAATTTCTCCCATCTTCACCCCTTCCTTTTTGTATATATAAATGGGTGAAAACAAGCAAGTTTCTAGCCTATTATTAAGGGTTGTTGAGAGGGGAATATGACATAATAAGTGAGACAGTAATTTTGAAAAGTTAAATGATATATTTATTTGAACTATTTTGAAAAGTACACTGTTGTTCCCACGACCCCTAGTTGTAAATGTCTTGAAAATGATAGGCTTCTTCTTCCTTTTTTAACCTTTCTGCAGAACATTTTACTAATGCCTGTAAAGCTCATTTTTGTGAAATAGAGTTGAAATGCTACTTTTCTAAATTTAGTGTTTTAAAAACTGTTAACATGTATGGATAGGAATATTTTTTCCACAAGTTTTAGAATTAATTTTCTAGTTATTAATCCATTTTCTTATTTTTTTTGAATTTCCTTTTATGCTTGTTAAATTGTCCTTTTACCCTTTTCCAAGATGAATAGTCAAAATCATTATTTATTTACAATGAAAACTGCCCTAAATAAATTGCTTTCTGTTGAGTTTCTTATAAAACACATGTCAGAGATAAATTTTGTGTATAGGAAAAAGGTAAGAAATAACTATTGTGTATAAAACTCTTGCTATGTAATGATGGATATAAAATACTCTAGCCATCCTGTCCCTGCCATCCTCTCAATCTTAAAGAAAAGCTACAATAGCATTTCAATCCATTCATTTGGTTGGGGGCCACAAGGTCGTAAGCCAATACAAATAGAAACATGGAGAGGCAATGTAAAAACTAGAAAAAAAAGAGCTGTTTTTCTCATTGTTTGTTAGCATGAAATATTATGGTAGGCTTAATACTTTTCAACATTTAATTCATATGGATGAATATATTCATGAGCATGTGATTTTGTTATTCTCAAATGAGTCACTCAAGGTGACATGGTAATTTATTTTAGACAACAGAATGAATCAACCTCACTTTGGCTGTTACTGTTTGATTTGACAACACTGGGACTTAGCTCTGGACTTGTCCCCTTGTTTGCTTGTTTGTCTTCATTTCCTGTCGACAAACTAAACAATTCATTTATTTGAGATAATCCAAGCTGCCCTCCCTTCCCATTTTTTTTTTTTTTTTAGCCATTTATTAAATTAGATACAATCCTGGGCCTCTACATGAGATAGAGTTCTTTAAAAAAGTTTACAAGGGTTTAGTATTTTTTTTTTTCAAATTCAGAACACATATGAGCATTTTTTTTTCAGGTAATTTAATGAAGATTACTATCATTTATTGGAAAAAGGAGGTTCCATGTGTTGGTTCTGTAGTTCACTGGCATTTAACTTAATCTCTCATAACTAGTTTTCCAATCTGTAAATGGGGATGATACCAACTTCATATAGATCTAAGGAGGATTAAAGGGGAGAACTTGAATATTACAGAGGCAAGGAGATGTCAGTTGAAATGCTTCCTCCACTTAATAGCTATTTGGCTCCTGGGAAGCCCATTGCACTTCTCTGGAGTCTCAGTTCCCTCATATTTACAGTGAAAAATAACAGTACCCACTTCAGAGTTGGGACGATTGAGTAAGATGATAAAGAAGACACACTTCAATGCTCTCCAAGACTACCAAATCATTTAAATATTAAGTAGAAGCATGTAAAAATATTAACTCAGTTGCTTTAATAGGGCTACTTATCTTTGGAGGTATTTGAGGGGATGGCATTTTATTTCCTAACATTTCAGTGTTATCTACTATAACAAAAATAAAAATGTTTAGATGCAAGTGCTCTGATGTTGCCTAAATAAAACTATCTTAGAAAAACAGTACTTAAAATATATGTTGTAAACAGAGAAATTTCATTTCAAGGAAATGTTAAATTCAAAACAATGCTCTATTATTTCTATGGCCCAAAGGAATTTTGCAGGAGAGTAATTTCTTTGGAGGGAATGATGCTAAAGCTGAAACTCCAGTACTTTGGCCACCTCATGCGAGGAGTTGACTCATTGGAGAAGACTCTGATGCTGGGAGGGATTGGGGGCAGGAGGAGAAGGGGACGACAGAGGATGAGATGGCTGGATAGCATCACTGACTGGATGGACCTGAGTCTGAGTGAACTCTGGGAGTTGGTGATGGACAGGGAGGCCTGGTGTGCTGCGATTCATGGGGTCGCAAAGAGTTGGACACGACTGAGCGACTGAACTGAACTGAACTGCAGCAACAGGAAAATGGAACCATAAAAAAAAAAAAAAAGAAAAGAAAGGGATAGATAGTTGGTAATATTAACTCAGCTAACACATTTCAGGTTGACTCCTAAGGTTCACTGTCATTATGGTGAAACTACAGATTACAAAACATTTTGCCCAAAACTCATTTTCTGTAGAGTCCCTCAAAATATCTATGAAGATACTATCTATTGAGGGAAAATCTATATTACGGTTGTGACTTTGTCAGCCCACAAACATCATGCACACAGTGAAGAGACCTGATGCATTAAGTGACCCTGGACCATTCAATTTGTGACCCACAGAGAGGTTTGAAAATTAATGAGGTACAAAATTGTTAATATACTTAATTCTTAGATTAATGAACAGCCTGTAGAAAAAACATGGCTAAAACATTACATAATTTGCACAGCTCTCCTAAAGAGAGAGATAATTATGGTAATCATAAATCATTTTTCTCTCCTAATTGTAAATTGTGAACAAAGAGAATGACAGACCCTTCTTTTCTAGTTTTATTTCCCGTAAGAAAATATTTTTTGATATGGGTAGCTATCACCTATGATTGTCAGCTGAGGGAGAATGGGGGAAGAAAAACCATTTTGTTTTAATTCCTGAGGAAAAAAAAGTCATTTTTCAGGAATTGTCATGAATGTTCTTTGATAAGCATGAACTTTTCACACTTCTGATCGTCCCCAGATTGCCTTTGAGGAGAAGGGAATGAATGAGGAGAAATACCTTTTAACTTTCATGTGACCTTCATTCTAAGCCTAAAAATGAGATGTTGTAGAGACAGTCCTTGACAAAGTCAAGTTTTATTGTTTTTCTTTCCCTACAAAGGAAAACAAAACAACCACCTTGACCAAAAAAAAAAAAGTATATGTGTGTGTGTGTGTGTGTGTGTGTGTGTGTGTATATATATGTATAACTGTCTTTACTTCATGCTGACTCACCTTTCAATTCCACTGTAAATAAAGGGATAATTTAGGAATTGACTTTGTCCATAAGTATGCTTGTCTAAAGCACAATAACTTGAAAAAAAAAAAAAAAGGTGCTTCATATTTGGGAAAACTTGGGTTTTTAAAGACATCTATAAAATAGTATTTTTGACATTTTTCTAACAAACATTTTCAGGTTGCTCACACTACAATTATAATTTGGATAACTCCAGAGAGACCTGGGGTCCTTTCTTTCACAGACTTGATGATGTGACCAAAAGAAAGGTCAAGAGGAATATAGGTCCACATGGCAGATCTTTCTAAAACAGCAATATTTGAAATGACTGTGCTCCCAGCAGATTCTGACACATGGAGACTTCAGCAAATGATGTATTTTAGAATCACTCTTAAGAGAAACCAGTAAGGGGGTAGGGAAAGCACCAAAAGAAAGGAAAAGAAGCAAAGGTAAGCTTTTAGGCAAAGTTCTACAAGGGGTGAAAATTGTAAGTTTTCAAAACTTTATATATTCTGATGCTGAAACCTCCCCACAAATAGGCTGCGAGTACCTCTTCTTGCCCTCCCCTGAGTGTGACCTAACAACATTCAAACACCCAAATACAATATCTTCACACTACTTGTTTGTATTACCCTGACCCCCAAGAAGAGCACCTCCCCACCGATTTTCTTTTTTTTTTTTTTCCTGAAGAGCATCCTTTAGCATGATCTGAAATCAATTTTTATCATGTTAGATGAACTTTAACTTGAGTTAGAATTTCTTAGTTTATTTTTCATTTTATTTTCTTCATTACTAAATATTTGGTAGGAATTTGTGAGACAAACGAGATACGGTGTGATATTAGCTTCCTATTGTTGTTGTATGTAACAAATTGCCATAAATTTAGTGGTGTATAACAATGCAAAATTATCATTTCAGAGTTCTGGAGACAAGACCAAAATGGGCTAAAATCAAGGGTTCTGATAAGTTATGTTTCATCTGGAGGCTTAGGGAGGGTCTTGTTTGCTGTTTTTTCCTGCTCTTGGAAGACAGTTGCTTTCCCTGGCTTGTGATTCTTCTCTTCAATTCCAGCAGTGAGTCATCTTCAAATTTCAAACCTCTATCTCTCACTTTAATGCTGGACTGGAAGAAACACAAGCTAGAATCAAGATTGCCAGGAGAAATATCAATAACTTCAGATATGCAGATGACACCACCCTTATGGCAGAAAGTGAAGAGCAACTCAAAAGCCTCTTGATGAAAGTGAAAGAGGAGAGTGAAAAAGTTGGCTTAAAGCTCAACATTCAAAAAACAAAGATCGTGGCATCCGGTCCCATCACTTCATGGGAAATAGATGGGAAAACAGTGGAAACAGTGTCAGACTTTATTTTTCTGGGCTCCAAAATCACTACAGATGGTGACTGCAGCCATGAAATTAAAAGACGCTTGCTCCTTGGAAGGAAAGTTATGACCAACCTAGATAGCATATTCAAAAGCAGAGACATTACTTTGCCAACAAGGGTTTGTCTAGTCAAGGCTATGGTTTTTCCTGTGGTCATGTATGGATGTGAGAGTTGGACTGTGAAGAAGGCTGAGCACCAAAGAATTGATGTTTTTGAGCTGTGGTGTTGGAGAAGACTCTTGAGAGTCCCTTGGACTGCCAGGAGATCCAACCAGTCCATTCTGAAGGAGATCAGCCCTGGGATTTCTTTGGAAGGAATGATGCTAAAGCTGAAACTCCAGTACTCTGGCCACCTCATGCGAAGAGTTGACTCATTGGAAAAGACTCTGATGCTGGGAGGGACTGGGGGCAAGAGGAGAAGGGGACGACAGAGGATGAGATGGCTGGACAGCATCACTGACTCGATGGACATGAGTTTGAGTGAACTCCGGGAGTTGGTGATGGACAGGGAGGCCTGGCGTGCTGTGATTCATGGGGTCGCAAAGAGTCGGACATGACTGAGCGACTGATCTGATCTGATCTGATCTCTCACTTTTTCTGAACTCTGCTTATGTAATCGTATCTCCTTTCCTGTCTCTGAATCTCCTGTCTCCCTCTTTCTTTCATAAAGACCCTTGTCCCTATAATCTGTCTATTTCAAGACTCTTAATCATATCTGAAAATCACATCTTTTTATAAGGTGACATGTTAACAGGTTCTGAGGATTAGGGTGTGGACATCTTTGTGCTGTTATGCTTAGTCGTTCAGTCGTGTCTGACATTGTGTGACACCATGGATTGTAGCCCACCAGGCTCCTCTGTCCATGGGGATTCTCCAGGCAAGAATACTGGAGTGGGTTGCCATGCCCTCCTCCAGGGATCTTCCCAACCCGGGAAGTGAACCCAGGTATCCCATATTGCAGGCAGATTCTTTATTGTTTGAGACACCAGGGGAAGCCCAACAATACTGGAGTGGCTAGTCTATCTCTTCTCCAGGGGCTCTTCCCAATGTAGGAATCAAACTGGGATCTCCAAAATTGCAGGTGGATACTTTACCAGCTGAGCTACAAAGGAAGCCCGTGGACATCTTTGGGGGACCATTATTTCATCTCCCACAAGTATAAGCAATATTTAAAGGCATATTTCTTTTCTCTACAATGACAGAAATAGTTTTAGGTGATCTATATTTAATATACCTCCACAAAACTGCCACCATCCATTGGCTCATAGAAAAAGCAAGGGAATTCCAGAAAAACATCTACTTCTGCTTCATTAACTATGCTAACACCTTTGACTATGTGGATCACAACAAGCTGTGGAAAATTCTTAAAGAGATGGGAATACCAGACCACCTTACCTGCCTCCTGAGAAACCTGCATGTATGTCAAGAAACAACAGATCCAAACATGGAAAACAGACTGGTTCAAAATTGGGAAAGAAGTGTGTCAAGGCTGTATATTGTCACCCTATTGATTTAACTTCTATTCAGAGTATATCATGTGAAATGCTGGGCTGAATGAATCACAAGCTGGAATCAAGATTGCTGGGATAAATATCAATTACCTCAGATATGCAGATGACACCACCATTATGGCAGAAAGCGAAGAAGAACTAAAGAGCCTCTTGATGAAAGTGAAAAAGGAGAGTGAAAAAGCTGGCTTAAAAATCAACATTCAAAAAACTAAGATCATGGCATCTGGTCCCATCTTCATGGCATAAAAATGGGGAAACAATGAAGGACTTTATTTTCTTGGGCTCCAAAATCACTGTGGATGGTGACTTCAGCCATGAAATTAAAAGACATTTGCTCCTTGCAAGAAAAGTGATCACAAATCTAAATAGCATACTAAGAAACAGAGACATCACTTTGCCAACAAAGGTACATATAGTCAAAGCTATGGTTTTTGCAGTAGTCATGTATGGATGTTAAGAGTTAAACCATAAAGATGGCTGAGCACTGAATAATTGATACTTTTGAACTGTGGTGTTGGAGAAGACTCTTAAGAGTCCCTTGGACAGAAAGGAGATCAAACCAGCTAATCCTAAAGGAAATCAGCTCTCAATATTAATTGGAAGGACGAATGCTGAAGCTGAAGCTCCAATACTTTGGCCACCCGATGCAAACAGTCAACTATTTGGAAAAGACCCTGATGCTGGGAAAGACTGAGGGCAGGAGGAGAAGGTGACAGAGGATGAGATGGTTGGATGGCATTATAGACTCAGTGGACATGACTTTAACAAACTCTTGGAGATAGTGAAGGACGGGGAGGTCTGGTGTGCTGCAGCCCGTGGGGTCACAAAGTGTAGGACACAGCTGAGTCACTAAACAACAACAACAACATATGTATTCTATCATTTGAAGTAATTTCATAACTTTTTTTTATCTTAAAAGTGAATATTTATAGTTGTTTCAAGTTTGTCCTAAAGTTTGAAGAATTTTTAGTTAAACAAATTACATTTATACTGTGTTGCATTCTAAATTCACACAAAAAGTGAAAATACTATATAGTCAAATATATATAGCTTATATATATATATATATATATATATATAAACTATTTTGAAAATAGTTTATTCTGCTTTTTCCTGCATTCTGCTACAGTTCAAAATTCCCTTTGTCTGCCCCCCAAACCTCAGTACACAGATAGGCAAGTTCTAGAAAAGTGATAAAGTAAAGCAATAAATTCTATCACTCTCCCTGTTTTACTTGAATGTTTTTGGCTGTTTAAATACCTGGATTTGACATGATTTTGCATTTAAAGTGCATATGATGGAATTCCACTTTTTCCTTTTCCAGGAGATTTTCCCAACCCAGGGATTAAACCTGGGTCTCCCACATTGCAGGCAGATTCTTTACCAACTAAGCACTACTAAGAGGGAAGACCACTTCTATTTATAGAATCTGGAATTTACATCCAGCACACTAAGTGTGAGTCTTCATATTGCCACTAATTATCTGAAAAATTTAGGTTATTAAAAAATATACACATTTATATACATATATATTGTTTATTAAGAAATAAGTGTATAAATTGCATCCAATAAAATTTATTATTTAAACCATACAATTAAACAATTATTCAGTAATTTCAATTTTTGCAACCATTGGCATAATTTAATTTTAGTATATTTCAATTACTCCAGAAAAAGTCATCCCGCCACTTTTGTTCCCATCCCAGCCTCAGACAACCATGAATCTACTTTTGATCTTTACCAATTTGATGGTTTTGGATATTCCATATAAGTGAAATTATGCTCTATGTGGTCTTGTGTGTCTAGTTTCTTTCATTTTACAGATATTTCTGAAGTGAAATGAAAGTCTCCAGTCATGTCCAGCTCTTTGCAATCCCATGGACTATACAGTTCATGGAATTCTCCAGGCCAGCATACTGGAGTGGGTAGACTTTCCCTTCTCCAGGGGACCTTCCCAACCCAAGGATCAAATCCAGGTCTCCCATATTGCAGGTAGATTCTTTACCAGTTGAGTCACAAGGGAAAGCCAGATATTTCTGAGGTTCACCCATGTTTTAGCATGTGTCACTGCCTCCTTTTTTTATGTTGTTGTTCAGTTGCTCAGTTGTATTTAACTCTGCAACCCTATGGACCGCAGCACACCAGGCCTCTCTGTCTGTCACCATCTCCTGGAGCTTGCTCAAATCAATGTCCTTTAAGTCAATGATGCCATCCAACCATCTCATTCTCTATTGTCCCCTTCTCCTCCTGCCATCAGTCTTCCCCAGCATCAGGGTCTTTACCAATGAGTCAGCTCTTTGCATCAGGTGGCCAAGATATTGGAGCTTTAGCATCAATACTTCCAATGAGTATTCAGGATTGATTTCCTTTAGGGTTGACTGGTTTGATCTCTTTGCAGTCCAAGAGACCCTCAAGAGTCTATTCCAACACCACAGTTCAAAAACATCAATTTTTTGGCACGTAGACTTCTTTATGGACCAACTCATATATCCATACATGACTACTGCAAAAACCGTAGCTTTGACTATAGGTACATTTGTCAACAAAGTAATGTCTCTGCCTTTTAATACACAGTTTAGGTTTGTCATATTTTTTCTACCAAGGAGCAAGCATCTTTAAATTTCATGACTGCAGTCACTGTTACAATGATTTTGAAGCCCAAGAAAATAAAGTTTCTCAAGTTTCCATTGTTTCCTCATTTTTATGCTGTGAAGTGATGGGACCAGATGCCATGATCTTAGTTTTTTGAATGTTGAGTTTTAGGCCATCCTTTTCACTCTCTTCTTTCACTTTCATCAAGAGGCTCTTTAGTTCCTCTTTGCTTTCTGCTTTAAGGGTGGTGTCATCTACATATCTGAGGTAATTGATATTTCTCCTGGCAATCTTGATTCTAGCTTGTGATTCATTCAGCCCAGCATTTCACATGATGTACTCTGCACAAAAGTCAAATCAATAGGGTGACAATATGCAGCCTTGACACACTCCTTTCCCAATTTTGAACCAGTCTGTTGTTCTATGTTCAGTTCTAACTGTTGCTTCTTGACCTGCATGCAGGTTTCTCAGGAGGCAGGTAAGGTGGTCTAGTATTCACATCTCTTTAAGAATTTTCCACAGCTTGTTATGATCCACACAGTCAAAGGTGTTAGCATAGTTAATGAAGCAGAAATAGATGTTTTTCTGGAATTCCCTTGCTTATTCTATGATCCAACGGATGGTGGCAGTTTTGTGGAGGTATATTAAATATAGGTCACCTAAAACTATTTCTGTCATTGTAGATAAAAGAAATATGCTTTTAAATATTGCTTATACTTGTGGGAGATGAAATAATGGTCCCCCAAAGATGTCCACGGGCTTCCTTTGTAGCTCAGCTGGTAAAGTATCCACCTGCAATTTTGGAGACCCCAGTTTGATTCCTGCATTGGGAAGATCCTCAGAAGTAATGATAAGCTACCCACTCCAGTTATTCTTGGGATTCCCTGTTGTCAGGCAAAGTGATATGGTATTCCCGTCTCTTTAAGAATTTTCCACAGCTTGTTGTGATCCACACAAAGACTATAGCATAGTCAATGAAATAGAAGTAATGTTTTTCTGGAATTCTCTTGCTTTCCCTGTGATCCAACAGATGCTGGCAATTTGATCTCTGATTCCTCTGCCTTTTCTAAATCCAGCTTGTACATCTGGAAGTTCTAGGTTCACATGCTGTTGAAGCCTAACTTGTACGATTTGGGGCTTGATCTTGCTCACATGTGAAATGAGTACAATTGTACAGTACTTTGAATATTCCTTGGCATTCCCTTCTTTGGTATTGGAATGAAAACTGACATTTTCCTGTGGCCTGTGGCCTGTGGCCACTGCTGAGTTTTCCAATTTTGCTGGCATATTGAGTGTAGCACTTTGGCAGAATCATGTTTTAGGATTTTAAATAGCTCAACTTGAATTCCATCACCTCCACTCTATTGTATAATAAATTTTGCTTATCTATTTATCAGCTTATAGGTATTTGGATTATTTTAAATGCTCAATTAATTTGAACGATAGTCTCATGAACATTCATATACAAGTATTTGTGTGTACATGGTTTCGTTTCCCTTGGGTAGTTTCCTAGGAATAAAATTGAAGGATAATATGCTAAATTTATATTTAATTTTTTTGTGACACGACAAAAGATTTGAAAGCAGTCATACCATTTTTATTTCCACCAACAATGTAGGAGGGTATGACTTTTCCACATCGTTTCTAATACTTACAACTATTTGACTTTTTGATTATAGCCATCTTAGTGGGTACTGAGTGCTCTATTAGTATTGTGATTTTTTTAAATTTTATGATTATTAAAGATATTGAGATGTATTCATATGAGATAAAGGATTAAGCCCGAGTGGTGTATAAAGGAAAGGAGTGGGGGAATCACTGGCCATCATAGGTGACATCATCTCTTCTTTTGAGCACCTAATTTAAGGTAACGTACAATTCCTGTGTCCCATTTGTAATCAGACTGGTAGTCTGTAAAAACAGATGAAGTGATTTTTCCTTCAAGAGGTTTAGTCTAGTAGGGGAGGGGTCAAAGTGTAAAACTGAAGCCATGAACCCATCCAGATTGGCTTACCAATGTCAAAAGAGTAAAGAAGCAATACACTCTGATTAGGAGAATAGAGAGGCTTGGGAAATAAAACTAAATGTAAAAAAATAACTTAATTTGTAACTTAACCAGAAAGTAGAAGTATCCCAGAGAAAGATCTGGGACCAGGGTACTATAGAATTTAGAAAGAAATGAATGTGAAAAGAAGCACAGGGACCTTGTGGGGCTTGACAAGTTACTTCGTTTAAGTGGAAATTAGAGTGAATGAAAAAGTAAATGTTAAAATTAAGATAAACTTTTACCTGAATTGAGAAGCTCAAAAATTGATTCCTGAGTGAGCTATTAGGTTGGTGCAAAAGTAATTGCAGTTTTTGCACTGTTGAAATTTGCATTTTATATTGGGATGCATTCTTAAATAAATGTGATTATGTTATACATCATTTAAATGCACATTTTTCACTTTATGCTTTTTTTGCTAATGATTTAATTGCTGTTTATTTTATATTTATTTTAGACTAGAGAAATGATATTAGACAAAATGCAAATTCAAGTGATTTTCTTATTTGAGTTCAAAATGGGTTGTAAAGCAGCAGAGACAACTCATGACATCAACAACACATTTAGCCCAAGAACTGCTAATGGACAGATAGTGCACTGGTGGTTCAAGAAATTTTGCAAAGGAGACAAGGGCCTTGAAGATGAGCATAGTGGCCAGCCATTGGAAGTTGACAACAACCAACTGAGAGCAATTATCTAAGCTGATCCTCTTACAAATACATAAGAAGTTGCCGAAGATCTTGACATTGACCATTTTATGGTCATTCAGCATTTGAAGCAAACTGGACAGCTGAAAAAGTTCAGTAAGTGGGTGCCTCATGAACTGACTGCTAATTAAAAAAAAATTATCATTTTGAAGTATCATCTTCTTTTATTCTATACAACAACAACAAACCATTTATCAATTGGATTGTGAAATGACTCAAAAAATGGATTTTATACAAAAACTGTTGATGACCAGTGGTTGGACTGAAAAGAGGCTCCAAAGCATTTCCCAAAGCCAAACTTGCAGGATAAAAATGTCATGGTCACTGTTTGATCATCTGCTGCTGGTCTGATCCACTATAGCTTTCTGAATCCAAGTGAAACCATTTAATCTGAGAAATATATGCACAGCAGATTGATGAGATATAGCAAAACCACAATGCCTGAAACTGGCACTGGTCAGCAGAATGGGTCTAATTTTCCATGACAACACCTGATCTCAAGTCACACAACCAAAGCTCCAAAACTGGAAGTTTTGGGCTATGAAGTTTTGCCCCATCCATCATATTCACCTGACCTCTTGCCAACTGACTATCACTTCTTGAAGCATCTCGACAACTTTTTGCAGGGAAAATGCTTCCACAACTGGCAGCAGGCAGAAAACGTTTTTCAAGAATTTGCTGAATTCTAAAGCACAGATTTTTATGTTACAAAAATAAACCAACTTGTCTCTCATTGGCAAATTTTGTTCATTGTAATGGCACCTATTTTGATTAATAAAGATGTGTTTGGGCCTAGTTATAGTGATTTAAAATTCACAGTCTGAAACTGAAACCATGGGAGCACCAACATAATACTTCTCCCCATCCTACATTATCATGTTTAACAAACCTTCAGTCATCCCCACTCCTTGCTATACTCCATCTGTAGTGGCCCTGTCCTTCCTCTTTCTTTTCTTTAAAGACTCCCACATATTTGTTCTATATGGCTTTTGATCTTGTTGTTCCTTTTGATTGTAAAATTTAATTCCCTAATGTCCACATGGCTTACCCTATTAGTCAGTCAGGTCTCACTTTATTACTGTGGTCATCCTTGGTTACTTGGATTTGATAGCTAAACACTCCATCTACTACCACCATGCTTTGTTTTAATCCTGGCATTCACCACTACCTGAAATTGTCTTGTACATTTATCTATTTGATAGCCTATATCATCTCACTTCCAATCCCTGAAAATGTTTTAGCTTCTTAAATGTGTAAGCCATTAGCCTCATCGATTGTTCCACTTCCCATGTCTGGAAGAGTGCCTTAGACATACTGGATGCTGGGAGCATTTTACTGAATAAACTACAAAAGCCCTTGAATGCCATGGAATACGGGATACATGATGCAGGTTCAAATTTATCTTAATCTATGGACTTCGCTGAGAAAGCTACTTAAAAATCTTTGAGTCTCACTTTCTTGATATGTATAATGGGGATTCTGATACCTACTTTATAGAGTTGTTATGAGGTTCAACAATTATGCAGGAAAGTATCTAACGTAGTAAATGATACATAGTAAACTCTTGAGGGTTATATGGCATTCTTATTATTATTATCATTATTATTTCCTTTAGGTATTACAGTTTATTCAAAGAAGAAATTTATGGTATAACTAAATTTTCCAAAATCAGAGAGTCAGTAGGTGAGAGGATGAATTAAGGAGGGCAAGGTGTCATCCGGTAAGGCAATGGTTCTGTAGGTACACTTTTACAAGGTAACTGTTGTAATCCTGTAAATACTTCTAATCTATTAGCTTCTCATGGAAATTTCTAAGACTCAGAGAAGCATTTAGTTGGACAATATTTGCAAACTGCTAATGGCCATTGTTATGAACAGGAAACAGTACTCACTTCCCCCCAAATCTTAAAATGATGTTTGCCATAATACAGGATTTGCTTAAATGACACACAGTGGGATAGATTGCCCAGCACAGAGAATAAAATGAATATGGTATAATAAATGGTTACCTAAATTGATGTTTTATTAAAATTTTTAACAGAAATATGTGAATGCCATTCCAAAGAAAATTATGGAAAATCAATATTTCTAGCCACTAAAGAAACTGCAATAGTATTAGTAATATGTTATTTGTATTTACTGAATGAAGAAGCTTATGGAACATTATAAAAACTAATAGTATGAACATGACATATCAAGAAGTCTTATTTTCCTCATTTTCTTTGATTCTGTGGCTTAATTGATTTGGAAGTGCCTATTTCTTGCAGAAAAGACTGGATACATGAATTTCTATCTTCCAAATAGAAAACAAGAAAACCTCAATTTAAATAAAGCCAATATGTAAAAAAATATTAATTTATCAGATTTGTATATCTGAGGGACTTCCAAAGAAACTTAGCTTTGCAAAGTGACTCACCATAGTTCTGTTGATTTAGAATTTGATCCTACATCACAGTGTTCAGATCAAGGGCAGTGTTACTCTTTATTTAATATTGGTTGGAATCCAATTTAATAATTGTATTCAGTTTGGGGATTCAGATTTAAATAAGCTTATCTATTAATGAAGAGGGTCATTAATAACTTGGACAGTATCCTGAAGATGGCAAGAAGCATAGCAATAGTAGTCTTGAAAACATGTCATAAGAACTAAACTAAGGAACTATGGATATTTAACATAAGGTAAGAAAAACACTGACATAGTAGAGATAATCAATGAGATTAAGGAAGTTGATGTTGTCATGCAGTCTTTTAGAGAGCATCAGACTCCGCATGTTTGAATATGAAATGAATTGTCCTATGAAATAAATTATGTGAAATACACACAGTTGTAGAGGCCAGGATCGTCAGTCATGTCCGACTCTGTGAGACCCCATAGACGGCAGCCCACCAGGCTCCACCATCCCTGGGATTCTCCAGGCAAGAACACTGGAGTGGGCTGCCATTTCCTTCTCCGCAACATATGCATAAACATTGACAAAACTAGGCCCAGATTTTACAGGGCACTCACATGAGGTCTTGTACTAGAAGCAAGTGGCTGTCATGCCAAGTCTGTGATGGCCAGACGGCAAAGTTGTGAGAATGCGGTGGAAGAAGTTATCTACCAATACTGCTATAATCCCTTCTAATACTAAGATTTGTCAATTCATAAAAGCCATGCTGTGTAACTCTACACATAGTAACCTGATTCTCTGATTCCTACTGTGGGTGGAGGCTAAGGAAACATAAATGGCAGTTTTCAGTACATGATCCAAAAACATCTGGAGCCTTATTAGAGTAATCAGTCTCCCCAAGCTGACTTTTACGAAGGATGCGTGAGACACGACCCATTTCTTACATAATTGCTTTCACTTTCTAATCATGTCCTGCAAGATGTGAAAAGCAAAAAAATAAAAATAATAATAATAACATAAAGTAAGCCATATCATCAAGGCTTTCTGGAACTTGAAAGCACACAAGTGAGCAGAAGAGTGGTTGCTTAGATGGCTGGACGGTGGAATTAGAACAATCAGTTGAGGAGGAAACAAACCAGGCTGGCACACCAAGCATTTCAAATAGTGTTACAAAAAATGAAGGAAATATAATAGGGATTTACCTTAGAAACAAGTCTTTTAGGATAGGCACTTCTTTAGCAATACCCTCCAATTTTTTTAAAAAAATGAACTATAGTTGATATACAATGTTGTGTTAGTTTCAGGTGTACAGCAAGGTGATTCAGATATATATATATATATATATATATATATATATATAATATATAAATATATAAAATGATGTCATATATGTAACACTGAAACTCTCAGAAATCATCTATGTACTAATTGTCAGGTAAGAAACATGAAGATGCTCAGAAATTAAGTGACTTGTCCAAGGTAAACCAAGTGACAACTGACTTCAGTTCTCTCTGATTCAAAAGACAGGCATATTTACATGAGCTACAATTTCCAAAAATGCATTACTGGTTTATTTCTAAATAATTCAAATATATAGAAAAGCTGCACGTACACTACACAGCATTCTCATATCCCAGAAAGCAGTTTCTCTAAGTGTTAAAGTTTGCTGCATTTGCTCCATGGCATTGTTCTCCTCTCTGTCCCTCTGCATAACCCCATTATCATTAGTCTTTTTATGAACCATTTGAAAATGAGCTACCAAAAAGCTTCTAATGGCTTGCTACATATTTTACCTAGAATAAACCCTAATAGCCTTGCTATGGCAATGGGATTCTATGAGAACTGGCCACAGACTTTCCCTCTAACCACCTGTCATTTGTTCAATGCACTCCAGCACACGGGCATCCCTGCTGCTTCTCCCACCTCAGAGACTACCATGCTTGCAGTTGCACCAGTCTGGAATATTTCCCCACTAAACACCCATGGGTCTCACTCTTGCACTTCATTTTGGTTTCTTTCCTGACCACATTTACCAGTCAGGGCTCTCCAGTGCAACAGAACCAAACTCACCTCGTGTGTGCGTGTGTGTGTGTGTACGCGTGCGCATGTGTATAATAAACATCTCTCTAGATGGAGAGAGGAAGAAAAAGAAGAAGGAGGATGAGGAGGAAGGAGGGGGAGGATGGGGAGAAGGAGAAAAAGGAGGAGGGAGAGGGTATCCCAGTCTGCGGGTCTGAGAATCTATGGGCAACTCACTATCTGTTGTACCTGCTCAAAATGTGTGCTCAGTAAAAGCAAGGCTTCATTTTTTTCTTGGATACCATTGTATTTCCAGTGCCTAAAACAGTGCTTGAAACATATCTGGGACTAATTAAATATGTGTTCACTTTTTAAAAAAATAAATAAGTACTAATGATTACAGTTATTGATGGCATTATAGTTAGTATTAAATTGTGAAAACTTGTAGGTGATCTAAATCTTCCATCCTTTTTTACCCCAGGGCCTCTAATACTAGTTACTGAATATGTATTGAAGGAGTGATAAAATGAATAAAGAAATGAGTAAAAAAAAAAAAAAAAGATAGCAAAGAGCCATTCATCTATTTCTGGATTTGGGATTTTCATTCCAGTGCCCCTTCTAGTAGCCCACACAACTACGCATCTTTCCTATTTAGCTACATGATTTCCCTATTTTTAAGGCTGGCAAAATTTGTTTTGCAAAATGCATTTGCTACTAAAAATAATTGCTGGTCAAACGTCTTTTCTTTTTCCCTAAAAGGTCATTAAATCTCTTTTTACAAAGGTGAAATTTTCAGTCTGAAAACATTTGAAAAATAGCTGTAATAGCTTGCAAAACTTATAAATAGCTAAATAGTGCTTTAATTTAAATAAAAGTGCCTTTTAAATAAGCAATAAAAGTGACTTTTATGGCAACTTTATTTTCAGTGATGACAATGAGGAATGAAAACCAAATACCTTTAGTGCAGTTTTCACTCAAGTATTACCTTATTCCCATGAGTATTTGAAACATACAACTGAGAGAGAATAGACATGTAGGCTGGCAGTCAGTGTTGGAGTCTTGGTCAGATGCTTTCTTCACTCTTGGGCACATTTCTTGATGCTTTGTACGCGGTACAACAAATGACAGCGCCCCTATTTCCACTTAAACCATTTCCAGATATGAATTCTGCTCCTTACTGTGGGGTTAAGGGCAAATTTTTCTCTGGGCCTCTGTTTCCCCATTTTGAACAAAAAGGACATATTAACAAAGCTGAGCACTGAAGAATTAATGCTTTCGGACTGTGGTGTTGGAGAAGACTCTTGAGAGTCCTTGGACTGCAAGGAAATCCAACCAGTCCATCCTAAAGGAGATCAGTCCTGGGTGTTCATTGGAAGGACTGATGCTGAACCTGAGACTCCAGTACTTTGGCCACCTGATGTGAAGAATTGACTCACTAAAAAAAACCCTGATGCTGGGAAAGACTGAAGGTGGGAGGAGAAGGGGAAGACAGAGGATGAGATGGTTGGATGGCCTCACTAACTCGATGGACATGAGTTTGAGTAAGCTCCTGGAGTTGGTGACGGACAGGGAAGATTGGCGTGCAATCTTCATGGGGTCGCATAGTCGGACACGACTGAGCCATTGAACTGAACTGAATAACTTCAAATGTGTGTGATGAGGACAAAATGAGAGTCTGTATGCAAAGTGTACACTGTAGACTCAATATTGTACTATTGCATCTGTCCTTTCTCTTTCTCCAGGACACAGTAGAATGAAAAGAGTATTAAAAGTTGGTAGACACAGTGCCTAACTAAAAATGGGACATGAATTTCCAGCTGTAATGCTCTGAAGAATTTTCCACCTCTAAGTAAAATAGATAAAGAAATGATAAAAGTGAAAAGCAAACTTAAATTTTCTCTGCTGCACTCCCAGCTATCTTGCCTCTAAAGCTGTGTATTGTCTAGCTAGTGAATAGAGCAGTAGAAGCTTAAACTAGAAATCTAAGCAGTGTTGACTCAGATTGCTAGTCAAGGAGCCCTTCCCATTTTATCTTTGAAATGTTTCTGCAATCTACCACACCCATTCCTAAACCCATACTGCTTCCTCATCAGTTCAGCTCTTCAGGACTTCTTATTAACTAGATTGCCTTCTAATCTTAACTTCTCCAATCCAATTGCATAAAAACTATCAATACTTTTAAAAATTGTGTTGTGTTACTCTCTATAACAATGGATTCTTGTTGAATAAAGATTAAATTTAAAAAAATACAGTGCAATTGGGAGAATGGCATTGAAACATGTGAAATGTCATGTATGAAACGAGATGCCAGTCCAGGTTCAATGCACGATGCTGGATGCTTGGGGCTGGTGCACTGGGACGACCCAGAGGGATGGTATGGGGAGGGAGGAGGGAGGAGGGTTCAGGATGGGGAACACATGTATACCTGTGGTGGATTCATTTTGATATTTGGCAAAACTAATACAATTATGTAAGGTTTAAAAATAAAATAAAATTAATTAAAAAAAATAAAAAAAGAAATAAAAGCAAAAATAAAGAAACAGTAACTAACCAAACTTACAAGTTTTTGTACAGCAAAGGAAACCATAAACAAAATGAAAAGACAACCTATAGACTGGGAGAAAATATTTTAAAACTATGCAACCAACAAGGGCTTAATTTCTGAAATATATAAACAACTTATACAACTCAATAGTAATCATGAAAAAAAAAATTAAAAATGGGCAGAAGATTTAAATAAGCATTTCTCCAAAGAAAGCATACAGCTGGCCAATAGGCACATGGAAAGATGCTCAACATCACTAATTTTTAGAGAAATGCAGATCAAGACTACAATGAGGTACAACCTCAAACACCAGTCATTAAAAAGTCTACAAATAAAAATTACTAGAGAGGGTGTGGAGAAAAGGGATCCCTTCTGCCCTGTTAGCGAGAATGAAAATTGATGTACCCACTATGAAAAACAGTACAGTGGTTCCTTAAAAACCTGAAAATAGAGTTGCCATATGAACCAGCAATCCCACTCCTGGGCATATATCTGGAAATAAGTTAATTCAAAAAAATGCATGCACTGTTATGTTCATAGCTGCACTATTTCTTACCACCAAGGCCTGGGAGCAACCGAAATGACCAGCAACAGATGAATGGATAGAGAAAATATGGTACATATACACAATGGAATACTACTAAGCCATAAAAAGAATGAAATAATGCCAACTGCAGCAACGTGGATGGACTGTAGATTATCAACTAAGTGATGTAAGAAGAAAGAGAGAGACAAATACCACTCAGTACTCATACGTGGAATCTAAAATATAACACAGATGAACTTATATATGAAACGGACTTGGAAACAGGGATAACAGACTTGTGATTGTCAAGGGGAATAGGGATAGGGGAAGGATGGACTGGGAATTTAGGTTTAACAGATACAAACTATTATATAGAATGGGTAAAGAACATGGTCCTACTGTATGCTGTTGCTGCTGCTAAGTCGCTTCAGTCGTGTCCGACTCTGTGCGACCCCATAGACGGCAGCCCACCAGGCCCCCCCGTCCCTGGGATTCTCCAGGCAAGAACACTGGAGTGGGTTGCCATTTCCTCCTCCAATGCATGCAAGTGAACAGTGAAAGTGAAGTTGCTCAGTCATGTCCGACTCTTAGCGACCCCATGGACTGCAGCCTACCAGGCTCCTCTGTCCATGGGATTTTCCAGGCAAGAGTACTGGAGTGGGGTGCCATTGCCTTCTCCATTACTGTATAACACAGGAAAATATATTTAATATCCTATAATAAACCATAATTGAAAAGAATATGGAGAAAAATGTGTGTGTGTACACACACACGTGCATGCTAATTTGCTTAAGTCATGTCTGACTCTTTTCGACCCTCCCTATGGACTGAAGCCTGCCAGGCTTCTCTGTCCATGGGATTTCCCAGGCAAGAATACCGGAGTGGGTTGCTGTGCCCTTCTCCAGAGGATCTTTCCAACTCAGGGATTGAATCCATGTCTCTTAGGTCTCCTGCATTAGCAGGCAGGTTCTTTACCACTAACATCACCTGGGAAGCTTAAATATATACATATATATATAATCATTTTGTTGTATAGCAGAAATTAATACATAATTGTAAAAGAAGTATACTTTAGTAAAATAAATTTTATAAAACATAATTGTAAAAGAAGTATACTTTAGTAAAATAAATTTTATAAAACAAAATTTTAACCTATCATTTAAGCTCCCTTAAGACCTGGTCCTTCGCATACATCAAGGCTGTATATTGTCATTCTGTTTATTTAACTTATATGCAGAGTACATCACACAAAATGCTGGGCTGAATGACTTACAAGCTGGAATCTAGGTTGCTGGGAAAAATATCAACAACCTCAGATAGGCAGATGACACCACCCAAATGGGTGACCTTGAAGAAGAAGTGAAGAGCCTCTTAATGAGGGTGAAAAGGAGAGTAAAAAATCTGGCTTAAAACTCAGCATTCAAAAAACTAAGATCATGTCATCTGGTCCCATCAGTACAGATCAGTTCAGTTCAGTCGCTCAGTTGTGTCTGACTCTTTGCGACCCCATGAATCACAGCATGCCAGGTCTCCCTGTCCATCACCAACTCCCAGAATTCACTCAAACCCACGTCCATTGAGTGGGTGATGCCATCCAGCCATCTCATCCTCTGGCGTCCCTCCTCCTACCCCCAATCCCTCCCAGCATCAGAGTCTTTTTCAATGAGTCATCTCTTCATATGAGGTGGCCAATGTACTGGAGTTTCAGCTTTAGCATCAGTCCTTCCAAAGAACACCCAGGACTGATCTCCTTTAGAATGGACTGGTTGGATCTCCTTGCAGTCCAAGGGACTCTCAAGAGTCTTCTCCAACATCGCAGTTCAAAAGCATCAATTCTTCGGCTTTCAGCTTTCTTCCCAGTCCAACTCTCACATCCATACATGACCACTGGAAAAACCATAGCCTTGACTAGATGGACCTTTGTTGGCAAAGTAATGTCTCTGCTTTTGAATATGCTATCCAGGCTGGTCATAACTTTCCTTCCAAGGAGCAAGTATCTTTTAATTTCATAGCTGCAATCGCCATCTGCAGTGATTGGCAAATAGATGAGGAAAAAGTGGAAACAGTGAAAGATTTTATTTTCCTGGGCTCCAAAATCATGTGGACAGTGACTGCAGCCATGAAATTATAAGACACTTGCTCCTTGGAAGAAAAGCTGTTAAAAAAAAAAAGAAAGAAAGAAAAGCTGTGACAGCATATTAAAAAACAGAGACATCAGTTTGTCAACAAAGGTCAGTATAGTAAAAGCTATGGTTTTTTTTGCAGTAGTCATGTACAGATGTTAGAGTTGGACCATAAAGAAGGCTGAGTGCTGAAGAATTGATGATTTTGAACTACGGTGCTGGAGAAGACTCTTAAGAGTCCCTTGGACAGTAAGGAGATCAGACAAGTGATTCCTAAAGGAAATCAACCCTGAATATTCACTGGAAGGACTGATGCTGAAGCTCCGATACTTTGGCCATGTGATGTGAAGGGCCAACTCATTGGAAAAGACCCTGATGCTGGGAAAGATTGAGGGCAGAAGGAGAAGTGGGGGACAGACAATAAGATGATTGGATGGCATCACTGACTCAATGGACGTGAGTTTGATAAAGCCCTAGGAGATAGTGAACAAACAACAGGGAAGCCTGGCATGCTGCAACTCATGGGGTCGTAAAGAATTCGACACAATCTAGCGACTGAACAACAGCAGAGACCGAGCCCTAACCTACCTACGCAGTCACATTTTCATCACTGTTCTCTGAGTTCCATGTACTCTAGTCACAACTGCTTTCTCTGAACTTAGTGCTTCGTGTACCTGTCACCTTGTACATGTAACTCCTGCCCAGCCAGTCCAAATTAACCAGACCCTCTATCACATCACTGTGTTTCATCAGCTTTATAACATGTATATCCAACTGATATTTTCTCATTTATTTGTTTATATATTTCCATAATATCAATTCCATAAGAACTGTAATGCTATCTTGTTTAATCATGCTATCCTGGAATCTTTACAATTATCTGGAAAATGTTTCCAAATTGTATTAAATAAGTAAATAAATAAATTCCTCTCCAATTGCCTTTATTGCTTCTAATTGGCCAACTTGTTTTCATCTTTGAATTCTCACTGTAATAGACTACAGAGGATATGACAGAGATTATTGGTTCTCACCAATATTCATGTCCTCTTCTTCCTGATCAGAGTTAGACTACATTCCCCAGCATCTCTTGCAGTTAGATATGGTCATATAACTATTATCTGGCCAATGTAATGCAATGAACAGAAGTGATGTTGACTGTTTCTAGTACTATTTCTAACCCATATAAACTTCCCATACACAGGGCTTCCCTCATAGTTCAGTCCGTAAAGAATCTGCCTGCAATGCAGGAGACCTGGGTTCGATTTCTGGGTGGGGAAGATCCCCTGGAGAAGGAAATGGCAATCCCCTCCAGTATTCTTGCCTGGAAAATCCCATGGACAGAGAAGCCTAGCGGACTGTGGTCCATGTGGTCTCAAGAGTCGTACACGACTTAGTGACTAAACCACCACCATCACACAACCATTTCTCCTATTCTTCAGTTTGGGGTAAATGAATCTACATAAGAAGGGAGGCACAAGATGGAAGAAGCCTGTGCCCCTAAAGAGCCAAGTAGAGTAGAATCTCTGCCCTCTAAACAACGCCCACGCTGAAGTGTGATTGAGTGATAAACTTCCATTTCATTAAGTCATTGGGGTTTGAGGAATAACCATAATAGCAATTTGCCATATCCTGACTCAAACAAATCATTTAGTGAGAGCATGTGAACCCTGGCTCCATGCTCAAATAAACTATGATTATTTTTTAAAGGCAAGTGTTATGGCTAATTTAATCTTCAGCCCCTAGTACAATTGTTGATACATCTGGTATGACGAGAATAGATGAATAATTACAGTGACCCCCAAATTCTTTGCAAATGAGATTTACTCCCAAATGAAACCAAAGCTCCCTGTTTTGTATCAATTTTCCCTTAGCCGAATCAAAATAAAGAGGAGTAATAGAAAAAGAACAGCACGTGAGACCAGACTGACACATTCTTCTCAAAGACTGCTTCTGACTATGTGACCTTGGGAAAGTTATTTTTCCTATGCAAGTTTCAATTTCTTCATCTGTAGATGGGGATAATAATTATTATGAGGACTAGAGGCAGCAAACATAAATCATATAACTGTGCCTGGAAAATATACTATATAAATACAGTATGGGTAAGGATTATTTTCATAATTATATGGCAAAAATATATATTTCTCCATGGAAATTGTGGAACAAAGCAGAGCAGTCTTACTTGGTAGAGTACTTGAGAAGGTCATTAGTACTGATGACATTTCTTGCAAGGAAGGAAGCTATACCATTCCTCTGTAGTTTTGGTTAAGGTCTAATGCTTATGGGGACATAGGCAGCATGTACCTTGCAAGGAGAAAGCTGACAGTAACTCAAAAGCAGTGCAGGCACCCCAGGGCTTTGCTGAAAGCTCAGGCCATTTGTAAGAAGCAGTGACTGACCCAGCCACTGAGAACATGACAGGCAGAAAACCAGAGATTTGAGGATTACAAGGACTGAGCGATAGCAACAGGAATTCCCCAGTCCTTCTTCAAAATTCTGCAGCACTGCATTTATTATTTGTAAGTGGATATTTTTCAGAAAAATCACAGCAAATCCAGCCATTGGTGGTCAGATTTCAAGCCAGAGTCTTCTCCAGATAGATTTATTTAGAACAAGCCTTTGAATCATTTAAAAGCAAACCAGCACATCTTCATGAATTTTCTCCCAGGAAATCACCTCATTTCTAAGGGGGAGATCAGATGCTACACAACAGCCAATACTAACTTATTGAAGATGCTATCAAATCCTCTGTCTTTCCTCATAATGTTTTAAGAAAATACAGGTGCATCCTGCTACTGAATCTTTGAAGGAAGCAGAAAAAAATATAACACATAATTTTAGTCTAAGGTAGAAAATTTGAAGTTGACTTGAACTTGGCTTCAATGTTACTATTAGAATCCACGTTGTTGATCTTGGGAAAGTATGAAGACGGTTCCTGTGCTGGAGTGTGAGCTTTGAATTTTAGAGAAGTCATGCATCAAATTACAAAGGTAACAGCAATATTCCTAGCTCCATCATTGCCAGCCTACAGTGAATCACGTCAACTTAGAAAGCACTTGCACTGACATTCCTTAATCTCCCGAGGGGAACACTGTTAGGCACCATGAGAATTCCACGGAATCAGAGCTAGGCTCATTAAAGAATCGAGGTTGAGGACTCTAACGAAACAGGAGAAGGTCGTGAAAAGGGACAACCTATCCAGTTTGATTTCTGTCTAGGAGGTACCATCACTGATGGAGAGTAGAGCACTGAGGTTGTGGAATCCAGAATAAAGGGAGAAAAAAGTACTTTTACATTCTGGCCAATGCCTAGTTTTTTGTGAATCGGACAGAGATGCAAACATAGAGAATCAATGTGTGAACACAGTACGGGGTGAAGGGGGTGAATGAATTGGGAGACTGGGATTGACATATATACACACCAGCATGTGTGAAATACGTACTAGTGAGGGCCTGCTGTGTAACACAGGGGGCTCAGCTTGGTGCCCCGTGGTGACTTGGAAGGGTGGCATGGGGCAGGGTGGGAGGGAGGTCCGAGAGAGAGAGGGTGTATGTACACATATGGATGATTCCTTTTACTGTACAGCAGAAACTAACACACCATTGCAAAGCAATCATACTCCAATTAAAAAAAAAAAGAATAAAAATGAGAGGACTTGAATTTGGGAAGATTATATATGATTTGGGACTACATTAAAGTTTCAGAGAACTGAAGTATTGAGAAATAGAATTTAGTGTAGTGTTAACCTCATTTTAATGAAAAGAGAGAATCAGGGAAATGAATAACTTAAGAATTCAAAAAGAGAAAGTAGCGGTAAGACCCAGAAGGAAACCTGTATCAACTTGTTCCATTTGAGAACCTCCTTCACCTTGAGACGTGAGGAGAGTATAAGTGTGATAAATCCTCATCTATCACAACACAAGTCAACAACATTTAAAACTTATATCTCAAGAATTAGCAGTGTAATTTTTTCATTTAGCCATGTAAAATGGATGATCACAGCATATAATAAGATGAACTAATAGAGTTAAAGTGGTTCCTTCTAAGAGCAATACTGAGTATGGGGAGAAACATCTTTAAATATTACACTTCAAAAACAAATAAATAAAATTTAAATCACAATGCATAAGGGTGAGCCCTAGAGAGGGTGTCTTTTACTTAGCTTCAAGATGACTTTATCAAAACTTCCTATTTCTTTTTAAATCAGTGTCACATATCGAATATTATGTTTATCTATATAATAGGTATAACTTTTTTACTCTCCTTATCAAATAGAGTTTTATTGAAATAATTTATACATGGGGCATAAAAAGCTTCTGTTGATATTTGAAGACTCAAGATATAATCATAGTTCTACCAATATACTTATTGCGGTTGTTAGATCATGTGATACAAAGTAGAAAATTGGCCAGAGGGGCACAGGATGGTGGAAAGACTCCCCAGAAATGGGGGCAGTGACAGATGCCACTGCTGGGTTCCCAACCTAACATACTCCACAGGCTAGTGAGCTTGAGTATGGTGCAAAGGACAGTGGCACCCTCCCTTCACATTGCTGAAGTCAATCAGCTCCTGAGTTATAACAGCCCCTGGCCCCTGGCCAGGGCTGGCAAGTGCATGTGGTCCTTACAACACAGGGAATAGCATGAATAATATTGTAATAACTTTGTAGGGTAACAGATGATAACTAGTTAACTAGGGTAACAGATGATAATTAGAATTACTGTGGTGACTGCTTCAAAATGTATATACATTTGAATTCCAGGATGTATACTTAAAAATGATATTGCATGTCAAGTGCACTTTAAATTTAAAAAGATACACATGTATTGCAAAAGCCAGAATTAAATGGTATCTTGTCCATTGACTTCAAAATGCACTAGAATGATGAATAACATATTGTTGTGTCTCAGCTACCCATGGCATTGGTGACCTACAATTCTTCTAACTGCTCTGAAGAGCAGAAGATACACATTGAATTTTTACCATAAGACTAGTGATGAAGGCTATACCCCAAGCATACTGGTTAACACAGAGAAAATCACATCAATATATACGCCTTTTAGATTCATTTTCCAAGATTAAAATACCGGTGGTATGACCGTGCACAGAGGGTTTGGATGGGAAAAGGGTATCAGTTTTTGGCAGAACCTCTATCTGCCCATAGGGTAATAGCCTGCCCTTCAGAGACATGCAGAATTTTATATTCACTTCAGTTAAAAGCTACACCTTGCACATTTATAAGTAAAATACTTCATTCTACCTACAATCCTGAGGGAAGCCACAGAATTACTAAAACCAGTCTTTCAGAGTAACTGCTAAAAGCAACCCTTTATTAAGACAGAGCCCTGACGTTTTAAAATTTCCAACATTGTCTTTGCCATAAACTGGCATTTTAGGTGATCAGTCAGAGTGATCTGCACTCTGAACAAATGCAATAAATGTGCGGCTGGGCTCATGTTTTCCTCTCCACTTCTGCTTCTGGTTTGCACGCTTTCAAAACTATCTTCAGCTTATTTAGCAGAGTCATCCATCTTAAATAAATACCTGACCCAGCTCCCCATTGCTTCAGTCCTGTAGATGGAATCATGCAGCTCACAGAATGAACTACAATTTCTTAGCAACTTATACAAAATCAGCTATGAACTGGCTCTTATCCAACTGTCCAGACCAGCATTTTGTAACCACTTTTAATGCACCAGGCATGCACTAAGTCTTATGTGAATTATATCTCCAAAACTTAACACAATCTCCTGTGAGTACTAATATAATCCACATTTTATAGATGAAAAACTGATGTTCAGAGAGGGTAGTTTAACCATGCTTACAATGAGAAGCCAGGGGTTCAAGATGTCTTTCTCTCTGTAGTAGCATTTTCTCTTCATTTGGGAGTTTCCTCATTTATATTGGGAGCACAGATGCATTGTCTTGTAAATAGAGCTTTAGTAGCTAAGTATTCTCATTCCTCTACAAAGAAACTAAGTCATTTCTATCTTTGCAGACAGTTTTTAAAAAGAGAGAAAACAAAACATTTGAAATAAGAATACAAGACAAAATTATAACAGTGTAGGAGTAAGATTTAAATGAAGTCTGAAGAAAGATAAAGAAAGCAGTGGAAAATCTTTGAACAACACTCCCTAATTCTGTAGGCTGGAGAGAACTGAGGTCAGAGAGAAAGAGACAGAATGAACTGTCTTAAATTTTTTTAGCAAATACTAAGAAGTAAGGGTGGTAAATAAAGATCAGTCAATTACTCAGGCTTTAAATAACTTACTATAGTCTTTATTTGGTATGGGGTTATTACCCACTTAAACAAACATAGAAAAAGTATTTACAAGGACTTTATATATTCACAAATCACAATGATCTCCCTCCATTCTAGATTTTGCCAGATGCTAATCCTCCAACTTCGGAGGCTTTTCAGGACTGTTTTGCTTGGGAGTTGGGGTAGGCTCTGCTATATGTATTGCTTCCTCAAGACATGATTTTATTCTGTTATTTGTAATGCTGGCTTTGTTTATGTTGCTGCCTATCCTTGAGCATATATTTCTTTCTGTTCTCCTCTCCAATGCCTACTGGTCCTTGGAGGTTAACTGGAGGTTAACTTAGGTATGATTACACCTTCTCTCCTATGGCCACATGCATTCTGGAATACGTTTCCCTTCTCAGAGCATCTTTGACACCCTGCAGGTGTGTCTATGATGGCATTTCCAGGGAGGATATAAATTATTAGTCTTCCAGTGGAAGAAGGATGTCTTTTCTGTGTGGGTGTGTGTGGTAGTACCATAAATGAGAATGATGATAACAGAAACCAGTCCTGGATCTAGCTTTTGCAATCTGAGAGGACTCGTGGAAGTTATCCCACTGCCCTTTCTCTCAGCGTCCTTATCTATGGTAATCATCAAAGCAACTACTTAATTCATTGGTTGTGCCAATTCATGTGAAGTGATTAGCAAGATAGCTGGCACATAAAAGGAGCTCAGTCACTTAATCGAGCTGAGCAGTTTGACTACTTGTGTTATGAGATCTTGATTAATCAACATGACTTCATTCCTTTTGATCTTATTTTCTCTTCTGATCAAAAAATAAATAAATAAATATTGAGGGTCCATGATTTCTTAAAGAGTGGAGAACACTTGTGTTCAAGAAATAAATGAATTGCCCCATATTTGATCTGGACCTCTTATGCGGTGGTTTGGTGGTAGTGGGTTTGTTGCTCAGTTGTGTCTGACTCTTTGCGATCCATGGACTGTAGCCCACCAGGCTTCTCTGTTCATAGGATTTTCCAGGCAAGAATCCTGGAGTGGGAAGCCATTTCCTTCTCTAGGACCTCTCATAGGACGCAGCAATTTTCACCTTGTGACTCAGGTGATCTCTGTCTACTATTGATGTTTTAGTTGCTAAGTTGTGTCTGACTCTTTGCTCTCCTTTGGACTCTAGCCTGCCAGGCTCCTCTGTCCATGAGATTTCCCAGGCAAGAATACTGGAGCAGGCTGCCATTTCCTTCTCCAGGGGATCTGCCCAACCCAGGGGTTGAACCCATATCTCTTGCATTGGCAGGTGGATTCTTTACCACTGGGAGGTCCCCATAGTTCTCTGGTACTCCTGTTTTATACCTTCCTTGAGCAAGTTGGGCCCATATCTTCATTTGTATCTTACACTTTTAGATACACTATGCTGCCTTGATGCATAGTAGAAACTCAAGTATTTTGATAAATGAAAATATATAAATAAATTTGCAAGGAATTAAAAGAGCCACTAAGTCTGATACTATAAAGGGTTAACTTGAATTGTTCCTCTTCAAATTGCATTCTGTGACCATGAATGACCGTTAATATCCTCAGAAGTAAGAAACATTGCAATTATAAAATATAACTTCATAAATCTCTATTACAATTCCAGACACTATAAAAATCAAAATATGTTCCCACCCTCTAAAATCTTAATTTTACAGAACAGTTAAACACTCAGTGCGTATTTATAGACTTCACTGCCTTATGGTAGAGATTTGGTGGTAAATATTCAGGATTAGACATTTGCTCTCAAGGAACTTACAAATGTTTGATGTCATCCTTCTCCTTTAACTACATTTTAAATATATTTTTATGATCCATCAAAAGAGTTTCACTCTAATAGCAAGTGATATATTCTGCTCATCTGTGTACAATATATTCTGTGCAATATATCCCACAGAGAAGAGCTAACATTTTTTTGCAGTTCACTAAAAATCAGAAACCTTATATTTAATTATATATTATTTTAAAAAAAAAGTACTGATGTGCTTGGGGAAAAAATTAAACCCACTAAAACTTTTACATAGATCTAATGTTTTCTTACTCCATTTAGCAAATCAGAAAACTCACTGCTTGAAAAAGAAGTTTTTTCTCCTTTTCGTAATAATTGCCATTAATTTTATGTAAGTTAGCTTCTAAACCTGTGAAGCTGCTAAGGACCACCTTTACTCAGCCAGAAGAACTCTGTTCAGTCCATATTTCTAGGATCTCTCTCTCTCTTATCCTCTTTCTTTCTGGACTGTGCTTTCTTTTATTTACATTCTTGCTTTCTTTACTTACTCTGCCACATATGGTTTTGAAAAAGAAGGGCCAAAGTGGCAATATAATTTTTACATCCAATCCTTTATTTTCCACAATGCTTTGCAAATGTCATTCCATCTGCCTATTGACCATCTTTTCCTATACCCAGGTTGGTCACCTGGAAAAGTCTACTCCCTTCTAGGACACAGTTCTAAAGGGTCATTCTGGAGAATATCTCGGCATCTCCACACCAAGATCAATTTAGTTACTCTACCTCATCCAACATCATGATGATATTTCAAATATTGAATCAAGCCTCTCATACATTATCTTTGAAATAGTTCTGTGAAATATGCACTATTACAATCACAGGTCAACAGCTAGACAAATGGTGACTGAGAAAGATGAGTTTGTTTGCTTAAATTTACTATGTACAGGAGCTAGGATTTAAGTCTAGATAGGTCTTTATGATGTCAAACCATGGGTTTATAACCACTAATATATAAAATGTTATTAAAATTGACACAATTTTCTAAAATTATCTACTCTATGTGCATTATACAACTACATTCTAAAGTCTTTGAAGAAAAGGACCTATTATTACAGTCTTAGTTTTGGAACCTATTAGGTGTTTAATAAGTATTTATGGTTTTGAACTGTGGTGTTGGAGCAGACTCTTGAGAGTCCCTTGGACTGCAAGGAGATCTAACCAGTCAATCCTAAAGGAAATCAGTCCTGAATATTCATTGGAAGTACTGATGCTGAAACTGAAGCTCCAATACTTTACTCACCTGATGCAAAGAGACGACTCATTGGAAAATATCCTGATGCTGGGAAAGATTGAAGGCAGGAGGAGAGGGGATGACAGAGGATAAGATGGTTGAATGGAATCACTGACTCAATGGACAAGAGTTTGAGCAAGCTCAAGGAGTTGGTGATGGACAGGGAGGCCTGGCATGCTGCTGTCCATAGCATCACAAAGAGTTGAACATGACTGAGCAACTGAACTGACTGACTGAAGTATTTATGGGATAGACTGATGAGTTGGTAGATATAGAGAGATGGATGAAAAGAAGAATAAGCAGATTGGAAGGCAGGCAAATGACTGAATGAATGGCTGAAATAAATGAAAAGATCGAATCCTACAGACTGGCTTTCAGTCTAACATTGAGGTAAGATTTATTTCTTGGCTTTGCTTCCTCATCCCCTGCCCTATCTTATTCTGCTTATACAGTCATTCATCAGTGCAAATACATCCCAACTTTTTCACTTCCTGTTGTTAGTATATACATACTCCCACAATTTTCATTTCTGGGAGTGCTTATAGAATATATTGTAGTGCTTTAATTTCTCATACCTTCTTCCAGATAATACATGTAACATTTTCTGAGGTAATATTTTACAGAAAGGCTTATTCACTATTGAGTACTTGACAACAGTGTTTGTTATATGAATAAATTAATCAATCAAAATGAATGCATTAAGGAATCAATCAATCACCTAATCAATGCTTGGCTATAGAAATGGATTTAACTTATTAGCTCATGTTAATTTCACACTGTGACCGAGAGCTGAAAACAGTTACTATCCAAATACAACTCTGTGACAGGTACTCTGTAACTCTGTGATGGTAAGCTCTCATGCATACTCCATCAAATAATCTTCATAATAGCAGTGCAATATGTTTTCATTCCCACCTCAGATGTTTGTAAACAGAGGCTCAGAGAGTTTATTTCTATGTGCTAAGTAGCCAAACAACTATGAATTAGCTGAACTTGGATTCAATCTTGTCATTTGGATCTTTAAGCCTTCTCTTTTCTTTGTATATGGACTGTAGAGTGTCTTTGAAAGTGAAATATATATATATATATATATATATATATATATATATATTTGCAATGTTTAAAACAATTACTCCCACTTTCCTAATGACACTTAGGTGTATTGGTCAGATATATTACTATGGAGGCCAAACCTCATCCTGAAAAAAGACAATTAAAACTATGAGGAAATATGAATACTCAATTATGTACAATATTCTTCATCAGATTGGCCTCAGCTGCCTTCAGAGGAGCTGTGGTGAAAGAGAGCCAAGTGCTTCCCCTAAATAACTCAGTGCGATCTATCATCTGCTCCTGGCCTCCCACCGCCTTCCCCATACATAGAAAGATAATCATGTATTTATGTAAGGCCTTTTATAGCTCAACATATTTTTCAAAAGGTGATTCATTCTTGAGAAGCTTGTGATTATTGACTTGGCATATTCTTCAAAATAAACCGCACCTGGAGTACACACATTTTTACCAAGAGAACTCTATACACCTGTTTTATCTCAGACTGAGAACTCATGGATTTTTTTTTTAAGTAGCTATTTTTCTCCAGCTTTATTGAACTATAATTCACAAATAAAAATTGCATATTTTAAGGTGTACAACATGCTATTTTGATATATGCATATATTGTGACATGATTACCACATTTAAATAATATATCCATCACCTCTCATAGGTAACATTTGGGTATTTTTGTGGTAAGACCACTTCAAATCTACTCTTTTAGAATATTTACAATATGCCATATGATTAACCACAGATGCTGTTGCTTTTCAGTTCATTGTCATGTCCGGCTCTCTGCAACCCCATGAACTGCAGCATGCCAGGCTTATATGTCCTTCACTGTCTCCTGGAGTTTGCTCAAACTCATGTCTATTGAGTCAGTGATGCCATCCAATGATCTTATCCTCTGTTACCCCCTTCTCCTCCTGCCCTCACTCTTTCCCAGCATCAGGATCTTTTCCAATGAGTCAGCTCTTCCCATCAGGTGGCCAAGTACTGGAGCTTCAGCTTCAGCATCAGTCTTTCCAATAAATATTCAGGACTGATTTCCTTTAGGATTGACTACTTCAGTCTCCTTGCTGTCCAAGGGACTCTCAAGTGTCTTCTCCAACACCACAGTTCAAAAGCATCAATTCTTTGGTGCTCAGCCTTCTTTATGGTCCAACTCTCACATCCATACATGATTACTGGAAAAGCCATAGCTTTGACTATACAGACCTTTTCCTGCAAAGTGATGTCTCTGCTTTTTAATACACTGTCCAGGTTTGTCATAGCTTTTCCTCCAAGGAGCAAGCATCTTTTAATTTCATTGCTGCAGTCACTGTCTACAGTGATTTTGGAGCCCCCAAAATAAAGTCTGTCACTGTTTCCACTGTTTCCCCATCTATTTGCCATGAAGTGATGGGACCAGATGCCATGATCTTACTTTCTTGAATGTTGAGTTTTTTTTTTTAATTTAAATTTATTTATTTTAATTAGAGGCTAATTACTTAACAATATTGTATTGGTTTTGCCATACATCAACATGTTGATGTATGAATGTTGAATTTTAAGCCAGCTTTTCATTTTCCTCTTTCACCTTCCTTAAGAGGCTCTTTATTGTGCTATAAACTAGATCACCAGAACTTTTCCCTTCTGAACAAATGAAACTTTGTACCCTTTGACCAAATCTTCCTACTTCTCCCGATCCTGAGCTCTGGCAATGATCCTTTTATCTGCCTTTATGAGTTCAACTATTTTAGATTCCATATGTTAAGAGAGATCATACAGTATTTATGTTTCTATGTTGGGCTTATTTCACTTAGCATAGTGTTTTTCAGTTTCATCCATGTTGTCATGAACTGCATGATGTTCTTTTATTTAAGATTCAAAAATATTCCCTTATATATGTTTTCATTATGTACATATATCATTTTCTTTATGCATTCATCCATCAACAGATATATAGATTGTTTCCATATCTTGGCTTTTGTAAATAATGCTGTAATAAGCATGGCAGAGTATTGGGCTGGTCAAAAAGTTCATTTGGATTTTTCCATAAAATGTTACAGAGAAACCCAAACAACTTTTTGGCCAACAGTATAGATATCTCTTCAAGATACTGATTCCATTTCCTTTTGGATATATATCTAGAAGTGGGATTACTGGATCATATGATAGTTCTAGTTTAAATTTTTTTTGATGAAATGTTTTCTATTAAGGCTATACCAATTTACATTCCCACCAAGGGTATACAAGGGTTTTCTGTTCTCTATATCTTCATAAAAATTTGCTGTCTTTTGTCTTTTTGATAATAGCCAATCTAAAAGGTGTAAGATACTATCTCACTGTATAGTTTCATATTTCATTTTTCTAGTATTAGTGATGCTGAATACCTTTCATATACCTGTTGACCATTTGTATGTCTTCTTTAGAGAAATGTCTATTCAAGTCCTTTACCTATTTCTTAATTGGGTATTTGATTTATTTTGCTATTGAGTTATTTGAGTTCCTTATATATTTTGAATATATGTGTGCTCAGTCATATCTGACTCTTTGCAACTCCATAGACTGTAGCCCATTACGCTCCTCTGTCCGTGGGACTTCCCAGGCAAAAACACGAGAGGGTTGCCATTTCCTTCTCCAGGGTATCTTCCTGATCCAGGGATCAAACCTGTATCTCCTGCATTGGCAGATAGATTCTTTACCATTGAGCCAACTGGGAAGCCCATATATTTGGAATATTAATCCCTTAATAGACATATGGTTTGCAAATATTTTCTCATATTTCATAGGTTTTATCTTCAATTATCTGTTGACTCTTTCCTTTGCTATGAGAACTTAGCCATGTTAAACACAAAGAGTTAGGAAGTGAGAGAAAAGAAACTAATGGATTCTGCCTTAAAAGCAATAATTTAGATCTTTAAAGAAAATGTAGTGGTTCTAAATTATTTGTTTTCTTATGAAAAACTGCTTATTCACTACTCATAAGAAAAGCTTTTAGATTATTTATAATAAGACTACATATGAAATAGAATCAGAACAGTGAATTAATTTTAAAGGTGAGTGAGAAATCAGAAAGCATTATAAGAAAGAAAATACGTGAATTAAGTATTTATGATGAGCTAATTACTGTAGTTGAACATGTACATCAGAATAACTTTTCTGGCAGCTAATTTAATGAAGGAAGACACTTGGTGGTTCATAGCATTCACTGATATGAGAAAACAAGATGATTACCAGAAGAGGCAATTTCTTCCTGGGCATTGTGCTAGGGGGATTTCACCTTGAGCAGAGCCAAAAAATGAAGTGGGGGAGCATGGGATCTGGATCACACAATCCTGAATGGGATGCTGTCATTAGAAATAAACTTGGATAGGTTATATAATCCTTCTAAGATTTATTTCAGTAAATATAATTTGTTTAACATCTAATTAATTAAAAAGAATATTATATATATATATCTACATATATAATACATTTGAAAGAAAAAAGAAAAATGACATTAAATCTACATATACCCATATTTATTAACAAAGTATGACCAATATCTGTGAAGAACCCTGGATAGCCCTCTCAGGACCGATTGTCTTTACTCCACTCACTCTCAGGAATAATCAAGCTCATGAATTTTTAGAGTAGTCAATCCCTTAGGTACTTTAAAGTGTTTCCCTTCTGTCTGTGTATCTCTAAACAAGATGTTTAACTGTTTGCATTTCGGGAATTCACACACATGCAATCATAGTGAATGTTTATTTATTTTTTTCTGCAAATTGCTTTTTTCACCCAACTTTATGTTGAAGAATTATCTCTTTGGATACATTTAACTGTCAGTCAGTGTTTTCATTATTGTATAGTATTCTGATATATAACTATAATCAAATATTTACTTCACCATTTTACTACAATCTCCATTAGCTCATTTTTGCCCCAGTTTGTTCTGTTTTGCTATTACAAGCAGTGCTTCTATGAACATGCTATCTATGTCTCCTGAGTGTATGAGTGTGTCTCCAGGGTAGATTCTTAAGAAGCCTCAGTTCAGTTCAGTTCAGTTCAGTCACTCAGTCATGTCCGACTCTTTGAGACCCCATGAACTGCAGCACGCCAGGCCTCCCTGTCCATCACCAACTCCCGAGTTCACCCAACTCATGTCCATCGAGTCAGTGATGCCACCCAGCCATCTCATCCTCTGTTGTCCCCTTCTCCTCCTGACCCCAATCCCTCCCAACATCAGGGTCTTTTCTAATGAGTCAACTCTTCGCATGAGGGGGCCAAAGCATTGGAGTTTCAGCTTCAGCATCAGTCCTTCCAATGAACACCCAAGACTGATCTCCTTTAGGATGGACTGGTTGGATCTCCTTGTAGTTCCAGGGAATCTCAAGAGTCTTCTCCAACACCACAGTTTCTAACACCATACACAAAAATAAACTCAAAATGGATTAAAGATCTAAACGTAAGACCAGAAACTATAAAACTCCTAGAGGAGAACATAGGCAAAACACTCTCCGACATACATCACAGCAGGATCCTCTATGACCCACCTCCCAGAATATTGGAAATAAAAGCAAAAATAAACAAATGGGACCTAATTAACCTTAAAAGCTTCTGCACATCAAAGGAAACTATTAGCAAGGTGAAAAGACAGCCTTCAGAATGGGAGAAAATAATAGCAAATGAAGCAACCGACAAACAACTAATCTCAAAAATATACAAGCAACTCCTACAGCTCAACTCCAGAAAAATAAACGACCCAATCAAAAAATGGGCCAAAGAACTAAATAGACATTTCTCCAAAAAAGACATACAGATGGCTAACAAACACATGAAAAGATGCTCAACATCACTCATTATCAGAGAAATGCAAATCAAAACCACTATGAGGTACCATTTCACACCAGTCAGAATGGCTGCGATCCAAAAGTCTACAAATAATAAATGCTGGAGAGGATGTGGAGAAAAGGGAACCCTCTTACACTGTTGGTGGGAATGCAAACTAGTACAGCCACTATGGAGAACAGTGTGGAGATTCCTTAAAAAACTGGAAATAGAACTGCCTTATGATCCAGCAACCCCACTGCTGGGCATACACACTGAGAAAACCAGAAGGGAAAGAGACACGTGTACCCCAATGTTCATCGCAGCACTGTTTATAATAGCCAAGACATGGAAGCAACCTAGATGTCCATCAGCAGATGAATGGATAAGAAAGCAGTGGTACATATACACAATGGAGTATTACTCAGCCATTAAAAAGAATACATTTGAATCAGTTCTAATGAGGTGGATGAAACTGGAGCCTATTATACAGAGTGAAGTAAGCCAGAAGGAAAAACATAAATACAGTATACTAACGCATATATATGGAATTTAGAAAGATGGTAACAATAACCCGGTGTACGAGACAGCAAAAGAGACACTGATGTATAGAACGGTCTTATGGATTCTGTGGGAGAGGGAGAGGGTGGGAAGATTTGGGAGAATGGCAATGAAACATGTAAAGTATCATGTGGGAAACGAGTTGCCAGTCCAGGTTTGATGCATGATGCTGGATGCTTGGGGCTGGTGCACTGGGACGGCCCAGAGGGATGGTATGGGGAGGGAGGAGGGAGGAGGGTTCGGGATGGGGAACACATGTATACCTGTGGCGGATTCATTTTGATATTTGGCAAAACTAATACAATTATGTAAAGTTTAAAAATAAAATAAAATTGGAGAAAAAAACCAAAAAAAAAAAAAAAAAAGCATCAATTCTTCAGCGCTCAGCTTTCTTCACAGTCCAAGTCTCACATCCATACATGACCACTGGGAAAACCATAGCCTTGACTAGATGGACCTTTGTTGGCAAAGTAATGTCTCTGCTTTTTAAGAAGCCTACTGCTGGGCAAAGATACATATCATACCCAATCTGGCCTAATGGACATGAGGTGCTTATATTTGATTACTCGTAATCCTTGATTAATGAAACAGTCATTTTAGAAAGGCTCTTTCTTTTACTTTTTCAGTTAATGACAAATTGTTTTCCAGAGTGATTACATTCTTACCAGTGGAACCTATTGCTTCACTTTCCAGTCAATAGTCAGATATTTTAATTTCTCCAAATCCGGTGGATGAGATATCTTGTTATTTCATTGTCATGGTAATGTAGCTTCATCTTGTCTCTAGTGAAGCAAAGCATATTTTTGTATGTTTATTGCCTAGTCAGCTATCTTAACTTTAAAACTCAGTGAAATATTTTATACATCTTTGTTAAAATGATGAAGAGTTATATACCAAAATACCCAGCAAAAGTCCTGGTACAGAGTTGGTATTTAACACATACCATTAACATTCTAGCCTTCACCATTTACACAATCAAGAACTACTTGATAAAATGAATAACAATTTCCTCTAAGGCTTTTAAAATATACCAAAATATTGTTCATATTGTTCAAATAAGTGTTCCTTTAGCATACATTCAAATGCATGTCCACACACATGTATACTCACTCTGTTCAATGAAGGCATTTCTGTAAGAAGCTGAATTTAAATTGTCGTACTATTTAATGTTTGCATTCTAATTTAACAAAAAAGAAAAAGCCTAGAATTAAATAATTAAAAACCTAGCTACTAAGGAAGTTATTCAAAAAAGACACACTATGGAGAACTCTGGGCTCCCTGGTCCCTCAGTGTTAAGGAATCTGCCTGCCAATGCAAGAAACTCAGGTTTGATCCCTGGGTCAGGAAATCCCTTGAAGAAGGAAATGGCCATCCACTCCAGTATTCTTGCCTGGGAAATCCCATGGACAGAGAAGCCTTGCTGGCAATAGTCCATGGGGTCTCAATAAGTCAGACACAACTTAGAGACTGAACAACAACAACAATAGGGACCTCTTCACAATGTCTTGTGGTAGCCTGGATGGAAGGGGAGTTTGGGGGAGAATGGATACATGTATATGTACGGCTGGCAATGGCACCCCACTTCAGTACTCTTGCCTGGAAAATCCCATGGATGAAGGAGCCTGGTAGGCTGCAGTCCATGGGGTCAGGGAGGTTCGGATATGACTGAGGGACTTCACTTTCACTTTTCACTTTCATGCATTGGAGAAGGAAATGACAACCCACTCCAGTGTTCTTGCCTGGAGAATCCCAGGGACGGGGGAGCCTGGTGGGCTGCCGTCTATGGGGTCATACAGAGTCGGACACGACTGAAGCGACTTAGCAGCAGCAGCAGAGTACCTTTGTAGTTCACCTGAAACTATCACAAGATTGTTAATTGACAATTGATTGTTAACTGTTATACTCCACTATAAAATGAAATGTTTTAAAAAAGGACACACTATTATATATAAAATAGATAACCAATAAGGACCTACTGTATACCACAATGAACTACACTCAATAGCTTGTAATAGCATATAACAGAAGAGATATAAAGTATATATATATACATATATATAACTTAGTCACTTTACTGTACACCTTAAACTAACACAGCATTGTAAGTTGAGGCTTCCCTGGTGGCTCAGTTGGTAAAGAATCTGCCTGCAGTGCAGGAGACCCAGGTTCGATCCCTGGATTGGGAAGATCCGCTGGAGAAGAAAATGCAAGCTACTCCAGTATGCTTGCCTAGAAAATCCAATGAACAGAGGAACCTGGCGGGCTATAGTCCATGGAGTTGTAAGAGTCAGAAGTGACTTAGTGACTAAACCACTGCCATATTTCAATAAAAGTGAAAAAAAAAAAAAGTGTAAGAAATTGAGGCAGTTTTGTTTGAATTTTTGAATTTCCTCAATGGAGCAGCCTCTGAACCCAAATCACAATGAGGATGTCCTTTAAACAACAGTAAGTGTGATAAATCAAGTCCAAATTTATGCAAATTTCAAAAGTTACACGTATTTATATGGTAGCAACACATGTCTTTTAGCAAACAATAGCAGTATTGTACAACTTTCTATATTTTGTGGGCATAGCAGCTTCTTTTTATAGTGGTTAATATATACAAAAGAAGCTTCCAGGAAATCAGCAGGGACTCTTTTATCAGCTCCTAAAGTTTTGGAAGGCTTCCAAGAAGAGATGGAAAAACTTAGTCATTTTTAGAGATTTGAAACTAAATTTAAATAGTGGAGATGGTAACACTTTCTTCAAGGATTATTTTTAAAATTAGAGGATATGTGTAGAAATTGACCAAAAGGTAATACTCAATAATAAATTAGTACTAACTTAACAAACTTTTTTAATTTAACAAATATTTATTGATGGCCATATATGTTGGATGGGCTTTGTGTTAGGCACTGGTATATATGTACTATAAGAGAAAAATAATCAAACAAATACAGCAAACTAAAATAGAATCTATATATATATACATATATATACACACATACTTTCTCTTAAATCTTCCAGCAGTTTGCTGATTTGACTATTGGTAGAATGCTCTAGTTATCATAAAATATACATTAACACGATAGAACTTTCTTTCACTAACCGAATATTTTGGGCTGAAAATCTTTATGGTGGGGCTGTCCTGTGCATTGTAGCCTGTTTGGTGGCATGCCTGGCTTCTGCTTCCTACATGCAAATGGTACCACCACCCATGCTATCACAATAAAATATGCCATCAGACATTGCCAAATTTCCCTAAGGGACAAATTATACCCAGTCGACGTCACTGGATTGGTATAAATAGCTGAGTTAAAAGAGAAGTGGACCAGGAGGGGGAAAAAAAACCAACTAGGATTGAAAACTAGCTTTGTCCACTGACTATTTCTGCATTCATTTAAACAGGGATTAAATTTAGAGAACAAAGCATATAGTAATTGGGTTATGCTAATGGGATTTCACAAAAATTATAGCTCTTTCACTACGTTTCCAAAGTAAGACCTGAGCTTTCAAGCACTAGAGTAAAAGTAGCTTGCAGTAAGTGAAAAATACCCGTTTCTAGCATTAGCAATCCAATGCACCTCGTAGTTAAGTGACAGAAGTACTGGTCATCTTTTTTTTTCTTTTTTTAAATTTTATTTTATTTTTAAACTTTACAATATTGTATTAGTTTTGCCAAATATCGAAATGAATCCGCCACAGGTATACCTGTGTTCCCCATCCTGAACCCTCCTCCCTCCTCCCTCCCCTACCCTCCCTCTGGGTTGTCCCAGTGCACCAGCCCCAAGCATCCAGTACCGTGCATCGAACCTGGACTGGCGACTCGTTTCATACATGATATTATACATGTTTCAATGCCATTCTCCCAAATCTCCCCACCCTCTCCCTCTCCCACAGAGTCCATAAGACTGATCTATACATCAGTGTCTCTTTTGCTGTCTTGTACACAGGGTTATTGTTACCATCTTTCTAAATTCCATATATATGCATTAGTATACTGTATTGGTGTTTTTCTTTCTAGCTTACTTCACTCTGTATAATAGGTTCCAGTTTCATCCATCTCATTAGAACTGATATAAATGTATTCTTTTTAATGGCTGAGTAATACTCCATTGTGTATATGTACCACAGCTTTCTTATCCCATTAGCAGATGAATGGATAAGAAGTACTGGTCATCTTATGTGTCGGTAAGCTCAGTAACAGTGTCCTTCTCTAAAGCTCAGTTTTGTTATCTGTCAAAGGAGGATTGAGTCCTTATTTCTCAAATGTATGTTGAATATCCAGTTAAGAATTTCCACTAGTCCATATATTTACTTCTGTGTCATATCTTAACATGCGGTGTTACAATAAGTTGTTTGTTTGAATGTCCCTCTAAAGTGTAAGAAGAGACAGTGTCTTGCTAATCATTGTGTCACAGGTTCCTTACCCAGTATCTGATATAGAGCAACAAGTGATAAATGTTTGTCCAGTGAATGACTTATTTGATGAATCTATGTTTTTAGATCTATTGGTTAATTTTCCTTCCTTTCTTCCTCCTTTCCTTCCTTCCTTTTCATCCTTTTCCTTTCCTTTACTCTCCTTTATTTATTTTAAAAAATTTCTACTACCAGTATAACCAGAAGCCACAATGATAAGCCAGGTATGTAAGCACCCACAAATTCTTATCATTTTGGGGGCTTCTGCACTAAACGAAATTCTTCCTACAGGTGCTCACCAAAGAATGGAATTCATATAACAGAACACAGAAATTTTTTCCTGAACATTGGGACATTTATTTCAAATAGGAATATCTTTGTAAAAAGGTAATGGATATATGATGTTTACATTTTGAATCAAGTTCAAGTTATGTCAGGAAACAAAATAAAAATTCCAGAAAGTAATTTTAACTATCTTTAGATAATTAAAACCCTAGAGAATTAAAAGCATTAAGAGATACATACAGCCATGCGCAAATCTACAGGAGATAATTCATCTCTAGCTCAACTCATCTTTCTGCTAATATGCCTAGTTAGTTACAAACTTCCCTATCCTAGGAAAACCATTGAGGGGTGAATACAAGTAAAGGCACGGGAAATTAATTTCATTTTTTCAATACTTTTTAGAAAGTAAATATTTGCAGAAGAGGGTCTCTGTCTCTGTCTTTCAAATCCCTAAAGCAAATTGAACAGGTTTTCAAATGTGAAATCAAATAAATGCATTCTCATGAGATAGCATGCTCTACAGAAATAGGACTTTCTTTAGTCTCAGCTCTACTATTAAAAAATATGACTAGAGAAAACGTTTAGCCCTCTATGAGCTTAATAGTGTTCCCCAAACTTCATGTATACACAGAAGCTCAGGCTGCAATCTTATTTGGAAATACGATCTTTGCTGATGTAATTAGTTAAGGATCTTGAGATCACGTCATTCTGGATTCAGGAAGGACCACACATTCAGTGACTATTATCCTTGTAAGAAGAAGTAGGTACGCAGAGAGACTTGGATGGGATAGAGCCATATGAACACAGAAGAAACTGGTTTTGAATCTGGAAATCATTGCACACCACAGATTGGGGCATGAAGGAGGCATGGGACAGTTTCTCTTTTAGAGCCACCAGAGGAAAAGAACCTTGGTGACGTCTTTATTTCAGGCTTTTGGTTTTCTGAACGGTGAGAAAATAAGTATCTATTATTTTAAGCCATGAAATTTGTGTCATTCTGTTACAGAAACCCTAGAGGAAGCTAAATATATCTTCCCTATACTTTTATTGTTGTCATTTCCATATGTTACAACTGAGCTAGATACTTAGATCAGTAATTATATTGTATTTGCACGTGGTTAACAATGGTAAAAAGATAGACATGTATGCATGGGGAATTGAACCATATGATTAGAAACTTAAAAATATCCCGCAAATCATTTTGCTGGTGGTCAATACAAGATATTATAGGGGAATACAGCAACCCGGGAGGTGGATGGAGGTGGGATCCTGGCAGACAAGGAAAACCTCCAAGGAGAGAATGCTAGATTGAGTTCTGCGAAAGTGGAGAAAGGCTCATCCTCATGAACAAGGCTGTGCAGAATGAGGACTTTATTATTTCAGAAGACTTGAGTGGTAAGAATGGGAATGGAAGGAGATGACATGAGAATGCCAGTCAGGATCAGGTCATGAGTGAAACAGTGAAGAGTCTAAAATTTTTCCTGAAAGAACGTGCTTCAGTTTCCTCACCTGTCAAATGTGTAGATTAGCTAAAGTTCTAATTTTGCCTCCTGCTCCAGGCTTCTGAGAATATTAAAATCCTTGACAGTTGTTTAACTTTGCCTCTGACACCTAGATAAGTAAGGTCTGTTCTACTGATCAGCAATAATCATCAAGTAAGTCAGTGATACTGAAAAGCACACAGAGTTAAGTGGTTGCTTAACTAAATTTAAAACGCAGTGCTGTGAGGTTCTATACTAAAAAGATTAATTTAATAAAACCAAGATCTGAATTCTATCCCTACAGCTCAGGTTGCATCTTAGTGAAAGTCACTGTGACAATGGGTCATCCAAACAAGCAGCAGATTTTCCTTCTGTTAATGTACATATATCAGCTTTAATCACTTTCGAAAAGAGTAACATGACGGTAGTGACAACATGATTAATCTGAAATGAAAAACGTAAAAAGACCATTAAGGAAACTGAAGTGACATATAACCCTGTTCCCCCATCCCCCACCACTCCCCCGCCCACACACACACACTCACACATTATATGAGAGAACTGTCTTCAACTGATCATTCCAGACTGTCTTCATCAGGCTCAAATTTTGTTATTGTAAAGGAAGATATTACAAAGCTTGTCGTACTGCACACAAGTCTTTGGAGCTGAGAATCCTGAGTCCAACCCATGCTCTGCCATTTGTGAGTATGTTTCCTTGGAGAAAGTATTTAATGTCTTGGAATATCAGTTCCTCAGCTACAAAATGAGAATGATACATTCCATGTTGAACAGTGAGCATGATGATTAATACAATTATATATCTCATCCATCAACTATAGTAATATTTAATACATTTAAGTGTTTAATAAATGGTGCCTTTTAAATTACCCTCATCAGTTACGTTTTAATGGAAAATATAACAGAAACTTTTAAAAAAATCCTTGGATCTTGAGTAATTTTTAATAAAGTAGATTAAAAAAAAATTTTTTATGGTCCTGAATACACTCTTAGACCACTCCACACATTAAAATGATTCAATTTTGCTAGATGCTATGTAGAATTGGTCAGTTCAGTCGCTCAGTCATGTCCAACTCTGTGATCCCATGGAATGCAGCACGCCAGGGTTCCCTGTCCATCACCAATTCCTGGAGCTTGCTCAAACTCAGGTCCATAAAGTTGGTGATGCCATACAACCATCTCATCCTCTGTTGTTCCCTTCTCCTCCTGCCTTTTACAAAATTATTTATAATTCATTTCTACACAATAGTATGTTGGAGAAGGCAATGGCATCCTACTCCAGTACTCTTGCCTGGAAAATCCCATGGATGGAGGAGCCTGGTAGGCTGCAGTCCATGGGGTCAGGGAGGGTCGGATACAACTGAGGGACTTCACTTTCACTTTTCACTTTCATGCATTGGAGAAGGAAATGGCAACCCACTCCAGTGTTCTTGCCTGGAGAATCCCAGGGATGGGGGAGCCTGGTGGGCTGCCGTCTATGGGGTCACACAGAGTTGGACACGACTGAAGCGACTTAGCAGCAGCAGCAGCAGTAGTATATAAGGATCCTGTTGATTTTTCTCCCAGTAATTTGGAGCTGTAAAAAACATCAGACCTACTAATAGAGTAACCAGTTGCAGCTAATAGTACATTTTTATCTGAGAAGGGCTACCTTTCCATTATTTTGAATAATTCATGAAAATTTCACATCAGCAGTCAGTTATGTGGCAATGAGGACTGTTTTAATCAGATCCAAAATTATAGTAAAGAAGACTAGTCTTTGATAGTGTTGGTTTCCTTCCTGTGTTGGTTCCTGTCCTAATTTGGCCACAGCATACTGCAAGAGTAAGAAAGCCTCTTTGGTAATGTGAGATCAGCAAAGATCATTTCATATCATTAATACAGTCATCAAATGAGATAATATATATGGCAGCACCAAGTTAAATGCCTTAGACACAAGAAGCAACAGAGTGATCATCGTTTTAAATAGTACAGACACATATACATGCCACCTTCAGTCTTTTTGTGGGCATAGGCTATGTATTTAAATGAACAAAAAAAGGAAACAGTAAATTTAGACACCACATCAATGACCTACTTACACAGTCAAAATGCCTAGAACAATTGTTTATTTTTAGATTCACATTTTATTGTATAGACCTGGACAGTTTGTTCCACTATTATGTTCTTTCCAGTGTAAAGTGCACTCTTGGTGAACACTAAACACAATAGAGGACATTTTATGCTATTTTTAGATCTAAAAATATCTTCAGTTCAGTTCAGTTCGGTTACTCAGTCATGTCCAACTCTTTGCAACCCCATGGACTACAGCACGCCAGGCCTCCCTATCCATCACCAACTCCCAGAGTTTACTCAAACTCATGTCCATTGAGTCAGTGATGCCATCCAACCACCTCATCCTCTGTCATCCCCTTCTCCTCCTGCCTTCAATCTTTCGCAGAATCTGGGTGTTTTCAAATGAGTCAGTTGTTCACATCAGGTAGTCAAAGTACTGGAGTTTCAGCTTCAACATCAGTCCTTCCAATGAATATTCAGGACTGATTTCCTTTAGGATGGACTGGTTGGATCTCCTTACAGTCCAAGGGACTCTCAAGAGTTTTCTCCAACACCACAGTTCAAAAGCATCAATATGTTATGATGCCTCAAATCAACTAGTCAAACAAAATGCACAATCTACAGTGACTCTCTTGGAGAAGGAAATGGCAACCCACTCCAGTGTTCTTACCTGGAGAATCCCAGGGACGGGGGAGCCTGGTGGCTGCTGTCTGTGGGGTCGCATAGAGTCGAACACGACTGAAGCGACTTAGAAGCAGCAGCAGCACAGTGACTCTCAAAGAGTCGGACATGACTGAATGACTGAACGGAACTGAACTGAACAGTGACATATGTTATTGTCTACATCCTGAGGTTCAGAACATACTTTTTTTTTTCTCTTGACAAAGCAGCACTTTATTTTTATCAACCATTCACTATTTATCTGAACTTTGTAAATGCCACACAAAGCCAAATGCTGGGAATTTAATATGCAGAGAGAATATCTATTAGTTTTAAACACAAACATACATCTTAACATGTCCTTGAAAAATTGGCATAGTAGCATCACTTATCTGGGGATAAAAATAAAAAAAAAAAAAAAAACAACTATGGCACTTTTTATAACTTGTGTGTAATGGATAGGATTATATAAAATACATATGGCTCATTTTCATTATTCATATATTATAAAGAAATGGCATTATTGCGGCTGCCCAAGGATTTTGCCTTAATCCCACTCAGCCTTGTCCTTAAAAAATGAGAAGCCACAGATAAAATGTAATCTCTTCAGATATATGAGTCCAAATTCTAGGCTCCAAATGCCCATTCATTCGTTTAGTATAGATGCAGTGTAACAATGGATGATACTCTCTCTCAACTCATTATTGCTTCTATGGCACCAAGTACCAATTAGAGAAAAGCTCCTTCATCTCTGATGCATTTATGTGCCCCAAATCTCCATATACTAGAAAGAGATAAATAAATGATAAATAAAAATACAGTCCATAGAAAGTTATTTTTTAAAGTGACTTAAAGGATACACAATATTTAGACTCAAATTTAATATATTATTCAAAAAAATGTGGAATTTAGCATTTCACACCCATTGGGCTTGCCTCTATCTAGGTAGGGGAAGCTGGGCATGTTCTATGAACTCTGATCTCAGATCCTTATTCCACATAATGGATATAATAATAATTCAGTGGGTATAATAATTACCTTTAAAGGTAATTATCATGACAGTGAAATCTGATAAGTGAATTTTGAGGCTCCTAATACCTCTTTTTTCCTTAAGCTTTTCTGGAACAATCCTAAACTTAACTGTGGCAATTAATAGCAGAGAGGAAGGTATTGGACCTGGGACCAGGAAGATCTAGCCCAACTTTTTTTCCTTATAATTTAATGCGTGTCAGAGAAGAACAAGTAACTTAATCTCAGAATTGTAATTTACTCATCATAAGAATGAAAAAAACAGTATCTGGTATCTATCTCAGGGGCTTATTGATGCTGAATTAGAAGCTAGATATTAAAATGACTTGTTAACTGTGGCAAAGCTTTCAAAGAAAATAGCTGGGCAGCTGACTTGGAGTAATTCTCAGAGTGTTTTGTTGCACAAGAAAAAACAAGATGTGCAGAAATATATAAAAGATAACCACACCTCAAACAAATACTAGTATTGGGGTGGTGAAAGTAGTTTGGCAGGGGATCAGCAAATAAACCAATAAAGTTACAAAACGTTTTAACGAAATAAAGAAAAAATACACAGTGCATACTCAAAATGTGTGATACAGTCTATGTAAATGTACAGTGCATAAATATTTGGATGCATGTTGTAGACATTTGGGAATTCCCTGGTGGCTCAGATGGTAAAGAAACTGCCAGCAATGCAGGAGACCTGGGTTTGACCCCTCGGTTGGGAAGATCCCCTGGAGGAGGGCATGGCAACCCACTCCAGTATTCTTGCTTGGAGAATCCCATGGGCAGAGGAGCCTGGCAGGCTACAGTCCATGGGGTCACAAAGAGTCGGACATGACTGAGAGACTAACATGTTCACTTTCTGTAGACATACAGTGAATTACACAAGGAGGATCATCAAAACATTAAAGGCAAACATCTCAGAGTAAAATATAATATTTCTACATTATTTCTAGACTTGTTCTGTATTATTTTATTTTGTTAAATGAGCACATATTATTTATAAAATCTAAAATACACACATTTTTATTGTAAAAAAACCAAATCACTAACTAAATTGAAAGGAACACTATCCATCACACCCAGCATTTCTGACCTACCTGCAGCTATTTCCCATCCTTTTCCCATTGTAGACGTTACTAGCTGAGCTTAGCATCCTTACTTATCAGGGCTGGATCAGTTCAGTTCAGTTCAGTCGCTCAGTCATGTCCAACTCTTTGCGACCCCATGATACAGCCTCATAATTCTTCACAGTGCAACAGAAACCATTTCTAAATGATGAGGGATGATTACATAGGATGAAGTCAATTTGCCATCAAGGCTCCAATTCATTTCCTGGAAGGTACAGATCTGGATTTTCATCTCTACATCTCTGCATTAGATATGCAAAAATTTAGCCAAATGTTTATGAAATAAATGAATATTTTATTAAGATTATAAAGTGAATGATGTGTTCATAAGATTAAAAATAGTGGTACTAGGGAATAATTCAATTTAAAAATTCATTGTTCATGTATGCCAATGATTCTGTCAGGGAAATAGGTCAAGGCGGTAAAAGGATATTTTGTTTCCAAAGTAGAGAGAAAGATCAGACACGGCACATATCTCAAAATTGTGTGCTCATGATCTTATTATCACTAAAGAAACAACAGGACATGTACTTATTAGCAAAACAGATTATGACCTCAGCAAGATAATCTAAAGATAGATTTCCAGCTGACTTTGCCTTTTAAATTAATAGTGTTTTTCTTGAAATAAATACCTCAGTTCATTTTTCTCATCCATGAAATTGAGCAAAAGAAATCGCTCACCTCCTTCCAAACATTGAATACAAATGAAAGCCCTCTGCTGACAACTAAAAAGGATACAAATGTGAATAATTGTGACATTAGAGGGGCATTACAGAATACTATTTATATGAGGAAATGACATGTGAGTCATGATAAAACAATAAAGCGGGAGGTAATTTTTGGAGAAAAAATTTCCATATCAATAAGTTATTTACTTTTGTTATTTTAAGTTAAGATCCAATAATTCTTTAAAATCATACTTGATTATGGATGATGACAATTGCCTCTTGTTAGTACAATGAATGCTCATTGTGTTGAATTGTGTGTTGTGGGGGTGGAAGGAGAATTACAAATTTTTAAATTCTTGTTTCCTCACAATCCTTTTGATGAAAAAATTAAACCTTTTGGAGCCTTCTATACTATTTGTAAAATGGAAAATCATTCAGAAACATTGCATAAAATGGTTAATAATGAAATATGTTCGCCTTGGAAAGGAATAGAGATCATTCTGTCATTTTTGAGATTGCACTCAAGAACTGCACTTATGTTGACTATGAGAGCTACTCCATGTATTCTAAGGGATTCTTGCCCACAGTAGTGGATATAATGGTCATCTGAGTTAAATTCGCCCATTCTGGTCCATTTTAGTTCACTGATTCCTAAAATGTCCATGTTACTCTTGCCACCTCTGTTTTACCATTTCCAATTTACCTTGATTCATGGCCCAAAGAAGCTGGAGAAAATTGAATGGTTCTATGAAGACATACAAGACCTTCTGGAACTAACACCAAAGAAAGATATCTTTTTCATCATAGGGGATTGGAATGCAAAAGTAGGAAGTTAAGAGATACCTGGAGTAACAAGCAAATTTGACCTTGGAGTACAAAATGAAACAGGGCAAAGGCTAATAGAGATTTGCCAAGAGAATGCACTGGTCATAGCAAGCACCTTCTTCCACCAAGACAAAAGATGACTTTACACATGGACATCACCAGATGGTGAACACCAAAATCAGACATATTCTTTGCAGTCATAAACGGAGAAGCTCTACACAGTCAGTAAAAACAAGACCAGAAGCTGACTGGCTCAGATCATGAAGTATTCACTGCAAAATTCGTATTTAAATTGAAGAAAGTAGGGAAAACCACTAGACCATTTGGATATGACCTAAATCAAATCACTTATGATTATACATTGAAAGTGACAAATAGATTCAAGGGATTAGATCTGATAGAGTGAGTACCTGAAGACTATGAACAGAGGTTTGAGACATTGTACAGGAGGCAGTGATCAAGATCATCCCCAAGAAGAAGAAATGCAAAATGGCAAAATGGTTGTCTGAGGAGTCCATACAAATAGCTGAGAAAAAAAAAAAAAGAAGAAGCAAAAGGCAAAGGAGAAAAGGAACAATATCTGAATGCAGAGTTCCAAAGAATAGCGAGGTGAGATTAGAAACACTTCCTAAATGACTAATGCAAAAAAAAAAAAAAAGAGGAAAACGATAGAATGGGAAAGATTACAGATCTCTTTAAGAAAATTAGACCAAGGGAACGCTTCATGCAAAGATGAGCACAATAAAGGACAGAAATAGCATAGACCTAACAGAAGCAGAAGACATTGAGAAGAGGTGGCAAGAATACACAGCAGAACTATTCAAAAAAGATCTTCATGACCCTCAACATGATGGTGTGATCACTCACCTAGAGCCAGACATCCTGGAGTGCGAAGTCAAGTGAGCCTTAGGAAGCATCACTACAAACAAAGCTAGTGGAGGTAATGGGATTCCAGTTGAGCTATTTCAAATTCTAAAAGATGCTGCTGTTGAAGTGTTGCACTCAATATGCTAGCAAATTTGGAATGCTCAGCAGAGGCCACAGGACTGAAAAAAGTCAGTTTTCATTCCAATTCCAAAGTAAAGCAATGCTAAAGAATGTTCACGCTACCACACAATTGCACTCATCTCACATAGTAGCAAAGTAGTGCTGAAATTTCTCCAAGTGAGGCTTCAACAGTACATGAACCCAGAACTTGTAGATGTTCAAGCTAGATTTAGAAAAGCAGAAGAATGAGGGATCAAATTGCCAACATCTGTTTGATCTTCAAAAAAGCAAGAAAGTTCCAGAAAAACATCTGCCTCATTGACTACGCTAAAGCCTTTGACTGTGTGGGTCACAGCAAACTGTGGGAAGCTCTCAAAGAAATGAGAATACCAAACCACCTGACCTGCCTCCTGAGAAATCTGTATGCAGCTCAAGAATCAACAGTTAGAACAGGACTTGGAACAACAGACTGGTTCCAATTGGGAAAGGAGCATGTTAAGGCTGTATACTGTACCTTGCTTAACTTATATGCTGGAGAAGGCAATGGCACCCCACTCCAGTACTTTTGCCTGGAAAATCCCATGGATGGAGGGGCCTGGTAGGCTGCAGTCCATGGGGTCACCAAGAGTCGGACATGACTGAGCAACTTCACTTTCATTTTTCACTTTCATGCTTTGGAGAAGGAAATGGCAACCCACTCCAGTGTTCTTGCCTGGAGAATCCCAGGGATGGGGGAGCCTGGTGGGCTGTTGTCTATGGGGTCACATAGAGTCAGACACGACTGAAGTAACTTAGCAGTAGCTGCAGTAACTTATATGCAGGATACATAATGTGAAATGCCAGGCTGAATGGGGCACAAGCTGGAGTCAAGATTTCAGGGAGAAATATCAATAACCTCAGACATGGAAATGACACCACCCTTATGGCAGAAAGCAAAGAGGAACTAAAGAGCCTTTTGATGAAAGTGAAAGAGGAAAAATGAAAACGCTGGTTTAAAACAACATTCAAAATCTATGATCGTGGCATCTGGTCCCATCATTTCATGGCAGATAGGGAAACAATGGAAACAGTGAGATACTTTCTTTTCTTGGGCTCCAAAATCACTGCAGATGGTGACTACAAGCATGAAATTAAAAAGCTGCTTGCTCCTTGGGAGAAAAGCTGTGACCAACCTAGGCAGCATATTAAAAGCAGAGACATTACTTTGCCAAGAAAGATCTGTCTAATCAAAGCTATGGTTTTTCCAGTAGTTATGTATGGATGTGAGTTTTGGACCATAAAGAAAGCTGAGTGCTGAAAAACTAATCCTTTTGAACTGTGGTGTTGGAGAAGACTCTTGAGAGCCCCTTAGACTGCAAGGAAATCAACATCCATTTGATCATAGAAAAAGCAAGAGATAAAGAAAATCAGTCTTGGATATTCATTGGAAGAACCGATGTGGAAGCTGAAGCTCCAATATTTTGGCCACCTGATGTGAATAACTGACTCATTGGAAAAGACCCTGATGCTGGGAAAGATTGAAGGTGGGAGGAGAAGGGGACAACAAAGGATGAGTTGGTTGGATGGCATCTCTTGATAGATGTGAGTTTGAGCAAGTTCTGGGAGTTGGTGACAGACAGGGAAGCTTGGTGTGCTGTAGTCTATGGGGTCACAAAGAGTCGGACATGACTGAGGGACTGAACTGAATTGAATTAAATCTGTTTGGTAGTTTTAAAAATATAATAATTTCATGACAGCTCCTTAGATTTCTTTCCATCAGTAAACATTGCCTCATGGCCACTGTATATAAAACTTTGCTGAGTACTTCAGGGGATACTGTGGGAAGGACAAGATAACACAAAAGTGGGTGAATTTAACATAGTCTTTAAATGTCTCTTTAAAGATAAAAATCCATTGTTGGGGCTTACATTTCAATTTTGTGGCATATATTAATTAAATTGTTAAATTTCACTAAGTATTTTGCTACATATTTAGAATATGGGCTTCTCCTGGTGGTTAAGACAGCAAAGAATCTGCCTGCAATGCAGGAGACCTGGGTTCAAACCCTGGGTTGAGAAGATCCCCTGGAGAAGGGAATTAGAATACACTCCCTACCCCATAAAGAAGATAGATAGATCTGCGATAAAATAATGATATGCTATTAGTACAGTACTAAATGGTATTATAGAAAAAAAAAAAGTCTGTGGGGATAGAGAGGAAATCCTTCTTTCCCTAATACATACAAACATGCACACTATCCGTATTTGTCCAGTTTAGAAAGGCCTTTTGAAGAAGGCCTTGTTTCTCAAGCTGTGTCTTAAAGAAGAAGTCAATTAAATCACAGGGACATGGAGAGAGAGAATGAAGAGGCGATTCAGAGGAAAGGTAGATATCTATTGGGCAAATTTTGAGGCCACTGCTCTACTGACCCCTTCTGAAGACAATAACTTTTGTAAATGTTGATCATTACAGATATATATCTTTCATTATTGCGAACTACTCTACAAAGAATCAAAAGCACTAAATGGTGATGTCAGAATTGAAACTCTATTCCACTATAAATTCTCTTCTATTTTTCCTAATATTAATGTTCCCTTCTTCGATTCTGCTACATCCTTCTTCTTCCAGACATGCAATAAGAAATAAATATAAAAACTTTTTTCTAGCATTAAGAATGAATTTATAATTTTCCATAAATATTTCTTATTTTTCATTAAGAACCAAGGAAAACACTTATATAAAGATTAGTCATGCCTAAGGATAAAGGGACTGCAATGATGACAACTGGCCATTTCTTAATCAGATCTAGAACCTAGCCAGTCATTTCCTTTTTGAAAAAAAAATACTAAGCAGGAAAAAAAAAATCTCAGACTTCAAATCAAGATATCATGTAGTAAAAGGGACACCCAAAGAAATATTCTCAGTGTATTTCAACAATGAACAAAGGTGATCTGAGGAAACACCTTATATGAGTATTAGGGTAAAACTGCATTCATTCTACATGTTAGCAAAGTAATGTTCAAAATCCTCAAGCTAGGCTTCAACAGCATGTGAACTGATAACTTACATATATAAAAGCTGGATTTAGAAAAGGTAGAGGAACCAGAGATCAAGTGGCCAATATCCATTGGATAATAGAAAAAGCAAAGGAATTCTGGAAAAACATCTACTTCTTCTTCATTGACTATGCCAAATTCTTTGACTGTGTGGATAACAACAAACTGGAAAATTCTTAAAGATATGGGAATACCAGACCATCTTACCTGCCTCCTGAGAAACTTGTATGCAGGCCAAGAAGAAACAGAGTCAAACACGGAACAATGAACTGGTTCAAAATTGGGAAAGGAGTATGACAAAGCTCTATATTGTCACCCTGCTTATTTAACGTATATGCAGAGCTCATCATGTGAAATGCCAAGCTGGATGAAGCACAAACTGAAATCAAGATTGCCGGGAGAAATATCAATAATCTCAGATATACAGATGACACCACTCTAATGGCAGAAAGCAAAGAGCAAATAAAGATCCTCTTGGGGAAGGTGAAAGAGGAGACTGAAAAAGCTGGCTTAAAACTCAACATTCAAAAATTAAGGTTATGGCATCCAGTTTCATGACTTCATGGCAAATAGATGAGGGAAAAATGGAAACAGTGACAGATTTTATCCTGTTGGGCTCCAAAATCACTGGGGATGATGACTGCAACCATGAAATTAAAACACACTTTCTCCTTGGAAGAAAAGCTATGACAAATCTAGATAGCATATTATAAAGCAGAGACATCACTTTACTAACAAAAGTCTGTATAGTCAAAGCTATGGTTTTCCAATAATCATGTATGAATGTGAGAGTTGGACCATAAAGAAGGCTGAGCACTGAAGAATTGATGCTTTGGATCTGTGGTGCTAGAGAAAACTCTTGATTCCCTTGGACAGCAAGGAGATCAAACTAGTCAATCCTCAAGGAAATCATCCCTGAATATTCATTGGAAGGACTGATGTTGAAGTTGAAGCTCCAATACTTTGGCCATGTGATGCAAAGAGTTGACTCTTTGGAAAAGACCCTGATGCTGGGAAAGATTGAAGGCAGGAGGAGAAGGGGATGACAGAAGATAAGATGGTTGGATGGCATCACTGACTCAATGGACATGCATTTTGAGCAAACTCTGGGAAATAGTGAAAGTCAGGAAAGCCTAGTGCACTGCAGTTGATGGCGTTGCAAAGTCAGACAGGACTAAGTGCCTGAACAACAAGAAGGGCATCACGGAGCAGGTGCTATTTAAGATGGATTTTGAGGCTTCCCTAGTGGCTCAGGTGGTAAAGAATCTGCCTGCCATGCAGGAAACCCAGGTTCAATCACTGAGTTGGGATGATCCCCTGGAGGAGGGAATAGTAACCCACTCCAGTGTTCTGGCCTGGAAAATCCCATGGACAGAGGAGCCTGGTGGGCTACAGTCCATGGAGTTGCAAAGAGCAGGACATGACTAAGTGACTAACACTTTCACTTGAGGTACAAGTGGGCAATTTTTTTTTCTAATTTGAGGAAGAAATATACATATTCCAATTAAGTTAACCTCATCAATAAAGAGAGCTGGGTGTTTTGAGTGAGGGATGCTTTGCGTTTGCAGTTCAGAGCAGGTGTGGTAGGAAGTAGCAAACGTGACAGCAAAGAAAGACACAGCAGGATCGAGAACATCCTAAATGCTGTCTAGGTGCTATCCTATAGCACCCAGATAAGACAGCATCCTAAATGCTGTCTTAGGTGAGTTGGATTTTGTCTTGTTGCCTACGGAGAGTTGTGAAGGTTTTAAGCAAAATATTTCTATGATCAGATCTATATTTGGGTGAATATGATGAAAGGGAGGTCAGAGGCCAATTAGGAATCTAATTAAAAGGAACAATAACAAGGTCTGTGTGTCTATGAAAATGAAGGGGAAACGAGAGATGGAAGATTATTTCACTCAAGACAGATCAGCCATGATCCTGATGCTGAGAAGCTCACAGTCTAATAGGGAGGAAAGACATTTTTATAGGAATGACTCTCCTGGTATGCAGTATCTGATTGTCTTCTCCCTGGTACTACAGACGTCGAACAGAGATAGGTTAGTTCAAAGACTGTGCAGAAAGATATGGCAATGGCCTCATTTCTAGTCTAGCCCAACGGATCAGAGTTGTGAATGGGATGTACTGGATGGCTGGCTCCCAGGGGAGCAGAACCAAGTAAAGGACCTTCACAAAGGATAGCTGTACTTCCTCTTTCTCTCTCTCTCTGTCCACACACACACACACACACACGCACACCACTCACGTACTCCTCCGTGTGTCTATGTTTCAGCATAGTCTGAAAAGAACATTTGATTCACATCTTGATTCTGCATTGATAAACTTAAGAGACCAACAGTGAGTTAGCCCATCTTTCTGAGCCCTTATTTTTTTCTCACTTATAAAATATGGTGATAATACCTTTCTATCAAGGTTGCTGAGAGGATTCTAAAACACTATTTATTTGATAACCCCCTGGCACAATCTAACAGATAGTAAGTACTCAGTATGCTTTTGTTTCTGTTTTCCTTCACCCTCCCGGGGAAAATCTTATAGATTTTTTTCACAAATACCAAGGAAATATTTTTTTCTACTTATGACAGGAAAGGTTAGAAATATAGCTGTTGGATACTATATTCTTTTATTGCATGCATAGCACTGATGGTGAATCCTTTCTAGGTGCCAGCCAGGTACTGTGGTTAACCTTGGAGACAAATGAACAGCTAGAAAAAAAGAAGGGGTGGCATCTTCAAACAACTCACAGTCAACTAAAGGAAAGGAGAGAAATATTCACAGAGCACTAGGTATCAAAATAGAATAGAAATTCAGAATAAGACTTTCTTACAAAATCTCCACTGGGTATACAACATCCATTAACACATCCAGAAAACCTGTTGCTAGAGGATACTTAAGTAGTGGATGAATTCATACTAAATATTTGATGCAGTTCAGCACCACTGAGAAATTCAGCCAGTGTGAAAGAAGTATTTGCAGACCAGAGAGCATAAATAAATTCCATTAACAACAAGTAAAACTGCATTTGGAAAACAGGAAAGTACTATGATCTGAGAGACAGTTGTTATTTTTTTTCTAGCTTAATTTGTTTCTTTATTTTGTCTGTCTTTTTCCAGGATTAAGACTGACTTCTTTTTGCTTCCTCTTAGCTTTGAAGTATATGTGTAGGGGCTGCAGACTTTATAAAAATAATATTTTCAATAATATATGCTCTCTCAGATAGTCAGAACTCGCTCAGTAAAATATGTATGAGAACATTCCTTCCAGCCACTAGCTGTGATTCATTTATGACCCAGTTGGCCAAGGTTCTTGGAAAAAAGAATGGTCATTTCTTTCAAAATCTACTCCCACAATTCTCCAAGTTTTACCTGTTTTGCTGGTTATAATGCCAATCAGAACTTACAAGATATTTATCTTTCTTCTCTTCTTCCACTCCCAATTCCTATTCTGTCTATTCTCTTGACTCAGTTGTTATTTTCTGGGATTAAAAGCAGAACAAATATTGCTTGGAAGTTTTGAAGTAAAATTCTTAGAAGGGGATTAAATGTTGTTGCTTATTTATAGCTACTATCAAGTCTTCTCAAGTAATTCTCCTTCGATGTGACAGATATAACTCCAAAGGATTTTAAGAAAATTCAGAATTTCAACTGCCCTTATATATTGATACAATACTATCAAGAATCTTACTGTGAGCCTTCCATTCCACCATAAATAATAAGCATGCACTCGACAGAGAACAGAAAAGAAGAAAAGAAAATCTTGGAGGGGTCTGTAATACTTTCTAAGGCACAATGGTTTCCAATGTTATCCAAAGCTAAACCAAGGCAATCTTAAAATAGGAAGTAGGAATCTGATAGTAAGTCAGTTTGCTTTAATTTAACTAGAATTAGAATTAATGACAGAGGTAAAAAATAAGTAAGGACTTGGAAATAAAGATCTCTATCCTTTCGCTGAAGAAAGATAGAAAGATATCATTCAACACTTACAATTAGAAATATGCTAACTGGCACTTAAGGATAAATACATATGGGATGAACACTTTGAATGTCACTACCACTTTGGATTAATAATATTTCTATTATGAAAAAACACATGCAATCTATAGTTTCAAGTAGGGAAAAGCTCTGTGTTTTGATTGAAAAAATGTTAGAAATAAGAAAGCTTTTTTTTTCTTCCTCCTTAGTATTCATTATGTTCCTTTTTATCAGATTCTTTTGTAAACCAACTTTCTGAGATGTTTGTATAAGCCTCAAGTAAAATATTATAAATTAAAATTATGTCACATAAAGCTGAAAGTAGATTTTTAGCCTAATCCTTAATTTTACAGATAAGGGCATTGAGATTTAGAGAAATGAAGTAAGGTTACTAAGGTCATGGAGAGAGTCAGTGGCAAAACCAGAAGAGAAATAGACCTAATTTCACCACTGAAAAACATACTGAAGTCTTAGAAAGCTCTTTTGTCTATGCATCCCGCCTGCTTCTGTGACATATACCCTGCTGCTGCTAAGTCACTTCAGTCGTGTCCGACTCTGTGCGACCCCATAGATGGCAGCCCACCAGGCTCCCAGTCCCTGGGATTCTCCAGGCAAAAACACTGGAGTGGGTTGCCATTTCCTTCTCCAATGCATGAAAGTGAAAAGTGAAAGTGAAGTCACTCAGTCGTATCGGACTCTTAGTGACCCCATGGACTGCAGCCTACCAGGCTCCTCCATCCGCAGGATTTTCCAGGCAAGAGTACTGGAATGGGGTGCCATTGCCTTCTCCAGACATATACCCTATCCTCCTCCTTCTTCCCTCATCACAATACATCGCAGAGGGATGTAGTCACTGAAAAAATGAGAGTAAGGAAGCTAAATTAAGAGTATAACATTCCTGTTACTTTTTGATGCCCAGTTTTGCTTAACTCACTCCCTAGGTGAAAGACTAAGGAAATAAAATCTTATATATAGTTAACATAAAACAGTTTTTTGAAATCTGAATTCACAACAAAATATGACATTTGTTTCAAACAGCTTTTACAGGTCACTGAAAAAATAAGCCTTTAAGGAGCCTTGGCCAATAGACTTGCTTTTCTTATTTTTGTTTCTTTCCTAAACTTTATATGTTAAGTTATTTCTAAGATGGTCTCATAAGAAATGCTTTAGTGGAGTCTGAACCCTTAGAGATGAAATGTTTTAAACCTTATAAAAGAATTTATCCATCAAACTTTCTTTTTTCTTTCTTTCTTTTTTTTTTTTTGAGTGAGTAGTTAGGTGATGCATTAACTCTTTTTCCTCTTTTTCCTTTGGGAACTTTGGAAAGAGAGGTAGGTGAGTTTGATAAAGTACTTTATCGAGGATCAACTGGAGACACTATGTCTGTCATGCATGCCCAACATGCAACAACATAAGATGGCAGACCTTTAATCACAACCTGCTTGCTGCAAAATCAGAAAGTAGCTTGGGCTCTTGCTTTTATAGCTCTGATAAATATCATCTATTGCTGTAGTTTTTACTTCTGTCTATGCATGGAGAAGTCCATGGACACAATGCCAGGATAACCTACTAGGTATTCATACCCAAGGTTCCTCAAATTCAATGTGTCCAAATGCACAGATTCCCCCTCCTCCAATTTTCCATCTGGTCCTCAAATAGTTTCTTTTTTATTTATTTATTTATTTTAATTGGAGGCTGACATGAATCAGCCATGGGTATACATGTGTTCCCCATCCTGAACCCCCCTCCCTCTACCAGACATTGTGGAAATTAACAAGCTCTTTAGGGATTATGCTTTCTTCCAACCACCACTACCTTAGTGTAGGATTTCCTTGCTCTTTATTTGGACTAATGTAAAGATTCTTCAACTGTTCTCCAACCCACATTTATCTTTCTTCACACAGCTATTCTGCTACTGATGTAAATTTTTCTTAAGTTAAATCTGTTCACAAACTGTGCCAGTTTATAATCATTAGTTGGCTTCTTCTTATCATGTGTAGTTTAATTCCCAAAGTCTGCCCCATGAAATAATCATCATTGCTCTACAAAAAACAAAAGTATGCTCAAAATAAAGTAGGTTTCATTTGTCCAGTAGATTGGGAAATGCTGTAGATTTAATCTCTTTTAAAAATATTATGTCAAAAGCATTGGAAAATTGAACCATACATAAACCTACCTGACTCTGATATAAATTTCTAATAACTAGGTCTGCATATACACTTAGCCTCTTCTTTCATTGCCTCACTGTTGTGTTTTGACAACATACTATATTTGTTCTTTAGTCTCTTTAAAAGTTTTTGAGAAAAATACAGTACTCTTAAAAGCAGGGACTATACTGTCTGCATCTCTTTATCTCATAACCTATAATGCCTGCTCTACAGTTGATTCTCAATCAATGTGTGATGACGGAATGGGTGAATGGATGATAAACTCCTTCACGGGTAGACTGTCATCTTGTTTTACTTTGGGTAATGGGGCTGAAAAGCTCTACAGCCTAAGTTTGTTTAAAGGGACAGTCAGTGTAGAGTGACCATGGCAAGTGTCTATGGCTTTCTCTTCTGTTTTCATTACTCGCCTAAGGGAATATTGACTCTTCACTCCTGACGTTTCCAGGAGTGAATGGATCCACAAGCCTGGAGGAAGTCATTGGGAGCCTTGCCTTTGGAGAAAAAGAGGGAGATAATTCAAGTCTGGTCTTAAACTTTACTCTCTGGAGAATTTTCCTCTGCTTCCTCCTACTCCTTTTTTTTTTAATTCAAAGATATAAATTCCTCATTTGAGAATATTTCATATTTCACAGTATTCAAAATAATTCCTTAAAGTCAAGAGATTTCTTTTTCTTTGAATTTTTCATATAGCTCTTTGGGTCTTTTAAGGTTGTTTATTCCTTATGGGATAAGAATGGCAAAGATGACTATGGGTCAGTGAGGATCAGAACAGTCCTTCATTGAAAGAGGTCTCTGAAGCCTGGGAAAGATTGTTGCAAACTTCTTTCATAACACTCGTTTGATAAGTTGGTTTCTTAATGAATATAACAGGGTCAAGGTATTGAGACACTTAACACAAATAAGTTGTTTTCTCCCATTACTCTCATTATTATAATATTCATTTTTTAAAACTTTGGGAGAATAGAGTATACATTAGATGTTATAGGACATAAAATGGACTGTTATTCATGTATTCATGATAACATCGTCAAAGTCTTCAAGGAGCCCTCATGGAGAAAATTAAAACTGTCTCCATATAAGCAAGCAATGATTCTGATAAACAGGAGATAAGCCTTAAAGAAGCTGCAAATATAATAATAATAATATAAATAAACTGCTAAAGTCTAGAACAGCAGAATAGCTAAATTGGGTCAGGGAGGAGACTGAGTTGGCTATTACATATATTTGCTAAGAATTGACAGTAAAAGGAGGACATTATATGAGTCATAAGAGAATTCTGAAATGATTATTAACTGAAGACTTTTTCAATAGATGATGAATACTCACTTAACTTGCCCATGATTATTAGAGCAGAAACTATTCCTTGGAGTGAGAAAAGTCTATAAAGTTGTCCTTATTGTTTTAGGCAAATTAATATTTGATACAACTGATTTTTTTATAAAAGAAGATTAAACTTGGAGGAAAGATGGTTATTAATTTTCACACAACTCAATGATTATTTGTTTGCTTCCCTCATACTTAGGGTTACCTCTAGATTTTAAAAGGATACTACTATTGTTGCTCCTCCTTCTCCTAATATTTATATTACAAATATTTAAGTTTTGATTTCAGACAGGAAGATCCCAGAGGTAGTGATTTTCTGAGTGAGCTAACTCAGTGTAAAGATTTCTTTTAGAGTAATAACTACTGCCACTTATTTTACTCTCTCTACTGAGTCATGCACTGCCTAAGTACCCTACAGATATTTCTATTCCTTATAATAATCTTCCATGAGAAGTATTATGAATGAGTCTCATTTATAACTAACCTAAAGCTCAAACTCATTAAGTGGCTTTCACAATGTCATATAACTATTATGTTCCAGTCTTACTAAAAGTCAATGTTCTACTTTCTAAACAAGATGTATATAATTTTACACTGAGAAATTATCATCCTGCCTCTACCTGTATATTTTCAGGACTGGAAAATGTTCTATGTACTTCAGTCTGATGAATTATCAGATATTCTGATCAACAGTTTCTTTATTGCTAATTAAAATTTTAACTTCATGTTTGTTAGATTCAGTGTTTATTTCGAAAGGTTCCACTTCCATAGACAACCTATAATTTCCTATGAGGAGTACTAAATGACTACAATATTAAATAAAGTAAATAAGAATACAACTATTTTGCTTAAATTATGAACTTGAACCAGGCCATGATGCATCTTGCTGCTGCTGCTGCTAAGTCACTTCAGTCGTGTCCGACTCTGTGCGACCCCATAGATGGCAGCCTACCAGGCTCCCCCGTCCCTGGGATTCTCCAGGCAAGAACACTGGAGTGGGTTGCCATTTCCTTCTCCAATGCATGAAAGTGAAAATTGGAAGGGAAGTCACTCAGTCGTGTCAGACTCTTAGCAACCCCATGGACTGCAGCCTACCAGACTCCTCCACCCATGGGATTTTCCAGGCAAGAGTACTGGAATGGGTTGCCATTGCCTTCTCCAATGATGCATCTTGCTGCTGCTGCTGCTGCTGCTAAGTCACTTCAGTCGCATCTTAGCCCTCACTTATTGGCTCTTCAGACATAGTTACATGGCAGTAGTGTTATTCACAATGTGAAAATTTTGGCAAAACAAACTCCACAAGTTTTTCTCATACTTGGTACATTTTTATGGGTTAATTGAGGACCAATTAAGCCCTTGAGCCTGCAAGTGATTTTAATAGGTCATTTCATCAGACATCTCATCTAATTCTCGAGAACTTTCTAGAAATGCCTTACAAGGAATGTAAGGCATTCTACATTAATCTAATGTAATCTGTGAATTTACATTAACACATGTGCCAAAACCATACAGTATTGATTTTCTAATTTTATAGATGAGGGATTTGAAACAGATTGATGCAAGTTGCACATCTCAGTAGTTTTTGTGCAAGTATTTGAAACTAGATCTAACTGGTTCTTTCTTGTACAACACATTATCTAACAAAACATAAGCAAATCAAATTGTTGATTGCTTCTGTTACACAGATTCCGAATGAGAGAAGGCTTTTGTTTTCTAAGTTGATGGTTTTGTTTTATTCTCTATATATCAGTGAGTTGGAATGAATCATTGACTGAGTAACTCCTGAGTGTCTCCAGAGAACTCTGAATGTTTGACTGATAAAATCAACATATAATGGATGAGTTTAGAAATATATTTAGCCTTCTAAAGAAGAATGAATCGTTCCCAAGGTGGAATAAGACTTGACTCATTGGTATTAGCTAAGTAAAGAAAAAAAAATATGTCAAGAGAAAATAAGTTGTCAGCAATGGAAGCTCAGAAAATTGCAGAGGGAAGAAAACCAGTAATAGCAGTATATATCCGGACACTGTCCAAGGAAAGAAGCATTGAATCTGGATGATGTGAGTCTTGTCTCAGGAAAACTCAGTGCTTGTCTTCAGTCCAAGCCCCTCATGTGAGCTATGCCCTTTCCTAGGAAGAGGATTATTACTGCGAGTGGTCAAGTTTGAAAGCAGTGATTTGACTACGTTTCCTTGGAGATATAGCTTTAGTTTAAGAAAAAGTCTTCACCAGAATAAAAGCCTCTTCTATACTTTCTTGAAATCATTTTCTTTGCACAAAGCGAGCAAGACAGTCCTGGGTCTACTGATTTACCTGAATGGGATCAATGTCAAGCTATCTCTAGGCTTTAGGACAAACTATCTCCTTCACTATGGATAGTATGTTCAAAATTATCTGTACTTTGAAATTGAAGTAATATGACCTGAGACTTAGTAATGGTCTAACTAAAAGACCAGAGTAGACTATTCTGCCTACTATGATGCTAAGTTCTATGTTGCTGCTAGCCTTCTACATTAACTAGAATAGTCAAGATTAGGGTGACAAATAGTTGTTGTTAGCTCAACATAACAGAAATTTGCTGTTCATATTAAAGCCTGTTTACAGCTTGGCAGAAGAAGGTGGTGGCAGTATGTATCCACGGATGCATTTGCTACAGGGGTGACCGCTTCCCTGTCTTGTCATTCATGAACCAAGACTATGGCAGCTCTGACATCTCCAATTTGTAGCACCCAGGATTGACTTTGGAGCCATCTTCTTCCCCAAGTTGAAAGGAGAAAAACTCATAAAGGAACAAATGGAAAGATTTTATAGTTATAGTTGGCACACATCACTTTTATTCATATTCTATTAGCTATAACCCAAACGCATGACCAATCTAACTGCAAAGGATGATGGGTAAGGTAGTCTGGCTCTGTGCCCAGGAAGAAGAGGAGAAAAGATTTTGCCAATACCATTCACTGCCAACTATACAAAAGGGTTTCTACTTGTAAAGTAGCTAAGAGCACAGAAGGAGTATGGGGTTGAGTACATGATTTTCTCAGTTACTCCTAAATGATTGTGTGTGTGTGTGTGTGTGTGTGGTATGTCTGTTGTTGTTCCAGCATTTATTTTCTCCTGTATCTCCCTGTTCTTTCCTGATAAAATTTAGTAGAAGAGACACATGTTTTGGAGGGGATGATCTGAAATGGAAGACCAGGTCTTCTACTTTCTATCTATAAAACCGCATCAAGCTTTAGTTTCTTCATCAGCAAAATGAGGATAATGTCCAGGATGTTTGAGGCTGGTCTGGAACGAGATCTGACGCTGGGTAATTCTGTATTTTGAACACATTGTCTCAGGATAGAACAATCTGGTCATTAGAAACATGGGGAATCATGTTTTTGGTCTTGATTGAAAAGAATCACTTGAAATGCCCATTTTTGCTTGTTTGTTTTATTTCTTAATTTTTTTCCTTTCATTAGCTTTATTATGATATACTTTATGTATAATACAATCAGCAATTTTAAGCATATGATTTGATAAAGTTTGACAAATATTTACAGTAGTGTGACAGCAATCATTAAGAGAAAATATTTACATTTATTTCCAAATGCTCCCTTATGCACCACTGCATTCAGTACCTTACCTTTCCACCTCTGAACCCTGACAACCATTGATCTGACTTCTGTCATTATGGCTTTTCCTTTTCTAGACTGTCATATTAAATCATAAAGTTTGTTTTTATGTCTGGCCTCTTTTACTTGACAAAATAGTTTTGAGATTTATCTACATTTTGTGCAAAGCAATAGTTCACCCCTTTGTTGCTAAGTAGTATTCTATTGTATAGAAATACCAAGTTTATTTATGAACTCTATTCATAGATTGATGAAAATCTGTGTTACTTTTGAGTCTGCTTAATATGAGTACATCTGCTCTGAACAGTGGAGTGTAAGTCTCTGTGTGGACGCAAGTCTTGATTTCTCTTAGGCCTAGGAATATGCCTGCAGTGTCAGTCTTGCTTTGTGTCGATGCTGGCTAATTTATATGTGCTTCTTAATCTGGCTTCCTTTATGATTCCATGTTGGGGAGGAAACTGCTTTGTGCAAAAGGAAATAAATTTTGATCACTGAAATGGGGTAAACCTTTATTTAACACCTTGTTTGCTTTATACATACAGCAATCTCTAATGTCTGGTCAAGTCTGATGGAGAAACAGCAATATAATAGCTATACTTAGCTAAGTTTCTTCCATTTACTAAACGCTAAGCTATGGTTGTAACAACAGCAATAAGTATTTAAGCCTTAAGTATTTAACTCTACTACTTATATATTTTCACATCATTTTTTAACATGCAGAAACTAAGATATAAAAATGATTAAGTTTGCCCAAGATCATCAGTTAAAAAGGGGTGCAGACTGGAAATCAAATACAGATCTACCTGATTTATAATCCCATACATTTCCCATTTGTCTTAGTATGAATATCATGGACTGGGTGGCTTATATAACAGACATTTCTTTTTCATAGTTGGCAGAAGTTAGGTAGTCTAAAATCAAGGTGTCAACAGATTTGCTATCCTGTGAGGAATAACTTCCCAGTTCATAGACAGACTTGCTTTTACTGTGTCATCACATGTAGGAAATGGGTAAATGCTACCTCTGGAGTCTTTTTTATAGGGATATTGATCCCATGCAGAGCCTTCATGACCTAATCATCTCCTGTAGGCCTTACTTTTAAATATTTTAATATCAGTATTTTCAAATATGAACCTGCAGGAGACACATTCAGTCCATAGGATTACTGCTCTGTATATTTGAATTTGTAAAACTAAAGGACAACTTTCTGACAATGGACATCCACTTACAGCTCTGTCTGTGAAAAGAGCCATCAGCGTGCCTAGAGGCTCTTCTCTTCCTAACAGGTGTCCCCTACCTATGACAGAGCACGCACGGCAAGTATTGCCCAGAATCACTTTCTATATCACATAAGGGTCAATTTGGATCTTGAAAGTGGTTTTCATAAGATTCTTTCTTAATACAAGATTAAAAACAAAAATAGATAAATTTGGTGCTTTAAATAAATACTATTATAGTTTTCCTGGCATTAGAGAAGTTTCCTAAAAGTTAATCACCACTCGAACAAGGCAAGCGTATATCTTCCAATAGATAAACTCCTCGGCAACAAAAAACAATCCCTAAAACTGCTCCTAATTCTTTTTTTTCCCTTCCTTGTACATATATCATATCAAACCGACTCTCCAACACTTAGCCTCAAGAGCGTTTCAGTATCTAGGCAATGACAAAAAGACAATGATGGGAAAACTGTGTATCTTTTAAAGTGTCTGATCTTTATAAAAAACATTAAAATCTTTTAGCTATTTTATTTATGCCTTTCATACAAGCCAAAAATAGTGTTTTTTCCCATGAAGAGTTCTCCAATAAGTACTTGTTCTAGAGCACAAGGTCAATTTGTCATTTTTTCTTCCATTAATTTGAATGACACCATCCCAGAATTATGCAATTATTTTCTGTCAGTAAGAACATTTTGTTGCAGCCAATGGCTGAGAGAGATTCTGCACAGGTATAATCTGAAATAGTATCATCAAGTCATTTCAAAAAATAGATTCAAATTTAAAATATTCCATTAAGTTATTCAATATGTGATTTTTTATTAAGCAGGGTGGGTGGTCTAAGCAAGCAAGATTAGACTCATTTGACTGGTACTTGAGGCAAAAGTAAGAATGTATTATGTTTTCCTTACTATTTAATAAGTCAACATGCTTTTCTCCTTCTTCCCTATTCTTTCCTTTCTGGTAAAACTTATCAGAAGAGACACAGTCTTTGGAGGAGGAGGATCTGGGATGCAGGTCAGCTCTTTCACTTTCCATCTACATGATTTCTTCAAATTTAGTTTCTTCATCAGCCAGATAAATAGGATAATGATATGTACTTACAAGGCAGTCATGAGAATTAAGTGGCTGTGTATGTCCTTCCCAATGGTTGAAAACATAGAAGGAGAACAAGTTTAAGTGGGGAATAGAAGCTCATTCCTGTGACCAGTAACCATGGGACAGTCATGAAACACTTAAAGATAGCGGACATGCAGGGCCCAGCTGAACAGCCAGATCAGAAGCATCGAGACATGAGAGCTATCAGGTATGGGTGATTTTGAAATGCAGAAAGTGATAGCTTTGCCCATGGAGTAGATGTAGAGCCACAAGACTTGGTGGATAGAGCAGGAACCCAGAACATCAACTTGTCGGGAATGAGCAGTATTGCCTCAAAGGCAGAAAATACATAAGCATGGTCTCTTGCATTTTGGAGAACTGGAGCTGTTGTACTGTTATTTTTATGGGGCTTTTTCTCAGATTAAAAAAAAAAACACACACACACACTATGGAAGAAACATTGGAGAACACCATAGGAAATCTATAATTGCCTAAACATCTAAGTTTTTGAAGATACTGGTGGCAGCTGGTGGAGCAGCCTTTACTTCTACTTTCCAGTTTAGAGGGAAATGCTGCCCATAATGTCTTGCTGGCAGAGTGACTGACCTGAATGTTCTTCTTACAGAAGAGGCTGCTTTGGGAGCAAATGAGAAAGAGACCACCTAGCCTGTCTGACATTAAAGGCTCCATCCCTTGATTGATCCAGCTTTTCTCCTGACTCCATTCAATGATTCTACTTACTGAGTACTTATCATATAATGTACGGGTTGGGCAATTAAGATAAAAATATAATTGAGAAGCAGTCTTTGCTAATGGAAATTGTACAAACTGGTAGAAGATAAAGCCAAGCTAATTTATGAAGATAATGCAAAAGAGAATGACTAACACCACCCTCACCCCAAATGTCTTTATATTTTTTTACACATGTTCATTCTGTTTCAGGCAATATTCCATTTGCATCTACATTGTGATAAAGGTATGATTATCTCTATTTGCCAATGAGCAAATCAAGCAACGTTAATTTAATTAGCCTGGGACCACAAAGTCAAAAACCGGGAATGATGAAATATTTGCTGGTTCTTTTCCATTGCAAAGGCTGGTTCTTCACATGACATCTTATGCTCTCATTGCCATTAAAAACGCAGGAACACTTTATCACAAAATGTTAAATGGGAATGCACTGTTCACCTCTGAAATTCAAGAGAGATAGAGAGTAGGGATAGAGAAGGGAAGAAGTCATGGAAGGAAGGACAAAAGGGAGTGGGAGTGAAATGTAGAAGGAAAGAGGGAGAGAACATGTAGACGGAGTGAAGGACTGAAGAAAAAGGAACTAAGAGACACAGACAACAATGCTTACTTGAGCTAAACAACCCTTCCCAGCCCATAATATTTTTTAGAATATTAAAGTATTCATCCTCCAGAAAGTGAAAGAAGATTATTACACATTGGGACTTCTTCAAATGTGACTAAAATTGGTCACCAATTCTTCAAATTGGTGACTAAAATCTACAATAATTAAGTAAAGCAGGAGAAAACTCCAATGGAAAATTAAACCAAAGATAAAAAGCAGATAATATTACTAACAGAAGGGCTTTGAAACAAACACACAAATGAAAAATACATACATACATATATATATATAGAAAGAGAGAGAGAAGAGTGGGCTAGGAAATGAAGATAGTTGTTCCCATGGTATGCAGATGTATAATATAAATGTAAGTGTACACAGACTCAATAATTTGCCTACCCTACCTCTGTCTCAGCACCTGCAAAATGTGGTAGAAAGATATGGAACCTGGAACCTTCATTTGAGCCTGGTCCTCACCTCTTATCCCATTATTTGGGAAAATAATTTATATGAATCTCAAGGTCCCCAACCTTAAATCTGAAACAATTAAATTTTCTTCCATATCTATAAAGATTATTTTGATAATTTATCTTAAATAAAATGAATTGAGATTGTAGTGGCAAAATGAGTAACAACATGTGCTTTGGAGTAAGTCCCCATGTTTGAATTCAGGTCCTGCTATTTAATACACAGCAAGCTATTTCACTTCTCTAAGCATCATCCCCTTATCTGTAAAACAGGGTAATAACAGTACCCAACTTATGAGGGCGTTATAGGGATAGTTTGAGAGAATGCGCATCATGTGCCTTGCATAGTACCCAGTAAGCAGCATGTTTGCAATAAATGCTATTTGATGACTGTAATGATGATGACAATGGTGCTCTAGAGACAACGGCAGGGACTAAAATGATGCCTTAGGTGGTGAAGATGTAATGCCATTTGGGAAGCCTTCCCTCCCTGCTTCCTGATCCCTGGAGATAGGAATGCCCTCCTCTATGTCACTATATGATTTTTGAACACCCCGCACTATAGATTTGATTACATGTTCCTGTTGCCACTGAATTTTCTGCCTTTCTTTCTCGCTAATCTATGAGCGCCATGAAGTTCTGAGTCTCTTGTATTCCCTCATTGCCTTGGACACATTCGTCTCTCAAGGAATATCTGCAAAACAGCTGAATCAACTGAGATAAATCCAGATAGCACACTGTAAACTCTATAGCAGTATAAGAATGCTCACTAGCCTTACTGTGGTTCTTTATATAGATTTTTGCTCCTAGTCAATTATTCTTCCAAATAATAAGCCCTCTGTGTTAGGCACGTGTCCAATATTACCACACTTGTGACTATGAAAACAGCTGCTCTTTGATATAAAAGCAAAGTAGGAAGAAATCAACTGGAAGCTGGAGGCATTTAACACAACATGAAAGAATAAAAATTCAAACAATATAAACCTTGCTGATGAAATTGTAGTCTTGAAATAATGATATTAGCATCTCCTGGAGTCTTATTAGAAAAGAAAAATTTCAGGTCCCATCCCAGACCCACAAAATCAGAATCTGCATTTTAAGCAAATCCTCAGGTGATTCCTACACATGTTGCATTTGAGAAGACCTGCTCTACGTCCTTGGGCACACTTGATGGACAGGAAGGAAGCCTTCTTTTTCTGGACTTTTTTTAAGAAAAGGCATGTGATGACAATGAAGGAAACAAATGTTTATAGATCACTTGTTCTGTACCAAGCTCAGAATAGATGTTTTGATACGAAATTTACTTTAATTCCCCCAATAGTTTTGTGGAGTTTGTATTGTTACCTTTCTTTTTTGTTGATGCTCAGAGAGGGTAAATAATGAGCAAGTGGCAAAGTTTGAATTTGACTTGATGACCTTACTTCAAAGCCAGATTTTATAGGAAGCTTGTAGCCAGCTTATCAAGCCCTACTTTGGTCAACTTGTTCTCAAGTCTCCAAAACTCCCTCATAGCACCATTACAAACACATCTTTACCTTTATCTGAAGTCCTGGGGCACCACTTTCTTGAAGGCTAGTCTGAACTTGGGCAGAATTGGTTTAAAATTCCAGCTTCCCTTAATTTCTGTGGAACACTGGGATCACCCAGCCTTCATTTACCTAAACAGAAATAATACTGTTCAGGAGGAAAAATGTTTCTTCTACCTTTTAGGTTCTTCTGATTGATCTAAGAGTTAAATTAACATGAGACAGATTAAAAGGACAGAATCAAACAAAATTCTAATAATGTGTATACTTGGGAGAAACTCAAGAGAAATGAATAACTCACCCAAATGGCCAAACCCGCCAACTTAAATGCCATCTTCAGCTAAAGACAAAACAGGTTTTGTGAGTAGTGTTTTGGAACCTAAAAATGGGAGAAGGCAATTCACACAAAAATACAGAAGCAACTATGTAGTTTAAAGTGTTTTCTGGGCCACACAGAGACAATGGGACACCAAATGGTTACCATTGTCATCTCTAGTCCTGCTGAGTGTCCCCACCACACCTGGACCATATTCTATGCAAAAAGTAAAAGTGTTAGTCTCTTAGTCATGCCAACTCTTTGTGAGCCCATAAACTATAGCCTGCCAGGCTCTTCTGTCCATAGGATTCTCCAGGCAATGATACTGGCGTGGGTAGCCATTCCCTTCTCTGGGGGATCTTCCCAACCTGGGGATAAAGCCAGGGTCTCCTGCATTGCAGGAAGATTCTCTACTGTCTGAGCCATCAGAGAAGCACACATTCTATGCAGAAGTCTCTGGCAATAGGTTTGCTCCTAGAACAGGCCCTTTATCTAAATTTTTAGACAGCTAAAGAGATAAAAAGAAAGACTGCTGAGTCTTTCTGGCCTCTTGGTTGTTTTCAACTTGAAATAATCCTCATACCAAAGAGACGTTTTGAGTTTGTAAGTTCTGCTTCCTTACAAAGGGAAGCAAAGGATCTACATCAAAGAACTGCTAGAAGACTTAATATCATGTGCACAGAGCACTTGAAACAGTCTTTGATGCTTGTTAATTGCTCAACAAATGCTAAGTGCTGCTCCAAATAAATATTTGTCAATACAATATTTAATATAAATAACACCCCCAAAAGAGTCTCCCAAAGTATTACTTACTCACTCCTATGTCCTTATAAATAGCCCTTAATTATTTAAAAAACTTGGATATTTTGAGTGCCTCAAGTCAAATACCCTATATCTAATTCCAAACTCATGATTCTCCCCTGCCCTGTCCCACTACAGTTGAGACATCTTTGCCATATTAATTATTACACTTGTTAATTTTTACTTGCATTGAAGTATGACTTCCTTAATATTAAAGGCTGCATATCACTTATCTTTTGAATTCCTAGCCCCTAACACAGTGCTTTGCATGTTGAAAAATTACATGATTTCTATATTTGTTTAGACATGTTTTGTTAACCAAACTTTAGTGAGATCAGAGAAACATCATTGTTAGTTGTCCCAAGAGGAATTGTCATATTTACTTTAGATCTTGAAGGCAGTAGCTTTACAAACTCTTATATTTGGGAAACTAGACTATCCACCTCAGAGTCTGGATTTATTATTAATGATGCTGTATTTATAAAATTCTTTTTTAAGATTGAAAAACAAAGTTCCCACTTGTAGAATATTTCTGGTTTCCAGGCCACAGGTAAATAAAAAGACCCACTATAAATCTGGCTGTTTGGCACGGAGAAGAGTTAGCATAAGGTAAAGGAGAAGCTGCCATTCTCAGGCAGCACAGTGGTAAAGGATCCAACTGCCAATGCAGGAGGTGCAGAGACTTGGGTTCAATCCCTGAATCAGAAGATTACCCTGGAGTAGGAAATGGCAACCCACTCCAGCATTCTTGCCTAGAAAATTCCATGGGCAGAGAAGCCTGGCGGGCTACATGGGGTTGCAAAAAGTCAGACACGATAGAGCACACACGCAAGCCAGTGAGCACAGGCGCAAGCCATTATGTTAACTGAAATGTCAGTCCTTTTGCAAGAAATTCATATCCAACGTTTATTTGACAAGGATTATAGTTTGCCTATTTGTTTCTATTAGTTCATTAATAGTATAGTGTGAAGTGTATTAGTTTGGTTAGTCTCTGAGTAGAGCTTATATTATAAATCTTGCAGAGGTGGATCTCTGCTCTGAGTTCATGATTTAGCCCAGAGTCTTCTATTCCACATGGGGGTTACACTCAGTATGTGTGAAGGTTCAACATATCTTACTATCAAACAGAAATGGAGACTCTTCAGACTACAAAATTCAAACTGAGGATCTCAACACTTAAGAGTGTTGGTTTGTGTTTTCTAAAAGGAAGAATATCATACACATTCACAAGCATTACTATTCCATTGTCCAAGGTTTGAATCCCAGATCAAATACTCTCTAACTGTGTGAGGTTAAAAAATTCTGTAACTTGCTTAATTCACTCTTTAATCTGTAAAACTAACACAACAATCTAACTTTCAGGGCTATTGTGAAAATTAAAATGACATAGCATGCTTCATAAGTAAAAGGTGTTCCTAAATGGTAACTATTCTACTTTTTTCCAAAGTGAATCTCTAGACTATGGTCAAATTTGATACACTATAAAAGAACATCAATATACAGCATAAGTTCACATTGGGAGCTCTATTTTCTCTCTGTCTTGGATATTTAATATATATAATTTTCTTATTATTAGGTGATACATTTCCCTCTGAGATTTAGGTCTGCAAAATCTATACATAATGTTTTAGATTAGAAGTTGCCTTAAAGGATAGAATTCCATCCAAATTAAATCAGGAAAGTAGAACCTGGAAATTTAAAAACAATATACCTAAAATTAAAACTTCACATGATGATCATGATGACAATGGTAGTAATAGCCATTGTTTATTGAATACCAATTTTGTACTAGGCTCTCTAGTAACTATCTTATATACATTATCTCTAAGTTTTGAAACTGCTTATAAAAAGTAAAAAGTGTTAGTTGCTCAGGCATGTACGACTCTTTGCAGCCCCATGAACTGTGGCTCACCAGGCTCTGTCCATGAAATTCTCCAGGCAAGAATACTGGAGTGAGTAGTCATTCCCTTCTCCAGGGGATCTTATGACTCAGGGATCAAACCTGGGTCTCCTGCATTGAAGACAGATTCTTTACCATCTGAGCCAGAAAATGTCTGTAAAGGAGATGCTGTTATAATCCCTGTTCTACAGAAACTGAAGCTCAGGGAACTTAAATGGCTTGCTTGGAGTCAAACAACTAATAACTGGCAGAGCAGTGACTACAATTCAGATAGTCTCTGACTCTACAGCCAGTAGTATACAACACTACTCGAATGGGAAAAAAATGTAACAAAAATATTCTTCCAAGAAATTACCAAAAGGAAATGCAAGTATTAACAAGAAAATTACCAGAACATCTCCAACATTATTCAGAAGAAATTTCAGTGCCCTGACAAACTGGCACAGGTATTTTGGTCACTTTGCAGGTGATCACTATGTGGATCCCGGTGCAGCTGGCAAACATGAATTTTTCATGATCAAAAATAAACTTGGTTGCTATGACTCAAATATTCATGAATTTAATCATCATTGGATATTCTGGCCAAGTCTCTGGATTCACAAAGTTGAATCTAGTCTCAAGATCATGTTATCCCCATCAGATTGGTACTATATTGAGCCCACTGTCATTAAAAGCATGCTAGAACACTTAGCTGATTTTCAGCTATGACATTACTATATTTTTATGAAATAACATCTCAAAACCAAATGACTAATGGGGGAAGGTTGGGGGTGGTAAGTTGGGAATTTGGGATTGACATATGCACATTGTTATTGTCACGGTTTAGTCGTTAAATCGTGTCTGACTCTTTTGGTACCCCATGGGCTGTAGCCCACAACGCTTCTCTGTCCATGGGGTTTTCCAGGCAAGAATGCTGCAGTGGGTTGCCATTTCCTTCTCCAGAGAATCTTCCTGATCCAGATATCAAACTCCCATCTCATGCATGCATCTCCTGCCTTGCAGATGGATTCCTTACCACAGAGCCACCAGGAAAGCCCCATATATACACACTAGGTGTGTGTGTGTGCTCAGTCATTCAGTCCTGTCCTTCTCTCTAAGACTCCGTAGACTGTAATCTGCCAGTTCCTTTGCCCATGGGATTTTCCAGACAAGAATACTGGAGTGGGTTGCCATTTTCTTCTCCACGGGATTTTCCCAACCCAGGGATCAAATCAAGGTCTCCCACATTGCGAGCAGACACTTTACCCTCTAAGCCACCAAGGAAGGAGATAATCAACAAAAACGCACTGTAAAGCAGATGGAACTCTTCTCAAAATTCTGTAATAATTTAAACGGGAAAAGAATTTGGGAAAGAATAGATACATGTATGTGTATAACTGAATTACTTTCATATACACCTGAAACTAAAACAATGTTGTAAATTAACTATAGTTCAATTCAAAAATTTTAAATGGATTTTATATGGGCACATTATAACAGACTTTATGACATTTAGTATGCGGGTAAAGTATCCAAATTAAATATCTGGCTGCAGAGAGGATCCATATTTACTTTTCATTTTATTTTTTTTTTAAATCTCTCTTTATTTCAATAAAAGCAGGGAAAAAATTTGCTAAATGACAAATATCATCTTCATAAAAATTAAGTAAGTGGAATCTTTAAACCATTCCTATATGCACATATTTCATGAACACACTTGGAGGAAACACAGTCACTTCTCCAGAAGGTGACTCAACTTCCAAGTGCCAAGGCCATCTACCTCCTGACAGGTGCTACCAGGCAGCTGCTACCAAAAAGAGATCAGTCCTTGGATGTCTAAGCTGGTTGCCAGTCTATTTGTTCATTGAAATGAAGTGTCATGGTGTTATGAGATGAATCTGTCAAGATCCATATGCAAACCCTGGCCCAATTATCAAGTGGCAGGAGGCACCTGGCTGGTGACAGAGGAGAGTGACTGCACACATCAGACAGCCCCACCTCATGAGCACTTAGAGGGAACTCACAGGGTGATTCAAAAGCAGCAGAATGAATTAGCTAGCTAGGGCTTTCGCCTGGTGGAGTTTTATGTCCTCTGTGCTCTGTTCCTGTCCATTAGTTTAATGAAAACAAATTAAGTTAATTATTTAATAAAAAAATTTTCTTTTTAAATGAAATCTGTTGCTGGTCAAATTAGATAAAAGACACAAAGACAGTTTGAAAGCATAACGCATAATGCACATTGTTATTCTGAAGCCTTGGACTAGGCTCATCTCTGGGATTGCACAGGTGCCCCATGACAGTTTTCATCAACATATAGGCTGTTTTCTGCAGATGGTCCTGGAGCCTTGGCAAGAGTTCATAGTACATCACCCTGGATTTATGCACCAAGAAGCAGGCACCTCGGTAGTGAAAAAGAGCCAGAGTTCCAGCAGGAGCTGAGTCTGACCTCAGAAAAATCAATTACCAGTCTATAATCTTTGCCAAATCATTTCTTTTTCTGAACCTCAGATTCCTCATCTCTATAGTGGGTACAAAGGTCTATTTCATACAGTTATAGAAGAAATCACATTGAAGTCTGATGTACAATGTTCAGTATAGTTTCTTCAATTCCACAAAGTCTACCCTATTCTGCCAGTGTTCTCAGCCCTTTAGATAATTCCAAGCAAGTGGGTTTGGAGCAGTAGTAAAGATCATAGCAGTAAAAGTTCAGAAACCTCCTAATTCAACTTTTTACAAAGAGTGTCCATAAAATGTATGCACCCAATTCTTCACTCATTTATTCCTTTCATAAAAATAATTTTTAACATGAAAATTATCAAAATAAGTATGAGGTTTCTAGTGATGTATCTGTATAAAGCTTACTAACTCACACCTGTTTTCTCACCTATGTATATTATTCAGGACTTTTCTTCTTTCTGAATGCATTTCAAGAGACAGACAGGAAGACATCCCTGAGTTTTGTTAATTCCTTAGCATCTTGTTCATATTAGGCTTTTGAAAGAAAGATTAAAATAGAAAATATTGCACTTATAAATGGAGAGGTTTGTGCTTTATATTTAAGCTATAGTTTTATTCTTAACTTTTAGTACCAAGCATAACTCCTTTTCTTGCAGAATTGAGCTGAAAGACAGATGCAATTGCAATTCTGTGATTTATTTATTGCGATTATAGACATGAGTCTCAATCCATATTGAAATATCAATAATAACATATTAAGTTAGTCATAACAATCTAAAGGTCATATATTTTAATTGATCTTTAATAAAAAAGCAGGATAACAATATATAATTTTCTAGAACATTTATTGTGTACTTCCCTAGAATATGAGCTCTTTGAAAGCACAATCTCCAGCACAAAGTCACTTCCTAGCACATATTATGCATTGATTAACATAGTAATGAGCTAATTAACAGGTGAATGAAGAAACTAGTTCATGAATTGTTTAGTCATTATTATTATTTTTTTTTACATTTTGAAGTTGGCTTTTATTTTAATTATTTATTTATTGGCTGTATCACACAGCCTGTGGTATCCTAGTCCCCTGGGCCCCTGCAGTGGGAACATGGAGTCCTAATGACTCACCAGTTCGGTTCAGTTCAGTTGCTCAGTCGTGTTCAACTCTTTGCAACCCCATGAATCGCAGCACGCCAGGCCTCCCTGTCCATCACCAACTCCCGGAGTACACCCAAACCAATGTCCATCAAGTCAGTGATGCCATCCAGCCATCTCATCCTCTGTTGTCCCCTTCTCCACCTGCCCCCAATCCCTCCCAGCATCAGGGTCTTTTCCAATGAGTCAACTCTTCACATGAGGTGGCCAAAGTACTGGAGTTTCAACTTTAGCATCAGTCCTTCCAAAGAACACCCAGGACTGATCTCCTTTAGAATGGACTGGTTGGATCTCCTTGCAGTCCAAGGGACTCTCAAGAGTCTTCTCCAACACCACAGTTCAAAAGCATCAATTCTTTGGTGCTCAGCTTTCTTCACAGTCCAACTCTTACATCCATACATGACCACTGGAATGACTCATTGGTTCTTTCTAAATCCCTGATCAGGTCTTCCTTGTTAAGGAAATGTAAGCTTTTCATTTTACAAAGTAAATCAGCAACTTGGTATAAATGAAAAATACAGGATAGAATTTGGAAGTCTATAGGTCTTAATTTCAAATCCATTTGAGACAGCTGGCTTGTAGATAAGATTCCAGATAGAGAGATAGAGAAGTAGATAAAGGGAGAAGGGAAGGATTTTGCTCCCAAAGGAATGCTGAATGCCAATAGGTAAACATAGGTGGAATGCTGGAGTTAGAAAATCAGCATTTGTATTCATCAAAGAAAAGAATATCTATCAATTATCTCCAGAGAGATTCATCAAAGGATGCCAAATCTAGAGGAACATTCTGATGAGGAGCAGGGTATTTGCATGGTCTTAAGAAATCTCCCCATAGAATGTGTATTAGTTGCAAGAGAAAAGAAAATAGTAATTAACAGTGGGAGACATTTGTCAACGCTTGGACTAGGTGATCCAAATTAATATCACCAGTAAGAAGGACACTGTAAGTCTCCAGATGTGATACCCTGAGATGGATAAAACATCATGTATAAGCTGAATCTAACCATGAGGAAACATCAAATAAACCATAAATAGGGAGCACTATTTTTTTCAATAAAAAGATACACTTTCTATTTATTAATAAAAATATATTCTATTAAATGAAAAACGTAAATGTCAAAAAAGAAAAGAAAAAAGATTAGTGGAAATATTCTAGATTACAGAAGATAAGGAAGCATGATAATTAAATATAATATCAACTCAACTGACTATTGTATTGAAGGGAAAAAATACTATCAAGGACATATTTGGTCAATTAACAAAGCTGGAAAACAGTAGATTGAATAAAATATTGTATCACTATTAAATGTATTGATGTTTTTAAATGTACTGTAGTTGTATCAGAGAATCTTCCTACTTAAAGGAAATATACCGTTGTCAATATATTCAAAGTTCCATAAATTATCTAATTTATCCATAAATGGTCCAGAAAATGTGCAAAACAAATTAAAGCATTAACAATAGGTAAACCTAGATAGAGTATTGAGTGTTGTACTATTTTTTTCTTGCAACATTTCTATAAGTTTGAAACTGTTTCCAAGTAAAAAGATAAAACTTCTTTTTAAAAAATGACTCTATATCAGAGACAAATAATTTTCAACATGGCCTTTTTGGATCAACCTGCTACATGGAGAATAAAGAGGAGGCAGCATTGAAGTACTAGGTGTCAAATTCTTTGTAAAACTTCATAAGTGGTAATATTCTTGTCTGACTAAAATCTTACCTCACATTCTCAGAACATAATTACTTTCACTCCTTTTTCTTCTCCGAGAGTCGAAATTGTAGCTCTCCTGCCTCAGAATCCATGCTTTTTGACCTGATGCCATGCTGTCTCACACAGGGTGTCTCCCATCAGAACTTCTTTTGAGACCAGGCAGCAACACAATGAATGTTCCTCTAGCTCAGAGAGGAGCTCCCCTGGAACGTCCAGACCCTCTGGCCCTGGTGATCTTAAGGAGGGAACCCAGGCCAAACTCAGAGATCTGCCGAAGAAAATCTTGAAGTCTGGGTTACACATCTCCACCTCAAAAGTCACAGGCATTTTATGCAAAACTGCATCATGAGATTTGTGGCTGCAACTTAAAAATAATATAGATTTTTAAATTCCTTCTGGTATATAATAGGAGCAGATTGTTCAATTGGAGGAACAGAGGAGGAAATTTTGTTTCTCTTTTTTGCCCCTATTTTGGGAATATCAAATAGTTATTATAAATCACTCAGGCATGATATGAATGACTGCACTAACATTGTAAAACAACTTCAATTAAATAAGTAGCAAAACCTGTGTACTACAGGGCACTAGTATAAGAATTGTTCTGCAATTGAGTGTTTAGCATTCAGATCCTCAGACATAGGGAATTGCTCAAGAACTTGATCTCATAATAATGTCTACTTTCACTGTATAATATAGAATGTCTAAGTGGAAGCCATCAAAAATATGGCCATCTCTTTAGCTAAATAGGAAAAAATTGAAATTGAGAAAAATTAGTACCTGTGCAAGAAAAGGCAAACAAATCTGATTCTAATTTCATAGCTCTGCCCTTTATGCCACTTGGACTGGATTGTGATGTGTTCAACTCTAACCCTATGAGGAAACACAGCTACAAAAGAAGGGGGAAACACTTATTTTCAGTTGATTTAACTGAGTGAGTACTGTGAGAGGTAAGTCCGGGTCATTGATGAGTTGCTTTTTCTCCTATACTTATCATACTGCCCAGCCATGAGTTGGTTTGTTGAATGAAATATTAAATGAACACAATGCTATCAGTCCACCAAGCATCTACTCTATAACTACTGTGTCTTAGACACTACCACTGGTTCTACATGATCTGTAAAACTACCATTCAAGGAGCTCACAGTCTACTTGGGAAATTATGCATGTAAGCAGATAATTTCAACACAATATGATGACTTCAACTGTGAAGAGGTAACCGTGAAGATGTTATGAACCTTTAAAATGGAGAAATTAAAAAGAAATAGGCCTCATATATTACAGCCTAAATAAAATCCAGTTCAAGTAGCATACTAGACAGAGGTATGAATTTGTGATTATCATTTTTTTTTTAACTGGAACTACAGGGATATAGCATACTCTACTGTACAGGGATGAGGTAGTCCCCAAAGGAAATGGATATCCCTAAAATCAGTCACTCAAGGAAAAGCTCAATTCTCTGACAGAATATGGGCACTAAGAAGAGAGATGTTATTGGCTAAACTGTGTTCCCATAAACTTCATATACTGAAGTCCTAATGCCCAGTACTTTAGAATGTGACTGTATTTGGAAGTAGGACTTTTACCATGTAATGAAGGTTAAATGAGGTCATTGGGGTAGACTCTATTCCAATAGGACTGACATTTTTCACAAAAAAAGGAAAATATGACATAGACTAAGGGATGGCCATGTGAGGACAAAGCAACAAAGCAGCCATATGGAACCCAAGAAGAGACGTTCAGAAGAAGGCAAACCTGCCAATACCTTGATTGTGTACTTCTGCCCCTAAGAATTGTGAGAAAAGGAATTTCTGTTGTGTAAGCCACTCGGTATGTGAGTTTTTTTATGACCACCTTAAGAAATTCATAGCGAAGGCTTTAGATGAAAAAGAATTAAAATTCTTAAGTTTGAATTAAATATGATACTTTCTATGAGAGTTTAATAAGTTTTAAAACATGCAGCTGACATGAGACACATAAGGTAATCTGAGTCAAAAATAATTATATTTAGAAAGACAATTATGGTTTTGGTACTCAAAAGACTTCATTAAGTGTCTGTGAGACACATAGATGGTAAAGACTAGATTTCCTTTTACATCTCTGTAGGGTTGTACAATCTGAAACTCCTTACATATGTTTTCAGATGATTTGCATCAAATCCTCTTGAAAATAGGCATGTTACTTCTCACATCTACTTTTTGATATATCACTTTCAAATGGACAGAGAATTTATCATCTCTTTTTAAAAGTGCAAACTCAACTTTCTCAAAGTCACACAGTGAAAGAGAAGGAACTTTTGATCAAGTGATCTTTTCTCAAAGTCAAAATGTTCTCCCTAAGAAAAGCCTCTAGCATCAAGAAAAGCTGAATTCATTTCAGGAAGACATATTCCAATGTTATATTCTGCAACACAACCTCAGAAAGCTAATGCTGTTTTGCCTAATAGTGATTTTCCTTCCTTCATCTATTAATGAATCACTAAATAGTAGTTACTGTTTGTTTCAATACAAGTATTCCCAGTATAACTCTCTTTTCAAAATTAAACTTAGTTTTAAAATTGCTTTAGATTTATAGAAAATATGCAAAGATAGTAAAGAATGTTCCTATATACCCCACATACAGTCTCTCCTAATGCTAAAATCCTAGATCAGTATGGTATATTTTCTACAACTAATGAATTAATATTTAATAATGAATAAATAATTAATATTTATTAATAATAGCTAAAATATGTATTTTGTTCACAGTTCCTTAATTTTTACCAATTTTTTTTTTTTTTTTTGGTTAATTTGCTTGTTTGGGGTTGTTTCTGTTTGTTTGTTTTTTCTGTTCTAGGGCCTCTTCCAGGACACCAAATTACATTTAGGTTTCTCTTTGGCATGCAAATTTTTCAGGACACCTAATTTTTGATAACTTGGAGAGGTTTATGGAATGCTATCAGATACTTTATAGACGGTCCCTTGATTTGGATTGTTCTGTTGTTTTCACAGCTACACATGAATTATGGGTTTGGAGAAGGAAGACCACAGAGGTAAAGTGCCATTCTTATGACATCACATCAAGAAACGTGAAACTGTTAGGTTCTTAGTTATATCTGATTTTGTGACCCATGGTCTGTAGCCCGCCAGGCTCCTCTGCCCATGGGATTTTCCAGGAAAGATTACTGGAGTGGGTAACCATTCCCTTGTCCAGAGGATCTTCCTGATCCAGGAATTGAGCCTGGGTCTCCTGATTTGCAGGCAAATTCTTTACCACCGGAGCCACCAGGGACTCTCATCATATCAAAGGTACATGCACGTCAATGTGACTTATCACTGTTGATGTTGACCTTGATCACTTGACTGGGGTATCTGCCATATTTTTCCACTGTAAAATAACCCTCCCTTTCATGCCATAATTCCTATACTGCTGTAGAGGTATAGAACTAGATTCCCCAGAATCTGTTCCCATTGTATGAGGATTATTTTGAACTAGAGGTAATCTTCAAGTGCATTGAAGAGAAATGACTGCTCCTCCCTAATTACCTAGAATAATTTGTATTGGAGATGTTTCCCAAAAAGAGTTATTAATGGAGATAAATTTTATCTCAGTAGCCCTATTTATTTGGCAGGGCTACCATCTAATAATCAAACATCTAGCACTTATATGTGGAATCTATAAAAAAACACTGATGCAAATGAACTTGTTTACAAAACAGAAATAGACACACAGATTAAAAAAAAAAAATGACAACTTATGGTTACCAAAGGGGAAATGGAGGAGAGACAAATTAGGAGTTTGGGATTAATATATACCCAGTACTATATATAAAATAGATAATCAACAAGGACCTATTGTGTATCACAGGAAACTCAATATTTAATAATGACCTATAAGTGAAAAGAATCTGAAAGTTTGCATGGGTGTGGGTGTGTGTATGTATTTGTTGCTGTTTAGTGGCCAAGTTACGTCCGACTCTCATGATCCCATAACTGTAGCCTGCCAGGCTCCTCTGTCCATGGGATTTCCCAGGCAAGAATACTGGAGTGGTGGAGTGGGTATATATAAAGGCTTCATAGTTGGCTCAGCAGTAAAGAATGATGGAGACATGGGTTCAATCCCTGGGTCAGGAAGATCTCCTGGAGAAGTGAATGGCAACCCACTCCAGTATTCTTGCCTGGAAAATCCCATGGGCAGAAGAGCCTGGAGGGCTTCAGTCCATGGGATTGCAAGAGTTAGACATGACCTAGCAACTAAAACCACCACTATATATAAATATATATCACTTTGCTATACATACATGACTAACACATTGTAACTCAACTATACTTGAATGAAAATAAATACTATTATCACACTCAAAAAATTAGAATCAATCATCTGTTTTTCTTCTTATCATCCTGTGACTAACCTCCTGTTCTTGGAAGCTTTGGCCCTTATTTCATTCCTTAGCTCAGGATGGCATATATACTTCATTTTACCTTTCTGTCTCTGAACCTTTCTTGTATGCGAGAATTCTGTGCATATAGAATTAAATTTTATTTTCTCTTGTTAATCTGTCTCAGGTGTGGGGAATTATTGTACCACTTCCCTGAGCACAGAGTAGTTACATAAAATAAATGGAATTCTTCTGCATGAGATATTTGTGCTGCTTTCTTTTTATTTCTAAATATTCATATAAATGAATTTTCACATGTATTTAGAAAATACAAAAGAAATAATTTTGTAGAACCACAAAAATACCTCTTTATCTATTAATGGAGAAAAATGACATTTCAGAAATAGATACACCAGTTTCTTCTTCTTTTTTGGTTTGAAACACCAGAGTTTGTTACCTTTCTATCTAAAATCCTTTAATATCTTTTTATCATAATCAAGATAGAGCCCAATACCTCTGGCCATCCAAGAGGCTTACAATTTCCTTTATAACTAACTTCGTCTGTTTTACTCTCATGGTATTACATAATATCCATGCTTTGCAGTGTTGTTGTGAAAAGTAGAAATAAATAGCTTATGCAAAATTCCCAGTGTAAAGTAGGTATTAAAAAAATACAATGATTTTTAAATACTAAAGGAAAGAAGAAAAATATTAATACATTTACTGGTGTATAGTAGGTGGGAATAAATTCAGGTACCAACTGAAATGGAGAAACAATGTCCCCGAAATGAAAGGAAATAAAGTTACTTTATATACTGATAACATTTTCTAGTTTTGTAGTTGTATAGAGCACCATTTTTATCTTACAAGAGAAATAAGAGCAGTATAATGATGAATATAGTATTGTTCACATAGTCAAGAAATTTTAAATTTATTATATCTTACTTCCTTATAATTAACCAAACAGATAGTCTAATATAAGATCAGAAACCTTATGACTATTGAGTTACTTCCAGTCATTAGAACCGTGGTTGGGATATGTCACTTTATTATTTATTGAATATTTTCTAAGGAACAAGTGATATACTCAGCACTGGGGAAGTCAAGGCTGGCGAAGACAATGTCCTTGATTTAGAAAGGTTCATCAACTAATAAAGATAATAGACCTGTAAGTAATTACAGTAAAATGGGATGGTTGTAAAAATAGCAGAAGTATTTGTCTGAGAATAGAAGGGAAGCTTCACAGAGAACGTGTGCCATAAGGAGCAGGTGAGATGGGAGTCCAAGTGTTTGGAGGAAAGGAGGGTAGTCTGGACATGCAGAATGGCTTTCATGTGTAGACGTGTACAAAAGAGAACTCATAGCCTTATTCAGCCCTTGTGCCCAATGCCATTCCTCTATTTCTAGTGCATTTTTAGCTCCAGAGCTAGGATCATTTTTTGACGTTTGACTAGCTCTGCTATTTTTCAAGCCCACCTCAGGATATATTCATGCTCTTGTTAAATAAAATGTAGTTTAATGGAAATAGGGAAATACTTTCTGTAAAAATATCATTCTACCAAGAAAGCCGACTCAATAATGGACTAAGCATTTCAGCTCTTTTAGTTGAATTTTTCTGTTCAGATTCTATAATATACAGATGATTATTAAAGTAATAACAATTATGGTCACTTAATAGCATTCCATCCCCCTATTTCTTTGGTGAGGCAATTTATTTTCAAATGCATAAGCCGCAAATGGAGAGTTATTATTATGGTAATGGCCTACCTAAAACACAAAACAAATGTAGTCAGGACACATAGAAAAACATTCTTGCAGTGCTATGAAGCAAAGATTTGCACCTCTCTAGATATTAAAAAGGCATGTTCCTTTAACAACATGCCCAGCCATTTATTCCACATGTACCTCCCAGGGTTTCCTGTGTTTTAGCCATTGTGATACAAGGATGGAGATGCGGGGTTCTTGAGTTCAAGACTCTGAGAGAAGAAAACTAAACACTCTATCTTGGAGCTATTTTTTTTTTCTTTGTGTATTTATTTATTTTAATTGGAAGATAATTACTTTACAATATCATGGTGGTTTATGCCATACATTGACATGAATCAGCCACGGGTATACATGTGTCCCTTCATCCTGAAACCCCTCCCACCTTTGTCCCCAACCCCATCCCTGGGCTTTGAGTACCCTGCTTCATGCATTGAACCTGTACTGGTCATCTATTTTACATATGGCAATGTACATATTTCAATGATATTCCCTCAAATTATCTCACCCTCGCCTTCTCCCGTTGAGTTCAAAAGTCTGTTCTTTATACCTGTTTCTCCTTTGCTGCCTTGCATGTAGGATCATCATTACTGTCTTTCTAAATTCGGTACATATGCATTAGTGTACAGTATTTGTCTTTCTCTCTCTGACTTACTTCACTTTGTATAATAGGCTCCAGCTATTTTTCATCAGACTTCTGCAGACAGAGAGCTATGCCTAGAGGACCCACCTACATTTGCCAGGTGAGGGTGGAGAGATGAGTAGGAGTTTGCCAGATTTATGGCTGGGAAGATAGCATCCCAGGCAAAGAAAACATCTGCAGAGACAGAGAGCACAGAGGTAGTCCAGCCCGCAGGTTGGTGGGAGTAGGGGGGAGAGGAGAGCTAAAGGGGAGAAGGGTTTAGAGAATCAAAATGGGAAGTGAAGGTGAAACAAGACAGGTCATTTTTGCAGTTCTGAGGCTGCAAAGCCACAGCTGTAAATTGTGTTCCATTTAGAAACAGGCTTCTTGGAAAACATAATATCCCACTGCTGTGCTTCTATCACATATCTCAAGTTTAAACCTGTCTCTTGAGTTGCTCTTCTCAGTATAATCAAGAAGCAGCTTTTCCCTGCTGTCCCCCAAGACTGTAAGTTTTGAGATGGCAAAGATAGCTCCTCCCTCTAGTAACCAGTACAACATCTGGCTCAAAGTCTGTACTTATTGAATATTTGTGGATTGAATGAAGAAAAGAATTACGGGTTATGACCTCATATCACCACAACTCTGGCAGATATTTTCTGCCTCAACCTCAAGAAAGTGACTTAGCATCTCTGAGCATCATTTTCATCTGGAAAATGTGCTAAACTACTCTTGAAATGTCAGGATTAAATGTGAGAATCTTTTTAATGGTTAATCCATGTTACATCCATCCCTTTGTTTTCATTTGTTTTACTCTGATGTAAAAATCCCAAATACCCGATTAAACAACAGAGCTGAAAAAGCAACCCAAACAACAATCTCTTTGCTACCCTGCTTCTCTCTCAGACTTCAACCACCTTGGTTTATTTTATCACTCTCCAACACTTCAGTGTTAAACATCTGGTAAAAATAATTGACAATGAACTTCTTAAATACCATGCTTCAAATCTTATCATTCCGTCTTTACCTCCAAAATTCTACTTAGAATTTGTTTTTTTTGCTTTTTTTAATTATGATGGGACTCCAAATGTCCTAATCCATTCACCTCTTATCAGAATGTCTAGCAAGAACATCTTTCTCTCTTTTCATATAAATTTTATTTTTATGACACTTTATCCTCCCAGTCTCTTTCTAGTTCATGAGAAACTGGAAGCTTAGTGTTCCCTCGTCTGTCTATTCTTAAATACAGACAATTCTTAAAGCAGCATCCTCACTCTTTCTTCTCTTCTCCTGACTCCATGTACTTTTGGTTTCATAGTTTTGTTCTCATCCTTCAATAAGTTCAGTTCAGTTCAGTCACTCAGTCATGTCCAACTCTTTGCGACCCCATGAATCGCAGCATGCCAGGCCTCCCTGTCCATCACCAACTCCCGGAGTTCACTCAGACTCACGTCCATCGAGTCAGTGATGCCATCCAGCCATCTCATCCTCTGTTGTCCCCTTCTCCTCCTGCTCTCAATCTTTCCCAGCATCAGGGTCTTTTCCAATGAGTCAACTCTTTGCATGAGGTGGCCAAAGTATTGCAGTTTCAGCTTTAGCATCAGTCCTTCCAATGAACACCCAGGACTGATCTCCTTTAGAATGGACTAGTTGGACCTCCTTGCAGTCCAAGGGACTCACAAGAGTCTTCTCCAACACCACAGTTCAAAAGCATCAATTCTTCAGTGCTCAGCCTTCTTCACAGTCCAACTCTCACATCCATACATGACCACTGGAAAAACCACAGCCTTGACTAGACGGCCCTTTGTTGGCAATAATCACTGACAGTTAGTCTTGGCATTACCTGTCCAGCTGCCACTAGGACATCTGTACATCAGGCAGGTTTAAATCATTCTCCTGAAATATGGTGGCTAATTATAGGTCCTTCTCTGCCCATCTTTTCCAATCTGATCTTTCTCCTGTATGCATAAGAAATGCCATTATCTTCTTTTTGGAAACTTTAATCATTTTCTTGTTCCCAATACTTTTTAATTTCCATAAACCATTACTCTATGATTCCTGGAATTTGGGGGCTTCCCAGGTGGCACTAGTGGTAAAGAATCTGCCTGGAATGCAGGAGACTTGCAGGAGACATGGGTTCAATCATTGGGTTGGGAAGATCCCCTGGAGTAGTCAACCCACTCCAGTATTCTTGACTGGAAAATTTCATGGGGAGAGGAGCTTGAAGGCCAACAGACCACGGGGCTGCAAAGAGTCAGCCATGATTGAGTGACCGAGCATAAACAGCCATAGAAACTCTTTCACATCCTTACTGCAAGAACTACTGCCTCCCTCTAGCCTCATTTTCCCTCTGTTTGATAATTAAAAGTTTCCTCATTGTCTTCAATATCTATCTTCTCGAGCTCAGGTTACATTCTATAGCTACAGTTGCTCTGTATTAAGCACAGATATATTCATGTCATATTCACTTGGGCCACTTTTAATTATTCTTGTTATTAAAAAAAGAAAGAAATACAATCAAGGTATTTTATCCCTGGAGCCAAATCTGTGACACCCTTCAGGCAACCTGCTAAAAGTAGAGTAGGAGAAGGCTGGCTTTCTCCTCATCAATCCCCATTTGAAATGTGAGTCACATGGACTGCATTGCTATTCCCAGGGGGTTTCCTTGGCTGACTTGGCTTCTGCTGACTTGGTTTCTGCCCTTTCTTCTACCTGGAATGTCATTAGTCTCAACCTGCTCAACTTCTTTCATTTACCTAGGCTCAAATTCTACCTCTCCCCCATTGTTCCAGTGCCTTGAATGGTATTTCTAACATCGGAAACATTAACCAACTTCTCTTTTCTCAACTTTTAAAAGAGAGTCTTCCTCATCAGTGTGTGTTAAATTCACACCCAGAAATAATTTAGAGTGATGGTTACTTTTCACTCAGTCTGTTATTTTAGGCCTCTGCATTATCATCATCGTTAGAGGGGGACCGTTGACTTTAGGTGTAAGATTAGCTAGAAGGTTTATTACTCCAAATTAGACCTTCTGATGAGATTCTAAATTCTCCCGTATAATTATTGCCAGCAAGAAATGATCCAACGCCATACATTTAATTGCAGGTTTCTTTTTTTTTTTTTTTTGAGGGGGAGGTGGTGGTTGGATGGGGAGTTCGATTCACTGCAGTGAATCAGGTAAACATTATTTAATACCAGGGGATTTAAAGGTTCATCTGTTTCTATTTATTCCTGTAACTTAAAGAGCCCAATTAAATATAATGGGTTAAAGTATTAAAAATCTGTTTGATTATCACCACGTACTCAGTGAGACACTGATTAAAGCTTAGGGAAGAGACAATTCTATTCATAGAGCTGAGACAGAGAGAAAGATCAGAAATGGTTTATAGGCACTTTTCACCTTATATTCTTCAAGGCCTTTAATGAGAGGAAAATTGGAAAGTCTGTTCTACAAAGGCTGGGTTTAAAAAGTGGAAGATGCAGCAGAAGTGCTGTGTTACTACTGAGGATGTGACGGCATTTCTTTTCCAGTTGTGCTAGCTGTGCTCCCTTCTAGCTTGCCCCATCTATGCTCCCTGAGAGGTGTTATCTCCTACAAACACTATTTAAAGCACTATTTTTTTCTTTTCCTTTTTTCCTCCCCATTTGAAATCATTTTAAGCAATAACATCTTCAGTGGAATTAGTTTAAGCAAGATGTCTGTGGAGTGACAGAACAGTATATTGAAAAGAACACTGATTGTACAGTTATAGAGTTTTGGTCTCATATCTTAATTGTACCTCATTCTTTCCTTCCTTTTTTTTTTCCATTCAAGAAATGTTTTCTAAGCTAGCTATGGGACCTTGGCCAAGTTAATTAACCGCACTAAGATTCAGTTTCCTCTCTGTATAATATAGACATAATCATTATGGCTTGCCTCATAGGGTTGTTGTGAAGATCGGAGAATATTATTAAAGTGAAACCACTTGTAAACTTTAAACAGGATGTAAATTCACACATTTTTCCTGACACAAATAGCGCAACAGGGAAGCCTCAAAGGTCTCCCAAAAGTCTCTTGATAGTGCAGTGTTTCACACAGTCCCAGCCAGGAAGTATTTATTCTGGAGTAGGCACACTGGGAGCTGCAGTGATGAAAAGAAGGATTCTGCCATAATTGTTCTCTGAAGGGAAAGGGACAGGAGAGGGGGAGGAGAGGAGGTCTCAGGAGGACAGCAATCCAAGGCAGCACAAGCCAAGAGTCAAACAATCGATGCAGCCAGTAATAAATGAGCTCAGAGGGAGGATAATGTGGGGAAGGCTACAATACTGCCTTCCTGGGCTCCTGTGTTTCTGAAAGGGACACATTTCCACAGGGCTCTCATTGGTAGGTTGGCACAGCCAGCCATTGACTTGGCCTGGGCTGTCTCCCTGGTCTAAGGTACTTCTTCTTACCTTACTGCAAGGTAAGATACAGGAAATAATCATAGTAGAAAATTCTCTGCACTAATAAAGTGAATAAAACACAGTCTGCTAAGAGATCAAGATCAGAAGACTCTGTTTCCCCCTGCATTTATAAAACCCATTCCTCCTCTCTACACTGGGAGAAGGAAATGGCTACCCACTCCAGTATTCTTCCCTGGAGAACCCCAGAGACAGAGAAGCCTGGAGGGCTACATACAGTCCATGGGGTCACAAAGAATCAAACACAACTTAAGACTGAACTCTTCTCTACCCTAATTGCCCTCTGTATCCCCTGCCCTCCTTTATCCTCCTCCTTCCTACATCAGCATTTCTTTGCTTTTGTGTATTCTCTGGCTTGGGATTAAAGAGGAGTGTTAGGTAGAGACAAACATAAATAGTTGTGGGTTCTAGATTTAGACTAGCTTACTTTACAGCTTACTCTTCTAAACTTGCTACAACATATTGAATAATCCTCTTAAACCCCCTGTATCTCTGTTTTACAATAAGCGGGGTAACATTTACTTGGCTGTAAGACAGACAATGCTTCTAGAAAAGGTGCTTAACAAATTGACACACTCCTTCAACTTATAATAGGTACTCAGTAGATATCTCAATAAATATTACTAGTAACTGGTAGCTCTGTTACCCAGACCTTGCTGGGTGGCAGAGAGACAATCCTAAAAGGTTTTACAGTAATATTCTTTTTATATACAAAACTGTTGTACAGCCTCTTTTCATGCATGCTAAGTCACTTCAGTCATGTCTGACTCTTTGTGATCCTATGGACTGTAGGCCACCAGGCTTCCCTGTCTGTGGGATTTCCCAGGCAAGAATACTGGAGTGGCTTGCCATGTCTTCATCCAGGGGATCTTCTGGACCCAGGGATTGAACCCACGTCTCTTAAGTCTCCTGTATTGGCAGGTAGGTTCTTTGCCACTAGCGCCATCTAGGAAGCCCCTAGAACTTACCTCACTTCAAAACTCAAAATTTGAATTTTGTATAGAAAGTCTAAAGCTGACCAGAATATTTCACACGTTTTATACAAAATCAGTAGAAATTTTATGCAGTAAGTTGCATAACTGGATCATTTCTGGATTCCTAGTGTTTTCTTATTATTATTTTAATGGGCAAGAAAAGGAAACCATTTGATTTGATGCATGAAGAATAATGACTCACTTTTTAAAATATTTTCTTTTTCCTTCCTTAACTGCTAGGAAGCTCAGAAGCAAACCGATCAACTTCATAAACTATTACCAAATTCCTAGCTTCCTTTTCCTCCTACAATTTTACACACTTTATTAAAATGTATACTTTGTATAAGTTGCTTTATACACTAGCCCAATATCCTTAAAGGGATCCCCTGTGGATCCTTGGTTATTACTCTCCACTGACAGACCTCTGAAACCCTGAAAAGTTCATTTTATGACTGAAAAGCAGAATGCTGTCATCATAGAAACAGTACAAGCAGCTAATCAGTCTAAATTCAAAGAGCATGTATGTATGCAAATGATGCATTGTTTACATGGAAAGGGATGGTTCTGAAATGATTTACTTTGAATATAATTTAGCCATTTAAACTATAATTTTTTTAACCATTTGACTAACCATACCATATGCCTCTCTAGTTCACAGTAGTCCACAGTGCTGAAACTTCAGATCCTCATCAGAATGTACTTATATCTTTATACATGCTAATTCACTGACAGGAAGCATCATAATTTAAAAGAGCAGTGCCGCACACTGGTCCAGTTCATCTTGCGAACCACAGTGTGGAAGCTAATTTAAGAATTTGGGATTCACTTTCCATCCCCCCTGCACAAATTAATTACATGTGCTGTATTTCTCCCTTAATTCAGTTTTAGCATTTGTGAAATAGACTTTGACATAAGATTAGCTTACAGTTAAATCTTGACTCCAGCACTGATTCCTGGGAGGTTTAAAGCATGTCTCCCAAATTCACTGACACTGTTTCTATCAAACAGTGGTCATGTGGATGAACCATGTTCAAAGAAGATTCTCCAAATTCCAGGTTAACTATCTCCTCAGAGGTCTAGTGGATGAGAGGCAAGCTGTCTCTACCCTGCTGCTGCTGCTGCTGCTAAGTCACTCCAGTCGTGCCCGACTCTGTGCGACCCCATAGATGGCAGCCCACCAGGCTCCACCATCCCTGGGATTCTCCAGGCAAGAACACTGGAGTGGGTTGCCATTTGTGAGTAAATAAATGACTAATGGTATCTTCAGCCATTCGGTTTAAGGTGGTTAGCTGTAGAAGATAGTTGGCTGGAACTATAGAATAATGTTTTTTTTATTGTGTAGAAATAGCTACCATGATGTTATTGGACAACATCAGAAAATTTTCTATAACTTATATAAATGTTAGCAAATTATTTTGTTTAAAATTTAGCCAATTCAAAAATTTGTGAATTCTAAACAGCTTTATCAGTCTTCATAAATAAGATGAATAATAATAGCTATTATCTATTCGATAGCTTTGTACTAGACAGCAAATGGATACATTATAGGTTTTCTAATTTGATTTCATAATAATTCAATAATAATAATGTGAGCTTTATATTGATGAGAAAACTGAAGTTTAGGGAAGTTATATAATAATGCATAGCATGATCTAGATATTAAGAAGAGGTGGCAAGAATATACAGAAGAACTATACAAAAAAGAACTTCATGACCCAGATAATCATGATGATATGATCACTCACCTAGAGCCAGACATCCTGCAATGCAAAGTCAAGTGGGCCTTAGGAAGCATCACTATGAACAAAGCTAGTGGAGGCAATGGAATTTCAGCTGAGCTATTTCAAATCCTAAAAGATAATGCTGTGAAAGTGCTGCATCAATATGCCAAAATTGGGAAAAGTCAGCAGTGGCCACAGGACTGGAAAAGGTCAGTTTTCATTCCAATCCCCAAGAAATGCAATGCCAAAGAATGCTCAAACTACTGCACAATTGCACTCATCTCACACGCTAGTAAAATAATGCTCAAAACTCTCCAAGCCAGGCTTCAGCAATATGTGAACCGTGAACTTCCATGTGTTCAAGCTGGATTTTAAAAAGGCATAGGAAACAGATATCAAATTGTCAACATATGCTGGATCATCAAAAAAGCAAGATATTTCCAGGAAAACATCTATTTCTGCTTTACTGACTATGCCAAAGACTTTGTGTGGATCATGACAAACTGTGGAAATTCTGAAAAGATGGGAATACCAGACCACCTGACCTGCCTCTTGAGAAATCTCTATGCAGGTCAAGAAGCAACAGTTAGAACAGGACATGGAACAACAGACTGGTTCCAAGTTGGGAAAGAAATACATCAAGGCTGTATATTGTACCCTGCTTGTTTAACTTATATGCAGAATAAATCATGAGAAATGCTGGGCTGGATGAAGTACAAGCTGGAATCAAGATTGCCAGGAGAAATATCAATAATCTCAGATATACAAAAGACACCATGCTTATGAGAGAAAGTGAAGAAGAACTAAAGAGCCTCTTGATGAAAGTGAAAGAGGAGAGTGAAAAAGTTGACTTAAAGGTCAACATTCAGAAAACAAAGATCATGGCATATGGTTCCATCAATTCATGGGAAATAGATGGGGAAACAGTGGAAACAGTGACAGACTATTTTTCTGGGCTCCAAAATCATTGCAGATGGTGATTGCAGCCATGAAATTAAAAGGCACTTACTCCTTGGAAGGAAAGCTATGCCCAACCTAGACAGCATATTAAAAAGCAGAGACATTACTTTGCCAACAAATGTCCATCTAGTCAAAGCTATGCTTTTTTCAGTAGTCATGTATGGATGTGAGAGTTGGACTATAAAAAAAGCTGAGAACTGAAGAATTGATGCTTTTGAATTGTGGTGTTGGAGAAGACTCTTGAGAGTCCCTTGGACTGCAAGGAGATCCAACCAGTCCATCCCAAAGGAAATCCGTCCTGAAGATTCATTGGAAGGACTGATGCTGAAGCTGAAACTCCAATACTTTGGCCACCTGTTGCAAAGAACTGACACATTGGAAAAGACCCTGATGCTGGGAAAGATTGAAGGCAGGAGGAGAAGGGGATGACAGAGGATGAGATGGTTGGATGGCATCACCGACTGAATGGACACGAGTTTGAATAAACTCAGGGCGTTGGCAATGGACCAGGGAGGCCTGGCGTGCTGCAGTCCATGGTGTCGCAAATAGTGGGACAGGACTGAGTGACTGAACTAACTGATGATCTAGATATGCACACTGATGGGTTAAGGCTAAAGACATAGTTTCCTTCTGTTTCATGCTATCTTTCATGTATATATTTGAAAATAGAGTAAATTTTCAAATCAATATGAAACAGATACCAAATAGGCCTAGGAAAAAAAAGAAAGAAAAAGACTTTAGTAAAACTCTGTTTGCTTAAGTTAATTAAGTGGTGGAGTAGACAGTGCCTTTTAGACAGAGGGAACAGCAAAACCAAAGGCTCTGAAGCATGATGTGCAAATTCAAGGATACTGCATGTATTTTAGTATTGCTGGGTTCTGAGTTTGGGAAAGGAACTGGTTGAAAAAAGAGACTGGAACAGTAAGCTAAGGGGGGCTTAGAGAACCATGTGTGTCTTTGAAAGGAAACTGGACTCATCCTTGAAGGCTAGAGAACCACTGATTGTTCTGAGGCAGATAAGTGATATGGTAAAAATGCATAACCAACCTCTTAGGTATGTTCACTGTATGCTTAGCAGTGTATTTCAAATTCCAACATTAAGTTGGATCTTTGATTTCTGATGACTGGTTCTTCTACTATTAAGGTTTTTACCTAACAGGTCCTAAGAGCCCCTTGGGGATTATGAAATTACTACAAAGGGCCTAAGATTTCTTATGCCTATAAACTTCACAGCATGAGAGTCATACATAACACTTTCCATGTTGAAATTCCTTTATATCAGTGAAGCTGTTAAACATGGTAGCTTTGTATCATCTGTGCTTTGCAGAATCAAGACAAAGCCTAGATTCATGCCTTGGGGGTTAGATGAACAGGAGGGATAACTATAGGGACCCAAAGACAGTTTCAACCAGCTGAAAGTAACTGAAGAAGCATCAGAGAATACTGCTCTGCAGGAAAAGGCGGCAGCTGCAATGGATAGGAATTTGTGAAGAATGTCCATCTTCCTCAGAAACTACATGAGGGGTCAAACGGACTTCCTAAAATGATTGGGAATACTTGAAGACATTAAGGAAAGTGTACCTGAGAAGCTGGAGGGTTTGAAGTCTTTTGTGCGATCTATATTGATTTTTTTTTTTTTTTTTTTTTGGTATGGTCTTCCTCTGGGTTCTCAGAAACTACTGGAGTGCATAGCTATTCCCTTCTCCAGGAGATCTTCCCAACCCAGAGATCAAACCTGAGTCTCACTCATTGCAGGCAGATTTTTCACAGTCTGAGCCAGCAGGGAAGTCCCAAAATGAAAGCAGTATTAGGTTGCTTAGTCGTGTCTGACTTTCTGCCACCCCATAGACTGTAGCCCACCAGGCTCCTCTGTCCATGGAATTCTCCAAGCAAGAATGCTGGAGTGGGTAGCCATTCCCTTCTCCAGGGGATCTTCCTGATCTAGAGACTGAACACATGTCTCCCACATTGCAGGCAGATTCTTTACCTTCTGAGTTACGAGGGTAGTCCATTATAATTTTTTTTTTTTAATCTAGTCTTCCTCTGGATCCTCAGAAACTACATAAGGGGTCAAATGGACTTCCTAAAATGTTTCGGAATACTTTGAGACAATTAAGGAAAGGGTATCTGAGAAGCTGGAGGGTTTGAAGTCTTTCAAATGACCTGCATTTATTTTTTCACATGTTCTTCCTCTCTTTCAGCTATGAACTCCTCAGTCATAACAAACACAATTGATGTTTCTCTGTACAGGTCCAACTTCTATTGAAGTGTTAAGTGTTCAAAGGTCTTCAAAAAATGTGCTATAAATGAGTGAATCTTCATTTAAAGCCCAAATTTTAATAAAAGTTCTCCCAGGACTACCTTAATATCTAGTTCCCATTTCCTTCAAGTATTTGTGAGAAAATAAATCATTTCAGGTTCTAATTTAATAGTTTTATTGTACTTTGACCAATTTTCCAGTAGTAAATATTTTATAATTATCTGGGTAGTTTATGTCAATATCAAGTGGAGGGTAATCCGTGTATAGATGATTTGGGTTTTGTTGATTTGTTTGTCTTTTTACTTGCTTCTTATTTCAAAATATCTGTATGCACTTTGGCATGAGATACAGCTTATGTCTGGGTTCAAGTGTGAGAGGGAAGGCTTACCTATGCAGACCAAGAAATCTCAACATGAAAGGGAGTTAGGAATAATCTTCTCACAATTATTTCTCCTTTTTAAACATAATTGTAAGCATTAGGAAACTAAAAGCTCTGCTTTTAGTGTAGTGGCTAGAACTCAGCATAAGTTTCATAGAAGTTCTTTTAATTAATGAAATAGGCAGAACTGATCTCTAATACTAAGTTTAGGAGGCATGACATCATACTTTTGCACTACCAATTTAGAGACGAATATGTCAATATTTCTGCTTTATTTATACCTTACAGTTTCATTAAAAAGTAACAAAACCTATCAAAAAGCATTTTCAATAAAGCCAAGAAAATGTTAAAAGGAAAAGAGAAACCATGAATGAGATAAAGGGGGAACTCAAATACTCTAATTCTAGGGGTTGACATCATAATGAGATTAAAAATCACATTTGATACCCTTCTATCCCTTTGCCTATTTTCTTTAACTGTGTATGGATTATATAACATTGTATATTCTCCTTCTTATATATATAGCACTGCATCACAAACATTTAGTCGTGCTATTAAAATTGTTCAGTTAAACATCATTTTGATGGCTTTATAATAAGTGAAAACACTTTAGGATTGAGCCAAGCCATGTGGCTTTCCCTGAGTCTTAGTTCCCTCATTGGCCACCAGGGCCTCATACCACCCACCCATTAATATCTACTTTGCAGGAGAGTCATGAGGATTAACTGAGATTGTGCATAGGGTAAAATGTCCAGCCCAACAACCAACTCATTGCTACAGACTGAATGTTTGTATCCTTCCAAAATTCATATTCTGAAATCCTAAACAGCAAGGCAATGGTATTAGGACGCAGGGTCTTCGAGAGGTGATTAGGTCATAAGGAAGGAGTCCTAATGAATAAAACCAAGGCCCTTCAGGAGACCCCACAGAGCTCTCCAGTCCTTTCCACCGTGGGAGGGCACAGTGAGAAGATGGCTACCTGAGAAGTGAAAAGCAGACTCTCATCAGACACCCAAATTGCTGGTGCCTTGATCTTAGACATTCCAACCTCTAGAATTGTGAGAAATGTTCCTCTTTACAAGCCACACACTGTATGATATTGTGCCATAGCAGCTCAGATGGACTAAGAACCCATGTATTGAGATCTTTGAATTTGGGAAATAAGAGTACTCAAACACAATGCCAGTATTCATCAACTCAAAAAATTCTAAAAAGTAATCTCAAATAACACCCCTAGTGGCTCAGACGGTAAAGCGTCTGTCTACAATGTGGGAGACCTGGGTTCGATCCCTGGGTCGGGAAGATACCCCGGAGAAGGAAATGGCAATCCACTCCAGTACTATTGCCTGGAAAATCCCATGGGCAGAGGAGCCTGGTAGGCTACAGTCCATGGGGTTGCGAAGAGTCGGACACGACTGAGCGACTTCATTTTCACTTTCACCAACAACAAAGATATTTTCAATACAAGTAATGTTTTATCAATAGTGCATAAAATGTGAATAAAGTATATGTAACATGCTTTATCATATTTATCATTCTACAACATACAATTTCAATATAAATATTGCCTGATAAACACAACTTTATTCAAGTACCTAATTCTTAATTCCAAACAAATGGTTGACTTCAGTCTACTACTGTAAAGCAATTCTGAAGGCAAAACCAAGAGATCTGGATATATTAGAATTTTAAATAATTTTATAAGTGCTTAATCTATGATAATAACTTGGCTAAAAGATTTAAGACCTGAATCATAGCCATGACCTTTGTCCCACCGAAAGGTTATGCATCACTCAAATGCCATTATTTTCCCTGCCATGGCTATATTGGAACTATCTTGTGAGGATCAATACTATCACTTTATTATTTAAATAACAAGTATAGAAGTAGCAGCAGTAGCAAAAATAGTAATATTTATCACCAATATAATGCCATCACTTCTTCCAATTGACCTTTACTGAGAGCTTGCTAGATGTTAGGCGCTAGTGTCTACTTTTATATGCATTATCTCATTTAATTTACAGTATGAGATATATTATCATTCTTCTTCACAATTATTATGCTACTTTCCTAGCATAATAATACACTTTAGATGTAACATTAATTAAGTTAGGCTGGAAGCAATACATGGTGTTAGCATCAGATCAGATCAGTCGCTCAGTCGTGTCCGACTCTTTGCGACCCCATGAATCGCAGCACACCAGGCCTCCCTGTCCATCACCAACTCCCGGAGTTCACTGAGACTCATGTCCATTGAGACTCATGTCCATTGAGTCAGTGATGCCATCCAGCCATCTCATCCTCTGCCGTCCCCTTCTCCTCCTGCCCCCAATCCCTTCCAGCATCAGAGTCTTTTCCAATGAGTCAACTCTTCACATGAGGTGGCCAAAGTACTGGAGTTTCAGCTTTAGTATCATTCCTTCCAAAGAGCACCCAGGGCTGATCTCCTTCAGAATGGACTGGTTGGATGGTCTTTATTATATAAATTAAAAATGCAACACTCAGTTAACCTACAATGAAGGAGGTGAGAATATACTATGGAGAAAAGATAGTCTCTTCAATTAGTGGTGTTGGGAAAACTGGACACGTATATGCGAAACTGGCTTCCCAGGTGGCTCAGACAGTAAAGAATCTGCCTGTAATGCAGGGTACCTATATTTGATCTTGGATTGGGAAGATCCCTTGGAGAAGGGAATGGTTACCCACTCCAGTAATCTTGTCTGAATTATTCCATGGACAGAGGAGCCTAGAAGGCTACAACCCATGGAGTCACAAAGAGTCAGACATGACTGAGCAACTGACACTTTTCACTATATGTAAAATAATAAAATTAAAACATTTTCTCACACTGTATACAAAAATAAACTCAAAGTGGATTAAATACCTGAATATAAGACCAGAAAATATGGAACCCCCAGAAGGAAACATAGGCAGAATTCGCTGACATAAATTGTACCAATATTTGTTTTTGGCTCTCCTAAGGCAAAGGAAACTAAACAAGAATTTTAAAAATAAGACCTAATTAAAATTTAAATTTACTGCCCAGCAAAGGAAACCTTTGAAAACAGAGAAAGATAACCTACTGAATGAAGGAAAATGTTTGAAAATTATATGAATGATGATCAGTTAATACCAAAATATGTAAATAGGTCATACAACTTAATATTTTAAAAAAAGAACCCAGTTAAAAACAGTTAAGAGGACCTGAATAGACATCTTTGCAAAGAATACATACAGATGGCCAACAGGCAAATGAAAAGATGCTTAACATCACTAAACATCAGAAAAATGCAAATTAAGACCATCCTGAGATATCACCTCATACCTGTCAGGGTGGATACCATCAAAAAATCTGCAAATACATGTTAGTGAGAATTTGGAGAAAAGGGAATCTCAGTATACTGTTGGTGGGAACATAAATTGGTGCAGACACTATGGAAAAATAATGATTTCTTCCAAAAACTAAAAACAGATATACCAAATGATCCAACAATTCCTCTCTTGGAAATATATACCTGAAGAATGAAAACACAAATTCAAAAAGATACATGCACACAATGTTCATAGCAGCATTATTTACAATTTCTGAGATAAGGAAGCAATTTAAACGCCCATCAAAAGATGAATGGAAAAGAAGATATGGTATTATACATACAATGGCATATTACTCACTCACAAAAAAGGATTTTTTTTTCCATCTGCACCACTATGAATAGCCCTGTAGGGTATTAAGATTTGTGAAATATATCAGACAGAGAAAGACAGATATTGTATTTTATCACTTATATGTAGAATCTGAAAAATAAAGAAATACAAGAAAAGAGAAAAAGACTCAAAGATACAGAGAATAAATTAAGAGATACCAATGGGAGAGGCAGGAAATACTAGGGGTAGGAGATTAGGAGGCACAAACTGTGCATTTTATACTCTGTAAGCATAAAATAAACTTAGGGATGTGTTGTGAGACATGGGCATTATGCTCAATGGTTTATAATAACTTTGAATGGAATATAACCTATACAAATATTGAATCACTATGTTGCACACCTGAAGCTAATATAATATTGTAAATCAACTATAGTTCAATAAAAAAGGAGAATAAAGTACACAGGAAAATGAAGCTAGGAGAAAATATGACTTTCAAATCAAATAAAGTATCATCTCTGTCTTTGATCTCTCCCATGCAAAGACAGACGAGGTGACACTCCTTAGTACTCCAACTATGGTTCCCAGACTTAGCAAATAAAAATGTAGGGTGTCCAGTTAAATTTAAATTTCAGATTAGCAATGCACTTTTTTTTTTAGTATATGTACCAATTATTTCATGGGACACTTTCATGCTTAAAATTATGTATCATTTATCAGAGGTCAAATTTGATCAGATATCCTGGCAATTCTATTTCTAACAATATCTTAGGGTTGTAGCATATTTAAAATTTTAAAGTATCAACTTTGAAGGCAGAGTCAAATTCCAGCTCTGATACTTCCTTGCTTATAAAAAAGCAGGTTTACCTCTCTGAGTTTCACATTTAATAAACTAGAGATAATAATCGTACCTATCTGCAAACTGTTGGAGAAAAGTAAATGAGTTAAAAAAAATATAACTCACTAGCAGAGGACTTCTAACATCAAACTGTAATTGTCTATTTATCTTTCTTTCTCATAGACTAAGAGATATCTGAGAACAAAATGAGGCTTCCCAGGTGACTCTAGTGGTAAAGAACCCAGCTGCCAATGCAGGAGACATAAGAGTTGCAGGTTCAATCCCTGGGTCGGGAAGATCCCCTGGAGAAGGAAATGGCAATCAGCTTCAGTATTCTTACCTGGAAAATCCCATGGACAGAGGAGCCTGGAGGGTTATGATCCAGAGGGTTGCAAAGAGTCAGATATGACTGAAACGGCTGGACTTAGCATGCACACAGGAGAACAAAATAAGTCTTTTCTTTAACACGCATCTAACATTATAGCATTGTTCTTGACACATGGTATATACTCAGCAAATACATGTTGAATACATGAATCTTTAGTAGATTTCTCAGTCCCCCTGAAATATGATTTATATTACTTTGTTCCACAGCATGACCTTCATTAAAAATTAAAAAAAAGTAAAGCCCATTACTGTCCTTATCAGAAATCATCTAAGAAATATCCTACTAGCAGACGTTAGGTAAATTTACCATTCTATTGTCTTCCGAGGCTCACTTTTCTTGCCTTTGAAATTTGGGAGACATAATACGGGAATCCTTGCTTCACAGACTAGACTAAAATCCCTCAAGTGCCAAGGTAAGACTCAGAGTGGATGGTTTCTCTGAAATGGCCTGTTCTGAATATTATTTTCTGTTCTTGTTGCTCCTTTGCTTATGATGGCGATAGTTTCTGCACCTTTTCCTTCTTAAACTAGATAGTTAGGTAATGCCATGCTCCAAAACACAATTTTCATGGACTCCACTCTTACATCCTGTTCTGGGTCAAGCTTTTTCAATTTTATTTTCTTAACCATCTTCCATCTACCAACTATCTAAAGTCTAATTGCAGTGAAACTGAAGTAGGGATTATTAGCCATGGTTCTAACCTAGTACTGTTTCACTCTCCTTCCCATATGCCTAGAGCATTTTCTAAGGTTGCAAAAGCCTCACAGAAGACTTGACAGTTACTCTAATTAGAAGCAATTCTGTTTATTCACTTGTTTCTCATTCTCATTTCAATATCTGCTTGGGGAAAAAAAAAAAACAGGAAAATAAAACTGGAAACGAGTTTGTGGTTCCTGTTTTTTATACTTTTGTATAATAGAAGGTGTCCTGCTGACTAAAACTCTCATTTATTACTACCATGGTGTTTAGGTGGTTTAGTCACTCAGTCATGTCCAACTCTGTGGCCCCATGGACTGAAGTCCACCAGGCTCCTCTGTCCATGGGATTTCTTAGGCAAGAATACTGGAGTGGGTTGCCATTTCCTTCTCCAGGGGATCTTCTTGACTCAGGAATTGAACTCGGGTCTCCAGCATTGCAGGCAGATTGTTTACCTACTGAACCAGCTATGAGGAGCCAAAATGTTTATAAATGGTCTCTAAATGTTATGTTCTCATAATACCTGCTGTGTGAGTATTTTTCCTCATTTTATGTGTAAGAGAAGAGTCAGATAGTTGAGGTAACTTACCCCCAAAACACAGTCCTGGTAAGCGTCTAAGAGATAGACTCAAAATACACATCTGTTATTTGAGAGTCCGATTTATTTGACCCTATGAGATTTTAAGGACAGTATTATTGTTTAAGGAAAGCCCTGAGTCCAACTCCATGTTCTGTTGTTGGTTTCTTGAAGGCACTGGGTCAACACAATTGATTTCATTCATTTTAGTTCAGTTATGCATTTCCTAAATACCTGCTTCATATAAGGATCTGCATAGAAATAAAAGTTGAAAATGAAATGGTTTAAGTTCTTATTGAATTGAGAAGGTGAAAGAGGAGATTACACACACACACACACACACACACACAGATCTTCACTACAAAATAAGATAGGACAGGTCCTGTAAAATAGACATACACAAATAGAGATAGAAACAGAGGAGAAAGAGAAATTTTTTACAGGGAGAAAGAGGAAGAAAGAGAATTTGGGCAAGACATTCCCCAAAAAAGGTGGTTTATCTTAAAGCTTTAGAGACAGAGTTCTTGGATTATTAATAGAGGAATGCAAATTTTAGTTCTACCAACAAACACAAAGATATAATGACCATCGGCAACAGTTTTGACCACTGGCAGCCTTGGTTTCCTCAACTTCAGGCGGAGATAATAATATTTACTTCCACCTAGTAGGAGGGTTCTGTTGTGAGAAGCAGATTCCTTAGATAGCATATATCAACCGAGTACATCTCCTGTATGCTCTCAAGAATGTGTGCACTCAATAAAGACTAAAATGTAAAATGAAAGAATTTGCATTTTAGATAAATAGAATATAGAATGAGAGGGAAGATTCTAAGTCTTCATAGATGAGGGGACAGAAAACATGGGAGGGATACATTTTTGGAGAAGTATATAATTGACAGGAGGATGTAAACTGTCCAGAAAGAAAGGGATTATGATTCTGAGTGTTAGGTTGGTGATATGAGAATAATCCAAGGGAGGAGTAACAAGGCAGACACGATATGGGAACAGGACACCGAGCTGGAGGGGAGATGGTCGAAGGGAGACCAGCAGATCTTGGCAACTACAGAGCTGTGGTCTGGAAAGGGAAGAGATTAAATATAGTCTCATTCATGCTTTCACCACCCCTGTAACAGAGAGCTTGATAATGCCCTTCACCGAAATAAAGAGGAAAAAAAAAAAAAAAGAGGTGATGATTTTCAAGAAGAAAATCTTCAGTTTAGGACAAAGGAAACTTTAGTACATGAGTGTGGAGTTGGAGAAGGAAGTTAAATACATCAATAATCAGTTCAGTGCAGTTCAGTTCAGTCGCTCAGTCATGTCCGACTCTTTGCGACCCCCTGAATCGCAGCACGCCAGGCCTCCTTGTCCACCACAGACTCCCAGAGTTCACCCAAACTCATGTGCATCGAGTCAGAGATGCCATCTAGCCATCTCATCCTCTGTTGTTCCCTTCTCCTCCTGCCCCCAATCCTCCCAGCATCAGGGTCTTTTCCAATGAGTCAACTCTTCGCATAAGGTGGCCAATGTAATGGGGTTTCAGCCTCAGCATCAGGCCTTCCAATGAACACCCAGGACTGGTCTCCTTTAGGATGACTAGTTGGATCTCCATGCAGTCCAAGAGATTCTCAAGAGTCTTCTCCAATACACAGTTCAAAAGCATCAATTCTTTGGCATTCAGTTTTCTTCACAGTCTGACTCTCACATCCATACATGGCCACTGGAAAAATGATAGCCTTGACTAGACAGATCTTTGTTGGCAAAGTACTGTCTCTGCTTTTCAATAAGCTATCTAGGTTGGTCATAACTTTCCTTCAAAGGAGGAAGCCTCTTTTAATTTCATGGCTGCAGTCACCATCTGCAGTGATTTTGGAGCCCAAAAAAATAAAGTCTGACACTGTTTCCATTGTTTCCCCATCTATTTCCCATGAAGTGATGGGACCGGATGCCATGATCTTTGTTTTCTGAATGTTGAGCTTTAAGCCAACTTTTTCAATCTCCACTTTCACTTTCATCAAGAGGCTTTTTAGTTCCTCTTCACTTTCTGACATAAGGGTGGTGTCATCTGCATATCTGAGGTTATTGATATTTCTCCCGGCAATCTTGATTCCAGCTTGTGCTTCTTCCAGCCCAGCATTTCTCATGATGTACTCTGCATATAACTTAAATAAGCAGCGTGACAATATACAGCCTTGATATACTCCTTTTCCTATTTGGAACCAGTCTGTTGTTCTATGTCCAGTTCTAACTGTTGCTTCCTGACCTGCATATAGGTTTCCCAAGAGGCAGGTCAGGTGGTCTGGTATTCCCATCTCTTTCAGAATTTTTCACAGTTTATTGTGATCCACACAGTCAAAGGCTTTGGCATAGTCAATAAAACAGAAATAGATGTTTTTCTGGGATTCTCTTGCTTTTTCCATGATCCAGCAGATGTTGGCAATTTGATCTCTGGTTCCTCTGCCTTTTCTAAAACCAGTTTGAACATCTGGAAGTTCACAGTTCACGTATTGCTGAAGTCTAGCTTGGAGAATTTTGAGCATTACTTTACTAGCGTGTGAGATGAGTGCAATTGTGTGGTGGTTTGAGCATTCTTTGGCATTGCCTTTCTTTAGGATTGGAATGAAACTGACCTTTTCCCGTCCTGTGGCCACTGCTGAGTTTTCCAAATTTGTTGGCATATTGAGTACAGCACTTTCACAGCATCATCTATCAGGATTTGAAATAGCTCAACTGGAATTCCATCACTTCCTCTAGCTTTGTTTATAATGATGTTTTCTAAGGCCCCCTTGACTTCACATTCCAGGATGTCTGGCTCTAGGTGAGTGATCACACAATTGTGATTATCTGTGTCATGAAGATCTTTTTTGTACAGTTCTTCTGTGTATTCTTGCCACCTCTTCTTAATATCTTCTGCTTCTGTTAGGTCCATACCATTTCTGTCCTTTATCAAGCCCATCTTTGCATGAAATGTTCCCTTGGTATCTCTAATTTTCTTGAAGAGTTCTCTAGAGTAATTCTAAGAGTGGAGTGAGTGTTCACACTGGTCTAAATTCTATACTTTTTCTTATATAATCCTTACCACATGCTTTGTCATAAAAATTATAATTTTCATTTTCCAAATGAGAAAATCAAGGTTACTGAGGCTTAAGTAACATCTAGAATCATGAAGCTACTCTGTGAACAGCAAGAATTCAAGCCTGGATGTTATTTCAACACCCATTATTTTATCTGCTACATGGTACTGTCTCCAAACCAGTCTGAATAAATGGCATCGATTGTAACCAGCTTAGTGTGCCACAGTAAGTAACAAACTGGATAAGGATATATAGTGATGCCTGCAGTATGTTGTAAATTAGTGTAAACACATTAGTTACTGTTTTACTAGTGGGAGTTTTGATAATCATAGAGGTTAATCTCTACTGAACAGCCCACATTTCCCCATTCAATCTCCATAAGGATCAGCTCATTTTTTCAACAGTTAAGCTCTTAAATAGTCATGACTTGACTCTGCAAGGATCTGAACCAGGAAAGAAGCTTTTGTAAGGCTGTGGAGTATAAGACAAGAGAAGATTATAGAATAAAAATGCTTGACATCCCCACATAAGGATGGAAAGTATGGTATCAACCTGGTTAGACCTGTCTTCTCTTGCACTGAGAATATCAGATTTACATGTCAGATGATACACTTACGAAGGCCATTGTCAGGCTCCCTTAATCTGAAAGAACTAGAAATTCAGCTTTTCTAAAGGGGACCATGGCAAATCTTTTAGCTATCCAGAACTAGTTCTTTCTAGACAGATGCCATATATATCTATATCTATATCTATACCTATATATGTGTGCATCTATATATACATAGACACATATATATGCACACACACATATACCTATAGACATACACACACATATATATGCTGTGTATACATATATATATACACACACATACAGAGACACACATATATATCTATAAATATATTTATTTATATATATATATATATATACACACACACAGACACATACATGGCATAGAAAGGACTTCATGCATGAATGAATCAAACCAAACACAGATAAACTCTCAATGTATACTTTGAACAGAAATGAATCTGCTTTGGGGAAAAAAAATACACAAACACAATATTGTCAGGGAGTTAAAATGAACATCTAATTCATTCACCCACAATTATTTAGCAAGAGTTAATTGGATGTTTACTATGTTTCAGACATTGCACCAAGTTCTTTTACAAATATTATGATGGATTATAACAAAACCCAGACAAGTTGAATGTTATCTTACTTTTACAGGTGAGGAGAAAAGTTTGGCAGGCTTTTCCAAAATCACATAGAGCAAGTGTTAGAATATGATTTAAATCTAGGACTGTTTGATTTCCACTCTAGAACTAAGTACTAATGATGAAAAATGAACAAGACAAGATCTTTATTTTCAAGTAAAAACACAGACTAGCTGAAGAGTCTGATTCATAGAAAGATATATTGCAGTGAAATGGAAATAAAATATAAGGTGTAACAATTGAGTTCACTTGGAGGAGACTTTACACAAAAGCTCAATTGTGATGGTGTAGTAGGATCTTGTCAGACAGAAGGAAGGAGAATGTATTATTATTTCAGTCAAAAATGACGCAGATGCCAAGGCACGTTACCTTGAAGCATACCTACTGATGATATGGAGACTTTCATTTTTCTTTATGCAATAGGAACAGAGATTGAAAGCAGGTGAGAGGCTACAAATAAACTGGACTGTCAAACCAAAGTTCTAAATATTATCTTGGTGATGAGCAGAGAAAATAAGGAAGTTGAAGTGTATGAATTCCAGAATTCTTAAACTGTATGGCTGTAAAAGGAGGTATGGCTTAAAAGTTGACTGCTTAGAGGAAATACAGAAATATGCTGATTCTCCTTTTTAGTTTCCAAGACTGACATGAGTAAATGTAAAACCATCACACAAAGATGCATTAGTAAAAATGTCACTGCCTTTCCAGACAATTAGGGAAAGGAAGCAAGAGATATTTTTAGTTTCTGATTGTACTAGAACAACTATGAAGCAATTTGGTTCTCTAGTCTCACTACTTCATGGACCCATAGCAGCCCCCACTTTTAGCTATCCCCTCAAAGATGATGCACTTTCAATGCTGAAACTATGGCTAAGAACTTGGTCTCATTCTAAGTTAACAAACTGAATGAGTGGATTTTAATCCACAGTGTAGCTGTCTCAGGAAAGCTTCCAAGGCAAAGTAATCTTCATTAATAAAAAGGAAACTATGGTAACTAAACATAGAAAAATGAAAACATGTAAGCAGGAATCCAAAAGGTACTTATCATTGATGATGGTTGGCATATAGATGCAGGATACTTACAGCAGATCCTAGAGTTTATTCAAATACCATAAAAAGTATGTCCTCTGGTTTGAAAGAGCTCTTGTCCACATTGTAGTATCATCACATGAGCTCTCATAGAATTAGAAATGTGCTTAGTATGTCCTTGGAAGATAGTCTGCTAATTCAGTGACATTCAATTGAAATAATGAAGGTGAATAAAAGAAAAAAAATTCAAAAGAACAAATTTGAGAAGTTAGAAAAAAACTAGAGCACCAATGAATAGTAATTTTAAACAGACAATAGTTTTCCATGGTCAAATGCTGTATAGACTAGAACACCTTAATTCTCCAGTTAATAGCCAATACAAAAGAAAGATAAAATATTGAATTTTAATATATAAAACTGTAAAAGCAATGAGTCTAGAATTTGTAGAAAAATGTTTACTGTCTATATAAAGTCATCATTTCTCTTGGCTGTATCAAGCTGCCTCTTTTTTTCAAAAACATAAATAATTAATAACATTCAAACGTCATCTCTCTAGCAAAAAAAAAAAAAAAAAAAACCTATTTTTAATGCTAACCAATCTAAGTGAGCAAAAAATACTCTGTTGGGTTAGAAGAAAGAGACTCCTGGGGAGGAATGGAATTGAGATTCCTGTTATGTTTTCTGTAAGCTAATGCTTCTCAACCTATGGAAATGACATCTTAGAGTCATGGAATCCGGCATTTACTCTGTTCTTGATTAAAACACATTTCAATTATCTGAATGTCTATTCACCAATTACACTGAGTTCTGCATTAATAGTGGACTTCCCTGATGGCTCAGAAGGTAAAGCCTCTGTCTACAATGCGAGAGACCTGGGTTCAATCCCTAGGTTGGGAAGATTCCCTGGAGAAGGAAATGGCAACCCACTCCAGTACTCTTGCCTTGAAAATCCCGTGGATGGAGGAGCTTGGTGCAGGCTACTGTCCATGGGGTTGCAAAGAGTCGGGCATGACTGAGCGACTTCACTTTCACTTTCTGCATTAATAGCAAGACTGGCATTACCATCTTAGCATCTCTGGTGCTGTCGAAGCCTGTCTCATCCTGAAGTTGGAGCATATAGGCATGGCAAGGCCTGTACCACAACCACCCCACTACCCCAAGATATATTACTCTTCAGATTGAATGAGCCTTTCATCTCTTCTGTCTATGGTACTGTGCTATATAGGTTCAAATGTTATATAGCTCTGAATGTACATTCAGCTTGGGAGTACTCTAGTACCTGATGTTAAAAAAACAAAACAAAACAAAAAAAAACATCTATACAAGATACAAGAAACCAAAATTCATAGACATTCTGGATGCAGTGAGTTCAACACAAGCTCATTTACAAACAAATCTCATATGCCAGCAAATTAAAACTCTTTATTTCTTGAAAAGGATATTTACAAATTTATATGTGAGTTCTTAAAATTAGCCATTAAGACTTTGGGAATATGGACTCTATTGCTGTGGCCTTTATATAGGCCTATTAATTCCTTCTTTTCCAGCTTAAGATGCTTTATTTTAATTCTTTTTCTAACTATGCCACAAGAATATTGGAAAGAGTATAGGTTCTAGGTACAGACAAATTACCATTGAGTAGCAAAATAAACACTACCAACTTAGTTTGCTAACCCGTGCCTCACTTTCCCCACCTGTAACCTAAAGAATGTGGTGTTGGAAAAATATCTTGAGAGTCCCTCAAACAGCAAGGAGATCAAACCAGTCCATTCCAAAGGAAATCAGCCCTGAATATTCATTGGAAGGACTGATGCTGAAGCTGAAACTCCAATACTTTGGCCACCTGATGCAAAGAGCTGACTTTTTCATCTTTGGAAAAGACCCTGATGCTGGGAAAGATTGAAGGCAGGAGGAGAAGGGGATGACAGAGGATGAGATGGATGGATAATGTCATACTCAATGGACATGAGTTTGACCAAAACTCCAGGAGATAGTGAAGGATAGTGAAGGCTGGGGTGTTGCAGTCTGTAAGACTGCAAAGAGTTGGACACAACTTGGCAACTGAACAACAAAATCTAGTGAAAAGGATACTGTCCACATATATTGTTATGTATGTTAACTTCAGTTCAGTCACTTAGTCGTGTCCAACCCTTTGCGACCCCATGAATCGCAGCACGCCAGTCCTCCCTGTCCATCATCAACTCCAGTAATTCACCCAAACTCATGTGTATTGAGTCGGTGATGCCATCCAGCCATCTCATCCTCTGTCCTCCCCTTCTTCTCCTGCTCCCAATCCCTCCCAGCATCAGGGTCTTTTCCAATGAGTCAACTCTTTGCATGAGGTGGCCAAAGTATTGGAGTTTCAGCCTCAGCATGAGTCCTTCCAATGAACACCCAGGACTGATCTCCTTTAGGATGGACAGGTTGGATCTCCTTGCAGTCCAAGGGACTCTCAAGAGTCTTCTCCAATACCACAGTTCAAAAGCATCAATTCTTTGGTGCTCAGCTTTCTTCACTGTTCAACTCTTACATCCATACATGACCACTGGAAAAGCCATAGCCTTGACTAGATGGACCTTTGTTGGCAAAGTAATGTCTTTGCTTTTGAATATGCTATCTAGGTTGGTCATAACTTTCCTTCCAAGGAGTAAGCATCTTTTAATTTCATGGCTGCAGTCACCATCTGTAGTGATTTTGGAGCCCAAAAAATAAAGTCTGACACCGTTTCCACTGTTTCCCCATCTATTTCTCATGAAGTGATTGGACCAGATGCCATGATCTTAGTTTTCTGTATGTTAACTTACCTTCTACCTGATCATTGCTTATTTAATGTTAGTTTTCATTTCAGTGCTAAAACATAGTATTTTTCTACTATCTGAACCCAGATTTGCTAAGGTCTCTAAAAGAAATTTATGGATGTTAGGAGCTTGTCTATAGAACTTGCCAATAAATCCAAATAATGTGAAACGGTAGGAAAAAAACATAGACTCACAAAATCAGACAAATCTAGATGAGCACTCTGCCCTCTCTCGATTTCTTAGCTATATGACTGTTAACATGCTTTTTAGCCTTTCAAACATTTAGCTTTCTTATCTCTAAAATAAGTAGTATAACACCATTTAAGTTTACTTCAGGCATTAAATGAAAGAGCAAACAAAGAAATGTCTAAGATTGTTAGTCTCTATCATTTTATGGCTTTCAAAAACAGCATAATTTTATAACTAGAGTAGATGCTACATAAGAAAATCTTTCTTAAGTTTAATGCTAGAAATTGAACTTAAGGAAATTTACAGGGATGTCCCAGAAGTTGATGAGATTTACTGGAAATGATTGTAGCTCTGCTGTATGTATTTGGGCAGTGTTACAGACTCAGAAGGCATTAAAGAACCCACAAACAGAAACAGATACAACATTCCAGGATTCCAGGGTTCATGCAACCCAACCATCAAACGTATTCTGAGAGTAAGGCTGTTCATCCCTGTTGAGTTTGGCAGAGGAACAGAGAATTTGTGAGATATCAGTGCCATAGAATTAGAGTCTAAAACCTGGAATTAAGTCAACAATGGTATTTAGTTTTTTCCCTTTGTACTGAACTCTATACTTGCACTGGAGATGAGACTATTATGATGTCTGTTTTGTTCCAAATCCCAAAAGAGATTTCTGGGAAAAAATAGATTTCAGGGACGTGGACAATGACTGGAAGACCGCAACTTGCGTGGAAACTTTCCCCTTAATGCTAAGTGCCTGCTTTTTCCAGCCATCCGCGTGTACCTTGCCAGGTTTTCCTTCTTCCTTTCCTTTATTGTGACATTTAACAACTGATTTCCATCAGATCAGTACTGGTGGATCTAGATTACATCACCCCGTGTAACACCTTCAATATTTTTATTAGCATGCATCCTAATCCCCTTTCTGAAGGAGACCAGCCCTGGGATTTCTTTGGAAGGAATGATGCTAAAGCTGAAACTCCAGTACTTTGGCCACCTCATGTGAAGAGTTGACTCATTGGAAAAGACTCTGATGCTGGGAGGGATTGGGGGAAAGAGGAGAAGGGGATGACAGAAGATGATATGGCTGGATGGCATCACCGACTTGATGGACGTGAGTCTGAGTGAACTCCAGGAGCTGGTGATGGACAGGGAGGCCTGGTGTGCTGCGATTCATGGGGTCGCAAAGAGTCGGACACGACTGAGCAACTGAACTTAACTGAACTGAATCCCCTTTTACTGAAAATAATATAAGTGAAAGTGAAAGTCGTTCAGTTGTGTCCAATCCTTTGGCACCTCATGGACTATACAGTCCATGAAATTCTTCAGGCCAAAATACTGGAGTGGGTAGCTTGTCCCTTTTCCAGGGGATCATCCCAACCCAGGGATCGAACCCAGGTTTCCTGCATTACAGTTGAAATCCTTACCAGCAGAGCCATAAGGGAAGCTCAAGAATACTGGAGTGGTTAGCCTATCCCTTCTCCAGCAGATCTTCCCGACCCAGAAATTGAACCAGGGTCTCCTGCATTGCAGGTGTATTCTTTACCAACTGAGCTATCAGAGAAGCCAAATAATTTATATAAGAGCTTGGTAATGCTGTGAGCAACTGCTTTGAGTAAATACAACATAGGGATAATCTCCAAAATAAAATATTTTATTATTTTACAATACCTCACATTTTAGTGGCTTCATTGAGGTACAATTAATATACAATTCACTCCCTTAAAGGGTACGATTAAATGGTGTTAGTTCATTCACAGAATTGTGCAACCATCACCATCATCAATTTAAAATATTTACTTCACCCTCTTCCTTCCCATAAAAATGCCCATTAGCCGTTACTCTGTCTTCCAATCCCCCTCTGCTGCTGCTGCTGCTAAGTCGCATCAGTTGTGTCTGACTCTGTGCGATCCCATAGACAGCAGCCCATCAGGCTCCACTGTCCCTGGGATTCTCCAGGCAAGAACACTGGAGTGGGTTGCCATTTCCTTCTCCTATGCATGAAAGTGAAAAGTGAAAGTGAAGTCTCTCAGTCGTGTCCGACTCTTAGCGACCCCATGGACTGCAGCCTACCAAGCTCCTTCGTCCATGGAATTTTCTAGGCAAGAGTACTGGAGTGGGGTGTCATTGCCTTCTCTGAATCCCCCACTAGGCAATCACTAATCTACTTTCTGTCTATGAATTTGCCTATTACATACTTTTCATAGAAAAGGAATAATATACTATCCAGTCTTTTTAAACTGACTTATTTCAAGGTACATCCCATTGTATTATATATCTGCATTACATTATTTTTGTTGACAAATATCCTATTCTGTTGATATACCACATTTCATTTATCCCTTAATCAGTTGAAGAGCAGCTGAGATTGTTTCCATTCTTTTTGATATAACGAATAATGTGTCTAAATTTTTCAGTGGACATATGTTTTTATTTCTCCTGAGTATGTACTTTGGAGTTTAATTGTCTAGTACCTCTATGTTGAACATTTTGAGGAATGGCAAAACTATTTTTGAATTTCTTTTGCAAGCCAATATTTTATTTTTGATGGGCAAAGATATTAGTTTTATGGTCTCAATTAATTATATTTTCTATTGTTATTAGGGAAAAGTGGCTCAGAGGGATCAAGGGCCAGCAAAGCCACATAATGAGTTAGTAAGGAAGCCATGTCCAAAGTTCGAATCCATTCTGCGACCTCCAGGCTTACATTCTTCCCCCCATACTTCTCTGGACAAGTTACACTGCACTATGTGATACTGTGGCCTTTGTCATTTCATCTTCTCCTTGTCCAGAGCCCCACCCGAACTATGTGAATAAAAGAAATTAGTCTGATACAGCAATTATGCAGGAAAGAGGACAGGATAGTGAAGTTCTGAGTATTGAAGCAATAAACTGAAATGGTATTTCTCTCAAATTCCATCTGAGAGAAAAGCAAAACAGAACCTCTGAGATACAGTGAATGAAAGTCAAATTTGTAGCTTTTTGTGATAAATTTGAATACCTATGGTGTGTCTTACAGAATTTTGAGAGAAAGAAGGAATAGTCAAGGTAAGGTGCACTTAATCCTAAAGGAAATAGACCCTGAATATTCTCTGGAAAGACTGCTGCTGAAGCTGAAGCTCCAATACTTGGTCACCTGATGCAAAGAGCCTATTCATCGGAAACGACCTTGATACTGGGAAAGATTGAGGGCAAGAGGAGAAGGGGACACTAGAGAATGAGATGGTTGGATGGCATCATTGACTCAATAAACATGAGTTTAAGCAAATTCTGGGAGATAGTGAAGGACAGGGAAGCCTGGCATGCTGCAGTCTATGGGGTCGAAAAGAGTCAGACCGGACTGAACGACTGAACAAGAAGTTGCTGCTCTCAAGTTTCTGTGTGCATGACTACAACCTGGAGCTAATGGTTAAAACTTTACATCTTTGACACCTATTTCACTCCCCAGGGATTCTTACTAAGCTTGTGTGGGGTGGGGCCTGGACAGCTGAGCCATAAACAGGTACACAAGGGAAAGCCGAGAGCAGAAGGTCTATAGACACTGTTTTGACAACACTGGTACAGACTGAGCTTTAAAATTAATTAAGGAAAATTAGAATCTTACCACTGCCTGTGCAGTGCTGGGTAATTTCCTAGGGTCAGTGTGTTCATCTATTACATGGGACTAAAACCAGCCCCTTCACAGTGCTTCCATGAAGATGCAATAATACAAAAGATCCATCTCTAACTAATGTTGCCTTCCTCTTTGCTTCCCCAAACCAAAGTCATAAGGGACTGGTAAACATAATGACTTGTACAACTGATGCATAAACAAGCGTTGCTTTGTTTCACCATCTCTCCTTGAGGCCACCTCTTCCGCCCTCCAGCAATGTCTCTATTGTGAGCTTCCTGCCTCAACACATGAGAAATACGAAAACACTCTCTTTTGACTGAACCAGTTGCAGCTGCAAACATGACGGCAGAAACAAGGTACTATATATGCCCAATGTTGATTAGCATCACCACAACTCATTATTCTGATCAGCCAGAAGCAATTTACAATCATTTTGAAGCAAGTGCACATCATTTTCATAATTGACTTGCAAGAGCTTTGACACAACAACTTGTTGTAGCTGTCAATCACTGTCAAAGGATACAGAAGAAGGAAGCTCTTTTGGAAAGAGGAAAAGTACAGTGCCTGTCCATAGTGGGCAGCTATGATTCCTTTTCCAGGTTGCTATTTTCTGGGCCTTAGGACAGAATCTCTTCCAGATGGAGAAAAGAACCAAAATGTCATTGTGTGAAACACAATAATGCTAAAATTCTTAAAGAAACCTGGAATAAAACTAACAATTTTGAGTCATATGGAAGCCCTCTCAGAGCCCAGGGTTTTAAATTTTTCTGTAACTGTTTATAACACTGCTAGCTACAGTGAAAAGAGTTGACTTCCAAATTCAGTCTCTAAAAGAATGCATATTTTTGGATAACCTCAAATATACCTTACAGCATCTATGCAGTAGATGGATCTAGATGGATATATAAACAGATATTTCCATCTTTTCCCAACCAAATAGATGTAAAATATTTATTTACAACTTGTATACTTAATACTTATTTAAATAATTATAAATGGGAACATCACCTAATTTTTATCTCCATAATACCAAGAAAGTAAAGAGTACAAGAATTAAGTAAGTAAATGGCCTTGAAAAAATATCAATCAAAAATGAAAGAGAAAATCAAAACAGGAAACAACTGGTATTAAATGCTGATTCTCAAATTTATGACTATTTTGGCTCTTGGTAAAGTGAAATTAATAACATTTTCATGCATACTATTAGACACTGAGTGCAAAAGAACTTCAAAATGTAGAAACTTGGGAACACAGTACAGTATATATATATATAAACAGGACTCTTGATGACAAGTTGGATTGTATTCTACTTCTGCCAAAATTGAGCAGTGAAGATTAAATCACCTATTGATGCATATAATATGCAGTATTATATATGACCCATATGATGCATATGACAACACATATGATGTGCATAGGGTTATTTTCATGCAATCAATGCACAAAAATAATATTTGCTATATTTATCTGGGGGGGTACCTTTCACATGAGCTAGTAGGAAAGAGAATCAAGGATGTTTAGAATGTCTTGGGCTGCATGGTAGACCAGTCTCAGTGTCAAAGATGTTCAAGGTGGCAGTGATCATCCAAGCTGAGCCTTTTTTCATTTCCTCCTTTACCTGGATGATAAACATTGAGTGGTGGCTTGATTTTCTCTATGGCAAAGTCATTAACTATGTTTTTACAGACATCCTATAGCTGGCCTGGTACTGTATAATAAAAACCTGCTAAACTGTAGTTCCATGAGGGCAGAAAGCACTGCTCTTTATTCTCGTCATTTATCCTGGAGGGTCACATACAGCACTTTGAATATGAGAAGCCCTCAGTAGCTATTTACAAATGTGTGAAAATCACTAAAATTTAGAGCACTGTATAAATTATACTTCCATATCCTTGGCTCATATCTTTTGACCATCACCTATCACATATTACTGCATTGTTCTTTTTTATGAATTTGTCAGCATTTCCTATAAAGGCTAAGAGGATAGGAGCTTCATTTGCTTCTTTTTTCCCTCAGAATCCTACTCAGTGATAGATGATTATGACTTTTATTTGTTGTTGTTGTTGTTAATAATCTATCTTTTCCTTCTGATAGATTTTTAAAAATTTACTAAGTACCCTTTATATACAAAATTTCATTGTGAAGTGTATGTGTGTTTGTTTTGCACTATTTAATATACTAAAAGAGTTGGACTGTGAAGAAAGCTGAGCACCGAGGAATTGATGCTTTTGAACTGTGGTGTTGGGGAAGACTCTTGACAGTCCCTTGGACTGCAAGCAGATCCAACCAGTCCATTCTGAAGGAGATCAGTCCTGGGTGTTCTTTGGAAGGAACGATGCTAAAGCTGAAACTCCAGTACTTTGGCCACCTCATGAGAAGAACTGACTCATTGGAAAAGACTCTGATGCTGGGAGGGATTGGGGGCAGAAGGAGAAGGAGATGACAGAGGGTGAGATGGCTGGATGGCATCACCTACTCGATGGACGTGAGTTTGAGTGAACTCCAAGAGTTAGTGATGGACAGGGAGGCCTGGCATGCTGCAATTCATGGGGTTGCAAAGAGTCAGACACGACTGAGTACTGAACTGAACTGAATATACTAAGATCTTTCAGTCTGTAGACTCATGCTTTTTATAAATTCTGAAAAATTCTCAGCCATTATCTCTTCAAATATTGATTATCCTCCATATTTTCTGTCTTCTCATTTTGGAACTCCAAATAGATGTGAAGGAATTCTAGATCTATCCTCCATTATTCCTCTCTTTTATTCTATACTTTCCACTTCTTTCCTTTGTATGGCTTTCTAGGAGAATCCTTAACTCCATCTTTCAGACCATTAATTCACTACTTAGCTGAATCAAGTCTACTTTTTAGACATCTATTTCCTTTTTTATAGCTGTGGTATTTTTCATTTCAAAGATCTCCATTTGTTTTGTTTCATGACTACCTATTTTTTATGTCTAATTCTTCTAATATAGATTTGACTTACTCATTATAGACCTGATAATACTTCTATTTTGGATATTGCCACATTTGCCTTCTATGAATCTTATGTTATCAATTTTTTTTTGTATTTTCAACCCTTTTCTCTTTACCTATGTTCTTCTTATTCACATTTAAAGATGCTAGAGTTTTTTCATCTTGAAAAATAATTCTCCCTCAACCACACTCTTCATCCAACCCTGATCTCTTCCTTTTATATTGAACAAATTCCCTATATTTATAGTCCACATATTCTCAACCTACATTCATTTCAATCTGGTTTTCCTCCCATTGTCAGTTACCTAATAGTTAGATAGAATTTATTAATTCAGATGTCATTTTGCTTGGCTCTATTCCACACTAATCACTGATGACAATTCTCTTTTCTTAGCCTCATTGATGCTACTGCTGTTTTTTTCTGCTACACCTCTGAATTTCCCTTTTTAGTTTTATTTGCAGGCTTATATTTGTTTACTGGGCCATGCTATGTTGGAACTCCTCCTCAGGGATTTGTCCTCTTCTCACATTCTAATTTTGTCCTAGAATATCTAAGTTATGCACCTGGATATGATGACATCTCCACATACAGAGCTTCAGGCCTCTATCCAGCACTAGCTTCTTATCATCTCACTTGGATATTTCAAAAGCACCACAAATTCAGCAATACCTAAGACTCATCTTCTGAGCTCTAAACCCAGGCTTGTTCTGGCAGTCCTACATCCTTTTGGATCAGCCAACAGGTATTTTAGGACATTTTTTGGCACCTAACTTTCTCTTACTGTTTCTAATCCAATTCATCATCATTGCTTACCAGGGTTACTTCTAAATACCTCACAAATCTATCATCAGATATTTTCTTCCCAGTCCTACACACATATCGAATGTCTACATTCCCACTGTATCTCCATTTAAATAGGATTTAAAGCAGGCTAAATTTCTCTCACTCATAGAGTATTAGGAACCTCCCTTATATACTTTCATAATACAGCATGCTTTTTCCACATGGCATTTACCAGTATAAATTGTATACTTTTGAGTGGTTAATTGACTGATGACTACATATACATCTAGATAATAAAATGCTTGCATAGACTCTATTTTGGCTCAGTCTTTGGAGCAATGAGGAGGCACTCAAGGTATTTTATAAAAATATTTGAATGGAATATTTGTAGGGTTCAATGTTAGCTATAGCAGTTGATCCCCTTATAGTTTATGTCTGTTGCCACAGATCGGTTTTGGATAGACCAGAAGATACTTTAGGATCTCTGTGCATATCAGCAGAAAAGAGATGGCGTATTAAAATTAAGTAATTTGAAGAATATTTAATAAGAAATGATTTGCCAAGGTGTGATATGGATATAGGGAAATAATAAGAGATACAGGAGAGCTTCCAGGTTAGTGTCAGCAGGGGGAGTGGAAAAGACACTGTCACTCTCCTCCTTCCCTTCAATTTCCTGCCCATTTTCCTCCTTGGCTAAACCCACCTGGAAGCCAGAGGAAAAGGGAGTCTATTATTCAGTTTGCACAGACTACCTTCCTTCTGCAAAAGGAACGTGGAGAACATATCTAAAGGAACAAACAAAAGTATCCCGTACATTATGCAGTCAATTAAACCTGAAACAACATAATTTTTTAAATTTATTCTTTAGTAAAAGGCTAAAGTTGACTTTTTTGTTTTTTTAAGTATAAATTTATTTATTTTAATTGGAGGCTAATTACTTTACAATATTGTATTGGTTTTGCCATACATCAACATGAATCCGCCACAGGTATACACGTGTTCCCCATCCTGAACCCCCATCCCACCTCTCACCATACCATCCCTCTGGGTCATCCCAGTGCACCAGCCCCAAGCTTCCTGTATCCTGCATCGAACCTGGACTGGCGATTCATTTCATATATGATATTATACAAGTTTCAATGCCATTCTCCCAAATCATCCCACCCTCTCCCTCTCCCACAGAGTCCAAAAGACTGTTCTATACATCTGTGTCTCTTTTGCTGTCTTGCATACAGGGTTATTGTTACTATCTTTCTAAATTCCATATATATGCGTTAGTATACTGTATTGATGTTTTTCTTTCTGGCTTACTTCATTCTGTATAATAGGTTCCAGTTTCATCCACCTCATTAGAACTTATTCAAATGTATTCTTTTTAATGGCTGAGTAATACTCCATTGTGTATATGTACCACTGCTTTCTTATCCATTCATCTGCTGATGGACATCTAGGTTGCTTCCATGTCCTGGCTATTATAAACAGTGCTGCGATGAACATTGGGGTACACATGTCTCTTTCAATTCTGGTTTCTTCAGTGTGTATGCCCAGCAGTGGGATTGCTGGGTCATAAGGCAGTTCTATTTCCAGTTTTTTAAGGAATCTCCACACTGTTCTCCATAGTGGCTGTACTAGTTTGCATTCCCACCAACAGTGTAAGAGGGTTCCCTTTTCTCCACACGCTCTCCAGCATTTATTGCTTGTAGACTTTTGAATCGCAGCTATTCTGACTGGTGTGAAATGGTACCTCATAGAGGTTTTGATTTGCATTTCTCTGATACTGAGTGATGTTGAGCATCTCTTCATGTGTTTGTTAGCCATTTGTATGTCTTCTAAAGTTGACTTCTATTTACTCTTTAATAAATAATGTTTTCCTATTAGGCTATTAGAATGTTTTCCTATTAGGAAGACTCAGGCTTCCAAAAGCAAATGTAGAATAAAAATGCTAAGGAAGCTATCTACCCAAACCCTGTAAAGTAGCATGGCCACACTAATAGGACATCCATCTGGCCTGTTTTCTTCATTCTTCCTTATAATTGTGGAGTTGGATGATTCAGATGTTTCTTTACAGTTTTCTTGGTTGTCAGAGAATTCTGCCTATCCTCATCTCAACCTCTAGAGAGGATGAGGAGTACTTTTTTTTTTCTCTCTCTTTGCCATTCTCATATTTTAGATAAAGTTGCTTTTCTCTCAAGTACCAGATATTTTCCAAAACATTTCTCAGATTTGCCTTTTAATCCAAATGATGGCGGAACAAACTGTATGAATAGTATAGTCTCTTATTCCCTCTGGAAATTTATAAAGGATAATAGATAACACAAACCAAAGGAACTCAGTAGAATACTTATTTTTTAAAGGCTGAAAAGTCTCACAGTTAGCTTCAGATTAAGCTATAATTAATTAATTCACAATTGTTCCCCATGATCATCTTATAAACAATTTAAAAACTGGCAACACAATTAATATGTATTTCCTCATATATATCATGAGATTTGCCTTAAACTGCACCCTACTGATATAGATCATACAATGAATGGATAAGAAATTCAAGTAGGAATTTCACAGATTGAATGAATCTTAGATACCCCCTCATCTAGCTACACATCCAGTGTTGGTTTGTCTTCTTTAATCCATCCAGTTTCAATAAGTGCCATCATGGATTGTTTCAACTCTATGATGCCAGTTTCTATTCCACTCTGAGGCAACTCATTCCAACCTGAGATACCTCTGACTCTGTGTACTTCTTTTCCCTCTTCATCTAAAAATCGACCTGATCCAGAATGATGAAGCTATAATGTACTGAGAAATTACTATGGGTTTGGGTTTATGCTTAGGGGTTTACAATTATTACTTGTTTAACCCTCACAATATGCCCTTAAGTAGATATAGTATTAATAGGTTGCTCAATGACCACACTTAACAACCAATCCTGATGACCACACCCCTTGCAATTTGACTTTTCTGCCCTTCCCATGCAGAGGTGGAGACTTTTTCCTCACCTTCTTGAATATGAACTAATCTCATACCTTACATTAAAAAATATAACATAGTGGGAATGACACTGCACATGTTTTATATTCCAGGTCTCAAAAGTTACAGAAGGATCTTACTTTGTTCTCTTGGAACGTTGCCCCGAGGCTATCAAACTAGGAAGCCAATCTAGATTTCCTGGAGGATGAGAGGCTGCATGAAGATCCAAAGCACCTCAGCTGATCGTCAGCACAACTTGTCAGACCTGTGAGTGAGTACGTTTGAGAGCTTCCAGCCCAGCTGATGCTTTGGCCAAATGCAGTCATGTGAATGAACAGGCAAAGCCAGCAGAAGGATTGTCAGGTTAACCCATAGACTTGAGAGGGATAAAATATTGTTTCTTGAAGCCACCGAGTTTTGTTGTAGTTCTTACATTGTTTCTTTAGTTGCTAAGTCGTGTCTGACTATTTTGCAACCCCTCGGACTGAGTCTGCCAGGCTCTTCTGTCCATGGTATTTCTCAGGCAAGAATACTGGAATGGGTTTCCAATTCTTTCTCCATGTTTTCACGTAACAAAGCTTAATTCAGTCAATAGGCATCATAATTATCTTTACTTTATAAATGGATGAATGAGGCAGGGCAATGTCTATGACATTGTCCAAAATATTATATTATTATGTGGCAGAGCTGGAACTTGACTCCATACCTTTATGACTCTCACATCCATACCTGAAGATGCAATGATACATTGCCTTTCTAAACATATTTCATATTTTTCAGTAATTTACTTCCAAGTATTGGAAGGTAGCAACCATGCTGTCCAACGTCCTTTTCCAGACTACGCATTCTATTTGCATTTTACATTTCTTCATGCAACAGTGTCTTTCAGTCTTATCTGCTTGGTATTCATTTCCATTAGAAGGTCCAGCAATGTATGCACCTCTGTCTGAAAGGGTGGTGCTACACTAACCTCTTAGCAGGATCAGACAGAGAGAGCATACAGCAGGGTTTGCCAAAATTTGGCCCTTGGACAAGCTTTGGCCAACCACCTCTTTGAGTATGGCTGATGAGTCAAGAATAGTTTTTGCATTCTCAGTGGTTGAAAAACAATAGGAAAATAATATTTTATGAAAATTATATGAAATTAAAATTTGAGTGTCCATAAAATATTTATTAGAACGCAGACACTCATTTGTTTACATATTCCTTAGGACAGCTTTTTCATTACAAAAGCATAATTGAGTAGTTGTAACAGAGTTTATGGCCCACAAATCTGAGAATATTTACTGACTGATTCTTTTCAGAAAGTTGACTGAGCCTTGAAATACGACAACTACAACCTTCTTCACTTTGGACACTCCACTGCTGTTATTTCACCCTTAACTTACATAATTTTATGGGTATTAATGTCACTCTTGAATGATACTGAACCATACAACTATCTTATCACTTATTTCCCTTTAGCCACAACTCCATTTCTTTCATTAAACTTTTGAACCCAAAGGCATGTTATTATAGTTTCATCAAATTGCATTTTATGTGGTTCAAACCACATTCTTTCTTTATTTTGTTATTTAATTTTTATTTTCTATCATGACAAGTAATGGTTTACTTACAATGCTGTATTAGTTTCAGGTTTACAGAAAAGTAATTCAATTATACATATACATATGTCCATTTTTTCAGCTTCTTTTCCCATGTAGTTTATTACAGAATATTGACCAGAGTTCCTTGTGCTATTCAATTGGTTCTTGTTGATTATCTATTTTATATATAGTAGTGTGTATATGTTAATTACAAACACCTAATTCGTTCCTCCTCCTCCTCACCATTTCCCTTTGGTAAGCTTAAATTTGTTTTTGATGTCTGTGTGTTTCTGTTTTATAAATAAGTTCATTTGTGTTCCTTTTTAGATTCCACATATAAGTGATATCATACATTTGTCCCTCTCTGTCTGACTTACTTCACTTAATACAGTAATCTCTGGGTTTACACATGTCGATGCAAAAGGAATTTTCCTTCTTTTTCATGGCTGACTAATATTCCATTCTATGCATACAGCACATCTTCTTTGTACATTCCTCTATTGATGGACATTTAGCATACTTCCATATCTTGGCCACTGTAAACAGTGCTTCAGTTGAACATTGAGGTGCATGTATCTTTTTTGAAGTATGATTTTCTCTGGGTACATGTCCAGGAGTGGGATTGCTTGATCATATGGTAGTTCTAATTTTAATTTTTTAAGGAATTTCTACACTGTTCTCCATAGAAGTTAGACCAATTTACATTCCCACCAACAGTGTAGGAGGGTTCCCTGTTCACCACATCCTCTTCACCATTTATTGTTTGTAGACATTTTGATGATGATCATTCCGACTGACATGAGGTGATACCTCATTGTAGTTTTGATTTGCGTATCTCTAATAATGAGCGATGTTGAGCATCTTTTCATGTGTTTTTTTGGCCATTTGTATGTATTCTTTAGAGAAATGTCTATTTAGGTCTTCTGCATATATATATATACACACACACATATATAGAGCTACATGAGATGTTTGTACGTTTTGAAGATTAATTCCTTGTCAATTGCTTTGTCTGCAAATATTTTCTTCTATTCCATGGGATGTCTTTTTTTGTTGTTGTTTGTTTATGGTTTCCTTTGTTATAAAAAAGGACTTAAGTTTAATTAGGTCCCATTTGTTTATTTTATTTTTTAAATTTTCATTACTCTAGGAGGTGGATCCAAAATGATATTGCTGTGGTTTATGTCAAAGAGCATTGTGCTTATGTTTTCCTCTAAGAATTTTACAGTATCTGGTCTTAAGTTTAGGTCTTTAATCCATTTTGAGTTTATTTTTGAGTATGGTGGTCTAATTTTCATTCTTTTATATAGCTGTCCAGTTTTTCCAGTGAAAGTGAAAGGTGCTCTGTCATGTCAGACTCTTTGCTACCCCATGCACTGTACAGTCCAGGGAATTCTCCAGGCCAGAATACTGAAGTGGGTAGCCTTTTCCCTTCTCCAGGGAATCTTCCCAACCCAGGGATCAAACCCAGGTCTCCCACATTGCAGGCAGATTCTGTACCAGATGAGCCACAAGGGGAGCCCAAGAATACTGGAGTGGGTAGCCTATCCCTTCTCCAGTGGATCTTCCTGACCCAGGAATCGAACTACCTGTATTGCAGGTAGATTCTTTACCAACTGAGCTATCAGGGAAGTCCACTACTGAAGAGACTGTATTTTATCCATTGTACATTATTGCCTTGTTCATTATAGATTAATTGACTGTAGGTGTGTGGGCTGATTTCTGGGCTTTCTATCTTGTTTCATTTATCCTTATTTCTGTTTTTGTGCCAATATCATATTGTTTTGATTACTGTATCTTTGTAGTATAATCTGAAGTCAGGGAGCCTAATTCCTTCAGATCTGTTTTTCTTTTTTTTTTTAATTTTATTTTATTTTTAAACTTTACATAATTGTATTAGTTTTGCCAAATATCAAAATGAATCCGCCACAGGTTCTTTTGCAAGATTGATTTGGTTATTCAAGGTCTTTCGCATTTCAATACAAATTTTAAAAATTTTGTTCTAATTCTATTAAAATATTAAAATACCATTGGTAATTTAATAGGGATTTCACTAAATCTATAGATTGCCTTGGGTAGCAGAGTCATCTTGACAATATTGATTCTTCCAATCAAAAAACATGATATATCTTTCCATTTGTTTGTGTCATCTTCAATTTTTTCCCATTGGAGTCTTACAGTTTTCAGAGTACAGGTCTTTTGCATCCTTAGGTAGGTTTATTCCTAGGTATTATTTTTTTATTCTGATCTTTAAACATCTTGTTGGATATTTATTCTGTCATCCAGCATGTCTGACCTTTCTCCAGGTTGGACTTATCCACAAACTTAAAAAACAATGATTGTGATATTTTTGATGAACTGATTAGATAAATGTAGAGACAGCCATATAGCATAGCACTAGAATCCCCTGTTTTGAACTCCCATTCCTCAGTTAAAATACTCTTGTCAGTAACCCCCATATTTTGACAAACTTTTATCCAGGGTTATTATTCAATAATGCACATGCATATTGAATCTCTATTACATCCTGGGCTTGGTGCTGGGGAGACAATGGTAAAAAGGGCACACAGAGATTCAGCTGGTTAGAATACTCAGCCGAGTTACTGCTGTAAACAAGCAATCATCCTCAAAATATGTCATTACAAGCTATGATGTTATGAATAAAATTACCTTGAATTACTAGAGTGTGTCAAGACATATGTACAGAATTTATCACTAACATCTCCCTTGACTCTTTAACAGTGTCTTTGACAACCCCATAAAAGAAGGAGCTGAGGGTAGACTAATGTGATTTGTTCTTGGTAAATCAGTGCTGTGCCTAGTGATCAGTGTTTCTCTGAAATATGAATCAGAACCTTTCCTCAGTGTGCTTCCATACCACTTGGGGTGGGGGATCATGTTAAAATGTAGATTGTGATTCAGTTGGAGCCAGGGATTCAGCACAGTCAAAAAGCTCTAAGAAATGGTACACTGCTGCTCTACCCACCTCATTCCTAATAACAAGACCTTAACCAGATGCTCACAGTCCATATTTTTAATAATTATTTCCTGTCATGGAAGGGCATGTCCTTTTAGAGAAGAATTACAGGAATTTTTGAGCAGAGAAAGGCAAACAGCCTAGAGAAACAACAGCTTTGGAATCAGACACATGTGGATTTATACACAGACCTGCACGTCGACAATTACGTGACTTCAGCCTGGGTCCTTCTGTCATTGCACTGCAAGTTCTTCAGCAGTGAAAATAGAAATAATTTGGGGGGATAATGATAAGTTTTCCATTTTGCTGTGGGGTTATTTGGAACTCAATCATGAAACATAGTAATGTTTCATGATTAAACAAACAACAGCTTTTACCGTGCTTATCAAAATTATAAAATAAGCAGAGATGTGCTTTGAAAAAGATTAATCACAAAATAAGATGCAGTTTGAATTTTTAATGGGGAGATACTGGGACACTTGGATAAATCAGATGTTGCTTTAGTTTAACCATTTTTTAATTAACACATAGTTAGAAATTATGCTATATGATGAGGCTTAAAGTTAAATCAGTCATGGTTTTCAAAGAAGTCAGTCAGGGAGGCAGATCAGCAAATAGACATTAGACCTAGAGGCTTGATAAACTTGGATCCATGTACAATATGAATGCCAGGAAAGTAGCATTTGGGGTGAGGAAATGGAAATAGGTTTGTTATCTATATTATAGTGGTTAAGGTGATAAGATATTATTATAAGAGAAAAAGAAAAGTGTTACTGATAGTTCTGAGACCTCAAAACCTGGGAGAATAGAGGTTTCATTAACAGAAATAAGCAATGTGAAAGAAAAATCAAATGAGAGAGGAACAAAATTGATTTCTCTTTTGCACATATTGAGTTGAAGAGTTCTTAGGTCATCTCAGTGTAAATGAATTCAAAGACATTTTGAAATAGAATCACCATGGGTAGTAATATGTGTAATTGAAGCTCATTTACAAAATTTGGAGAAAACTAACTTGCACCTTCTGGTTATTTTTATAACAATATAATTTGGATCACATGTTTGTGCATCTACTGTGTGTGTACTGATATAGAGAAAGGCATGTATGTTTATGTTTGGTGTTTACCCTACATCAGCAGTTTTAAAAAATTACTATGTTGTTTCTACTCTATTAATGACAGTCTGAATTTGGAAGGCTTGATAAGTTGTTTACAAGGAAGTTCAGAAGGATAAATCAGTACATGTTTGCAGAATATTGTGAAAACATTTTTCTCAGGATGTGTCATTGGAAATGGCAATTAGTCAATGTAGGGAAACTGATATAGCTTTAGACATCAAGTCACACTAACACAAACATCCAGGCCAATGCAGTTAAGGTTCTAAGAGACAAAAATGAAATTATGTTGATATATAAGTTTTACACAATTCATATTTGTTACCTGTGAATTCATATTAGAGTTCTCAGAATGAGATAAAAGAGAAGATTTCATTTTCATGTGGTATAAACAACTCTAGTGAGGAATGGGGAAATGAGAGACTCTGAGACTCATGGACTAGAAGGTGCCTGAAAAGTTTTATAGTGATGTCTGCTATAAGCCAGATACTGTGCTAGGAACTTTTGCTTTTTTGTTTCTTCCTCACAATAATCCTGTGCACAGAGTACAGTGTTATTCTTGTCATCTTGCAGGTGAGATAGTGCAACAACAAGTTAAAATAATCTGATCAATGTGTCAGGTAGAGCATTTATGAGTCACCTTCATGTCAACCACTTCTCTCTTTCCCTATTACAGTAGCTACAATTTCTACTTAGTGAACTGAATTCAGTCCTGGCTTCACAAGTGAAACATAACCTAAGACCATCAGGGTGTTATGTTACTCACAGAGTTTGGCTTTGAGATGGGCATGCCATCTAAGCTTCTCCAACCAAGAACCTAGAACTTGTGCTGAGAACGTTGAAACAGATGTCATTCTCTTCCACTGGCTGTATGAATGGAAAGACACTGGTAGCCATCTTAGGATCACATAGTTTCAAAGTGAAATGAGCAGGTAGAGAGATGTAGGCAAACGGGGTCATTGGTTAATCTGCTGGCCACCTTGTAGATGTTGGGGAGGTTGGAGGGATTCTGACATTTCAAGTTGTTGGGTCCATCATTAATCTCCAACATTTAACCACATATGAGGATTCCACTTGTAACAACATCCTAACTGCTACAGACATTACCTAGACCAGCTCCCTTTTGCCAGAGATAAGGTGATCAAGCTGAAAAAAGAAGGCAGTTGTCCAAGATGGCATGGGCTCACTCAAGATGAAGTTAAGCCTAGAATTCAGGAGTCTTTATGCCCAGTCTAGTGATCTTTCCAATGCAGCAAGCTGACATACCAAGGCCGCACAAAGACTGAGTAAAGACTAAGATTTCTTGATTACTTAGAATGTATCATTTCTCAATGAACTGTGGTTAAATACAAATTGTTTTAAATACTCAAGGAGAAAAGCAGCAAAGGAGGAAAAAAATGCACTTTGTAATCATGTTTTCACTTTTTGTTAGGAAATGAATTTGACTATTTTGAAAATTGTGTGAAGCTGGTGCTTTGACTTACATGTGCCTTCATACCCCTCACTGTGCCAAGGACAACATTACTATATTAGGTACTCAAATAGTTCTTTGCTTGATATCTGTCTTCCTTATTAGGTTATATATCTTGATAGCAGGGACCATGCCTGCCTGCTTCAGTTCGGTATTGCCAGTGCTTTTTACAGCATTTGATACATGGTGGATCTTAAATAAATATCTGTTAATGATGTTAAATAGTGTCACCCTCTATCTTGCACCTGAGGTTCAACTCAACATGAAGTCATAACTTGGCTCATAGACATAGTCTACCTAGAACAACACTGTCCAATAGAAATGCAACATAGGTCACACGTGTGAGGCATGCATGCAATTTTAAGTATTCTAAAGTGAAGTTAAAAAAGGAAATCAGTGAATTTAAAATTAATCCAATATGCCCTAAATATTATCATGTAAAATAAAATCAACAAAAAATAATGAGACATTTTACATATTTTTTGTACCAAGTCTTCAAAAACAGATATGTATACCTCATCCTTAAAATACTTTTTAGTCCAGACCACTACATTTCAAGTCATTAGAAGCCACATATGGATATGTTAATATAGTGACTTATATTGGACAGCTCTGATATTATCTATGTCTATGACATTATATAAAGATAAATCTCCAAGAGCAAAATTATAATAGAACTTCATGTGAAAACAGTCAGAAATTTATCCTAAAATTTTACTGTACTCTATATCTCTATCTATCTATGTGCTGTCACATTAAAGTCTCCAAAAGTAGTCCTTGACACCAAAAGTTGTGCTTTCACAATGCCTAAACACTAAGATGTTAGTACCATTATAGAACAAACACCTAGTTAGTACTTAACATTATTGTTTTTCCTGTTTTGTGGGTTTTTTTTGTTTGTTTGTTTTAATCATATAATCCTAACTCAAGGCAATTTCATGGCATACATGATTCTAGTTAGGAATGATCTCAATTAACTGTCTTACATAAATTTGAATGGCCTGTTGAAAACTTCCACATATGATTTCTAATAGTGGGATTCAGGACCCCTTGGGCTTCCCTGGTGGCTCAGATGGTAAAGCGTCTGTCTGCAATGCGGGAGACCCGGATTCAATGTCTGGGTCAGAAAGATCCCCTGGAGAAGGAAATGGCCCCCTACTCCAGTACTCTTGCCTGGAAAATCCCATGTACGGAGGAGCCTGGTAGGCCACAGTCCATGGGGTGGCAAAGAGTCAGACGCGACTGAGTGACTTTACATTCATTCACATTCAATAAACCCTTTTCAATCAATGTTAGAAAGCCAGTTAATTATTGCATGACTTCGCACCACAGCTTAAATCAAATTTCTCTTAGCATCTGGTCATTCAACAGCCATGTTCTGAATCTGTAAGGTAACTGGTTGGTTTTAGGGATGCAGAGATGAGTAGTTACTCCTCCCCTTCAAGTAAGTCCCTGTCTAGTTGAGTAAATGGCTAATGGATTTGGGATGTCAGAGAGATTCTTTTCTTAACTGAAGTTAGCCCAGGACACACTGGTGACACACAGGACTCAGTGATAATTTAACTGGTGGTGGGGGAAGAAATGAGAAAAGACTCCTCACAGAGGAGAAGAGCTTAAAAGGATTCTGAGATGTGGGTGGTGAGCCACTAGGACTTAGGGAGCTAAGTTCACTCTGTTCTACTGCGCAGAGCTAAGAGTGCAGGATGGCAGGGAGTGGGGCTGGGGGTCTGTGTCCTGGGGGCAGCAGCATGGGAAAGCACACTGCATAAAGCACAGAGGGAAGCCCTGGGCTTAGGGGAGACTTGGCCAAATGTGGAAGGCCAAGGTTGCTGCAATTTACATATTTCCATTTAGAGACTCCCCCCAACCCTATTAACCCATATGGTTTTGATAATTATGTTTAAATGGAAATTCAGATAGCGGCAGGCAATAAGTATTTGAAATAGGACTTCATATTGGGAGACTCGGTAGGGCACTTGGCAAGTATTATTTCCTCCTCCCAATAAACTAGAGGGCAAAGCTGGCATTTCTTACTCTAATTGTAAGAGCTCCACTCTCACCCTGACCAGCCATTCTTAATGAGGTGGAAAAGAGCCTGGCTCCTCCCTTCCCCCTTTCATGATTTCTCCCACCTGCACAAGAAATAAACAGTAGTTAGAAATAGAAATGACCTATATGTCAACAAGCACAGAGCATCATAATACAGCCAATGCCCAGGGAGTCAACCATTTGTGCTAGCACATGGGCACCCTCCGAGTGGTGGCTCTCCCCATAAGAAAGGGTGTAACCTAAAAAGCATAATGCCTGGCTAATTATCCCAAATCAATTAGTCTACTGCAGTGGTTTCCAAATGCTGACCTACAAGTAAGTTTTCACAAATATGAAGGAAATAAATTTTAGACTAATATAGTGTCAAATTCAGACTTAAATTGAAGAAAGTAGAGAAAACCACTAAATCATTCAGGTATGACCTAAATCAAATCCCTAATGATTATATAGTAGAAGTGAGAAATAGATTTAAGGGACTAGATCTGATAGACAGAGTGCCTGATGAACTACGGATGGAGGGTCGTGACATTGTACAGGAGTCAGGGAGCAAGATCATCCCCAAGAAAAAGAAATGCAAAAAAGCAAAATGGCTGTCTGTGGAGGCCTTACAAATAGCTGGGAAAATAGGAGAAGTGAAAAGCAAAGGAGAAAAGGAAAGATATACATATTTGAATGCAGAGTTCCAAAGAATAGCAAGGAGAAACAAGAAAGCCTTCCTCAGTGATCAATGCAAAGAAATCAAGGAAAATAATAGAATGGGAAAGAGTAGAGATCTCTTCAAGAAAATTAGAGATACCAAGGGAATATTTTATGCAAAGATGGGCTCAATATAGGACAGAAATGGTATGGACCTAACAGAAGCAGAAGATATTAAGAAGAGGTGGCAAGAATACACAGAAGAACTGTACAAAAAAGATCTTCACAATCCATATAGTCACAATAGTGTGATCACTCACCTAGAGCCAGACATCCTAGAATGTGAAGTCAAGTGGGCCTTAGGAAGCATCACTATGAACAAAGCTAGAGGAGGTGATGGAATTCCAGTTGAGCTATTTCAAATCCAGAAGATGATACTGTGAAAGTGCTGCTCTCAATATACTAACAAATTTGGAAAACTCGACAGTGGCCACAGGACTGGAAAAGGTCAGTTTTCATTCCAATCCTTAAGAAAGGTAATGTCAAAGAATGTTCAAACAACTGCACAATTGTACCCTTATCACATGCTAGTAAAGTAATGCTAAAAATTCTCCAAGCCAGGCTTCAACCGTGAACTTCCAGATGTTCACGCTGGTTTTAGAAAAGGCAGAGGAACCAGAGATCAAACTGCCAACATCTGTTGCATCATCAAAAATGCAGGGAAGTTGCAGATACACATCTACTTCTGCTTTATTGACTATACCAAGGCCTTTGACTGTGTAGCTCACCACAAACTGTGGAAATTTATTTAAGAGATGGGAATAACAGACCACCTGACCTGCCTCCTGAGAAATCTGTATGCAGGTCAGGGAACAACAATTAGAACTGGACATGGACCAACAGACTGGTTTCAAATACAAAAAAGGAGTATGTCAAGGCTGTATATTGTCACCCTGCTTATTTAACTTACATGCAGAGTACATCATGAGAAACGCTAGGCTGAATGAAGCACAAACTGGAATCATGATTGCTGGGAGAAATATCAATAACCTCAGATATGCAGATGACACCACCCTTATGGCAGAAAGTGAAGAGGAACTAAAAAGCCTCTTGATGAAAGTGAAAGAGGAGAGTGAAAAAGTTGGCTTAAAGCTCAACATTCAGAAAACAAGATCATGGCATCTGGTCCCATCACTTCATGGGAAATAGATGGGGAAACAGTGCAAACAGTGGCTGACTTTATCTTTTTGGGCTCCAAAATCACTGCAGATGGTGATTGCAGCCATGAAATTAAAAGACGCTTACTGCTTGGAAGGAAAGTTATGACCAACCTAGACAGCATATTAAAAAGCCGAGACATTACTTTGCCAACAAAGGTCCGTCTAGTCAAGCCTAGGTTTTTCCAGTTGTCATGTATGGATGTGAGAGTTGGACTATAAAGAAAGCTGAGAGCCAAAGAATTGAGGCTTTTGAACTGTGGTGTTGGAGAAGACTCTTGAGAGTCCCTTGTACTGCAAGGAGATCCAACCAGTCCATCCTAAAGGAAATCCGCCCTGAATATTCATTGGAAGGACTGATGTTGAAGCTGAAACTCCAATATTTTGGCCATTTGATGTGAAAAGCTGACTCATTTGAAAAGACCATGATGCTGGGAAAGATTGAAGGCAGGAGGACTAGGGGACGACAGAGGATGAAATGGTTGGATGGTATCACCAACTCAGTGGAGATGAGTTTGAGTAAACTCTAGGAGTTGGTGATGGACAGGGAAGCCTGGCATGCTGCGGTTCATAGGGTTGCAAAGAGTCAGACACAACTGAGCAACTGAACTGAACTGAACTACTTTAAAAATATCATTACTTTCTCTAATACAATGTTGGAAATCCTATGATAAATCTCCAATAAAAAAATACCTTCCTCATTCATGAAATTCAAAAAATTAACACTGGTGCTGCATAAAAAGTGGGCTTGATAATCTAATCAGTTAGAAAACAAAGTTCGACTGAGTAAATTTTAAAAGTCTTAATTGGCTTTTTAAAATAATCCATGAACTGGAAAGCATCCAATCCATCAGACAGAAAAGCTCCAAGGAGCTTTACAAAATGAAACTTTCATAGGGCAGGAGGTAGCAGGAACAAGGAAGTTACACAGGCGAAAAGAGGGTTGATTACTGCAAGGTTACATCCCTTTACGAAGTGGCAGAGGTCTACCAGCCAGATTTCCTAACTAATGCTGATCAGGTGATTCCTCATTGACCGGTTAAAGATGGCGTTTCTAAGGGAGAAAAAATTGTAATCGTCGAGTCTCAGATTGGTGACATGGCATTTGGCATAAGCTTCTCCATTTGGGGTCTATTTTCTTTTTTTTTTTTTAATTCCATGTTGGAATATAGTTGATTAATAGTGTAGTGTTAATTTCAAGTGTACAGCAAAGTAATTCAGTTAACTGAACTATACATATACATGTATCTATTGTTTTTCAAATTCTTTTCGCATTTAGATTATTTCAGGGTATTAAGTAGAGTTCTCTGTGCTACACAGTAGGTGCTTGTTGGTTATTTATTTTAAATATGGCAGTCTGTACCTGTCAATCATAATCTATCCCTCCCTCCCCCCACTTTCCCCCGGTTATCATAAATCTATTCTCTTAGTTTGTGAGTCTGTTTCTGTCTTATAAATAAGTTCTTTTGTATCATCTGTCAAAGATTCCACATATAAGCAATATGAAATTAAAAGATACTTGCTCCTTCTAAGAAAAGCTATGACAAACCTAGACAGCATATTAAAAAGCAGAGATGTCACTTTGGTGACAAAGGTCCATATAGTAAAGCTATGGTTTTTCCAGTAGTCATGTACGGATGTGAGAGTTGGACCATAAAGAAAGCTGAGAGCCGAAGAATTGATGCTTTTTAACTGTGGTGTTGGAGAAGCCTCTTGAAAGTAACTTGGACAGCAAGGAGGTCAAACCAGTCAATCCTAAAGGAAATCAACTCTGAATATTCATTGGAAGGACTGATGCTGAAGTTGAAGCTCAAATTCTTTGACCCCATGATGCAAAGGGCCAACTCATTGAATAAGACCCTGCTGCTGAGAAAGACTGAGGGCAGGAGGAGAAGGGGATGACAGAGAATGAGATGGTTGGATGGCATCACTGACTCAATGAACATGAGTTTGGGCAAGTTCAGGGAGATTGTGAAGGACGGGAAGCCTGGCATGCTGCCAGTCATGGGGTCACAAAGAGTAGGATATGACTTAGCGACTGAACAACAACAGTTAAGCGAAATCATATCTTATTTGTCTTTCTCTGTATGACTTACTTCACTTAGCACGATGATCTCCAGGTCTATCCATGTTGCTGCAAATTTGGCCTATTGTTTTTAGCAAACTAAGATAGCTTTGAATTATTGCTCGACCAATTACTAAGTGGCAACTGTGGGCAAATTACTCAGCTTATCTGACCCTTGTTTTTTGGTTTCAAGTTGTAATAATCGATGTCTACTTAATAGGATCAGTGTGAAAATTAAATCATATCATGTACATAAAGTGCTCTAGAATTAATTTTCCTTTCTTTCTTACCTTTTTCTACCTGGTTAACGACTGTATCATTTAAGAATCAGAACGGATCTGAAAACTTGGCATAATACCCTCCAAAACCCTCCCATATGCACCATATTACATAAATAGATGAAGTAAATTAGCCCTCACTTGACCTCTGTGTTTATGAAACAGCTAATGTGAATGATTTGAGTGCTGGTTATACTGTAATGAATTACTGTTTATGTATCTGTCATGTTCTGTGACAGTATTTGCTGCATCTTCAGCACAGAGGACAGTGCCTAAGTCGGAACAGCTGGCAGTAACTAAATGGTACAGGAAGAAGAAACACAAGCATTCATCCCAGTTATACCACCGTTTCCTTCTCTTGTACAGAGAAGATTCAAGACTGAACATCCAGCTGGGTCATGACCAATACAAATCTGACCAAATACAAACACATATAAAGACACCATTAAGCAATAATGTGGACTCTATGTGAAGGAAAGTAAGAGTCTTTCAAAGCCAGTGGCAGTAAAGTTGGAGGAAAAGGAATAAACTGAAGAAATACTAAGGATATAGAAGAAAAACAGTTCTTATTTAAACATCATCTTGCATACACATTAGAAGCAGCTGGGAATTCCTTAGTTTTAGGATTAAATTGTTTCTATTATTGCCTCTCAGTAATCGAGATTATTGTCAGTTTATTTCTCCTATTAGCATTTTAAAAGGTGACAACTGATTAAAGGGAAGATGAGTCACAAAAAATCTTGCTTTAGGTAAACAGAGAAAATTCAAGATAAATGACCATGATATTGCATTTACCAAGGCATTATAGGATAGCCACATAAGGAACAGTAATTAAAATCAATACATGGCTTTGAAAGAGGGTGAGGCAGATCTAAATAATTAGGACAATTAATGACATTGTTGAAAAAGAGCCCCCAAAGGTCAACTAATTAATTTATCTTAATGCACACAATAATGAATAAAGCTTCAGATTTCAGGCATATTGGATTAAAGGCAATCAGCAAAGAAGGTGCTATTCAGTGTGAAAGCCACCCTCACAACAGAAATTGACATTAGTTCATGCAGTTAATGAAACAAACAAAACAAACCCAAAGAATACGGTCAATAACATGAAAACAGAAACATCAGGTGGTTACTAAATAAAGGAAGTTTTACATCATCTCACAAAAGAGTCTGACTCAATTGTCACTAAATGTACATGTATTAATACCCCCAAAGTCTGTGGGAAGAACAAGAATAGGAGGTTTAGAACTCTCCACTATGAATTTGAATCCAGATTCTGACTCTTATCAGCTAATTTTCTTCAAACAAGTAGCTTAATTTATTTAAATATCCATTTTCTGAACTGTAAAATATAAAGGATAATGTATAATTTACACGTTTGCTTTGATAATATAAAGAGATATACATGAAAATATGTTTGTTTTTTGTATCTGTTAAGTCTTATTAAATATCTTCTTTCCTTTTGTCTATGAGGTTTCAGATGCAGTAGGAAAGCAGAATTTGCAACCAGAACATCCCATCATGCCATGTATAATAATTTTACTGCTCTTAACTTCAGTCCATTTATTAGTAAGACGTAAATAATATCAATCATACAGTGTTGTTATAAAGACAGAGTTCATAAGTGTTCAGCAAATATTATTATGCGTCATCTTGTTTGCTTTCTGTCTCTAAGGAAAGACTGAAGAATTTTCATTTGCAGCATCCTAAAGCCACAGTCAACTCACTTCTTATAATGCTATAAGAAAAGAATAGTTTCTTTATTCACAGCCTCAATCCTCCCCTGGATTTGTCAGCTTTACTCATCATTCTTTACTATGCCCAGAGAAGAATGTATTTCAAGCAATCTGCAGCTTAACTCATGTGAAAATAATAGAGTGCCAGCAGGATTGTTTTAATGCATTTGGTGTGGATAGACTTGGCCTATTCAATAAATCCAGCAAACTCACGGTATGTTTCACAGCCAAGAAGAATGCTGAGCTTGGCGTTTGCCCCCTCGTCCCCACCCCCATCTCATGTTCCATAATGTTCTCACATAAGGGTCATGAAGCAAAGCCAACATTTACATTATTTTCTTATGCACAAGCACCTAAATAATTATTAATACCATTATCACACACTGATTCATTTGAGGAAAAAGTACATTCTAAAAATTCAGTCTTTTAGATGGTAATAAGAACAATGCACGGATGACACTGAGAATGAAATGATGGCGGTAGTTGGGGTTGGCAGGAGGTGATCAATCATGGCAGGAATGACGGTGGTATTGATCACAGTAGTAACGGTGGTGGTTGTGGAGATTCTTGCTGTGCAAAAAGACAAATGCCACAGGGATAAATACCCCTACCACGGTCTATCTTGAGCTATCAATGTGTTATCAGTGAATGCAGAGTCCAGAAGACAGGATAACAGTCATATCTCATGAGCTGGTATGAGCCAGTCCCAACACACCACTAGAGATAATAGTGGTACTAAGGTTAGTGGTACCAGTATTCATGGCACCAGCAATTCTACTGGTAGTGGATGCAATAGTGAGAGCAGTGATGTGAGAGATGGTGGAGCTGGTGATTATCGTGGTAATAGTCACTGCGAAGATGATCATGATTATGGTGATGGTAGCGAGGATGGTGATGATGGTGAGGATGGTGATAAAACAGTTCCAGTGGGAGTGGTAGTGGCGGCAGGGATGGTGACATTGGTGGTGATCGTGAAGGTAATATCGGGCACTTTTGTATACAGTTTTATAATTTAGATTCTTTTTATCTGGATTACTTCAGGTAACATCGCAAGGAATATTTAGTTAACGATAATTTTATCTCTTTTTACAGACTAGCAAACTGAACCTTAAGGGGTGGTAAGGATTAGCTATAAAACAAGGCCTTGGAGTCAGGTAGCAATGCTTTAGTCTGCCCCCACCTGGCTGTGCCATCCTGTAGGCACCTGCTGTTTTGAGGCCAGTTCCCCTGATTTTGAAATAGTGAAACTAACAGATTTTACTCAAAACTATCAGGAGAATATTAAGATAATGCAATTATTTTTAAATCACCATGAATTTCTAAGCGATAATATAAGTAAAATAATATAATTCTTTTCTCATGAAAGAATAATTCTTGCTTTGTAGAGATCATGCTTTCTGATAAATAGATTTTTGTTTATCTATTCTTCTTGCTTTGTTTTGTATGGATTTTTTGATGAGTGTTTGACACTGAGGACTGAGGAGAGTTCCCCTGTTTTGTATAACAGAATTCAGCTTTCCTCAGATAGTTCTCAGAAGAGGTTGCGAAGCAGAGAGAAATGGAGGGAAGAGAGAGAAAGGCAGCCAGTCACCTAGAGATGGGCCGGAATGAATGAAAACAGTACAGCAGCTTGAAAAATGGCCACTCAAAGACATCTGGCCCAAATCCCTGGAACCTGTAGATACTTTTATAAGACAAAAGTTCTTGGCACACACATGTGATTAAGTTAAGGCTTTTAGCATTTGGTGATTGTCCTGGACTATATGAATGGGTCCTAAAATTATCACAAGTGTCCTTATTTGAGAGAGGCGATTGGAAGATTAGACTGACACTGATGGGAAGGTGATGTGAAGATGGAATCAGGGATTGGGATAATGTGACCATAATCAAAGGAATGTCAGCAGTCCCCAGAAGACGGAACAAACAAGGAATGGATTCCCCTTGAAACTTACTAAGGAAACGCGAACCTGACTTTAGCCTAGTGATACTGATTTAGAATTTGTTGTTAAGACAACAAAAGCCACTAAGTTTGTGGCATTTTGTCACCATGGCCACAGAAAACTAACATAAACAGTGAAACCACTCAGTCTTTCATAAAAATACTTTAGAAATAAGAGGTTTAATATGAATTCTAACATTGTTTACATTGCTTTACCATTGATGCCATTTTAGCATTCCTATCCCTCAAAAAGAAAAAAAAAATCTGCAAAGTCAGTTATGCCTACAAATATTTTATTCAAGTGGATATGCTAAGTTGCATCTCCAGAACAAGGAATAGCATCACAGAGATGGTATGTAGATATAGGAGGCAGAAAGGTCATGAGGATAAATGATCATAGAATTTGGGAAAAAAAAAACTTGGGATAGAATACTTAATTTTCCATAGTCTATGAAATGTAGAGGTTCAAATCAATAGTAACTTGGGCGGTGGAGTCACAGAGAAAAAGTCTCCCAAATGGTGTATGTTATTCTTGTGAATTTGCTATTATTGTTTGTCTTAGCTTGGACTGCTATCACACAGTACCATTGACTGGGTGACTTAAACCACATACATTTATTTCTCACAGTTCTGGAGGCTGGGAAGTCTTGGTGAGGACTCAAGGTGTCAACAGATTCAGTGCTTGGTGATGGCTCTCTTCTCGACTTTCAGATGTCTGCCTTCCTACCATGTCCACGTGTGGCAGAGAGGAAGCTCTGATGTCTTTCTTTTTTCATAAGGGAGCTAGTCTCATCATCAGAACTCTAACTTCATGACCTCAACTAAAACTAATTAGTTCCTTAAGTCTCCATCTCCTAATATCATCACACTGGGATGGTTCCAGTCCTCTTACATGCTCAGAACACCCTAGAAAGAAGCATAAATAACCTGGGTAGTTCACTAGCTCCCCCGATGGGAGTGATTAAACACAGAAGAAATGAAGCATGGATTCCTGTTGACTAAGTGAAGGCCCAGGAACATGCGCTGGTAATCAGAAGAGCATGGGCCTCAGACATGAATAATTATGAATTCCAGTCAGTTTTCAAAATTTGAATGAGCTGACTTCCTGATGACTCTCACAGAAGGCAGCCATCACATTAAGGGGAATCTTGAACTGCAATCCCTCATTTTCTTTTCATTTCCATGAAAAAAGTCAGCATAATGGGAACTGATAAGAGAGCCAAATCACTGAAATATGAAAATCACAGAATTAGCATTTATCCAAATTCCTTAGCTGAGCCTATCATGGGAAGAGCTGTTTTAATCACATCAAGTTGCTGCTTCATGACTGTGGAGTTTCTTATGAGCTAAAAAACCCTTATTCTTACAGGCAAAATTAATGGCTCACCCAAAAAATTAGATTAATGAAGCAAAGAGCCTTTGACGATCTCCAAGAAAGACATCCTCAACATTTTTGAGTCATCACCCCATGAAACAGAAGCTTCAAGTTTAGATCCTTTGGAATTAATTAATCTAATGATCACCTCCATGTTTTCAGTTCTCAGCCTCAACATTTTGCTCTGTTCAAAAATTAGCTTGTTTAAGGGTTGGGGCAGTTTCAATAGCCACTGCTCTCTCTTCCAAATAACATGATAGATACAATTAAGCCCAATGGCTTTGTAAGATAAGTCAAGTGAATTATATCCATGGTCCTTCAAAGGGTGTTGTCACTGTGGGTTTGGCTCTGTCATAGAGGAGTCCAGATGTTATGTGTCAGAAGCTAGTCTGTTCTCTTTAAAGGCTGTTTCCTATTTATCCTCAACTGTGTGTGTGTGAAGATATAACATCGCTTATGGACACAGGTGGGTTGGTAGGGGGAGAAGGGCAGGGTAGGAGGTATGGCGAGAGTAGCATGGAAACATACATTACCATATGTAAAATAGATAGCCAATGGCAACTTGCTGTATGACTCAGGGAATTCAAACCAGGGCTTGATAACAGCCTAGAAGGGTGGGATATGGAGGGATGCTCAAGTGGTAGGGGACATGGGTAAACCTATGGCTGATTCATGTTGATGTTTGGTAGAAACCAATACAATACTGTAAAGCAATTATTCATCAATTAAAGATAAATAAATCAAAAAAGAAAAAAATATATCTCCATGAAAAAAAAGAATCCTTACTGCACTAACTGCTTAATTCTCTACTGTTTGCTCACCGCTAAGCAATTTTTGAATTATCGCGTAAATTCTCTTGGTCCCATTGAAAATTACTTGTTCTCTCCTTGAAATAAAAGCTTGGATAGTCAAGTTGGTGAATAGTCTTTAGGAAATATTCATTTGGTGGAACTGAAGGAGCAATTTCAGTGTGCAAGCCACAGGCATAAACAGTAATATTGATACGTGCCAGGGCAGGTCAGGACATAGCCACATAGCAGAGTTCTGTGATCTCTGCCATCATACCATGCTCCAGACATCCCAACTCCTTCCTCATCAACAGAGCCGGGGCACCACTTAAAAATTCTGAATGTGCTTTATCTCAACGTACTGTTTTCCCCTCTGTGCTCAATTTTGAAAAAAAAACAAAAACAAAAAACCACAAGTGTCTACTGTCCTTCTGCCATGCACTTTCCCCTACTTTGCCCCCTAAACTCAATAATTCACTATTATTTATAATTATTCTCAAGGTTAATTTTTAAGTTCTAATTGTATTCTATATATAAATGTATGAACAACCAATCTTCATTATTCAAGGATTCTATACCTGCAATTTGCCTGCTTACTAAAATATTTTTGCAGCCCCCAAATCAATGCTTTTGGGTTATTATGTACATGTGCAGAATGGTCAAACATTTGAATTGCAGACACACAACTTCCCAGCTAAGGTCAAACATGGTGGTCCTCTGTCATTTCAGTTCTCCCACTGTACGCAAGTATCCTTTCCCCGGTACATTTAGTGCTACATTTTTGGTAGTTGTGTGCTTTTTTGTAGGTGATTTCATTGTCTAAGTTGGCCCCCAAGGGCAGTGCTGAAGTGCTGTCTAGTGTCCTAAGGGCTGTGATGTGCCTTGTGGAGGAAATACACGAAGTAGAGAAACTTTATTCAGGCATGCATTTTAGTGCTATTGACCCCTCAGTTCAGTTCAGTTCAGTCACTCAGTTGTGTCCGACTCTGCTACCCCATCGGCTGCAGCACACCAGGCTTCCATCAGCAATCCCAGAGTTTACTCAACTCATGTCCATTGAGTCGGTGATACCATCCAACCATCTCATCCTCTGTCATCCCCTTCTCCACCTGCCTTCAATCCTTCCCAGCATCAGGGTCTTTTCTAATGAGTCAGTTCTTTGCATCAAGTGGCCAAAGTATTGGAGTTTCAGCTTCAGCATCAGTCCTTCCCGTAAATATTCAGGCCTGATTTCCTTTAGGATGGACTGGTTTGATCTCCTTGCAGTCCAAGGGATTCTTAAGAGTCTTCCCCAACTCCACAGTTCAAAAGCATCAACTCTTCAGAACTCAATTTCTTTTATGGTCCAACTCTCACATCCATACATGGCTGCTGAAAAAATCATAGCTTTGACTAGACAAACCTTTGTCAGCAAAGTAATGTCTCTGCTTTTTAATAATGGTGTCTAGGTTGGTCATAGCTTTACTTCCAAGGAGCAAGCGTCTTTCATGGCTGCAGTCACTGTCTACAGTGATTTCAGAGCCCAAGAAAATAAAGTCTGTCACTGTTTCCCAATCTATTTGCCATGAAGTGATGGGACCAGATATCATGATCTTCATTTTTTGAATATTGAACTTTAAGCCAACATCTTCACTCTTCTTTTTCACCTTCATCAAGAGAGTCTTTAGTTCCTGTTTGCTTTCTGCAGTAAGGGTGGCTATCAGCCATTAGGTAAATGTTAATCAACAAAGTCGGAGAAGGCAATGGCACCCCACTCCAGTACTCTTGCATGGAAAATCCCATGGATGGAGGAGACTGGTAGGCTGCAGTCTATGGGGTCTCTAGGATTCGGACAAGACTCAGCGACTTCACTTTCACTTTTCACTTTTGTGCACTGGAGAAGGAAATGGCAACCCACTCCAGTGTTCTTGCCTGGAGAATCCCAGGGACGGGGGAGCCTGGTGGGCTGCTGTCTATAGGGTCGCACAGAGTCGGACACGACTGAAGCGACTTAGCAGTAGCAGTAATCAACAAAGTATATTAGATAAGATGTTTTTAAGCAGAAACATACATAAAACAAGGTTAAGTATTGATCAGTTAGCAAGGTATGCTGTGACTTGAGGCTTACAGGAAACTAATCCCTGATTTCCTTTAGGAACAATGGTTCAGGATTCACAAATTCAGTGTTTATGGCTACTTTACAAAATGAAACTACCACAAATACTGTGAATCCACTGCATTTACTTACAGTGGGAAATTGATCATTTCCTAAAATGTAGATGTTAGAACAAAAGAGGGAAGGGAATGACCCGAGTGTTACAAAGTGACTGATTTTGCTCTAGGCTCATAATTGACCTAATCCCTTGACTGCTCTGGGATTCAGGCACCACATCCCATTAAAAAAATAAAATAAAACAGAGAATATATACACATAATATGAAAATATAATTTATTTTGTATCATCACCTTCTGCCCTTACTTTCTCCTGTGAGGTGTAGAACTGGGTTTGCATCTGACTGGATTAATTGCTAATAAATTGCTACTAACTGGGTATGATGATATTATTCGGGTTTTCGGGTTTTCATATAAAGAACACTTATTGTTCAGAGATATTTTAAAGATTTACAGATAAATTGCTATGACTTTTGGGATTTGTTTCAAAATAATGCTAAATGAATAGGGGACAAAATGATTTGATACTTGTTGAGTGTCACATGGGGGTCATTATCCTCTTAGGTCTCTTTTACATACCTTTGAAATGTTCTGTAAAAAAAAGTTGCAAGAATAAAGTAAGGAACACCATTCTTCTGTGCCAAAACCCATGGTTGAAGTTTTATATATGTTGTTTCATTCAACTCCTACATCATTTTATGTAGAAGGTATTTTCGTTCTTAATTTACAGCAGAACAAATGAGACAAAAATAATATCCTCAGTTAATCAGTGATGGTAATTATATTTTAAAATTTTAGTTTTGATTTAATTTTTAATAATTTATATGTATATATATATATAACTTGTAACAATAATAAATGCATTTTCCTGTTTCAATTTTGAAAACATTCCTTTTCATCTTATAATGTGTTGCATATGCATTCTGTGTATATATGTGTGTTTTATATATATATATATATATATAAATTTTATCAGTAGCACAACTTTAAAACCTTGCACTATTCTGATCCTGTGAAATGACTGATTCATTACATCAAGTTCTTTTGACTTCAAGAGTACTTCTGTGCCATCAGTAATCATTCAGATGAAAACTGAATCAGTTCCAGAATGAAATTCTGCTCCAGATGTGGCACCTCATCAGATTTCCCATCTTAGTGTGAGGTGGAGTTTAGCTGAGTAAAAAATCAGGGCAGATAAGTTAAAATGGTTTCCTCCATTCCCTCCTCAACTTATTTACATGTGTGAGTGGTAATGGAGGGTAGTATAATCAAACTTTATTTAGTGATTTTAGAGTTTCTAGAGTTTATATATATATATAACCCTATAAGAAAGACTAGGGAATTTTAATACTATATATATATATAAATACATGTATATTCTAGGTTCTTTAATCTTTTGTTCCTTCCTGTTGTCATTTAGTCACTAAGTTGTATCTAACTCTTTTGTGACCCCATGGACTGTAGCCTGCCAGGACCCTCTGTCCATGGGATTTCCTAGGCAAGAAAACTGGAGTGGGTTGCCATTTCCTTCTTCAGGGTTTCTTCCCAACCCAGAGGTGGAACCCACATCTCCTGCATTGGCAGGTAGATTCCTTACCACTGTGACTACTTATCCAAAGTCCCAATTCACATTTCTAGAGTTAATAGTACCTGGAAAGGCAAACGACCAAGATAAAGTTTGTTCAAAAGTTCTAGAACTCAGATCTAGATATGAAAGACATAAATAGTCAAGAATATAACAATGATTTCCTTCTGAAATAAATTTCACCATTATTAAATTTAGAATCATAGTATTTTAGAATTTGAAGTGGTCCTAGATATCCAATATTTCTACACTTCAATAATATGAATCCTAGAAATAGAGAATAGGTAAAGTGGAGAACAGGTATCTGAATTTCCAGACCTGATCTCTTTCTGTTACCTCACATAGATTTATTTACCCCATATTGGAAAATATCTCAGGAGTTCTAGGTAACTTGAAAGAAAGAATAAATAAGTGTTCAAAAACACACATGATCACAGACACACTACACACACAAATGCAGATTAAAATGATATTTAAATTAACTGAAATACTTAAATTAACTAAATTGTTCCTTACCATAAACTAATAGGCATAAGTCACCCGGAGATGATTTATTTAACTGTTTGCAAATCCAAAATTAAATCCCTGCCCATGGAAGCTACACAAAATTTCATCCTGTGGTACTACACTTGGTTAAGGATTAATTAGATTTAAAAGCTTCTCAGACTAATTCACAGAAATAAGAAATGATAAGTTGTGAAAAGTGAAAGTGAAGTAGCTCAGTTGTGTCTGACTCTTTGTGACCCCATGGACAGAATAGCCTACCAGGCTCCTCCATCCACATAGTTTTCCAGGCAAGAGTACTGGAGTGGATTGTCATTTCCTTCTCCAAGGGATCTTCTGGACCCAGGGATCGAACCTGTATCCCGACACTACTGTCTGAGCCACCAGGAAAGCCCTAGAGAGTTGTGAGTCTATAAAATAAGAATTTGTTTTACATGTTGCTTTTCTAAAGAAAGTCTTAATTATCTGTCTTTAGGAGAAGGCGATGGCCCCCACTCCAGTACTGTTGCCTGGAAAATCCCATGGACGGAGGAGCCTGCTGGGCTGCTGTCCATGTGGTCGCGAAGAGTCGGACACAACTGAGCGACTTCACTCTGACTTTTCACTTTCATGCACTGGAGAAGGAAATGGCAACCCACTCCAGTGTTCTTGCCTGGAGAATCCCAGGGATGGGGGAGCCTGGTGGGCTGCCGTCTATGGGGTCGCACAGAGTCGGACACGACTGAAGCAACTTAGCAGCAGCAGCCGCTGCCAAATGTAAAAGCATCTTTTCAGCTTAAAATATCTATTGAGGAAAGAAAAAAAACAAAAACAAAACTCTATAATTGAGAAGAAATATCTGCTTTACATGGAAAATAGTTTATCAAGCAATTAAAACATTAAATATATGAATAACCTAAGTTGAGAGGCATATCATCACAGATGTTGTGAATCAATGTCCCATCTATTTTCCAAAACTTAATTATTATTTGCTAACTTAGACGGATGTTTATTTTCAGAGGGAAAAAATCGAAATCCAAGTGATGGCAAAAACAAATCCGAAAATACCTCACAAACCATGCCTCCTCGCAACTAAGTGCTTTTAAAAGTTATAGTGAAAAAAAAAGAAAAGGCACAAAAAAGTTATAGTGCCCATGTTAGTCAGTCATAAACTCTATTGCACTTTAACCTTTGCTGCTGCTGCTGAGTCACTTCAGTCGTGTCCGACTCTGTGCGACCCCATAGACGGAAGCCCACCAGGCCCCCCGTCCCTGGGATTCTCCAGGCAAGAACACTGGAGTGGGTTGCCATTTCCTCCTCCGATGCATGAAAGTGAAAAGTGAAAGTGAAGTCGTTCAGTCATGTCCGACTCTTCGAGACCCCATGGACTGCAGCCTACCAGGCTCCAGGCAAGAGTACTGGAGTGGGGTGCCATTGCCTTCTCTGACTTTAACCTTTAGAGGTTGCATTTACTGCTCTGTGCTTAAGATACAAGAGCTTCAAAAACAGAGCAAAGATTAGGAGAACAAGGATGGTGCTGGCAAAATAATAAACTCACAGAAAATTAAAAAGAAAATTGTATTTAGAGGTCCAAAGTGTGGTAAGCAACATTTTAAATCAATGAGGAAAGAATAGAATTGTCAGTGTATAGACTTATAAAAATTAAAAAAAATTGAAAGTTGAATTTTATATAACTTAAAAATTTTGGATAAAATCATGTGAAAAAATAAAATCCTCAAAGAGTTTAGAATATAAAGAAGTTATATTTCTAGCATATCTAAAGGAAGAAATTAATAAAGGAAATACTGGTTGATCTATTTAATGTGTATACTTTTCTCACATTCACAATTTTTATGAATCAAACTGAAAATCAAAAATGGAAACATCTCATCATGCATATTAATTAAACTTTTGATGTGATTGATAAATAATAAAAAATTATAGTTTAAAGCAATTAAATATGATTTTCATTTGTAAAATTGAGCTTAAAAGATAATATAGACTATTACAGGGAGTGTCACCTATTAAACAGTCTCAAACACAGCTCAATAGCAGTTCAAATTGAAACAAGCATTCTGGAGAAAATGTTGTGAAAATATATGAAAAATACAACATAGAGCAATTTCATTCTGTGATTTTTTTTTCTAATAATCAAAATGATAATAATCACAGCAAATACTAACTTCTGCCTAATATTTTTAAGTTGCATAATATACCATTCTTAGTACTTTACCCATATAGACTCATTCATTCATTTCCACCAGCCTGTGAAGTAAGTCCTATTATTGTCAGCCCATTTTACAGATAAGGAAATGGAGACACTGAGAAAATATTAAATAAAAAATATATATCCTCTTCTGTTTTTCCTTTTACTTTTTATCCCTACCCTCAATTTCCATATTGCTCTAAAATTATCCACAATGGAGGATATTCAATTAAATTCATAAACAACTTTGTAAAAAAATATAACATATATGCCCATATGTGGGCATATGTGGGGGGAAGCCTGTGTGGGGCTTCCCTGGTGGCTCAGTGGTAAAGAATTCACCTGCCAATGCAGGAAACCAGTGGGCTTGATCCCTGGGTTCAGAAGATCCCCTGGAGAAGGAAATGGCAACCCATTCCAGTATCCTTGCCTGGGAAATCCCATGGACAGGCTACAGTCGATGGGTCACAAAAGAGTTGGACATGGCTTAGTGACTAAACAACAACCTATATATGTATAAAAATCTGTATGTACACATATATACTTACAAATGCATGTTATTTTAGATGTATGTGTATATATATATGTGTTTGAATTTTATATGACCAGAGTTTAAAGTTGGGATAGATTAACATATATATATAATATACATATATTATATAAACTTTATTTATATAGCATCATATATAATATCTCATATTATATAGCATTACATATTATATATTATAAATATGTATTATTAATATATAAATGTAAACATAAATATATATTTTATATATTATATGTTATAAATATACAATTATTTATATAAGTATATATGTTTATATATCATATATTACATTATATATAATAAATATATATATTAATTCTGTCTCTTACACACACATACATGAGCACATATATTTATATATATATATATACATATATATATATATATGTTTTTTTTTTTTTCACTTGGATAACAGTGTGCTGGATCCAGCTAGTATCAACTTGTGAGAGTTTTTTTAATGATGAGCTATTTTTAACATTAGTTATATACACTTAATTAAATATGATGGTAAGTACTCCTAACTCATCATTTTATAAAGAATTTGACTGCAATTCACTATTTTCTGTATCCTGGAGTTTATTTATATCTATTGTGTCAGTACATGTGCATCTTTTCCCAATTACAAGTTTGGTACTGTTGTGGTAACAGCTTAAAAACCAATGGGGATATTTTCACCGAAGTGAAAGTGAAAGTGTTAGTCGCTCAAGTCCTGTCTGACTCTTTGCAATTTCAGGGACTGTAGCCTCTGTTAATGCAATTCTCCAGACAAGAATACTGGACAAGGCCATTCCCTTCTCCAGGAGATCTTCCTGACCTAGGGATCAAACCCAGGTCTCCTGTATTACAGGCAGATTATTTACCATCTAAACCATCAAAGAAACCTACAACTTGGGGTGTGGCCTATTATTTTGCTAATTGTGTAGATTTAAGAAAATGCTAATGAAGAAAATATTAATGAAGCAGATTAAATTTAAAACTGTGTCATGTCTGTAGACTTTACATCATGGATAACACTAGTAAATGGAGGAAATATTCTTCTATTATTGGAAGTTATTATTAAATTAGCAGAGAAATTCCTCACTGTTATTAATAAATGAGTGAGGTTCCCACATAGCTGTTCATTGTTTCACTTAGTGAAACTCATTCTCGCAGTGAATTTGAAAACTATGAAACAGGGCATATACAATAAAAATTATTTGTAAGAGCTCATTATTTGGGGTTTTTCCTTTTACATACAAATTACTTTAAAATTAAAATGAACTGTGAATAGGATTTTGAATTTCAATAATGTATCACGGGAGGTTCCCTGTGTTATAAAATGTACCTTTAAAACAGGCTTTCAGATCAGATCAGATCAGTCGCTCAGTCATGTCGGACTCTTTGCGACCCCATGAATCGCAGCACGCCAGGCCTCCCTGTCCATCACCAACTCCCAGAGTTCACTCAGACTCACATCCATCGAGTCAGTGATGCCATCCAGCCATCTCAACCTCTGTCGTCCCCTTCTCCTCCTGCCCCCAATCCCTCCCAGCATCAGAGTCTTTTCCAATGAGTCAACTCTTCACATGAGGTGGCCAAAGTACTGGAGTTTCAGCTCTAGCATCATTCCTTCCAAAGAAATCCCAGGGCTGATCTCCTTCAGAATGGACTGGTTGGATCTCCTTGCAGTCCAAGGGACTCTCAACAGTCTTCTCCAACACCACAGTTCAAAAGCATCAATTCTTCGGTGCTCAGCCTTCTTCACAGTCCAACTCTCACATCCATACATGACCACAGGAAAAACCATAGCCTTGACTAGATGAATCTTTGTTGGCAAAATAATGTCTCTGCTTTTGAATATGCTATCTAGGTTGGTCATAACTTTCCTTCCAAGGAGGAAGTGTCTTTTAATTTCATGGCTGAAGTCACTATCTGCAGTGATTTTGGAGCCCCAAAAAATAAAGTCTGACACTGTTTCCACTGTTTCCTCATTTATTTCCCATGAAGTGGTGGGACCGGATGCCATGATCTTCGTTTTCTGAATGTTGAACTTTAAGCCAACTTTTTCACTCTCCACTTTCACTTTCATCAAGAGGCTTTTTAGTTCCTCTTCACTTTCTGCCATAAGGGTGGTGTCATCTGCATACCTGAGGTTATTGATATTTCTCCCGGCAATCTTGATTCCAGCTTATGTTTCTTCTAGTCCAGAGTTTCTCATGATGTACTCTGCATAGAAGTTAAATAAGCAGGGTGACAATATACAGCCTTGACGAACTCCTTTTCCTATTTGGAACCAGTCTGTTGCTCCATGTCCAGTTCGAACTGTTGCTTCCTGACCTGCATACAAATTTCTCAAGAGGCAGATCAGGTGGTCTGGTATTCCCATCTCTTGAAGAATTTTCTACAGTTGATTGTGATCCACACAGTCAAAGGCTTTGTCATAGTCAATAAAGCAGAAATAGATGTTTTTGTGGAACTCTCTTGCTTTTTCCATGATCCAGCGGATGTCGGCAATTTGATCTCTGGTTCCTCTGCCTTTTCTAAAAGCAGCTTGAACATCAGGAAGTTCACGGTTCACATGTTGCTGAGGCCTGGCTTGGAGAATTTTGAGCATTATTTTACTAGCGTGTGAGATGAGTGCAATTTTGTGGTAGTTTGAGCATTCTTTGGCATTGCCTTTCTTTGGGATTGGAATGAAAACGGACCTTTTCCAGTCCTGTGGCCACTGCTGAGTTTTCCAAATTTGCTAGCATATTGAGTGCAGCACTTTTGCAGCATCATCTTTCAGGATTTGGAATAGCTCAACTGGAATTCCATCACCTCCCCTAGCTTTGTTCGTAGTGATGCTTTCTAAGGCCCACTTGACTTCACATTCCAGGATGTCTGGCTCTAGGCCATTGATCACACCATTGTGATTATCTGGGTTGTGAAGCTCTTTTTTGTACAGTTCTTCTGTGTATCCTTGTCATCTCTTCTTAATATCTTCTGCTTCTGTTAGGTCCATATCATTTCTGTCCTTTATCGAGCTAATCTTTGCATGAAATATTCCTTTGGTATCTCTGATTTTCTTGAAGAGATCCCTAGTCTTTCCCATTCTGTTGTTTTCTTCTATTTCTTTGCATTGATCTCTGAAGAAGGCTTTCTTATCTCTTCCTGCTATGCTTTGGAAGTCTGCATTCAGATGTTTATATCTTTCCTTTTCTCCTTTGCTTTTTGCTTCTCTTCTTTTCACAGCTATTTGTAAGGCCTCCCCAGTCAGCCATTTTGCTTTTTTTGCATTTTAGAGGACAACGCTGCTGCTGCTGCTAAGTTGCTTCAGTCGTGTCCGACTCTGTGCGACCCCACAGATGGCAGCCCACCAGGCTCCCCCGTCCCTGGGATTCTCCAGGCAAGAACACTGGAGTGGGTTGCCATTTCCTTCTCCAAATAGAGAACCATAATATAGTTTTATTCTTAATTTATTTGACCAATTCCAAATCCATGTTGTTGGACAGATATATTTTAAAGTGCAGATTTTAGAGCAATAATTATAATCTCTTTTATTAATCCATGACATGACCATTCACATCAAAGATGTTTGAAAGTAATATACTGAGGCTCAAAATTACACTGGAGTGAGTGAGTGAAAATTGCATCAAACTCTTTGTTACCTCTTGGACTATACTGTCCATGTAATTCTCCAGGCCAGAATACCTGAGTGGATATCCTTTCCCTTCTCCAGGGGATCTTCCCAACCCAGGTATCAAACCCAGGTCTCCCGTGTTGCAGGCAGATTCTTTACCAGCTGAGCCACAGGGAAGCTCAAGAACACTGGAGTGAGTAGCCTCTCCCTTCTCCAGTGGATCTTCCTGACCCAGGAATTGAACTGGGATCTCCTGTATTGCAGGAGGCTTCTTTACCAACTCAGCTTGAGGGAAAATTACAATAATTATGACCTATATTAAGAGCTTAACTGCTCTGGTGATGCTGCAGTACTTTGAACTTTATCTTATAATTTTTGTACTTTTGACTCATTTCTAGGGTTTTATCAATTAAAACCAACAAAAGACAAATCATTTTAGGTTAGCACAGTTATCAATAACAGTGAATGTGGAAATCAAGTTGATACTTCCAACAAGGAAAGCTTCTTCCTTATTAGCAAGGTACAGGCATCCCCATTTATGAGAATCAGAACTTGAGATAGTACAAAAGGTTTCTCACTGGGACAGGAGGTTTTTGAAAGTTGATACCAAAGCATTACCATACATCTTTCATACAGATTGCTAGTCCTGATACATATATATATATATATATATATATATATATATTTGATATTTTAATATGTATATGATAAAGAAGTCAGCTGAAATAATAAGGAATAAAAACAAAATATGGTTTACTTCTTTTCATACAGTGATGACTTCTTGGACTGAGGCTCAGAATCCACAGTTATGTTATTAGATACTTACAGCTTCTTAAGTACTTCTCTCTACCAGCAATGCCTGCCTCATCTCCTACCATGCCCTAGGACAACTTTATTTTTCCAATGCCATCGAAGCTTCATCTTTTCTAGGAAGTCATCCTCACCCTCCCCTATACACACACACACACACGTAAATATACTGTGAGCTCTTGTCCTCTATCCCAATTTGTCATCACTCCCTGTTATAGCTCGAATCATGCCCCTTACCCCATCTCAAAAAATATGTACAAGCCCTAATGCCCGGCATCTGTGAATGTGACCTCATTCGGAAACAGCATCTTTGCAGATGTAATGAAGTTAAGATGAAGCTGTAAGGATTAGATAGGGCCTTAATCCAATGACTAGCACCCACATAGAATGAGAAATTGGACCCTGACAGATGCAGAAAGCTGGTTCTATGATAACAGAAGAGGTAGAAGTGCTGTATCTAAATTCCAATGAACACCAAGGACCACTGGCAACTATAGGAAGCTAGAATGAGGCAAGAAAGGATACCCGACTTGAGTCTTCAGGAGGAGCATGGCCTTGCCTGTACCTTGATTTCAAGATTCTAAACTCCAGGACTGGAGAAAATAAATGTCTATTATTTTAAGTTACCCAGCTCATGGTACTTTGATAGAACAGCCCTAATAAACCAATAACACCCCCTAACACTTTTTTCCTCATTCATCTAGCAAATTTTACTAAATGCTGACTATACGCCAGGCCGTGTACTTGCTTGCTTTCTTCTAACTTCTCTACTAATCAATACAACCCTTCAGGAGAAAAACTTTATCATTCCTTTCTCCAGAGCCTATATAATTATACATACAAAAGAGGTTGCTAATAAATAACTGCTGATTAAATGATTAAATGCCACTTTTGATCTTTCACAGTGAGCTTCTTTTTAAAGTCATTTTTATCTCCTAGGAAAAGTCAGATTCAAAGAGAACGGAGGACTGAAAAAAAAGGGAACAGTCTTTTAATGACAATCAAGAATCTATCTAAAGTAAACAACAGAATATGTGCATTTTAAACAAACATCTTAGATTTTTGTTGGTGCTGTTCTCATCGACTATGCAAATAAAATGTCATTTCTCTTTGATTGTCTGAATGTTCTTTTATTCATCAACATAAAAACAGCCAAATGGACTTTCACTGAACTTGAAGGATAGGCCTAAGAAATAGGATGGCATAATGGATAAACTCTGAAGTCAAAATGCTCACGTTTCAGTTTCTTCTTAGCCACTGCTTAGGTATAACCATAAGAAGGCAATCAGCCTCCCGAGGTCTGTAGCCCCTCAGCCATACAATGGAATTAATAAGTATATGTTACATATGAAACAGATGTGGGGATTCACAAAGATGCTGTATGTCTAATATAGTGCCTTAAATATAGCAAACACTCAATAAAGGTTAAATTTATTTACTCATATTGTATTACTCTCATTTTTAGTAGGACATCTATAATTGTTGGTCATAAAATCTTGGTACAAGTTCATTAAAAACTCTTATTAACTCACTAGGATAAAATGTAAACAATTTTAGAAAAGAGATGAGATCATACTTTTGCTAATACCTACTAGTCACATGGCAGTTTCAAAACTAAGGACAAGAAGATTGCACTTGCCTTCAAGAAGCTGTCGGTGTGATTTAATCATCTTGATCATGCAAAGACCCATTTAATTTGATGCTTTTGAACTGTGGTGTTGTAGAAGACTCTTGAGAGTCTCTTGGACTGCAGGGAGATCCAACCAGTCCATTCTGAAGGAGATCAGCCCTGGGATTTCTTTGGAAGGAATGATGCTAAAGCTGAAACTCCAGTACTGTGGCCACCTCATGCAAAGAGTTGACTCATTGGAAAAGACTCTGATGCTGGGAGGGATTGGGGGCAGGAGGAGAAGGGGACGCAAGAGGATGAGATGGCTGGATGGCATCACTGATTCGATGGACGTGAGTCTGGGTGAATTCCAGGAGTTGGTGATGGACAGGGGGGCCTGGCATGCTGCGATTCATGGGGTTGCAAAGAGTCGTACACGGCTGAGCGACTGAACTGAACTGAGTATCACTGAGGCAGGTGACACTAATGGTAAAGAACCCACCTGCCAGTGCAGGAGACCTAAGAGATGCAAGTTCAATCTCTGGGTAGGAAAGATCCTCTGGAGGAGGACACGGCAACCCACGATACAAGAATTGCTCCCAGTATTCTTGCCTGGAGATCCCATGGACAGAGGAGCCTGGCAGGCTAGTCCACAGAGTCAGTGATATTTGAACAGGACTGAACTGACTTAGCATACAAGCAGCACAGAGGCGCGTCAGCACAGGGTGTCCGTGTTGATACACAGAGGCACTGGAAAGCACTGTCTGTAAAATAACTGATGGTCATATAGGGAGACAGAGATACAATTACAGGGCTCGCTACCTCCCTACTTTCCGTGGAAAGCTTTCGTAACTCTTGAGCTAAGCACACAAGATGCTTCATGTTCTCACTTTTCTTCATCAGTGTATACAGAATTATGTTTCCCACATTGTATTTTGCTTTTTATTAATTCTTATTTCTCTGTATTTCCTTTCTTTGTTGCTTTCTTTTATTCTGTTTACAAAATGTCATTTCTCTCTTTTAGTTGGGAAACAACACATTTTATTCCTATTCTCTTTGAGGTTAACTGATATATGTTTTAATATCCATTTTTGAGCTTAAAATTACGTAGCTGCCATCCCCTGGAAACACTGAAGGATGTTACAATACATCAGTCTAATTATTACTACATCCCCCATTTCAGATACTCTTCATTTCCTGAATGTTTGTTCTTTTAGTTGTCATCCAGTGAAATATTTGTATTAGGTTTATATAATTACTTCATTTCTATTAACTTGCTTATCTAGTTTCTTTGCTCATATTTTCTACCTGCACTTTGTATCATTTCCTGGGATTATTTACCTAGAATTCATTCATTAAATCACATTTTATAATGCTTCCTTTAAAAACACATGTATTGAAGTGCTATAGGTAGGAAATATTCTGTTTTGCTTGTCAAAAATTATTTTGATTTTACTCTTATTGTTGAATAATAGTTTGTGAACATATTTTCTTGGAGCACTTTAGGGATACCATTTTTTTGTTGTTGTTTTAGCAAGAAGTGAGAGGTCAAATTTAACACTGTTATTTTATCCTAAGTCGTCTGACTTTTCTCCTGAATCCTTTCCAGATATCCCATTTATATTTATTGTAGTTTTCCTATGATCTGCCTATTGTACATTTATTTTTATTCTGATTGTGACATGTTGGATTTCTGAGAAGTCAGAATTCATGTCTCTAATTGATAATGACAGTTAATCCACCATTATCACCTTAGTTATTGCCTCTCCCCATTCCCTCTATTCTTGACTTCCGGAACTACAACAACATATACGGTAGACCTTTGTCTCGTCATCCATGTCTCTTAACCAGTCTTTCTTAGTGTCTTTACGTTTGCTCGTGTGTTGCACTCTGTGTAATTCTTTTCAACCTATCTTCTGTATATTCTGGGGCTCCCTTGTGGCTCAGCTGGTAAAGAAGGCACTTCCAATGCAGGAGACCTGGGTTCAATCTCTGGGTTGGGAAGATCCCCTGGAGAAGGGAAAGGATACTCACTCTAGTATTCTGGCCTGGAGAATTCCATAAACTGTATAATCCATGGGGTGTCAAAGAGTCAGATACAACTGAGCCACTTTCATTTTCTATATTTTCTAATTCTTATGTTAGCAGTTGGTATTCTGTTATTTTACCCATTCATTAAATATGGTGATCTTTTCTTCTGTTTATTGTTTATGCTGACTTTTGCTTTTTTAATTTCCATGTGTGTTCTGTGATTGATATCATGAGTTTCTATTGACATCTGTATTTCATTTGTAAAAAATATCTGTAGAAATAATAAGAAAATTATTTCCCTCTGGGTAAATTTTATTTGTCAATTGCCCCCTATGCTTCCAGTATGGACAACTCTTATTTGATTTAGTCAGATTATAATTTGGGGGTTTCAGAAGTAGTGTAAATTTGAACCCTAAATCTGAATTAGGTCAGTTTCTCATGGGAGGTAATTTTTTGTTTTTGTTTTTTTAATCTAGAACCCATGCTAAGACATACACAAAATGTTTCTTTCATTTTCATTTTGCTGATTTAACAGATACCTATCTATTTCAACAATATATAAGACTGTTGGGAAAATCAAATAATATAATGATTAAAAAGATTTATAAATGGTAGCTGTAGTAACAGCAGCAATAATAGTCATAGGACTTACTGTTTAAATCAGAGGAGTGCAATTGTTATTCTTTGTATAGTTTTAAAAAAATCTGACATATATAGCAAATTGTTGTTGAAACAATTAGAAAATAAATACGTAAATTTAAAATATTCTAAATGTCTTAATGTAATGGTTTTAAAAGATGTTTCTAGCTGAGGAAGTGGGATTTGTGTGTGTGTTAAAAAATTGCTCTTGGATAACCCACTCTTTTCATATCCCAAGATGAAAAGAAAATTATATTTTTGTGCTTCTGGAGGATACTGGATTAGTATTTACCATATAACACTGTGTTTTATAATTTACTAGAAGATATAAGGGAGATTGATTACATCTGAGATGATAAGACCCATGAATTGAAGAGACTTGTACTAAAAGAGTGTGGAGGGGTGACACATTTTTGACCTATAGGAATTAGAATCTTCTTTTATTTAATAAGAGAAGAATTTTTAGAAGAAATGCTTTAAATTTAGCAGTGTTAAATATTCTCCATAACTCCCTTCTCATCAGTTACAAACTTACCTTTAAAAATGATAGACTATCTTAATACTAGAAAAAGCAAGATAGTTCCAGAAAAACATCTACTTCCGCTTTGACTACACCAAAGCCTTTGACTGTGTAGTAGTGAAAGTCACTCGGTCATTTCTGACTCTTTGTGACCTCATGGACTATACAGTCCATGGAATTCTCCAGGCCAGAATACTGGAATGGGTAGCCATTTTATTCTCCAGGGGATTTTCCCAACTCAGGGATTGAACCCAGGCCTCCTGCATGGTAGGTGGATTCTTTAACAGCTGAGCCACCAGGGATGCCCCTTTGACTGTGTGGATCACAAAAACTGTGGAAACTTCTTCAGGAGATGAGAATGTCAGTCCACCTCCCCTGTCTCCTGAGAAAGCCGTATGCAGGTCAGGAAGCAACAGTTAGAACCGGACATGGAATAACGGACTGGTTCCAAATTGGGAATGAAGTACATCAAGGCTGTATGTTGTCACCCTACTCATTTAACTTATATGCAGAGTACATCATACAAAATGCTGTGGTGGATGAAGCCCAAGCTGGAATCAAGATTGCCAGGATAAATATCAATAACCTCAGATATGCAGATGACACCACCCTTATGGCAGAAAGAGAAGAGCAACTAAAGAGCCTCTTGATGAAAGTGAAAGAGGAGAGTGAAAAAGCTTGCTTAAAACTTAACATTCAAAAAAAGAAGATTGTGGCATCAAGTCTCATCACTTCATGGCAAATAGATGGGGAAACAATGGAAATAGTGACAGACTTTATTTATTTTCTTGGGCTCCAAAATCACTGCAAATGGTGACTGCAGCCATGAAATTAAAAGATACTTGCTCCTTGGAAGAAAAGCTATGACCAACCTAGACAGCATATTAAAAAGCAGAGACATTACTTTGCCAACAAAGGTCCATCTAGTCAAAGCTATGGTTTTTTCCAGTAGTCATGTATGGATGTGAGAGTTATGGTCCCATGTATGATAGGACCATAAAGAAAGCTGAGCCCCAAAAGATTGATGCTTTTGAACTCCAATGTTGGAGAAGACTCTTGAGAGTCCCTTGTACTGCAAGGAGATCCAACCAATCAATCCTAAATGAAATCAGCCCTGAATATTTATTGGAAATACTGATGCTGAAGCTCCAAAACTTTGGCCACTTGATACAAAGAGCAGACTCATTGGAAAAGATCCTGACTCTGGGAAAGATTGAAGGCAGGAGGAAAAGGGGACAACAGAGGATGAGATGGTTGGATGGCATCACTGACCCAATGGACATGAGTTTGAGCAAGCTCTGGGAACTGGTGATGAACAGGGAAGCCTGGTGTACTGCAGTCCATAGGGTCTCAAAGAATCAGCCACGACTGAGCAACTGAACTAAAGTGATCTTAATACTAATTAAACACTTGGTATATATTTACAAATGCTCCTATTTTCAATTATGAATAATAATTCTAATGCTGTATGTTCAAATTTGTTTGGGGTTAAATATTTGTAGTGTGGTTGTTAATTTATTAATGCATTTCTTTTGTTCACTGAATTTAATTAATATTTTCAAAACATTGTGACCATCATCCTTGCACCATTTATTCTTTATCTAGGTAACTCTCCAAGGTATTATTTTATTTAAAAAACTCCAAAGTAGACATTTCTACTAACTTTCTTTTCTTTTTAATGTTTAATAAGAGTTTTTGATTCCAAAGCATATAGGCAGTCCAAAGACTCATCATTTGAATTTCAGTTATGTTTCATTTTGCAACCCTTCTACTTCTGATAACAAATTCATCAAGTGTAAACCTATGAAACTCACAGATGGTGAAAAATTAGTTCAGTATCAAAGGAATTGCAATATATTTTTATTATAAATAAATTTCTCTGGACTGGCTGGTGCAACTGTGTAATTGACAAAGAATATAGGATCCTAGAATAGATGTCAATGTTTTACAGACAGTATTAGCAATCAGCCCCTCAAAGTTTTCTTTAACTTTTCTGAAAGATTTTAAATTTTATTACTTTCTGAGTGCAATACTTTATATGTTAGAAAATTATCTTTTAACTCCTCTATGTTTAAATGCATATCACTGAGCTGAATGAATGCAATCATAATTGGCATAATAAGTTTTCCTCATTTGCTTTTTCTTGTTTATCACCCCAGAGAAGGAACTATCATTAACCCCCTCTACATTTAGCAGACAGCTTCAAATCTGTTTCTGCCTCTTTTGTTCCTTTTTTCCTTATTTACACAGTAGCATATCCTTTACCTTAAGTTTTAAATTAACTTCTTCTCTTCTTGCATCAATCCTGTATAAATCTGCAGAAAGCAGTCCTCCCCATACTAGCATTCCTGAAATTTTAGTGTATATGTGGAAGAGAAGGAAATTTTCCTGCAGAGTGAGCCCTGGGGCTTCCTATTTTTAGGCTAAAGATTCTTTAAATATGTCATGGCTGAATAAGTGATTAGATAGCATACACTTGAATTTTACCTTGCATTAAATATTTATGGGTTTCCATTAACCTGGTCTAACTTAGTGGAGATAGACTTGATGAGACTAACTTGAACCCCATTCCCCTACCCGATCCTAATGCTACTATTAATTTCTCTTTTGAAAATACAGTTTTGATCCCAATGCTCTGTGCTCTCAAACCTCTCATGGTCCCCTAGTACTAAGAGAACCAGGTACTTACAGCACGTTCCATGATCCCCAAATCCCCCAGGAAGTAGTCACCAAAATCCCATACAGAAAATTTGAGGGTGAAATTTTTAATTAATTCATCAAGATAGGAGTATGCAGTTTTCTTCACATCTGTATATAACCTATCAAATAATTCTAGAAATACAGAAATTGCGTATTTCTAAGTATTTTACTTCTCTCTCCTGTCTCTATTACTCCTTCCACTGTCTTAATTCAAGACCTTATCATATCTCATTTGGGCTATTTCAGTACCATCCTAGCTCACTTACCTGGATCTTACTGCTCTAACACCAGCCCATCTCTCACTCTATAGCCAATGGGATCCTTTTAGCAGAAAATTTGATCATGACTTTCCCCTCCTATTCTGCCTATTAGCCTAAGACCTGGCACTTACCTGTTTGTACCACCTGCCTCTTACACTACTCTCTTCCTACACTCCCAAGCTCATGCTCTGCCAAATCCTCTCATCAGTCAACCAGATAACCATCCTTACTGCTCCTTCAGATGTGTAGAATAATCTCTGCTTGTTCATCATAAAAAACATGTATTGATTTTTCAAAGTCCTTTGCTAATCATTCCTTCATCTTTTAAGTTTTATTTACTTCCCTTTTTTTAGGCTGAATTAACCATCTCTTTCTCTGAACTACTTATATTTCTTGAATGCAATCATCTCCTTGCCCATATCTCACAATAACTCATGGCATTAGAATTATTTGTAATTATTAGTCTAATTTTCATATTATAATTCTTTAAGGCAAACACAATTGAAAGATTGTTCTGAGTACTGCTATATACCAGTTATTGTAAGCGGGAGGTAGAATAACTAGACAGGTAAAAGCCCTACCTTTCTTGGCATGATAGGATAGTGACTGTTTTATTCATCTAGTTACTGTAAGACAGAGAAAAAAACCAAGATATATTTGTTAAATGAACAAACAGGTTAATAATCCTACTAAATAAATGGATATGGTATCCACCATAAAGAGAATTCAGTCTCATTTTTTAAAAACCAATCTAATTAGTTTTTTTTTTTTTTTTTTAGACCAGGATTTCAAAAGCCAAATAGCAAAGGAAATCAATTCCATCTCCAGGTCAAACTACCTAAGAAGAGATTATCAGCATCTGAAGACTGCAGTGTGCTCTTAGATATGAGACAGACAGGCGGACATGCCTTGGAATGTCTGAATCATCCCACATGGAGCTCTCAGAGGTGAATTCACATCATTCTACAGACTCTATTATAGCCATGTCTAGACTTGCCTTGAATAGTTTCAGTAATAGAAAATCCTTCATTTCCTATCACAAGTTGTTCCATTAACAATTGTAAATTTTTTTAGCAAATGAAACAAAATAGTGCATGTGTATATAGAATTGCAGCAACAACTTGCTGTTGTATTCTTGCTGATAAAGTTAAGACTATTTTAAGTAGGATTCCCATATTCTAAGTGACAAGGAAATAAGGCATTTCTTTTTGTTTTTGATACAATGACAAGACTGTGGAGGAACTAAAAATTAATCTAATCCAACATAATTGTTTTACAGATGGGGCAAGTGAAGTTCACCCAGGGAAGAGTACAATTTACTCAAGCTGAACTGCCTGTTCAGTGGATGAGCCAAAACTTGAATCTAGATCTCTTCCATCTCTCAGTTCACCCCACTGTACTATCTCCTCTAAGAGCTTTATCTGGACAATATTTCGTCAAGGTTTTTGTTTCTTTTATATCATATGGTGTCCATGTTAAAGAAGTATATGTATGTATGCATACAAGGTCATTTCAGTCATGTTCAACTCTTTGAAACTCTGTGGCCTGTAGCCCGCCAGACTCCCCCGTCCATGGGATTCTCCAGGCAAGAATACTGAAGTGGGTTGCTAATGCCCTGCTCCAGGGGATCTTCCCAACCCAGGGATCGAACCCACATCTCTTAGGTCTCCTGTGTCTCCTGCATTGGTAAGCAGGTTCTTTACCAGTAGTGCTACCTGGGAAACCCATATACCTATATACAGGTATATAGATATAGAGAAATAGATATAGAGAAATATTTTATAATTGCTTTTGTGGCAAACTAAGATCCAAGAGTCATGTTTTTACCACATTCCCATGTCCCCTACCCCATTTCCTTTAGCCTTACCAGGCACACTGTGGTCTCTCCTTGAGCCTTTCCTACTAGCCTAAGAAGAACTTTTCTCTTTCTGCCAGGTTCTTGGGGAACTTTGTGATATGCTTTTACACAATAGGTTTGGAAGGACAGACACAGAAACAGAGGTGAAAATGACTATGAAGGGAACAATATTATGTGAATCTTTAAGAATCTAGAGAGAGAGAGAGATAGCAGACGCTCTGAGATGTCTTTTGGCAGAGAGACTTGGTAGTGGAGGGTGAGGATAGGGAGATGTCAGGTGAGGCACCAAATGTCAGGTGCTTGCTGAATGCAAGAGGTTTAAAGAAGAGAAGACATATAGGGCTATGGCTTAAATCTCCTTTATAATCTACTAAGAGATGATGATTACTATAAGTGAAATTTTGTTATTGTCTTTATGATTGTTAGACCTGTTTGAACTGTTTCAATAAATTTGACCTTGAAGTAAAACTTGTAGCTTTATTTTGGGCTAAAGTAGATAAACAACTAAAAGTACTTATACAGATACATGTAGATGCATTTGAGAATATTAAGTTCTAGACCAGCATTTGTCAAACTATGACTCAATTTTATATGACGTATGATGTTAGAAAAGATTTATACAGTTTTATAAGGATTGTAAAGACAAAAAGAACAACAACAAATGAAGGAAAAACATACAGACAAATCTTAAAATATTTACTATTTAGCCCTTTAAAGAAAATGTTTCCTAACTCTTGTTCTAAATGAAGGGCAAAGAAGACCCTTTTAAATTCTTTTAAGTATTTGGATTTCAAGTTATCCCTTGAAAAAGAGATGGGACATTTGCCAGATGCGGAGTTGGGACTTGAGGAGTCAACCTGTAACTATATCTGAAATGAGACAATCAGGAGTGGTTAAAGCTGCCAGGAGACTGGAATGCAGAGATTAAAGAGAACTTGTGACTGTCAGAGAGGCTGACAGGCTAAGTAAATAAAATTCAGCATGAAATGTTTCCTAAATTTAGGAGACATCTCAATAAAAGGGTCATATTAAGATTAGAGAAGCAGGGGCCCGGTGCGGGAAGTGGGAGGAGGTAAACTCGTCCTGTCACTGCATCGGGAGAGGCTGGAAGGAGCACATGTTCTACGGAGAGAGGCCGCGGCCGCCCCTGCCCCGGCCGCCCCTGCCCCGGCCGCCCCTGCCCCGGCCGCCCCTGCCCCGGCCGCCCCTGCCCCGGCCGCCCCTGCCCCGGCTCCTAAAGCCAGAAACCACCTCCAGCCCGAGTTCTGTTCCCTGCGCCTCACCAGGTCGTAGTCCTCCTCATCATCGCGCATGAAATCATCCTCCATGTGCATGTATGCCAAGTTGCTTCATTTGTGTCTGACTCTTTGCAACCCTATGGACTATAGCCCGCCAGGCTCCTCTGTTCATGGGATTATCCAGGCAAGAATATTAACCCTGCCTACAAAACCCTAATATTGATATAAGGACCACCAAGACTTTGGAGTTAAAGTTAATATGTTTGAACAAGTCACATAACTTCAAAAAACATTAGTTTATTCATTCATAATATGGAAATCAAATTGATAGCTCTTTGATGGCATTATTATGAGAATTAAATTAGGTAATTTATATTAAGTACCAACCTTTCACCTTACCTGGCACAGATAGAGTGATAAGTAGAAAGGATTCGATTTTAGACATTTTATTTTTTGTGTGACTTTTTAAAAATAAAATGGTCAATTTTGACAATTACCAGAGAGCTCAATAAGATAGTTGAGAAGCACAGGCTTGCTATTACAATGTACTGAATCCATGGGGCAGTTAGTTTTCTCTCAAGGTAGGTTCAGATGCTCAGATGCAGTCAAAGGACAATCTCTGTCCACATTTCTTTTCTAGGGGGGAAAAAATGAGTCCTTCATTTCCCACCTGACAGCTTGGCTCCTTCCCAAGGTCGCCTTCAAATAATTACACAAGTGTACACTCCGTTTTGTCACTGAGTCATTTAATTATCTGCCTAAAGGTGAGTGAGTGAACGAGTGATATTCACTCAGTCATGTCCAACTCTTTGTCACCGCATGTAAGACTACGATGGCAGGACTGTAGCCTTCCAGGCTCCTCCGTCCATGGAATTCTCCAAGCAAGAATACTGGAGTGGTTTGCCATTTTCTTCTCCAGCCTAAAGGTGAACCTGAATGATATTTCCTTAAACTCCTCTTGGATCAATCACTGTGCCACTCATAGATGGTTTATCACGAGTGGATAATAGATTATATGGCTATTCTGGCATTTGGCTGGGGAAGAAGAATACACTTCCTAACAGGAACCAAGGACACCATTAATTATAAAAAGCAATTATTACTTCCATTATCATCAATGTAAGTACTGAACGAATATATATAATTGTTAAATAACCTGTTCTTCATTCTTTACTTACAGCTGCATCTCAGTGTTAATTAGTATCTAAACTACAGGAAGTTCCCAAAGGACAAGAAGTCAGTATAGGGTGAGTATGTTTATTGTTTACTACTTGGTTAAAATAAGCTAACAAACAAGCAAACAAAACACAGCCCAGCAAAAACAAAACTGAATGATCAGTAGATTTCATTAAAGTTTTATCAAAAGCTCTCTAAGCCCTTCAAAATATCTAGGTACCATATTCAGGGGTCACTTAATAATTTTATTTTAAATGGACTAAATTAAACTTAAACCAGGCCTGTGGGAGAGGTGATCTGGATATCTTAGTGCCATTATATTTTATCAATAGAAAATCTGAAATAGGATTTGTTACGCCAGACTCTCTGACAGCATAATATTATTTATACTGGTAGGTATGGGTAAGTGAGTGAGTTAATGTTGCAGCATTTTAAAAAGCCCAGCTGTTCCCCAAGCAGGAAAGTAACTGGCTGTCGTAAATGATCAATTATATAAAAAGGTCCAAGTTTTGCAAATTTTCACACAAGATATTCACTGAAATTCTCCATCTACCTAAGTAAGTTCACTCTAGCAACCAAACTGGAGGACTGAGAGCTTCAGTTTCATGCTAAGAGATGTATTTTCCTTACCCTAGAGTGTCAAAAAATTGGAAATGTCACAACCCTTGGGGGCACATGAAAAATGCATATTATATCACATCTGTTTTTCACTTGATCCCAATGGGCCTGATATTTCTCCAAATTGCTATGTGGAAAAACCAATTTAATTTGATTGAGGTATGAACAGAAACTTAAAAGCAAAGTAGAATACTTTGAAATGGGAAACTTTGTATTGTGATTACTGAGAAATGCTTCTAAGAATATTCTCTTTTTAAAATCCTACTTTCTTTACTTATATTAATACTAATGTTACTCTAACTACTCTTCTTAAGGTCTACTTCAAGAAACATCCCAAGATTTCACCTAAAATATATGTTTCCTCTTGCTGAAAATCTCCTGTAGGTATAATCTTTAGAGGCAGATAATGGAAAGCTGAAAATTTAGAAATGAATAACTGAGTTGAAAGCCTAACTCTATTTCTTAATAGCTGTGTGGCCTTGATCAAATTATTTAACCATTCTGAGACTCAGTTTCTTAAGAGGCAACATGGAAATAATGAGTGGTCAAGAAGATTAAGCTTGGATGATGAAAAAGATTGGTCTCTTTCCATTTGATAATGATGTGATTCAATGTTTAGAAATGTTTTCTATGTAGCAGTACTCTTCACATATCCTGAAGTTTAAAGAAGTTGAAAAGCAAGGTTTTTATTGTCAGGATATCAAAAGTCACCCAAGTGCAAGGAACGTAAGGATACCAGGGCCATGCTGAAGGGAAATGTGGGCATTCTGAAGGAAGATGGAATGTATCCCAATCCATCAACCCTCTGATGATCTTGCCTTTTTCCCCATCTCCCCAGGGGGATGCGTCAGATTAGATTTAGCACAATGCATTTTGCAGAAGGGCTGTTTGTGTACTGATAAGCACACTGAGCAGCAGGAGAGCATTGTCTGTGACTTTTCCCTAGAGCGCTGGCTATTTATTTCACTTCTACCCCAATCGAGCAGACATTTACTAAATTTCTCTTGATGCTGTCACAGGATCCCTTTAAAAAGCAGTATTTGCAGGAGGCTGGAAAGGTTGGCAAAGAAGAGGCCTGTGACTAGCTCACAGGACTACAGTGGCATGTGTGGGATTTCTTGGGGAAAATTATACCTTCACCGGGCAATGAAAATCCATCTGGTTATTGTGCCAGCTGCAAAATCTGCTGAATTCAGTGCCAGTTACTATCAGGTGTGGATGCCTCAAATTTCCTTTGAATGAGATGTTGGGAACATTCATCCCATAATACATCCCTTGTGAAATGAAGTTAAAAATGCAGAATAGGATAAGAGGGTCATATAAACACAGAGCAATTTATTAGGTGCTGTTTACTGTTTTTGTACTATTAGCCTCTCTGACTGTCTGGTAAAGTCCATGGACTTCTTTCTCAAAATAAAATTTTAAGTACATAAGATAAATACATAGGAATGCAGAGAACAAATTATACTGGAATAAAATTATAAATATTTATTAATGTTTTAATAATAAGTTCATGTGTAGAGTCTTCTCATTGGAAGAGGGTGTTTGCTATGACCAGTGGGTTCTCTTGGCAAAACTCTATTAGCCTTTGCCCTGCTTCATTCTGTACTCCAAGGCCAAATATGCCTGTTACTCCAGGTATTTATTGACTTCCTACTTTTGCGTTCCAACACCCTATAATGAAAAGGACATCTTTTTTGGGTGTTAGTTGTAAAAGTCTTGTAGGTCACCATCAGATCAGATCAGTTGCTCAGTCATGTCCGACTCTTTGCGACCCCATGAATCGCAGCACGCCAGGCCTCCCTGTCCATTACCAACTCCCAGAGTTCACTCAGACTCATGTCCATCGAGTCAGTGATGCCATCCACCATACTGCTGCTGCTGCTAAGTCGCTTCAGTCGTGTCCGACTCTGTGCAACCCCATAGACAGCAGCCCACCAGGCCCCGCCGTCCCTGGGATTCTCCAGGCAAGAACACTGGAATGGGTTGCCATTTCCTCCTCCAATGCATGAAAGTGAAAAGTGAAAGTGAAGTCACTCAGTTGTGTCCAACTCTTAGCGACCCCATGGACTACAGCCTACCAGGCTCCTCCATCCATGGGTTTTTCCAGGCAAGAGTACTGGAGTGGGGTGCCATTGCCTTCTCCTGCCATCCACTATAGAATCGTTCAACTTCAGCTTCTTCAGCATTACTAGTCGGGGCATAGACTTGGATTACTGTGACACTGAATGGTTTGCCTTGGAAACAAACAGAGATCATCCTCTAGTTTTTGAGATTGCATCCAAGTACTGCATTTCCGACTGTTTTGTTGACTATGATGGCTACTCTATTTCTTCTCAGGGATTCCTGCCCACAGTAGTAGTGGGGCAGGATGTAGTAGTAGTAGGATGTAGTAGTAGATGTAGTCTTAGATATAATGGTTATCTGAGTTAAATTCACCCATTTCAGTCCATCTTAGTTCACTGATTGCTAGAATATCAACGTTCACTCTTGCCATCTCCTGTCTGACCACTTCCAGTTTGCCTTGATTCATGGACCTGACATTCCAGGTTCCTATGCAATATTGCTCTTTACAGCATGGGACCTTGCTTCTATCACCAGTCACATCCACAACTGGGTGTTGTTTTGCTTTGGCTCCATCCTTTCATTCTTTCTGGAGTTACTTCTCCACTGATCTCCAGTAGCATATTGGGCATCTACCAACCTGGGGAGTTCATCTTTAATTGTCCTATCTTTTTGCCTTTTCATACTGTTCATGGGGTTCTCAAGGCAAGAATACCGAAGTGGTTTGCCATTTCCTTCTCCAGTGCACCACATTCTGTCAGACCTCTCCACCATGACCCCTCCATCTTGGGTGGCCCGACACAGCATGGCTTAGTTTTATTGAGTTTTCATTCATTCATTTCATTCATTCATTTGCACCCAAAGATAGAGAGCCCTATACAGTCAGCAAAAACAAGACCAGGAGTGACTGTGGCTCAGATAATGAACTCCTTATTGCCAAATTTAGACTTAAATAGAAGAAAGTAGGGAAAATCACTAGACCATCCAGATATGACCTAAATCAAATCCCTTATGACTATACAGTGGAATTGAGAAATAGATTTAAGGGACTAGATCTGATAGAGTGCCTGATGAACTATGGACGGAGGTCCATGACACTGTACAGGAGACAGGGATCAAGACCATACCCATTGAAAAGAAATGCAAAAAAGCAAAATGGCTGTTGGAAGAGGCCTTACAAATAGCTGTGAAAAGAAGAGAAGCAAAAAGCAGAGGAGAAAAGGAAAGATATACCCATTTGAATGCAGAGTTCCAAAGAATAGCAAGGAGAGCTAAGAAAGCCTTCCTGAGTGATCAATGCAAAGAAATAGAGGAAAACAATAGAATAGGAAGACTAGAGGTCTCCTTGAGAAAGTTAGAGATACCAAGGGAACATTTCATGTAAAGATGGGCTCAATAAAGGACAGAAATGGCATGGACCTAACAGAAGCAGAAGATATTAAGAAGAGGTAGCAAGAATACACAGAAGAACTATACAAAAAATATCTTCACTACCCAGATAATCATGATGGTGTGATCACTCACCTAGAGCCAGATCCTGGAATGTGAAGTCAAGTGGGCCTTAGGAAGCATCACTATGAACAAAGTTAGTGGAGGTGATGGATTTCCAGTTGAGGTATTTCAAATCCTAAAAGATGATGCTGTGAAGTGCTGCACTCAATATGTCAGCAAATTTGGAAAACTCAGCAGTGGCCACAGGACTAGAAAAAGTCAGTTTTCATTCCAATTCCAAAGAAAGGCAATGTTAAAGAATGCTCAAACTACTCCACAATTGAACTCATCTCACAAGCTAGTAAAATAATGCTCAAAATACTCCAAGCCAAGCTTCAGTAACATGTGAACCATGAACTTACAGATGTTCAAGCTGGTTTTAGAAAAGGCAGAGGGACCAGAGATCAAATTGCCAGCATCCGATGGATCATCAAAACAGCAAAAGAGTTAGAGAAAAACATCTATTTCTGCTTTATTGACTATGCCAAACCTTTGACTGTGTAGATCACAAAAACTGTGGAAAATTTTGAAAGAGATGGGAATACCAGACCACCTGACCTGCCTATTGAGAAACCTGTATGCAGTTCAGGAAGCAACATTTAGAGCTGGATAGAACAACAGATTGATTCAAAATAGGAAAAGGAGTACGTCAAGGCTGTGTATTGTCAACCAACTTATTTAACTTGTATGCAGGGTACATCATAAGAAACGCTGGACTGGAAGAAGCACAAGCTGGAATCAAGACTGCCAGGAGAAATATCAGTAACCTCAGATATGCAGACGATACAACCCTTATGGCAGAAAGTGAAGAAAAACTAAAGAGCTCTTGATGAAAGTGAAAGAAGAGAGCAAAAAAGTTGGCTTAAAGATCAACATTCAGAAAACTAAGATCATGGCATCCGGTCCCATCACTTCATGGGAAATAGATGGGGAAACAGTGGAAACAGTGTCAGACTTTATTTTTTGGGCTCCAAAATCATTGCAGATGGTGATTGCAGCCATGAAATTAAAAGAGGCTTACTCCTTGGAAGGAAAGTTATGACCAACCTAGATAGCATATTGAAAAGCAGAGACATTACTTTGCCAACAAAGGTCTGTCTAGTCAAGGCTATGGTTTTTCCAGTGGTGATGTATGGATGTGAGAGTTGGACTATAAAGAAAGTTGAGTGCCGAAGAATTGATGCTTTTGAACTATGGTGCTGGAGAAGACTCTTGAGAGTCCCTTGGACTGCAAGGAGATCCAACCAGTCCATCCTAAGGGAGATCAGCCCTGGGATTTGTTTGGAAGGACTGATGTTGAAGCTGAAACTCCTATACTTTGGCCACCTGATGGGAAGAGCTGACTCATTTGAAAAGACCCTGATGCTGGAAAAGATTGAAGGCAGGAGGAGAAGGGGACAACAGAGGATGAAATGGCTGGATGGCATCACTGACACAATGGACATGGGTTTGTGTAGACTCTGGCAGTTGGTGATGGATAGGGAGGCCTGGTGTGCTATGGTTCATGGAGTCACAAAGAGTTGGACATGACTGAGCAACTGAACTGAACTGAAGATGGGAATGAAAATAACACCTATCTCTTAGGTTCTTTTGAGAATTAAATAAATTAATATATGTAAAGTCTTGATACAGGATCAATGCATATTAAGATCAATGCAAATCCTAGGCCATTGTACGTTTATGAAACCCTCTGCTCTGATATTTCTAATTTTCTCCCCTGGACATTAGGTTAAAAATGGAAAAGTGGAATTTTATTTATGTATTAATTTGTTTATAAATTTCTCTTTTGTTTATAAATTCCTCCTTGATGGACAGGGACTCCTGGCATGCTGTGGTTCATGGCGTCGCAAAGAGTCAGACATGACTGAGCGACTGAACTGAACTGAACTGAATAATAATTTCAATCAGCAAGTCTGTTAACTGGCATGATTTGAAAATGCTTGTGATCATAAATGATACCTCAAGGTATATTAAATCTTTAATATGGTATTATTTTTATTTCTACTGAAGATAAATTTATAGGAATAGCTAACACTAATGATTTGTTGTCCACATTCATACATCAAGAAAATGCTTAAATTCAATTACAGATTAATGAATTTCTCCATTTATTAATTTCTCCCTCAACTTATAAACATCTATGAGTGTGAAAAGCTTTGATATCAAAGTGAAAAAACCCTAGGCTGGCAATCTAGTACTGCCATATTCTAAATGTGTGATCCTTGTGATCCAGGCAAGTCCTTTTAATAAATATAAGTCATCATTTCCTCAATTTTATTTACAGGGAGTTCAGTAAGATTCAAATATACTAACACTGTTGTCCAACATTTATTGAGTGCTTACCAATGTCAGGTGTGTGCTAGTTGTTTTACAGACATTAACTCACATCATGTAGAAGAAAATTATTAGTGTAATTAAAAGTTGTATAAATATATACATAAGGTTCCCAAATAAGACTGGAAACCTTAGGAAAATTCATTTTAGCCTAGGGTTTGCATGGGGAAACTTTAGAACCTATAGAAATTTCTTCTAGTCACCATAAAACATTACACTGACCATTATTTTAGTGATACGTTAGCAGGGGAAAGGAACTTTAAGAGGCCTATTCCAAACTCTTCATTTTCTGGCTGCCATTCTGAGGAATGAAGGGATTCTCCACCAAAAAATGTCCCATTGACAATCTCAGTATAACTTTATGAAGATGGCACTTGAGATAATCATCAAAATATCTAACCACATAAGATTATGGTGTAGAAAGAGCCTGAATTCACCTCCTCACAAAGATATAAAAAATATATGGCCAGATAGGGAAAAATTTCCTCTGAAACAAACCTGAGAAAATAGCTGAAGACCTAGCTGACCACGACAAAAGTTGAAAGAGTCACGACGAGATGGGTAGGAAAGGCAGAGACATGCTTTTGGCAAGAAACACACATGCATCATAGTAACCCAAAAAGGAGAGGAGTATATATACATGTATGATATATCTATCAATTTCATGCATAGTTGGAGCTTCTCCTTGAGAAGCAAGATGCTTATACCCCATACTAAGTACACCAAATCTGGGGGCGTGCTTCAGAGAAAAGAACATCCGAAATGCCTGGCTTTGAAAATTAACAAGGTTTATATTTAGGAGAAACATAGGCTTATAGGGAACAAAGATTTGAGTCTCAAACAATCACACACAGAGACACTTGCTCCAGGACCTAGTAAAAAAGCAGCCATTTGAAAAGAGCCTGGACAAAATGTGAAAAAGATTCACTGCCAATCCCAAGCATCAGCAAAAAGGGGCAAAATCTGCTGGGTCTTTCCCTGGGGATGAAGCACTGGTGGATGCTGTTTTCACAGACTGCCTCTACATTGCTGCTCACAGTGCCGGAAGTTACTATTTCTGTACATCTCAATATAACCTGCTAACAGCAGCAAGCAAGCAGCACCATCCATCCATGTTACTCAAGCATCCCCATCAGCTCCATGTCACTCTCTCAACCCCCTTCTTCCAGAGACAACAGGCTTATGCAGCCTACACAGGGGATATCCACAGAGCAGTAGGTTCAAGTTCCTAGGGAGGGTTGCATTTCCAGACCCCATTAATCTGAAACAATCCTCGAGAGGAACAAGAAGAACTAGGGCAAGATTAAATCATAAATCTCAACTCCTACACAAACCCATTCATTTAAGAAAGAAAGAGATATATTGTTTCACATAATACATACACACAAATACTGAGAGTCAATTAAAATGATGAAAGAGTGGATAATTTTCAAAATAAAGAAACAGAAAAAATTATTAAAGAAATGGACACAGTATCTTACTTGATAAAGAGTTCAAACAAATGGTCCTAAAGATGCTCACTGAACTCAGAAGAAGAAACAGCAAACACAGTAACAACTTCACAAAAAAGACTGAAAATATGAGAAAGTACCAAAAACAACTCACAGATCTTAAAATAGAATAACTAAAAAATATACTAGCAGGAAGAAATAGCAGATTAGATGATATGGAAGAACAGACCAGTGACCCAAAGGACAGAGTAATGGAAATCACGTAAAATAACAGCAAAAAGAAAAATAAATTTAAAAAATGAGGGTAGCTTAAGGGACATATGAAACAATATCAAGTACACGTCTCTCCATTTTATGGGGGTCCCCGGAGAAGACAAACACAAACAAAAGAAAAGAGGTATAAAACTCTTGAAGAAATGATGGACAAACATTTCCCTAACCCGTGGGAGAAAAGTGACATCCAGGTCCAGGAAGTGAAGGGAGTCTCAGTCAGGATGAACCCAAATAGATCTAAAATTATTGCAATTAAAATATCACAAAATAAAGAAAGCTTACAGCAGCAAAAGTAAACTGGCTTCATACAAGGGAGCCCCCATAAGAATATTGGCTGATTTTTCAGCAGAAACTTTGCAGTCAAGAAGGGAGTGACATGATGTGTTCAAAGTGCTAGAAGAAAAATAAACAGACAGACAGACAGACAAGAAAACCTCCCAAGAATACTCTACCCAGCAGGATTAGTAAGTCAGTATAAAGGTAAAAGTTTAAAGGTTAATAGTGTAAAAAAATAGTAAAAAAATAAATTAATAAAAAAAAATAAAAATAAAGGTTAATAGTGTAAAGGTTAAAAGACAAAAGTAGTAAAAATCAACTGTAACTACAATAATTATTTCAAACTTACATAAAATAAAAGATGTAGAAGTAAAAAAAAAAAAAAAAAAATCCAGGGGAGGGAAGTGAATGTTATTGAACTTAAGGAACTTTTAACTTAAAATAGACTGTTACTGTATAGGTTGTTATTATGAACCTCATGGTTACTACACATCAAAATCCTGTCATATATATACAAAAATAATGACAAAGTGATCTAAACAACATTAAAGACAGCAATAAAAACACAAGCGAAGAAAGTAAAAAAGAAGAAAGGAATGAAAAAGCACAGCAGAATACTTCACAGAAAACAATAAAATGGCAAAAAATACATACCTATCAGTAGTTATCTTAAATATAAATAGACTAAATTCTCTAATTAAAAGACATAGGGTGGCTAATTGAATAAAAATACAATAACTCATTTAAATGGTGTCTACAAGACTCAATTCACAAACAGACTGAAAGTGAAAGCTTAAAAATGATATTCCCTGTTATTGGAAATGAAAAGAAAGCTGGAAACAAAAAGAAAGAATGATAAGCCAAAAATATGTATATCTGACAAAATATGCTTTAAAGCAAAGACTGTAACAAAAGACAAAGAAGATCATTACAAAATAATTAAGGGGTCAAGTCAACAAGAGGATACAACATTTGTAAATATTTATGCACCTAACATAGGAGCACCAAATGCATAAACATATATTAAAAGATAGAAATGGGAAATTGACACAACACAATAATAGTAAGAAATTTTAACATCTCACTTACAATAATGGATATATTATCTAGACAGAATATCAACAAGGAAACATTAGTCTTAAATGTATACAGACTTTGTACCCTGAGATAATGAAGATCATATAGAAAAACCTACAGATAATCTCATACTCAATAATGAAAAGCTTAAAGCTTTTCCTCTAAGATCAGAAAGAGGACAAAGATGTCCACTCTTGTCATATATTTAAAATATTATTGGAAGTATTAGCTAATCAGGAAAGAAAGAAAAAAATTAAAAAGCATTCATTGGAAATGAAGAAGTAAAACTATAATTATTTGCAGATGAAATTTTATATAGTAAACCCTAAATATTCCACCTGAAAACTGTTAGAATAAATAAATTCTGTAAAGACACAGGACAGAAAATTAATGTATTGAAATATGTTGCATTGCTTTATACTACTTTTGAAAAAAGCTGTCAGAGATTTTTTAAATGTCTCATATACAATTGTTTCAAAAAATACAATTTCCAAATAAAATTAGCCAAAAAAGGTGAAAGTTCTGTACTCTGAAAACTATAATACAGAAGATATTGGGGAAAGAAAATGAATACATCACAAATAAATGGGAAGACATAGTGTATTCACAGACTGGGAAATTAAATACTATTAAAGATACCATACTACCTAAAGCAAGCTACAGATGCAACACAATCCCTATGAAATACCAACGTGTTTTTCAGAGCAAAAGAAAAAGTAATACTAAGGTGAATATGGAGAAGGCAATGGCACCCCACTCCAGTACTCTTGCCTGGAAAATCCCATGGGCAGAGGGGCCTGGTAGGCTGCAGTCCATGGGGTCGCTAAGAGTTGGACAGGACTGAGCCACTTTGCTTTTCATTTTCATGCATTGGAGAAGGAAATGGCAACCCACTCCAGTGTTCTTGCCTGGAGAATCCCAGGGACAGGGGAGCCTGGTGGGCTGCCGTCTATGGGGTCGCACAGAGTCGGACACGACTGAAGCGACTTAGCAACAGCAAGGTGAATATGGAAGCATAAATGAGCCTAAGTACCAAAAAAATCTTCAGAAGTAATTATAAAACTGGAGGTACCCTGGGTCCTGATTTCACACTAGACTACAAAGTTAGAGTAATCAAAACAGTATGGCACTGGTACAAAAACAGACACATACATCAATGGCATAGAAATAGTCGAGAAATAAACACACACATACGTGGTCAATAATCTTTTATGAAAGAGGCAAGAATACACAATTTGGAAAAGACAGCATCTTTAATAAATATTGTTGGAAAAAGTGGACAGCTACATACAAAAGAATAAAACTGGACCACTTTCTTATACCACATTCAAATCTTAAGTCAAAATGGTTTAAAGACTTAATTGTGAAGTTCTGAAACTGCAAAGCTCCTAGAAGAAAACATAGGCGGTAAGCTCCAATATTGACCTTAGCAATGTTTTTTGGACACATCTCCTCAGGCAACAATGACAAAAGCAAACATAAAGAAATGGAACTACATCAAATCAAGAAGTTTTTGCATAATGAATACAGTCATTAACAAAATGAAAACATAACCTACTTACTAGGAAAGGGTATTTGCAAATAGTATATCTGATCCTGGATTAATATTATAAATATACAAAGGACTCATATGACTCAACATCAAAGAAACAAAGATTAAAAAAATGGGCAGAGGACCTGGATGGACATTTTTTCAAGGAAGACATATAGAGAGCTAATGGATACATGAAAAGATGCTCAATATCACTAATTATCATGGAAGTTTTACTCAAAACCACAATGAAATATCACTATACATCTGTCAGAAAGGTTATTATCAAAAAGATAAGAAATAGCAAGTGTTGGTGAGGATTTGGGTAAAAGAGAGCCTTCATGCACTGTTGATGGTGATGTAAATTGATGCAGCCAGTATGGAAAGTGATATGGAGTTTCCTCAAATAATTAAAAAATAAAACTACCATTATGATTCAGCAATCCCACTTCTAGGTATTTATCTGAAGAAAACAGAAACACTAATTGAAAATGATACACTTGCATATCTTGTAACAGTATTTATGTTAACAAAGATAATGAAAGCAAATTAAGTGTCCATGATAGATGAATAGAAAAAGAAATGGTGTGTATATACACACACACACACAATGAAATATTACTCACCCATAAAAAGAATGAAATCTTGCCTCTTGTAACAACATGGGTGGAACTTGTAGGAATTATATTAACTGAAGTAAATCAAAGACAAATAGTATACAATTTCATTACATGTGAAATATGAAAAACAAAACAAATATAATGACAGACAAAACGAATCCAGTTACACAGTACAAACTGGTGGCTGCAAAAAAAGAGAGTTTGAAGAGGGTGGGAAAAATAGGTGAAAGGGTTCAAAAGGCACAAATTAGAAAAAAGAATAGGTCAAGGGGATTAAAGTACAGCATGAGGAATACAGCCAATTATATTTATTTATTAACTTTGTATGATGACTGATGATAGCTAGATCTACTGCTGTGATCATTGCACGGTGTGTGTAAACACCAAGTCACTGTGCTGTGCATTTGAAACTAATGCAATTTTGTATGTCAAGTATATATCAGTGAAAAAAATAAATCTAACTGTGTAGGCAGAAATTATCTAGGAAGGACTCCTGACCATTTTAAAGGATACTGCTGCTGTTGCTGCTAAGTTGCTTCAGTCGTGTCTGACTCTGTGCGACCCCATAGACGGCAGCCCACCAGGCTCCCCCGTCCCTGGGATTCTCCAGGCAAGAACACTGGAGTGGGTTGCCATTTCCTTCTCCAATGCATGAAATGAAAAGTAAAAGTGAAGTCGCTCAGTCGTGTCCGACTCTTCGTGACCCAATGGACTGTAGCCTACCAGGCTCCTCCATCCATGGGATTTTCCAGGCAAGAGTACTGGAGTGGGGTGCCATCACCTTCTCCATCAAAGGATACTAGCAGTAAGCAAAGGGCTCACTACATTTACAAAATCATTCCAATTACATTCAAAAAGTTTTAAAAAATGACAAAAGAAGGAAATACCCTACATTATTTTAATGAAGCAGCATACACTGACACCAAACCCAAGAATGACTGGCTTAAGGAATTTTATTCCAGAAATACAGGTACGCATCAATACTAAGAAATGTGTCATGTGACATGTAAATCAAATAAAAAGAAAAATTATATGGGCATTTTGTGTGTGCATGTGTTCAGTTGCTCAGTCATGTCTGAATCTTTGTGACCCTATGGACTGTACACATCCAGGTTCCTTTGTCCATGGATATTCCCAGGCAAGAACAGTGGAGTGAGTTGACCTTTCCTTCTCCATGTACATTTTACTCAATGTTAAAAGAAAAGTCTTTGATTTTTTTAAATTAAAAATAAGAAATACTCAGACAATAAAAAAAACATCCTGTAATGTGTTGGACCAGGGCTCGATCTCTGGGTTGGGAAGATACCCTGAAGAAGAAAACAACAATCCACTCCAGCATTCTTGCCTAGAAAATCTCATGGACAGAGGAGCCTGGCAGGCTACAGTCCATGGGGTCACAAAGAGTCCGACATGACTGGTTGGCTAACACTTTCACTTTTTCACAAAAGTTTTTACTGAAATTATAAAGCACACATATTTCAAATTCAAAGAACATTGTACTTAAAAACTATATGAATGATCACAAAAGTCAAACAATGATATCAGTTCAGTTCAATTCAGTAGCTCAGTCGTGTTCGACTTTTTGCGACCCCATGAATTGCAACACACCAGGCCTCCCTATCCATCACCAACTCCCGGAGTTCACTCAGATACACGTCCATCGAGTCAGTGATACCATCCTTTCACTCAGACACACGTCCATCGAGTCACTGATACCATCCAGCCATCTCATCCTCTGTTGTCCCCTTCTCTTCCTGCCCTCAAGCCCTCCCAGCATTAGGGTCTTTTCCAATGAGTCAACCCTCCACATGACATGGCCAAAGTACTGGAGTTTCAGCTTCAGCATCAGTACTTCCAATGAACACCCAGGGCTGATCTCCTTCAGAATGGACTGGTTGGATTTCCTTGCAGTCCAAGGGACTCCCAAGAGTTTTCTCCAACACCACAGTTCAAAAGCATCAATTCTTCAGTGCTCAGTTTTCTTCACAGTCCAACTCTCACATCCATACATGACCACTGGAAAAACCACAGCTTTGACTAGATGGACCTTTGTTGGCAAAGTAGTGTCTCTGCTTTTGAATATGCTATCTAGGTTGGTCATAACTTTCCTTCCAAGCAGGAAGTGTCTTTTAATTTCATGGCTGAAGTCACTATCTGCAGTGATTTTGGAGCCCCCAAAAATAAAGTCTGACACTGTTTCCACTGTTTCCCCATCTATTTGCCATGAAGTGATGGGACAAGATATACATAATCACAATTACTATTTAGTATTTTATATTTATCAGCCAAAAAAAATTAGAGAACTAAAAAGAGATCTATAATGGAATATTTGGAAAGATCTAATAATAAATATCATTGAATACTTGGAAATTCAGAAAATAATTTTGAAAAACTATTACCAATAATAAAAAAAATTTTGTAACTATCTAGGCAAAAAAATTTTTAGACATAAGATCACAGTTTTCATACATGTAAATAGCATTCAGTTAAAGGACAAAAAAAGTGGTAAAACTCAAATTTCTAACAGCAATAGGATAGATACAATATTTAGCCAGGCTGGATGAAACACAAGCTGGAATCAAGATTGCTGGGAGAAATATTAATAACCTCAGATATGCAGATGACACCACCCTTTTGACAGAAAGTGAAGAGGAACTAAAGAGCCTCTTGATGAAGGCGAAAGAGGAGAGTGAAAAATCTGGCTTAAAACCCAGCATTCAGAAAACTAAGATCATGGAATCCTACCACTTCAAGGCAAATAGATGAGGAAACAATGGAAATAGTGATAGGCTTTATTTCATTGGGCTCCAAAATCACTGTGGATAGTGATGGCAGCCATAAAATTAAAAGACCTTGTTCTTTGCAAGAAAAGCTATGACCAACCTAGACAGTGTATTAAAAAGCAGAGATATTACTTTGCCAACATAGTCGGTCTAGATAAAGTTATGGTTTTTCTGGTAATCATGTATGGATGTGAGAGTTAGACTATAAAGAAAGCTGAGCATTGAAGAACTGATGCATTAGAACTTGGTCTTGGAGAGACTCTTGAGAGTTCTTTGGACTGCAAGATCAAACCAGTCAACTCTAAAGGAAATCAACCCTGAATATTCACTGGAAGGACAATGGTGAAGCTGAAGCTCCAATACTTTGGCCACCTGCTGCAAAGAGCTGACTCTTTAGGAAAGACCCTAATGCTGGGAAAGATTGAAGGCAGGAGGAGAAGGGGACAACAGAGGATGAGACGGTTGGATGGCATCACTGACTCAATTGACGTGAATTTGAGCAAACTCCAGGAGACGGTGAAGAACAAAGAAACCTGGCATCCTGCAGTCCATGGGGTCACAAAGAGTCAGACACAACAGAGTTACTGAATAACAACAAATATTTAAAAATAAATCTAACAAGAAATGACAAGATCTATACAAATAAAAATTTTAAATGCTACTAAAGTACCCAAAGATGAATACAACAGGTCCAAAGGAATACAGAGAGTTTGCATGGGAATATTCTGTATTATCAGAGAAGGAAATGGCAACCCACTCCAGTACCCTTGCCTGGAAAATTCCATGGACTGAGGAGCTTGGTAGGTGGCAGTTCATGGGGTCACGAAGAGTTGGACATGAGTGAGCGAATTCACTTTCACTTTTCACTTTCAAGCACTGGAGAAGGAAATGGCAACCCACTCCAGTGTTCTTGCCTGGAGAATCCCAGGGACAGGGGAGCCTGGTGGGCTGCCGTCTATGGGGTTGCACAGAGTTGGACACGACTGAAGTGACTTAGCAGCAGCAGCAGCATTCTGTATCATGATAATGCCATCTCTCTCCCTAAGTTACTCCATCAATTTGTCATGAGATAAATACCATACAATACCAACTTTTTCTCAAGTGAGAAGTCAACAATCTGATTATACATTTATATGAAAAAATAAAGAAGCAAGAATCACTTGGAAAATTGGAAAAAAAAAAAAAAAAGATTGGTGTTTAGGTGTTTAGTAATGCTATCACAATTGCACTCATCTCACATGCTAGTAAAGTTATGCTCAAAATTCTCCAAGCCAGGCTTCGGCAATACGTGAACTGTGAACTTCCAGATGTTCAAGCTGATTTTAGAAAAGGCAGAGGAATCAGAGATCAAATTGTCAGCATGTGCTGGATCATGGAAAAAGCAAGAGAGTTCCAGAGAAACATCTACTTCTGCTTTATTGACTATGCCAAAGCCTTTGACTGTGTGGATAACAATAAACTGTGGAAAATTCTGAAAGAGATGGGAATAGCAGGCCACCTGACCTGCTTCTTGAGAAACCTATATGCAGGTCAGGAAGCAACAGTTAGAATTGGACACAGAACAACAGACTGGTTCCAAAGAGGAAAAGGAGTACATCAAGGCTGTATATTGTCACCCTGCTTATTTAACTTATATGCAGGGTACATCATGAGAAACGCTGGGCTGGAAGAAGCACAAGCTGGAGTCAAGATTGCTGGGAGAAATATCAATAATGTCATATATGCAGATGACACCACCCTTATGGCAGAAAGTGAAGAGGAACTCAAAAGCCTCTTGATGAAAGTGAAAGAGGAGACTGAACATGTTGGCTTAAAGCTCAACATTCAGAAAATGAAGATCATGGCATCTGGTCCCATCACTTCATGGGAAATAGATGGGGAAACAGTGGAAGCAGTGTCAGACTTTATTTTGGGGGGCTCCAAAATCACTGCAGATGGTGACTGCAGCCATGAAATTAAAAGACACTTACTCCTTGGAAGAAAAGTTATGACCAACCTAGATAGCATATTGAAAAGCAGAGACACTACTTTGCCAACAAAGGTCCATCTAGTCAAGGCTATGGTTTTTCCAGTGGCCATGTATGGATGTGAGAGGTGGACTGTGAAGAAAGCTGAGCACCGAAGAATTGATGCTTTTGAACTGTGGTGTTGGAGAAGACTCTTGAGAGTCCCTTGGACTGCAAGGAGATCCAACCAGTCCATTCTGAAGGAGATCAGCCCTGGGTGTTCTTTGGAAGGAATGATGCTGAAGCTGAAACCCCAGTACTTTGGCCACCTCATGCGAAGAGTTGACTCATTGGAGAAGACTCTGATGCTGGGAGGGCTTGGGGGCAGGAGGAAAAGGGGACGACAGAGGATGAGATGGCTGGATGGCATCACCGACTTGATGGATGTGAGTTTGAGTAAACTCTGGGAGTTGGTGATGGACAGGGAGGCCTGGTGTGCTGCGATTCATGGAGTCGCAAAGAGTTGGACATGACTGAGTGACTGAACTGAACTGAACTGAATAATATCAGATATTAAAACATGTTGCAACAAGGACCTACTATATGCATACAGAACTCTGCTCAACATTATGTGGCAGGCTGGATGGGAGGGGAGTTTAGGGGAGAATGGATACATGTATTGTGTGATTGAGTCCCTTCACTGTCCACCTGAAACTACCACAATATTGTTTGTTAATCGGCTTTACCCTAATACAAAAGAAAAGGTTTTCCAAAAAAAATATTCTATAGCTTCAATAAATGAAACAATATGAAAATTGGTAAATAAAGTTAACGACTCAGAAAGTCTAGAAATAGACTAAAATATGTGTTTGAGTCTAGTGTATGAGAAAGATAGCATTATAAATAAGCAAAGTATACATGAACTATTTAGTGAAAATTTCTGTAACATTGTGATAGGCACTTGGAAGAATATGGTTATATTTATGCCTCACTCATAATACTAGATCAAATTCCAAAATGACCAAATATTTAAAAATATTTTTTGAGAATGAAACCATAAAAGTATTGAGAGAAAAATTGGATATTTAAATGTATCATTTTGGAAAAGTCATTTTTAAGGATAATGTCAGACTCAGAAGTCATTAAAACAACATTCAATTCAAACATAGCTGCATGGTAAAGATAACCATAACCAAAATAAATAAATGAATAGAAATATATTTTCAGTTAATTACAGGAAAATATAGAAAAACTGGCTTCAGTAAAGCTTTAATTTATCATCAATAAAAAGAAATAAGTAAAAATACCAAATTGCAATATATTAGTGGGAAAGGAAAATAAAATAGGTCACACATGCAAAAAATGCCCATGATTCTTAAAGATATGGAAAGATGCCCAGTCTCATTCAAAACCAGAAAATATATCCAATTAAATTACATGTGCATGCCATTTTTGAAGTATTCAATTGCTCAAAATAGAAAATTTTGATAATTCACTGCTGAGAAGAAGGTAGGGAAGCAAACATTCCTCTTGATGGTGAGAAGAAAATTCACACAGCCTCTATAGAGGGCAATTTGTCAATATTTAGCAAAAATAAATACACATTGCTTACATGAAATATTTAGCAGAAGAATACACATTACTTACATGAAAATGAAATAAATGATACATAAAGTTATTTACTGCAGTATGATTTATAACATAAAATCAATTGGAAAAACTTAAATGTCTCTCAAAAGAAGGCTGTTTAAAAAAACTATGGTACTTTCATAAAATATTTCTCCTCAGTGGTTTAGAGTACTTATACATATTTCAGCTCTTCTTACATATCTTCACATTTTTGTATGTTTGATTAAACAAAAAATCCCCATTTATGAAGTCATTTAAGTTACATGATCAGTAACATATAAAATTCTTACAAACATTTGAGTCAGTTCAGCTCAGTTCAGTTTAGTCGCTCAGTCGTGTCTGACTCTTTGCGACCCCATGAATCGCAGCACGCCAGGCCTCCCTGTCCGTCACCAACTCCTGGAATTCACTCAGACTCATGTCCGTCGAGTCGGTGATGCCATCCAGCCATCTCATCTTCTGCCATCCCCTTCTCCTCCTGCCCCTAAGCCCTCCCAGCATCAGAGTCTTTTCCAGTGAGATGTCTCTGCTTTTGAATATGCTATCTAGGTTGGTCATAACTTTCCTTACAAGGAGTAAGCAATCTTATTCAATTTAAAATAGGTGAAAGATTTAATATAACAAATTGTAACAGGTTATAAACTAATTTTTTAAGGAAATATCATATAGATTGTCACTATTCACTTGCTGTCATTGTCACCAATTATATTTTAGCAGATGACTTTTCTTCTCATCTGAACTCTATATGGTCAGTGACTGCAGGAAACTCATGGAAACCATTCTAAGATGAATCTTAAACATATGTAAGAATTACACGCATTGATTTATTTATAGAGCTATTCATAGATAAGTAGTACATAGATAGGCTTAGGTAAATGGAGATGGTGGACAGATTGAAGAGAAGGTGGAGAGATTAACAGGCTGACATACAGAGTTGTAACCTAAATGTCCTCATCCCTCTAAAATTCTTATACTGAGATCCTAAACAATTATTTCTATTATTAGTAAGTGAGGCCTTTGTGAGTTGATAAGGTCCTAAGTGTGGCACCTTCTTGAATGGAATTAACTGGTATCTTTGGAAGGAGACCCTACAGAGCTTTCTCAACCCTCTGTCATGTGAGGAGATTTTGAGAAGAAGGGAGCCTAAGAACCAGGAAGCAAACCCCAACCAGACAGTAAATTTCCTGGTGCCTTGATCTTGTTTGACCGTCCCAGCTTCCAGAATTGTTTAAGAAGTAAATGTCTGTGTTTAAGCCCGTCAGTTTCTGGTATTATGTTATAGCAGCCTGGACAAACTAAGATACATATATAGATGATACATAAAGAGTATCTAATTCGTTCTTCTTCTATGTCATTGTCATCCCCAACCACAAGCATGCACACATACATACACTTCTGCTTCCCATTCAGATCCTGGCATCATCCTTTCAGTCAGAGTCTAACAGCATAAAGAAGTTTGCAGACTGATATTTTCCCCCGAAATAGTAGTTTTCAAAAAGTGGCTTTCAAATATAAAGTGGATCCTAAAATCAATTTAGTGAGTCATAAACATTGTTTTATTTGAATAGAATAAAAGAGAAGAGTAGACAACACACATATGCCTAATATATATTTAAATATTTTCATGGCAATTTTGAATTCATTTTAATTATAATTTCATATAATATGGACTGAAATTTGACATGAAATATATTTCTTAAAGTGGGGCAAGATAAAAAGTTGAAAATGTGTGAAAATTATTGTCAGATTTTAGACAGCAAAAAGCAGATGGAAGGATTTAATCTCAGATTTATATAATAAATCATTTTTTCCAGGGCTTTGAAAATTATAACTACAGCAAATTAATATTTTACTGAGGTTACTAACCATAAACTTCCCATTGATCATCTATACTATTCCTTTTATGCTGATAAGACAACTGAAACTTACTAGAGTTTAGTGTCTTTTCCAAGCCATTCAGTTAAGAAGCTATGAAGCAGAATTGGGAATCTAGCTTAGGCTCAAGCCTATACCTTCTCAATCAACAGATATAGCAAGCTTATTTATTCCTTTATTTATTCACCCATTCAAAAAATAAATGTGCATTGTATAGTCAGTGAGGTCCAGTCATGGTATGGAAGACAGGAAACATATTGAAGGGCAATACAGTTATTATTGCATTATTGCTGCTGCTGATATATATGTATATATATACACACATATATATATGTACACACATATTTGTTTATATAGTCATGGCCCTGCTTTAATGAAGCTCACAGCTTAACATCCACAGGCTTAGCAAGTAGTGAAATGCAACTGGACCTCAATGAAGTTTAACTTCTTTCATTGATGCTTAAGAAGAATTATGATGTAGATATAAAAACAGGTTTGTCATGACACAGACCCAAGCCTGCATCCTCACTTCTTTCCCATGTCTTTGATATTGGTCAAATCACTTCTCAAATTCAGCTTTCTCCTCCTAAAATGGAAATTATAAAACCTAGCTTTCAAGTTTGCTATTAGAAATAATACAGCAAAAATGTGGGGTCCTATGTCTGGCTCTTCACTGTCATTATTATGAGCTATTACTGTCAACAAACACAAACAAATCCTGGAGAATACTCACTTAAAACATAAGGACTCAGAGAACCTTACATAAGTATTAACAGTAATAGATATGAAGACTCCTTAATAAATGCCTGCCAAATCTCTTACATATAAATGCCAATTTGTAGTCCTCAGCAAATATAAATATAAGAGCTGTCTACTAATATGTATTTAACAAGGACAATAAAAACAACATAACCCAGAGAAAATGGAGAGCTCAACATTCCCATCAGTGCCAAAGCATTTCATTTGCTTTATCTCTAGAAGAAAGTCAACCTTGCCTACTATGGAAAATTCTCTTGATTCATAGTAACTGGCTCTACTTACAGCATCAGTGCTTAAAATAATCCCTCCAGGGAACTGATAAAGCAAAACTTCCAAGGCTTTAGCTATTTGGCAACAGTCTTTTTGAAATTTCCTATAAACATTTACCCTGACCTGTGATATCTTTCCATTCTTCAAAGTTTGGCATCCCCAGGGTAAAGATGGCAAATTATGTGGAATTAGAAAATATAGCTTCACTGAAAAGAGTTTTCAGTAATAAAAATTCTATGAATTTGTCTAGGGCAAAAATCTAAAGTTACTTTGGGAACGGTTTATGTAAGGTCTGACATTTCAAAATGAGGCATCAAATATTATTGGCTGCTTAGTTTTTGCAGTCTGGGACACTTGTGCTTTTGAAAGGGTGAAGAAAAATTGAAGAACACTTAAAGAGTCTCTTCTCCCCCATCTACTCTGTCAACCAAATTCAGAGTGAAAATCGTTCCCTGAGCAAAGGCTTTTCATAAGGTTAAACTAAAAAACCTAAGAAAGCAAAGATAAAAGGTTATTTTATCCATATTAAACATACCAGCCTTGAGAGAAACTTACACATTTCACACTGGGAAAAGACATATATATTTCTAGTCTACTTTGATGGAAGTTAATTTATTAGATGCTCTGCATATGACCTCAAAATTGCATTTCATATATATTTGTTCTACCCTGCTCTTCCTGCTCTGCACCCTGTCCCCAATCCAACTCAAGCCATTAAAAAAAGACTGAGCTAAGAAATGTTCAGGAATCCAGACTTATTACTCATCAGTAGTTCAATAACTCTAATGTAACTCTAATCTAGAGCCTTCCTTCTCTTCTTTCCTACAGAATCTGGCTTCTGATCATAGAGAAAGCTTCTTCCAAATTCTAACCCTATATGATCCAAAGACCTTCTCCCCCTACCCAGTGATTCCAAGGAGAAAGATTAGATGTAGACATTGGAAAGGGGAAATCTGGCCCATAATACATCATACATATGGTAGTGGAATAGATTTAAGGAGATAAACATTCTTTGGTAAAATAATATCTAAAAGCTTTGCTTGCAGGAAAGAATATAAGTTACTGTGTGCAGATGCATGTGTACTAAGTTGCTTCGGTCATGTCTGACTTTGTGACGTTATGGACTGCAGCCCACCAGGCTCTTATGTCCATGGGATTCTGCAGGCAAGAACACTGGAGTGGGTTGCCATGACCTCATCCAGGGGATCTTCCTGACCCAGAAATCAAACCTGTGTCTCTTATATCTCCTGCATTGGCAATCTGGTTCTTTACCACTAGGGCCACCTGGAAAGCCCATGTGCAGATAAGCCTGCATATTTATAGTCTGTTAACCTTTGTACAACTGGATCATGGAGAAAGCAAGGGAATTCCAGGAAAAAAAGAAAACAAAAAACCCTACTTCTGCTTCCTTGACTACATTAAAGCCTTTGACTATGTGGATGATGCCCGAGGCCAGGGGCGGCGGCCGGGAGGACCAACCCCACATCCAAGGAGCAGTGGCTGCCCAGGCGCAGGAGGGTCTAGAGGCGCTATCCCACGTTGAAGGTCAGGAAGGGCGGCAGTGAGGAGATACCCCTCGTCCAAGGAAAGGAGCAGCAGGTGCACTTTGCTGGAGCAGCCGTGAAGAGATACCCCACGTCCAAGGTAAGAGAAACCCAAGTAAGATGGTAGGTGTTGCAAGAGGGCATCAGAGGGCAGACACACTGAAACCATACTCACAGAAAACTAGTCAATCTAATCACACTAGGACCACAGCCTTGTCTAACTCAATGAAACTAAGCCATGCCCATGGGGCAACCCAAGACGGGTGGGTCATGGTGGAGAGATCTGACAGAATGTGGTCCACTGGAGAAGGGAATGGCAAACAACTTCAGTATTCTTGCCTTGAGAACCCCATGAACAGTATGAAAAGGCAAAATGATAGGATACTGAAAGAGGAACTCCCCAGGTCAGTAGGTGCCCAATATGCTACTGGAGATCAGTGGAGAAATAACTCTAGAAAGAATGAAGGGATGGACCAAAGCAAAAACAATACCCAGCTGTGTATGTGACTGGTGATAGAAGCAAGGTCTGATGCTGTAAAGACCAATATTGCATAGGAACCTGGAATGTCCCATCCATGAATCAAAGCAAATTGGAAGTGGTCAAACAAGAGATGGCAAGAGTGAATGTCGACATTCTAGGAATCAGCGAACTGAAATGGACTGGAATGGGTGAATTTAACTCAGATGACCATTATATCTACTACTGCGGGCAGGAATCCCTCAGAAGAAATGGAGTAGCCCTCATGGTCAACAAAAGAGTCTGAAATGCAGTACTTGGATGCAATCTCAAAAACGACAGAATGATCTGTGTTCGTTTCCAAGGCAAACCATTCAATATCACAGTAATCCAAGTCTATGCCCCAACCAGTAACACTGATGAAGCTGAAGTTGAACAGTTCTATGAAGACCTACAAGACCTTTTAGAACTAACACCCAAAAAAGATGTCCTTTTCATTATAGGGGACTGGAATGCAAAGGTAGGAAGTCAAGAAACACCTGGAGTAACAGGCAAATTTGGCCTTGGAATACGGAATGAAGCAGGGCAAAGGCTAATAGAGATTTGCCAAGAAAATGCACTGGTCATAGCAAACACCCTCTTTCAACAACAAAAGAGAAGACTCTACACATGGACATCACCAGATGGTCAACACTGAAATCAGATTGATTATGTTCTTTGCAGCCAAAGATGGAGAAGCTCTATACAGTCAACAAAAACAAGACCGGGAGATGACTGTGGCTCAGATCATGAAGGCCTTACTGCCAAATTCAGACTTAAATTGAAGAAAGTAGGGAAAATCACTAGACCATTCAGGTATGACCTAAATCAAATCCCTTATGATTAAACAGTGGAAGTGAGAAATAGATTTAAGGGCCTAGATCTGATAGATAGAGTGCCTGATGAACCATGGACTGAGGTTTGTGACATTGTACAGGAGATAGGGATCAAGACCATCCCCATGGAAAAGAAATGCAGAAAAGCAAAATGGCTGTCTGGGGAGGCCTTACAAATAGCTGTGAAAAGAAGAGAAGCAAAAAGCAAAGGAGAAAAGGAAAAATATAAGCATCTGAATGCAGAGTTCCAAAGAATAGCAAGAAGAGATAAGAAAGCCTTCCTCAGTGATCAATGCAAAGAAATAGAGGAAAACAAAAGAATGGGAAAGACTAGAGATCTCTTCAAGAAAATTAGAGATACCAAGGGAACAGTTCATGCAAAGATGTGCTTGATAAAGGACAGAAATGGTATGGACCTAACAGAAGTAGAAGATATTAAGAAGAGATGGCAAGAATACACAGAGGAACTGTACAAAAAAAGATCTTCACGACCCAGATAATCACAATGGTGTGATCACTGACCTAGAGCCAGACATCCTGGAATGTGAAGTCAAGTGGGCCTTAGAAAGCATCACTACGAACAAAGCTAGTGGAGGTGATGGAATTCCAGTTGAGCTATTTCAAATCCTGAAAGATGATGCTGTGAAAGTGCTGTACTCAATATGCCAGCACATTTGGAAAACTCAGCAGTGGCCACAGGACTGGAAAAGGTCAGTTCTCATTCCAATCCCAAAGAAAGGCAATGCCAAAGAATGCTCAAACTACCACACAATTGCACTCATCTCACATGCTCTTAGAGTAATGCTCAAAATTCTCCAAACCAGGCTTCAGCAATACGTGAACTGTGAAATTCCTGATGTTGAAGCTGGATTTTAAAAAGGCAGAGGAACCAGAGATCAAATTGCCAACATCTGCTGGATCATGGAAAAAGCAAGAGAGTTCCAGAAAAACATCTATTTCTGCTTTATTGACTATGCCAAAGCCTTTGACTGTGTGGATCACAATAAACTGGAAAATTCTGAAAGAGATGTGAATACCAGACCACCTGACCTGCCTCTTGAGAAATCTGTATGCAGGTCAGGAAGCAACAGTTAGAACTGGACATGGAACAACAGACTGGTTCTAAATAGGAAAAGGAGTACGTCAAGGTTGTATATTGTCACCCTGCTTATTTAACTTATATGTAGAGTACATCATGAGAAACTCTGGACTGGAAGAAACATAAGCTGGAATCAAGATTGTTGGGAGAAATATCAATAACCTCAGATATGCAGATGACACCACCCTTATGGCAGAAAGTGAAGAGGAACTCAAAAGCCTCTTGATGAAATTGAAAGTGGAGAGTGAAAAAGTTGGCTTAAAGCTCAACATTCAGAAAACGAAGATCATGGCATCCGGTCCCATCACTTCATGGGAAATAGATGGGGAAACAGTGGAAACAGTGTCAGACTTTATTATTCTGGGCTCCAAAATCACTGCAGATGGTGAATGCAGCCATGAAATTAAATGACACTTACTCCTTGGAAGAAAGTTATGACCAACCTAGATGGCATATTGAAAAGCAGAGACATTACTTTGCCAACAAAGGTCCATCTAGTCAAGGCTATGGTTTTTCCAGTGGTCATGTATGGATGTGAGAGTTGGACTGTGAAGAAGGCTGAGCAGCGAAGAATTGATGCTTTTGAACTATGGTGTTGGAGAAGACTGTTGAGAGTCCCTTGGACTGCAAGGAGATCCAACCAGTCCATTCTGAAGGAGATCAGCCCTGGGATTTCTTGGAGGGAATGATGCTAAAGCTGAAACTCTAGTACTTTGGCCACCTCATGTGAAGAGTTGACTCATTGGAAAAGACTCTGATGCTGGGAGGGCTTGGGGGTAGGAGGAGAAGGGGACAACAGAGGATGAGATGGCTGGATGGCATCACTGACTCGATAGACATGAGTCTGAGTGAACTCTGGGAGTTTGTGATGGACAGGGAGGCCTGGTGTGCTGCGATTCATGGGGTCGCAAACAGTTGGACACGACTGAGTGACTGAACTGATGTGGATCACAACAAACTGGAAAATTCTTAAAGAGATGGGAGTACCAGACAACCTTAGTTGTCTTGTGAGTAACCTGTATGCAGGTCAAAAAATAACAGAACCAGACATGGACCAACCGACTGGTTCAAAATTGGAAAAGGAGTATGACAAGCCTATGTATTTTCACCCTACTTATTTAACTTACTGCTACTGCTAAGTCGCTTCAGTCGTGTCCGACTCTGTGCAACCCCATAGACGGCAGCCCACCAGGCTCCCGTCCCTGGGATTCTCCAGGCAAGAACACTGGAGTGGGTTGCCATTTCCTTCTCCAATGAATGAAAGTGAAAAGTGAAAGTGAAGTCGCTCAGTCGTATCCGACTCTTCGCTCTTTGAGACTCCATGGACTGCAGCGCACCAGGCTCCTACGCCCATGGGATTTTCCAGGCAAGAGTACTGGAGTGGGTTGCCATTGCCTTCTCCGTATTTAACATGCAGAGTATATCATGTAAAACACTGGACTGGATGAAGCTGAAATTGGAATCAATTACTAGGAGAAATATCAACTACCTCAGGTATTTAGATGATATCACTCTAATGGAAGACAATTAAGAGGAACCAAAGAGTCTCTTGATGAGGGTAAAAGATAAGACTGAAAAATCTGGCTTGAAACTCAAAGTTAAAAAAAAAATCATGACATCTGGTTTCATCACTTCTTGGCAAATGGAAGGAGAAAAGGGGAAGTGGTGACAAATTTTATTTTCTTGGGACTTGAAAATCACTGCAGACAGTGACTGCAGCCATGAAATTAAAAGACACTGCTTTTTGGAAGATAATCTATGACAATTCTAGACAGTGTAGCCAAAAGCGTAGATTTCACTTTCCCAACAAAGGTTTGTACAGTCAAAGCTATGGTTTTTCCAGCAGCTATGTATGGATACATGAAGATGGCTGAGTGATAAAGAATCAGTGCTTTAAATTGTGGTGCTAGAAAAGACTCTTAAGAGTCTCTTAGATTCCAAGGAGATCAAACCAGTTAATCCCAAAGGAAACCAACACTGAACATTCATTACAAGGACTGATGCAGAAACTGAAGTTCTAATACTTTGGCCACCTGATACAAAGAACCAACTCTTTGGTAAAGACCCCAGTGCTGGGAAAGATTGGGGGCAGGAGAAGAAAGGGACAGCAGAGGATGAGATGGTTAGATAATATCTCCAACTCAATAGACATAAATTTAAGCAAACCCTAGAGATAGTGGAGGACAGAGGAGCCTGGGGGTACTGCAGTCCATGAGGTCAAAAACAGTCAGACATGATTTAGTGATTGAACAACAAACAACTATCATCTCTGAGAAAGAACACAAAATTCAGAAAGAAAACCAGTGACTCACCACCAACTCCTCCTAGCCCTAATGGTGCCTTTTTATTAAGAAAAAGCCATCCCTCACTTTTCAATCCCAATATTTCATGATTAAACAGGGAAAATAATTCCTTTCATGTACCCCTCACTAACCACTGCACAGTACAACTCTACTCTCAGAAGTAGGGTGTATTTCAGCCCCCACTTTACCCAGAACTATTGGAAGTGCTCAACTGTTCAATGCTAGCTTACTTTCATCCACAGCCAAAACCACTATTATGTCCTTGCTATATCTTCCAACCTTAGAATCAGTTTCTTCCTTTCCTTTCCAAGAAACCTAGCAGTTAAGGGAGAAAATAGTTGTGGCCCATACCAATGGTCCATTCTGCAGACCTGAGGATTTCCAAGATGCAAAAGGAAGGGGAGGCCACGGGGGAGCCAAAGACTTGGAGATGACCAAAAGTCAAGAGGAAAGAGAAGAGTTAAAATGATCCAGGACCTTCTGAAGAAAAGGAGTAGTGTGGGGTCACATGGCAAGTCTCTGAAGAGCTAAGGAATTAAGTCCCACTTTGGCAAATGCTATATACACTTCAGGTAGTTGGACATGTGCTCTTTGCATGGTATTCTTCATACACCGTTCCCTCCATCTCTGCAAATATTTCCTCCACTCAGTAATTTAGATGCTATCTCTGTAAATCTAAGATAGCTCCCTAGCTAAATAGATGATAACTGGCTACCTAATTAGCTAGTTTGCATCTTTGGGAGTTTCCAGGCTTATATTTGCTAGTGATGACCATACTAGATTTCATGGTCATCAGCAGGCATCCAATATCCACTCAACATCAGTGACAATGAAGATAAACTGATCAGTTAATCAGTTTATCTAAAATCCCTGACCCATTTCTATATCTCCTAACCACACCTCCCAAGATAAGAAGCCCAATGCCTGGCTTCACAGGTAGCCATATTGGAAAAAAACCAAACTATTAACTTTGTAGAGCAGTGCTTTTCAACCTTAGGTGTGCACAACAGGAGATCTTAATAGAAAAACAAAACAAAAACTTCCTACACCTCCACCAATACAATTCAGACAACTAGGACCAGGATCCAGGCATCAATACTTGTTGATATTCTTCAACTGATTCCAAAATGTAGTCAAGAATGAGAACCATGCTGTAGACCAGTGGTTCTCAAGCAAGTGCTACATGAGAATTACCTGAAGGATGCACTAGACAGGATGATGGGGACCCGACCTCAGAATTTATTATTCAGTAGGTTTGGGGGTGGGGCTTACTATTTGCATTTCTTAAGAATACATATGTGGTGCTGATGCTACTGGTCTGTAACATACCACTGTATTAGAGAAATAGCTCAGTGATTAGGGGCAACCCAGCCATAGGCTGTGGAATGCCTAAGAGATATAGCCAGAGTTGGAAAGTGAAGGTCTTAGTCTAAGACAAAGGAAGGGTGGAATGACTTCAGAACATACTATAACTTACAGCATTGCAGATTTCCCTCAGACTAAAACTGTATAAAAATGAGGGTGCTACTCTGAATTTATGGTATCCCCAGACTCTATCAAAAGTGCTTGATGAGGAATATTGATAAGAGTAATTAACTGGAAGTCTACGCTGCACCGTATGGGAAAGGAAATGGCAACCCACTCCAGTATTCTTCCTGGAAAATCCGATGGACAGAGGAGCCTGGTGGGCTGCAGCCCACAGGGTCGCAAAGAGTCAGACATGACTGAGCACAAGCATGCACGCTGCACCATATTTATCCTTTAGTATATGGCTGCATACCATGTAACACAAAGCTAATTTGGAGATTTTAAGTGCGCTTTAGGGGAATTTCAAAGGAGATGGATTTACTTTTAAATCAAAGGGGAAGGAAATGCGGGTTATGTGAGTTAAAAAAAATATTTTAGAGCAAAGAACATTTATTACCTGTGGTGGATTCATGTTGATGTATGGCAAAACTAATACAATATTGTAAAGTAATTAACCTCCAATTAAAATAAATAAATTTATATTTAAAAAATAAAAAAATAAAAAATAAAGTAAAAGTTTTAGTATGAAAAAAAAAAAATAAAAGTCTTCCACCATTCAAACAAAGGTTATATGATAAAAATAGACTGAGACTTTTAAAATTGCCAATACTTAAATATTTTGACCTACAAAAATGTTAGTTTATTATGAGTCAATCTACTGGTAATTTCAGTAACAATGTATGGTGTACTTCATTGCACTCAGATTAATCATTAATTTGAAGTTCCATGAGCAAAGATGATCCTCATTCATTTTCCTTCCTGCTATCCCTAAAAAGTTCCTATGCCTGTTGCATGATAAGCATTTAATAAACGTAGGCTATGTGAATAAGTGATCTGAAAATAAAGTATTTTCAGAGCATTGGAACACCCTAAGTATGTATATCACCTGGAAGCTGAATTGTTTTGATCTTTAGCTTTATGTGCTAGGCTGTTAATTTTAAAACTTCTCTATTTTCATCAATTCTTTTTTTTCTTAGCTCCTGTGAGGTCACCCATGGGACCATGATCTATACATGAACTAAGATGCACTTTGTCATTTCAACCCCTTCCATCTTGCAGAAGCAAATCATTATTTCAATGTTACACTTGCAATCACTGTTCAATAAAGCTTCCAGTGGATCCCCTTTCACCTTTGCCAGATTTCTCGTTTCTTGTTTGAATGTCCTTCATGTCTTCAAATTGTCCTCTGGCTGCATCCAATACTTAAGTGACTATTACTTTGCAATGCATGCACTGTAACCCCAGATCTCCTTTCATTGGACTTTATTTTCTGAGGAAAATTGCACTTCATTACAGATCTATTCATCTGTGAGTTGGGGCAAATACAGTATTATTCTGGCCTTAAATGAGTCAATTTTTTCCCCTTGTGCTTGAGGAGCGAATGGGAAATAAGTTTGGGGGCTTTTTGTAGATGATTTGGAAAGGACACTTAATCAGAACTATTACAGTCATGGCAATTCATCAATGACAAGACAGAATGTATATTGCTTATGAAATGTAAACAAAAGGGTCATAGTTGAAAATGCTAGTGAACTATAGACTCACAGCAGGTAAAAATCATACGTAATTCAAAGAACTCATAGCTATGTATAACAATGATACTAGCTCAATATTCTAGTCCCTTACTTCCCACAACAAAGGTGCTCTGTAGAAGTAGTTTCTATAATAAATAAAGTTATTTGAACTGAATAATATTTTTGGTGTTGTAGAAAACCTAGCTAAAAATTAAAGAATGCATTTAAAAAACATTTTAATGATTACGAGAGTTTTTAATATATGTCATTGGATTCTCATTAAAAATAAATAAATAAACTGTGAAGGAGATAAACCAAATGGCAGTAAGTCCACATATTATGGCTGGGTTAAATTATATGACTCGACCAGGGTCACATACTAAGTTGCAGAGATCAATTATTTACCCAAAATATGAACTAAAAGTAAATGATTTTTTTTTCTGTTTTAGATTGCAAACATTCATAGTTTGAATTTTTATTTTAGATATCATGACAGTTTTGAACCAATATCCTTTTATATCAGTATTGCTCCAACAGATTTGGTTAAATTTCCTACAAATTATGCCTAGATGATCTACATCAAGATCTGAATTAGTGACTGGTACAATTCTGTCTCCAGATTTTTATTTTAAATAATGGTCATCTATGACATTTTACTCAACTGTAAAAAAGGTACCTATATGTTTTTGGTATATAATTCTCAGGGGGCAACAGGGAGACAGGTCCCTTTTAGGGCGCCATGATCACAATAAACTGTAGAACATTCTGAAAGAGATGGGAATACCAGGCCACCTGACCTGCTTCTTGAGAAACCTATATGCAGGTCAAGAAGCAACAGTTAGAATTGGACATGGAACAACAGACTGGTTCCAAATAGGAAAAGGAGTATGTTAAGGCTGTATATTGTCACCCTGCTTATTTAACTTATATGCAGAGTACATCATCAGAAATGCTGGGCTGAAAGAAGCACAAGCTGGAATCAAGATTGCCGGGAGAAATATCAATAACCTCAGATATGCAGATGACACCACCCTTATGGCAGAAAGTGAAGAGGAACTAAAAAGCCTCTTGATGCAAGTGAAAGAGGAGAGTGAAAAAGTTGGCTTAAACTCAACATTCAGAAAACGAATATCATGGCATCTGGGAAATAGATGGAGAAACAGTGGAAACAGTGTCAGATTTTTTTTTTTTTTTAGCTCCAAAATCACTGCAGATGGTGATTGCAGCCATGAAATTAAAAGACCCTTACTGCTTGAAAGGAAAGTTATGACCAACCTAGATTGCATATTCAAAAGCCAAGACTTTGCCAACAAAGGTCCATCTAGTCAAGGCTATGGTTTTTCCTGTGGTCATGTATGGATGTGAGAGTTGGACTGTGAAGAAAGCTTGTCACTGAAGAATTGATACTTTTGAACTGTGGTGTTGGAGAAGACTCTTGAGAATCCCTTGGACTGCAAGGAGATCCAATCAGTCCATTCTAAAGGATATCATTCCTGGATGTTCTTTGGAAGGAATGATGCTGAAGCTGAAACTCCAGTACTTTGGCCACCTCATGCGAAGAGTTGACTCATTGGAAAAGACTCTGATGCTGGGAGGGATTGGGGGCAGGAGGAGAAGGGGACGACAGAGGATGAGATGGCTGGATGGCATCACTGACTCGATGGACGTGAGTCTGAGGGAACTCCGGGGGTTGGTGATGGACAGGGAGGCCTGGTGTGCTGCGATTCATGGGGTCGCAAAGAGTCAGACACAACTGAGTGACTGAACTGAACTGAGCTGATGTCACACTGGCATTGTTTCTCTGAAATTCTAATGAAAATTATCTTCTCTAGAGACCATATACTTATAGCAGGGACTCTTCAACTCCATTATTTGTTCTTTAATCTGAATATCTTTAGCAGGAGCTGAGCATAGTTTGAGTGCCTCATAACAAATTTAAGCAGGATAAAGAATCAGTAATAAAAGCAGTAGGCTGAAGTAAACATCATTTCTCAGTGTTTACATATGGCATACAAGAGTCTTTGTGATCTGGCCCTTGCCTACATTTCCAACTTGCTTATAGACACAAAGACAATGAAAATGATTGGTAAGAAAAATTGTTATGTTAAAAGTTGCTTGCCAATACCCTAATATCCTTCAGGTCTCTTGCCATTCACTGGTAGGTTATCTGGAATTTCTACAATTCTACATTTCTTAAAAGTAAGAACAGTGGTATTTCCTCTTAGCATGCAAATATTTATAGGAAATAACATCACAAGAAGGCATAAAAGAGTAGAATCCAAGAACTGTGATAAATTTAAAAAATAATCTCACCCCAAAGTTAATTTTAGACATGGAAAAAATAAGAACTGAAGAGCGAAATGGAATTGTCCAGGAAATAGATGTTCTAATATTAAATGTAATTAAATTTGATATATTTCCAACTAAGCAAGAGGTACTATGTTAGGCAAGGTCATAGGTGTTATTTCATTTAATCTTCAGCATGAATCCAAAAGTGGGATTTTGTATCTTCACCTAAAAGTGTCAACGGTATCAATTAGTTTTTATTTTTTTAATTGTAGTGAGTGACAGGACATCTTGGATTCATACTTTCACCTAGGTGAAAACAGAGTCAATAGTATTGATCAAATTAACAAGGGTTTGCAGAGCTGTCAATGAGCAGAATTTAGGTCATGTCCTTTCCAAAACTCTTAAATGGCCATGATATTAAATATGAGCAACATTTTTTCATTCAATTTTGAAATGTATTTTTCTTATATCTAAGATATTTTTTTTCTCTTCCAAGAAGGTGTACATTCTTCTTTTGTGTTGAGGTTTCATCTACATGTAGCAAGCACTCTGGCTATTGGAATAAAATCTACTAATATACTGGCTCACAATGTTGCACAGTGAATAGAAAGGCAATAAAAGAAGTATCTCCAACTCAGGTGTCTTAGCATTCATCTTTCTGCCTTCCTTATTCATTGACCTGAGAGAAGTCTGTTAAAAATACTGATGCTATCAAATTAATGAAGATAGAAATTATTTCCAGCATCGTTTCTGACCACAATAGCATGAAAGTAGAAATCAACCACAGAAATATAAATGAGGAAAAAAAAAATTACATGGAGACTAAATAGCATGCTGCTAAAAATCCAATGGGTCAATAATGAAATTAAGGGAAATTTAAAAAGATCTTGATACAAATCACAAAGAAAACACAACCATAAAAATATCTACGGGCTACATCAAAAGCAGTCCTCAGAGGGAAGATCATAGAGTTATAGGCCTTTCTCAAAAATAAGAAAAATCTCAACTAACAACCTAACCTACTACCTAAAACAATCAGAAAAAGAAGAACAATGACAACAAAAAGCAAAAACAAAACTGCTAAAGTCAGCAGAAGTAAGGATATAATAAAGATCAGAGAGGAAATAAATAAAACAGAGATTAAAAAAATAGAAAAAAAAAAACCAAAACAACAAAACCAACAGATGGGTCTTTGTAAGGGTAAACAAAATCAATAGACCTCTGTTCAGACTCACCAAGAAGAGAGATAACCCAAATAAACAAAATGAGAAATGAAAGAGGAGAAATACCAATTGATACTGATGAAAAACAAAAAGGTCATAAGAAAATACTATGAACAAGTATATGCCAACAAACTGGACAACTTAGAAGAAATGGACAAGTTTCTAGAAACACACAGCTCACCAAAACTGAATCAAGAAGACATGGTTAATTTGAACAGAACAGTCACTATTTTACAGAAGCAAAATGTAACCTGTAACAAACAAATAGACAAAAACTTTCTGCAAATAGAAGTTAAGGACCAGATGGCTTTACTGGGGAATTCTACCAAACATACAAAGAACTTATACTGATCCTTCTCAAACTCTTCCAAGAGACTGAAGAGGAAGAGGCATTCCCAAAGTCATTCCAGGAAGCCATCCTTATTACCCTAATACCAAAACCACTGACAAAATGAAAAGAGAAAATTACAGGCCAATATCTTTAATGAATATAGATGCAAATTATCAACAATAATAGCAAACTGAATCCAACAACACACACACAAAAAGATCATATACCAGTATCAAGTTGGATCTATCTCCAGGTCAAAAGGATGGTTCAATATATCCAAATCAACCAATGTGATATACCTCATCAAAAAAAAAAAAAAAAAAAACACATGATGATCTCAGTAGATGCAGAAAAAGCATTTGTTAAAATTCAGCATCCATTCATGATGAAAATTCTTACCAAAGTAGTATGGGGGAGCATATCTCAATATAGTAAAAGCTATTTATGACACACACACACAGTCAGAATAATACTCAAAGGTGAAAAGCTGAAAGACTTCCCACTAAAATCTAGAACAAGACAAGGATGCCCACTCCCATTGTTTCTATTCAATACATTGTTGGAAGTTCCAGTGACAACAATCAGACATGAAAAAGAAACAAATCACATCCAGTTTGGAAAGAAAGAGGTAAAAGTGTCGTCCTATGCAGATGACATAATATTATATATGGAAAATTCTGAAAACTCTGCACAAAAACTACTAGAACTGATGAATGAATTTATCAAGGTAGCTGGACACAAGATTACATACAGAAATCTGTTGCATTTTTTTTTTACAGTAACAATTAAATATCAGAAGGGGGAAGTAAAAAAATCCCTTTTAAAAGTGCATCAAAAATGAAATATTTAGGAATAAACTTGATCAAGGTAGTAAAATATTTACATGCTGAGAACTATAAAGCATTAATAAAGATAAATGCAGATGATTCTAATAGAAAGATATCCTATGCTCTTGGGAAGTAAGAACTGATACTGTTCAAATGGCTGTTTTACTAAGAGCAATCTACAGGTTTAACATTCAGTTCAGTCATTCAGTCATGTCCAACTCTTTGTGACCCCATGGACTGCAGCATGCCAAGCTTCCCTGTCCATCACCAACTCCAGGAGCTTACTCCAACTCATGTCCATCGAGTCGGTGATGCCACAGGTTTAGTGTGATCTCTATCAAAATATCAATGCCATTTTTCACAGAACTAAAACAAATAATCCTAAATTTTTTTATAGAAACATAAAAGGTCCAAAATTGCCATGAGGTAAAAGAACAAAAATGCAGGCATAAGCTTTGCAGACCAGACAATACTGCTAAGCTCCAGTAATCAAATCATCATGGTACTAGCACAAAACACACATAGACAGAATAGAGAGGCCCAAAATAAACCCACAGATAGTTAATTTTTGACAAAGAAGGCAAGTATATATAATGAAAAAAAAGACAGTCTCTTTAGCAATTGCTGTTGGGAAAGCTGGACAACAGCATGGAAATGAATGAAGTTAGAACACTCCTTCACACCACAGACAAAAATACACTCAAGATGGCTTAAACACTTAACTATGAGACATGACACCATAAAGCTCTTAGAAGAGAACATAGGCAAAACATTCTCTGACATAAATCATAGCGATTTTTTTATGTCAGTCTCCTAAGGCAAGATAAATAAAAGCAAAAATAAATGGGAACTAGTAAAACTTATGTTTTTGCACAGCAAAGCAAATCATAAACAAAATGAAAAGACAACCTATAGACGAAGAGAAAATATTTGCAAAATGCAACCCACAAGGGTTATATTTCCAAAATATACAAACATACAACTCAGTAAACAACAAAAGAAAAACCAGTACAAGCCAATAAAGCCAAAAAAAAAGCTGATAAAAATGGGCAGAAGACCTAAATAGAGATTTCTCCAAAGGAGACATATAGATGGCCAATAGGCCCATGAAAAGATGTTTATCATTGTTAATTAATAGAGAAATGAACATCAAAACCACAGTGAGGTATCATCTCACACCATTCAGAATGGTCATCATTAAAATGTCTATAAATAATAAATGCTGAAGAGGGTGTGAAGAAAAGGGAAATCTCCTATACTGTAGGTAGGAATGTAAACTGCTGCAGCCTTGCTGGAAAGCATTATGGAGGCTCCTTAAAGAACAAAGTTCTTTATATATTTATAGTATATAATATACTATCTACTATATATAGTGTGTATACATATATGTATATATATATATACACACACATACATATTCACTATCCAGGGGCTTCCCAGATGGCTCAACGATATACGAATAAGCCTGATAATGCAGGAGACGTGGTTTGATCCCTGGGTTTTGAACAGCCCCTGGGGAAGGAAATGGTGACCTACACCAGCATTCTTACTGGAATTATCCCAGAGATAGAGAATCTGCAGTCCATGAGGTTGCAAAGAGTCAGACACAACTGAGCAACTGTGCACCCATACATACACGCATAGGCTATTAAATACGGTTTACTATTTTATCTTCATCTGTTGGGCTCCCCCTGATCCACCATGTTTAACATAATGTTTAATCTTCAGACTGATCCATCTGTCCATTACTGAAGCTCAGCCACTTGTAAAGTAAGATTTATTGGTTGTAGAAGAAACAAAGCATAGCCAAAAAGTGACATGGATCCCTGGAGGTTGATGAGGACCCTATGCATGACTGAATAACAACAAATATTTAGACACTACAGTCCATTGCTTCACAAAGAGTCAGGCATGACTGAAGTGACCCCTTGGACTGTAGCCAGCCAGGCTTCTCTGTTCATGGGATTCTCTAGGCGAGAATACTATAGTGTGTGGCCATGACCTCCTCCAGGGGATCTTTCTGAACCAGGGATCAAACTCACATCTCTTATGTCTCCTGCGTTGGCAGGAGAGTTCTTTACCACTAGTGCCACCTGGGAAGTCCTTAAGGACCCTATAGGTGAAAAAAAAAAAAAAGAAAAACTTGCATTTTTGAGGACTTGCAGTATTATGTAGTTTATATACTAAATTTAGCTTATTCATATCATTCACAACCTATCAGGAATATAATTTTATTAGGATGATAATATGTGCCAAGAGGGCTTCCCAGATGACACAGTGATAAAGAATATATCTAATAAAATAGGAAGCCTGGGTTCGACTCCTGGATGGGAAGATCCCCTGGAGAAGGAAATAGGAACCCACTCCAGTATTCTTGCCTGGGGAATCCCATGGAGAGAAGAGCCTGGTGGGCGACTGTCCATGGGGTCACAAAGAGTCGGACTCAACTTTAGTCAGACAAGACTGAAACAACAACAGCAACAACTTACCAGAACTGCTACAATGCTAAACAGGCACTGACTTATTTAATTTTCAGTTCAGTTCAGTTGCTCAGTCGTGTCTGACTCTTTGCGACCCCATGAATCACAGCACGCCAGGCCTCCCTGTCCATTACTAATTCCTGGAGTTCACCCAGACTCACGTCCATCGAGTCAGTGATGCCATCCAGCCATCTCATCCTCTGTCATCCCCTTCTCCTCCTGCCCCCAATCCCTCCCAGCATCAGAGTCTTTTCCAATGAGTCAACTCTTCGCATGAGGTGGCCAAAGTACTAGAGTTTCAGCTTTAGCATCATATTTAATTTTACAGTACTAAAATCAAATCCCTTACAATTATACAGTAGAAGTGACAAATAGATTCAAGTGAATAGATCTGATAGATAGAGTGCCTGAAGAACCATGGATGGAGGTTCAAACATTGTACAGCAGGTGATGATCAAGACCATCCCCAAGAAAAAGAAATCCAAAAAGGCAAAATGGTTGTCTGGAGAGGCCTTACAAAGAACTGAGAAAAGAATAGAAATAAGAGGCAAAGGTGAAAAGGAACGATATACCCATCTGAATGCAGACTCCCAAAGAATAGCAAGGAGACATAAAAAAGCCTTCCTCTGTCATCAGTGCAAGAAATAGAGGAAAACAATAGACTAGAGATCTCTTCAAGAGAAACAGATACCAAGGGAACATTTCATGAAAGATGGGCATAATAAAGGACATAAACAGTATGGACCTAGCAGAAGCTGACAATATTAAGAGATGGTGAGAATACACTGAAGAACTATACAAAAACATCTTAACCGTGATGGTGTGATCACTCATCAAGAGCCAGACATCTTGAAATGCAAAGTCCAGTGGGCCTTAGGGAACATTAGTATGAACAAAGATAGGGGAGGTGATGGAATTCCAGCTGAGCTATTTCAAATCCTGAAACAATGCTGTTAAAGTGCTGCACTCAACATGCCAGCAAATTTGGAAAACTCAGCAGTGGTCACAGTCTTGGAAGGGGTCATTTTTCATTCCAATCCCAAAGAAATGCAATGCCAAAGAATGTTCAAACTACCGCACAATTGCACTCATCTCACACAAAGTAATGCTCAAAATTCTCCAAGCCAGGCTTCAACAGTATGTGAATTGAGAGCTTTCAGATGTTCAAGCTGGTTTTAGAAAAGGCAGAGGAACCAGAGACCAAATTTCCAACATCTGTTGAATCATCAAAAAAGCAAGAGAGCTCTAGAAACACATCTACAGCTTTATTGACTATACCAAAGCCTTTGACTGTGTGAATTACAACAAAATGGAAAATAAGAAATGGGAATATCAGAACACCTTACTTGCTTCCTGAGAAATCTGTATGCAGGTCAAGAAGCAACAGTAGAACCAGACATGGAACAACAGACTGGTTCCAAATTTCAAAATGAGTACATGAAGGCTCTATATTGTTTATTTAACTTATATGCAGAGTACATCATGCAAAATGCTGGGCTGGAAGAAGCACAAGCTGGAATCAAGATTTCCAGGAGAAATATCAATAACCTCAGACAGGCAGAAGACACCACCTTTATGGCAGAAATTGAAGAACTAAAGAGCCTCTTGATGAAAGTGAAAGACGAGTGTGAAAAAGCTGGCTTAAAACTCAACATTCAGAAAACTAAGATCATGGCATCCAGACCCATCACTTCATGGCACACAGATGAGGAAATAATGGAAACAGTAACAGACTTTATTTTCTTGGACTCCAAAATCACTATAGAAAGTGACTGCAGCCATGAGATTAAAAGAAATTTGCTCCTTGGAAGAAAAGCTATGACCAACCTAGACAGCATATTAAAAAGCAGAGATATTACTTTGCTGAAAAAGGTCCATCTAGTCAAAGCTATGTTTTTTTCCAGTAGTCATGTTTGGCTGTGAGAGTTGGACCATATAGAAGGCTGAGTGCTGAAGGATTGATGCTTTTGTACTGTGGTCTTGGAGAAGACTCTTGAGAGTCCCCTGATCTCCAAGGAGGTATAACCAATCAATCCTAAAGGAAATCAGTCCTGAATATTCATTGGAAGGACTGATGCTGAAGCTGAAGCTCCAATAGTCTGGCCATGTGATGCGAAGAGCCGAATCATTGGAAAATACCCCAATGCTGGGAAAGATTGAAAGCAAGAGGTGAAGGGGATGACTGAGGACAAGATGGGTGGATGGCATCGCCAACTCAATGGACATGAGTTTGAGCAAGCTCTGAGAGATGCTGAAGGACAGAGAAGCCTGGTGTGCTATAGTCCATGGGGTTGCAAAGAGTCAGACACGACTGAGCAACTGAAAAACAAAAAGCTTTATAAACAATGCCAATTATAGTGGTGATGTTAAAAAAGTTCTGTTTTAACTTGCAGTAGCAACATATAACTTTTTTTTTCTTGAACTGTTTCCAAGTGAAAACATATTTCAAATATTATTTAAATATAGTTTAGGTTTTATATTACTTGGGATTAGTGTTAGGTTGGATTATTTTCTAAGAGACAACAGGCAAGAGCTGTCAGCGCTCATTACAAGGAATCATAGAAAGGGAACACTATAAGAAGCTTTAATGTTACTTATTCCAGTGGTGTTCTCCCTCCTGCTTTGCAGATAGGGAAGCTGAAACCTGAGGCCAGACCTGATATGGTTTAAGCTCTGTAGATGGTTAATGGCAAAGTCAATACTCAAATTCAGTCCTTTTAATTCCCATTCCCATATTCTTTGCACAATAATGCCAGATAACATCTCCTTTGTCAACTATAGAGAACAGTAAAAAAAAAAAAAAAAAAACAGAGACCCATGCATATTAAATCTATGAAGCTGAAAGAGATCTGTTTTTATCTTCAAAGCGCTACTTTGGTATAGCCACACTACATCCAGCATCCTGGGTGACAAATTTTACAACACTTCGCTCTTGCCTATAGTGAAATATTGAAACCTCACAAATATTATTTAAACATATATGCACTTAGAATGTAGATATATTATTTATTTTAATTAACTAATATACAGGTGTATACTTATATTCTGATACATAAATATCTCTTTAAAAATATATGCATATATTCTAAGAAACCTAAGACCTGTTTTATTTTTTGTTAGAATAGACTTGTTTTACAATGTTGTGTTGCTTTCTGCTGTACAACATCGTGAATCAATCATATGTATACATATACTAATCTCCTTCTTGAGCCCCCCTCCCACTCCCCCTATTCCACACTCCCCCATTCCACCCCTCTAGGTAATCACAGATCACTGTGCTGAGCTCCCTGTGGTATATACCGCAGCTTACCACGAGCTATCTATTTCATACATGGGACTGTATAAATGTCAGTGCTAGACCTGTATTGTGTGGGTTTTAGAGTAATCCTGATAAATGCTCACCCTGTGAAATGATAAAGTTGGCATTATGACACATAGTACACAAAACCCAGTTACGTTCTTTCATCACAGTATAATTCCTTTTCCTATTATGTACCATCTTGTCTCCACATAGAAATTTCTTCCCCTTGATGGGACCCTGGAGAAATTCTCTATGTTAGAGCAATACACGTAATGCAAAACAATCTCGATATTCTTTCAATTTCTTCCTATCCTAAATGATACTAAAGTGTCAGGAACATAAGCAGGAGCCTCCCAAAGTAAATTCAGGTTTCTGAATAAGCTCTATAATGGGAATACTCATTATCCATTTTTACATAAGCAAAGAATAACTTCAGTTCTTACCACTAAAATTCAAAGTGCTATACATTACAGAGTGAAACCAAAGAAGACTCAGAGAGGATCTAATCTAGTCCGCAGTGTGAGCAGTAGACAATGTTATTTCCAACAAATTAATTTAATTGGTTCTACAATAGCAAGAGGAAGTATCTGTGTACATTTAGATGTTCCCTTGAGAGCATAGCTGAAAGTGACTCAGAGAATACACAAGAAATCTACTATAGATCAAATGTTCTTACGGAACTCAGCACTTACTGCGTTACCTAATTTCAATAAAATTTTACATCCAAATGATTTGTGCCATTACTTTTTAAAAATGATACACAATACATTTAGTTAAATATACTCTTTTATAATACATAAGGAAAATTTTATGTTAATAGGACACAGTATCAACTGGCTAATATAAAAATCTTACCTAAATAATTTGGAACTGACAGATAAATTTATCTAAACTACAGCAATTTTTGCAATTTAAAGGATATGTAAGAGTTTGAAAGTTTATGTAATCATGAAAGTGAATTATTACAGTAGGGACTTAGTTTCTTTTTCCAATTAAAAGATTAAAAGTTTTTTTTTAATTTACTATAAAAAACATATTACTTTTGAAATAAAAAAGCACTTATTTTTCAATGTCATAAATGCTTTGAAAGAAGAAAGTTTAAGGTAAACTAGAAACTAGAATGAGATTACTCTCAGATCCAATCAGTAAAAGCTATAATATATATGTAGAAGATAGTTCTACAGATTGAGGAGGAAATATTCCAAGTAGAAGCAACGGTTCCAAGTAGAAGCAACGGTGTTAGCAAATATCCAATATTCTATATGTGAGTGAGTGAATTAATGAACAATGTTGTGATTAGTAATTGTTTTAGTAAAAACACATAGCTTAGACATAATTGAGAGAATGATAGAAAATTCTTTCAAAATTTGAATGTCTTTAAAGCAGGCATTCTGATTTCTATTTTATTAAAATATATATATATATATTTTATATATATATATTTTATAAAATATATATATATATATCAGTGAATAAACCTAAGAGAAAATATTTTGTCTCTTGAACAAATAATGAAATGAATAATACAGAATTTACAGTGATTTATTCTTTTGTTCATTTAAACCTTTTTCTTTGGGAACCTACAGTGTACCAGATAGCATTCTAACTGTTGGAGAATCACAAAGAAACAAAACTGATCATTCCTGCCTTTATAGGAGAGTCTCTGTCCTGTAGGAGAGAGCTTCAGTGCAGGGATCTGATCATTTGCATTTCTAAACAATTTGATATTTGGCAAAACTAATACAATTATGTAAAGTTTAAAAATAAAATAAAATTTAAAAAAAATAAACAATGTCCAGGTTATATATTTCTGCTGGCCTGGGGATTACACTTATCCAAAGGGAATGCCCATATAAACAAAGCCTAATGAACAATGGGAATGGAAAAGTAGATGAAGTAAGAAATATAGGCAGGAGGTCTTTGTATGTTTAAAGGGCTATATTAATAATTTAGAAGCTTATCTTTGAGGACATCCATTCAAAACTCTTAAGAGAAATGTAGGGAGTGATAGCAGAACAGATTAGAGTTTTAAAAAATATTACTTTGGAATCCCAATCAAGATGGCAGAGTATAAAGATTCTGAGCTCACTTTGTCCCACTGAGACAGCCGTTCTACATACATACACAGAACAACATCTCTGAGAATAATCTGAAGACTAGCAGAACAGATTTTCTACAACTAAAAATATAAAGTAAGGGCCACATTATGACAGTTGGAGGGGCAGAGACACAGAAGAGTCAGAACCCAAATCTTCAGTGTGATGATCCATCAGCAGGAGGATATCTCAACCACAGAGGTCCCTGCTGAGGAACAAAGAGGTCAAACCCCACATTGGGCTTCCAAGCCAAGGAAACGACACCAGACAGATAAATCCCCTTAAAAATGCTAGGCTTTGAAAACCAAGGGGTCTTATGTCTGGCAGAGCTGGAAGGCTGTGGGAAACTGAGGTGGCTCTTGAAGGACTTACGCACAGACTTACTCCACAGACTCACTTGCTCTTGGTCTCTGCACAGAAGCAGCAGATTGAAAAGTACCTGAGTTATATAAGAAGATCCACTGACCAACTTGAAGAAATATATGTGCCAGAGGGGCAGGGATCTGGTAGAACTTTGTCTGAGAACAGATGTGCCGGTGGACACATTTTTTTTTTTAATTGTTTCTTTTTCCATGTAGCTGGCCCAGTGCTTGAAGATGCCATTTTTGTCATTCTCTATCAAAGTAGCTAAAATCACATGCTCCAAACCAGAATTGACCTGCCAAACCTGCCCAGCTGAACTTGCCCATACTGGCTGGCCCCAACAAAGCAGCTCCCACTCTGCTCTTCACAGCAGGTGGCACTGGCCAACATCAGCACCCCTACAAAGAGTCTCCCCTTCAGAGGAACGAACCCTACATGCAGGGATAACTCGGACCTACATACAGTGATGACCAGCCAGCTGGCCTGGGGGAAAACTTCACCCACCCATTCAACAATAAAGGACCAGCCACAAAAGAGGGCCCACACAGGAGACACGCCTGGAGCATCTGGCTCTGGGGACTAGGAGTATTGCAACACAGCACTCATAGGGACTCTACATAAAGACATTTTTTTTTTTTTTTAAGACCAGAAGCATAGATGATACACCTAATGCATAGAAATAAATACAGAGTGTTACGCAAAGTGACAAGACAGAGTAAAATCTTCTTGAATAAAAGAACAAAATAAAAACTCAGAAAAAGGACAAAACAAAATGGAAATAATTTACCAGGTAAAGAGCTCAAAGTGATAGACATACAGATGCTTACCAAACTCAGGAGAAGAAATAAAGAACTAAGTGAGAACCACAAAAAAAGAAACAAAATATAAAATAAAACCCAATCAGATCTGAAGAATATGCCAATTGAAATGAAGAATACATTAGAGGTAATCAACAACAGATAGTGGATTAGCAGGTCTAGGAGAATGGATTAACAATCTGGAAGGCAGGATAGTGGAAATCACCCAAATGAAAAGGTAAAAAAGAAAAGAAAAAACACAAGGATTTTAAACAATGAGGCTAGTTTAAGGAACCTCTGGAACAACCTCAAGATGACTAACATTCACATTATATAGCTGATAAAGATGTGGAGAAAAGGGAACCCTCATGAACTGTTGGTGAAAATGTAAATTGATGCAGCCATTATTGAAAACAGTGTGGAGATTTTTCAAAAAATTAAAAACAGAACCACCATATAATCCATCCAGTAATTTCACTCCTGAGTATTATCTAAAAGAAACAAAAACAATAATTCAAAAAGATACAAGCACCCCTACATTCACTGAAGCATATTTACAAAAGTGAAGATATAATAGAAACAATCTATGTGTTCACTGATAGATGAATGGATAAGGAAGATGTGTTATAAATATACAATGGGATATTACATAGATATAAAAAAAGAATAGAATCTTGCCATCTGTGATAATATGGATGGACCTAAGGGATGGTATACAAAGTGAAGTAAATCAGACAAAGACAGATACTATATGATTTCATTTACAGGTGAAATCTAAAAAACTAGACAAATGAATAAATGAACAAACAAAACAATAACAGATTCCTAGATACAGGAACAATCTGGTGATCTGCAGAGGAAAAAGAGGTAGGAGGTTGGGTGAAATAGATGAACTGAATCAAGACATACAAACTTCCAGTTACAAAATGCATAAATTAGGGAAATATAAAGTACAGCGTAGGTATATATTAAAACATACTGTACCTAATTTGTATGGTGACAGAAATGTTATTAGACTTATTGTGGTCATCAGTGCATAAAGTATATAAATTAGATATATTTATATGCTAGTAGAGATATTGTTGGGTAGCTATGCTGTATACCTGGAACTAACACAATGTTGTATGTCAACCATACTTCAGTAAGAATTAAATAGGAAAGAGATTTAAATAAGAATAATTAGTTTTAATGTAATGTGCTGAGTGGAGTGGAGAGGGCAAGTTCAGATGCCGAGAAAACAATGACGAGATTACACAGCATGTGTGATGTACTGAACTAGAGTAATGACAATAGAGTTGGAAAATGGGTGGTTGTGCATCTTACTTTCTACACTTGAACATTATAGGTCCATTGTTTTAAGCCAATTTTCTGACTCTATATTTGATACTCTATTGAATAGCTATTAATGTATGATCCATATCATTACCAGCAACAGCAAAAACACCTGAAAACTTGTTAGCAGTGCCGAATCTCAGGCTTCACTCCATATCTACAAAATCAGAATCTACACTCAAAAAACGATTCCCAGGTTATTCACGTCCACATTAAAATATGTGAAACACTGCTATACTGTAAAACAACTACCTCCCATCTTACAAATTTAGATAATACATGCTTTTGAATAGCAAGATCTATGAATGAAATCCAACTTCTCTTCCAAAGACTGTCCAGAATTCTTTATTAGGATGTGCATATTAATAAAAAGGATGCTACAGAAATACATAGATACTGAATTCATTGATAATAACCATATATCTTGAAATGCAAATGACATTTGAGTTAATGTTTATAATCTGTATTAAATTAAAAGTTTCTGGGTTTTATTTATGTTTCTATCTATAACTAAGATGCACTTAGAACAGAGGTAAATGGTTTACAAAACAATTTTACTAACTAAAAATTTCTGTATACAATTGTTAAAGATGATACTTAGAATAATATGAAGGGAAGTAGAATTTGAGGATGTAATGTATTCTTTATACCTTCAAATTTTGGCAACTTAAAGTTTTCATCAGTTCAATTTGTTGTTTTATAAAAAGGATTAAAATATTAAGCAATCTTCAACCTTCATATTACGAATAATGTTCAAAAACTAAAGATTTAAAGATTCTAACAGGTATTCCATTCCCAATTTGCTAAAAGCAATTAAAAAATCCCCAATGGTGGCTTATCTTTTAGGCATGTTGTTTAATGTTTTATTTCTAGCATTTTTGCACTTTAGTTTAATCCTCTTTCTTTGTAATTGAACATACAGCTGATTAGGTGTAAGGACACAGCGCCTGACAGAAACTAACGTTGAGGCAAGCCTAGTTATCTCCATCTTGCCTTAATTGTATTGAGTTTATGAAACGGATGCTTCTCCTCACCAGCCTCAGAAATTTCATTTTTATCTGTTCTACCCATTTGTGTAAAGTAATAAGGGCAAAGTGAATAAAATATGAAAATATTTCCACAAATGGATATTGCTATACAAGCAGAAGTGGTGATGCATATAAACTGAACTGCTGGCTAGTCGGTAAAGCCACTGTGGGATGGATTGAAATGTTCTTCCTAAAATGATGCAGTTTGAAGGTGGTACAGAAAAATGATTTAGAGGCTCTTGATGTATAATCCATGAAAATGCAGAATGCACAAATCTGAATGAACAAAGCCATCTGTCTATGGCTTAATTTATTTCAACAAATTAATATCGAGGGTTCATTTTCCAATCAGCATTTTGTATTGAGGTCTACAGTGAGTAATAAGATACACAGTAGTCCCCAGTGGATACTGTTTTAGGGAAGGAAAAAAGTAACACAGTCCCAAGTGATCATATTACATATATACATTTGAAAGAAATCTGGAAGGAGTTGAAGAGGAGGTAACATTTTAAGACTGTGGATTTTAATTGGGTTTTAACAGAATTAAAGAAATACCTGCATTTCAAACAAGCAAAATATAATAAACAATAATTTAAAAGTGGAAAAAAAGTGTCTTTGTGATAAAATACGAAGTAGAAAAAATGTTGATCATAAGAAAATCATAGCTAACAATTAGTATTTTTTATTGTCACTCCTTCTTATTAGGATTATAGCATTTACTCTTCATAACAACTCAGAGGGGTAAGTGCTTCATCCCTTCCACTGAACAGACACAAAAACTATAACTAAGGAAAGTACAATAACTCTGCCCATGGCCACATAGCTAGAGCATGGGAGGGTGAACTGGACTGTCTGTAATTGGTAAGGCTACATTTTTCCATGTCCTTACTAAACAATGCTCATGGTATGTTGTTTAATAAGACTAGATGTACATGGGCAAATAAGTCTAGAAAGATTAGACCCTGGTTTATAAATTGTCTGATTTTCTGAGTTATTTATATAATTAATGCTGCAAGACTTAGGTTAAGTCGTCACCACCCATGTCCTACCTGTCTCTGTTTTGTACCACCCACTATTTCCTTTCTCTATTGCTCTTTCCCCAAGGCTAGAACATTTACCAAATAAGTGGTTCTTCCAAACTACTCTGTAGGTATAAACAGTTTCATTTATGTCCATACCTTCAACATGGCTCGGCTAGGGATCACGTGGCTTGAGTCATGTAGTCAGTTAATAAGTAAATGAATGGAATGTGAATAGGAATGGAATTCTCCTTTTGAAATACATGTCATTATACCATACAGGTAACTCCCTTCATATTAGAAGAAATCCAGTGCATTCTAAGGCATCACATCTCTATCTGTTAACACTGATATTTTCTGAATAGCATCATAATATGATGATCATCAACAACACATTTGTGAGTAGGTTTTGGAAATTTAGTATAAAATAACCAGATAACAGCCTAAATTCTCATTTGAAAAATCAATTTCCAGTTTGTCTTTTGAAATTCATGTCAGAACACAAAGTTTGAGGATTACATAGAAAATCAAAACAAAGCACACAGACCTTATCCTCAGGAGGCAAAATTAACAAATAACTACCTTTCATCTAAGTGATTTACACACTTCATTAGTCCTGAGGTGCTTAACATTATAAACACTCTGACTATTTACTTAATGGAGATATGGGTTATCTTTGAGTGTGCTGAACCTCAACTATTAAGAGTTTTATTCTTTCTCCTTTAGAAATTCACACAGACCCTATAGGCTTCATGTTGCTGGACTACATTTTAGAGAAGGTCTTATTATAATCATGGCTCTTTGGTGTATTGAGACCTAATTACATTGACTGGAACCTAAAATATATCTGAAATATTAAACTCTCCTGCAAGTGAAGACTGAGTCAGATCTAATTATCAGAGAACAACTTCACCTTCAACTGAGCCATCCTGACATACCTTTGGTGAGAAAATGACTGGTCAACTGCTTTTCTGGGAGGCCAGCAGGACAAAAGCAACTCAAACTAAAAAGACTCAACATTATAGAAGCAAGAGTCAGGTGATCTTTTCCTATCCTTCCATTTATACTGAATTATCAGATCACTCTAAGCCCAATTCACTCTGAACATTATATTTATTTTTAACAACAAACTGTTAAGGTATGCACATCATCTTCCTTTTACGTAAGGAAATTGAAGCATAGGGAGGATAAGGAATTGGCGCAAATAACGTAGGCAGGACACAGTGGCTCTAGAATTGCAACTCGTTTAGTATACCTGGCACTCTAGGTAGCATCTTAAACACCTAACTTGCTGCTTCTCCTGTGGGTACCACAACCATCACCAGCAGTGCTTTTTCCATGACTAACACCACCATCACTACTGACTGCACTTGTTACCTTTTTTCTCCCTTGCACCAATATAAATTTTTACTAAATACACATTTGTCCAAGTCTGTACAAATTACCTGTCTTTTAAATGAGCACTTCTTCCCTACCAAGCATTATAAAAATATTTACCAACCTTAATTATTCATCCTTTAAGAAGATATTATTAACCCCTTCTTGTAGGTAAAATTGAGGCTCAGAGACACAAAATGATCAGGATAACGGAGCTAACTATTGCATGTGCTCAAGGGTCAAATCCAGATCCTTCAGATTCAAAAGACTGGCTCTAAGAGTCCAGATGAGCCCCCGTTTGCTTTATCCCAGTAGATCTCAACCAAAGACCCTAACATCCTCTAGACAGCATTTAGATATGTGGGGGATATTTTATAACTGTCCCAAAGCATCAAAAACAGGCATATTAAGTATCTTTCAATGTGTCGGGATGTCCTTCAAGCAAAGAATTGTCTCACCTCCAGAATGTCGATAGTGCTCTCCTTGAGATATACTAAATTATGTTTTCTTTTCTCATCAGAGAGATGATTCTCATGTTGTACCTTAGCTGAAGAATTTTCGCACAACTGTTCCATCTTTTGTGTCAAGAAGGGCTCAGGGAAATGTTCACCTTTAAGATGGAGTTAGACACGCACGTGGTAGTGACAATTTTCTAAGGCAGGTCTTATTTATGTTCCTCTAAGAATAAAAGTAATTTATAATTCTAAATAGCAAGTGATGGCAGCTGATATGTAAATAATGCAACTCAGCCCCTTTGATCCCCTTTGAGTAATGCAAATTAATTCAGCTAACTGTTTAAATCAAATATTCAGTAGAGAGATATGATATTGTTATGGCAGATGATATGGGAATTATTTGCTGTTGGTAGTGGTGGTAATGGTTTGTTTGCTCATTTACAGGTATTCTAATTAGTCATCTATTTGTCCATCTGTAGCTAACTGCAGTCACCTGAGGTGCTCACAGAGGACAACAGTTTGAATCCTTGACTATATCCCTGTTAATTTTATATATTTTCCACCACAATGACAGGTGATATGATTATTCTCTCAAACATTATTACTAAATGCTAATAACCAATAGTTGGGAAAAGGAAGAAGGTCCTGATGAAAACTGAGAAGCCACTACCTGTGGTGAACTGGTCTTTGCTTTCAAAGGATAATTTAGCTAACTTAAAAAGTGAGAAATGTGCTTAAATCCCTTGAGGTCAGTTATTGCTATAAACCAAAAGCTGGATTTGCTTGGAAAATAAAAAACAGAATGAAAGAGAAGAAGTGACGGTAGTTTGTCTTTGGGTAACTTACGGAGAGATTTTCTTTCAATCACCATCTTAATCAACTGCAGGGGATCGGAGCCTATTTCTCATCAGGCATTACTCCCACAATGACTGTCAGTGTAAGGTGGTCATTTCACAGATGAAGTAAATGAGGCTCAGAAAATGCAATGCCTCCCCCAGGACACCGACCCAGTGAATGTCAAACAAAACGTCCAACCCAGGATGATATACTTCTAAAGCCTATATTCACCTCACTAGGGAACAGTGAGTTACTGAGCGTGGTGAAACAAAGGAGTGATAAGAACGCCCTCTGTCTTATATGTTGTCTACATATTGGCAGCAAATAGTTATGTTTCATGTTTATTTGTGCTTTACAACGCTGTCAGGAAGTGGTTAGGGAATGAAGAATCTCAAATTTTAGAGAGGGGCAATAAGGATCAGAGAGACTAAGGGGATCTTCCAATGTCACACAGCCCATAAGTAGTAGAGAAAAATGCTTTTCAGCACAACAAATGCTACCTCTTTGAGAGATAAAACTGATGTTCATGTTCTTGAAAATCCATTTGTATTCACACAACAGACTGATCAGCAAAGCAAATCTTGTGAATATCTACAAAATGGTGCCTGGCCAAGTTAACTGTTGATTAATTCAGATATACATTTTTCAGCAGATGTGTTCATATAGCTGAAATGACATCCTTTGCTTAACTGAAACTTATCACCAAGTAAAGTACTTCAATACTCAAAACTTTAGCTTTCTTATCTATAAAGATGGAAACTAGAAACTATAAAGCATCTGTGTTCACAGCATAACATTAAGAAAGAATTTAAAATAATAGCAAAATGTTTGATACAAATGACTTATTTAGACTCCTGTTTCTCTTGCTTTCTGTCAAATTTTTTAAATAGTATATTAACACATAAATTGCATACATATACATACACAAACATGCACTCACACTTGTTAGTGTTCCTGTTTATAAAATTTATTAAATACCATATTTTCCCAATTTGATATTCAAATGCATAATTAATGTTATAATTAACAACTTTTAGTGAATATTTCATAAATTTTAGTTGCTAACTAACATTTGAGAGGAGAAAACCCAGGCATTGTATGAGAAAATTAGTCTGATTTGGTTTTCCCTTTAGGAAATTAAAGACAGAATGTAAATACTACTATGGTTTGGATCCATACCTACAAGAAACAGAGTAGCAATTTTGTATCTGTCAAACTACCCAGTGAGGATACTTTTTTGATTTCTTTTGCATGCCTCTTTAAGAAAGGAACTTTGTTGAGATAATTCTACTTTGAATTCTTCTCCTCATCTCTGACTGGGTTTTAAGGTGGAAATAAGTCATTTGGGGATAAAGACTTGATTCTAACCTAAGAGTTTTAGGGAGAGAAGTGGTCATTCTCAAATAATTAGACATGGGAGATATTATGAGACTATCCTCAGTTTTGAACAGAGCGGTCACTTCGGTAGGCATTACATGCAATGTCAAGAGGAGACTCCAGAAGCTTCCGTGAGCCTCCAGCAGTTTCTGGAATTGGAGTAAGATGATCATGCAATTAGCCTAAGACCAGGAGAAATCAAGACAAAGCATGAGAGGACTTCTAAAAATCCTTTTCATCAAAGGCAAAGGAACACAGTCAGTGGCAGATCTATATTTTCTTTTTGTTCTAATTGATAGTACATGGGTCTTCTTTCTTTTCTTTTTTTAAGAGCTCAATGCTACCAACTACTAAATTCATCTTTGTGTTAATGGGAGATCTAGAAGGTTATAAAGTATTTGAGTTGACCCACAGAGCTCTTTCTACAGGAAACATCAGTGTATCAGAAAATAATACATATATCAACGTGTATGAGACCATACCAATTTTTATTTACCCACAAAGGGTGAGTGATTGACAAATTCAGATTCACTATTACTGGTATAACACAGAGGTGCGGGCAGGGTACGTGAAACAGAAAACTACATAGGATGTCTGTGTCAAGAACAGTGCGTTCAACCTCTATGGAAGTGCACACACAGGAAAACGAGATTTAATTTTAAGAACATCTCCTTATGCAGCAAATGCCATGTGCCAGGAGATTTATATCTAACTTATCACCACCTTGTGAGCTAGGCTTCATTCCTCCCGTTTCGTAAAGAGAAAACGGAGGCTCAGACACTTTAAGTAACTTGTTCAAGGACTCATAACTAATAAGTGACAAAGTAGAGTTTTATGGAATCCACACTCTAAAAATGAGATTTTTTTGATTCCCCTGCTGCCCTGAGTCACAGAGAATATGGCCCCTGTATGAAAGAAATAACAGTGGGCATGTTAATATCTTTAATAAAAAAAGGCCTATAGTTTCTCTGCCTGGGAAAGTTTATTACTAGTCCTGACTCAAACTCTTGAGATCTGTGCTTCCAATAAGGCCATTTTCAGCATCCCCAATGGTTCTGATCTCTTGAAATGTTGTGAGTCCAGGCACATCACAAGTGCAAAATGTGTATCAGATCCCAAACATTTACTATGAAAAAAAGTACATTAATGGCTTTTAATTGTTTTTATGTTGAAATGATAATATCATGGATCTATTTATTAAGATATGTTGTGTGCGTGTGTGTGTTTCTGTGTGAGTCTGTGCTCAGTCGAGTCTGGCTCTTCATAACACCATGGACTGTAACCCACTAGGCTCCACTGTCTGTGGGATTTTCCAGGCAAGAATCCTGGAGTGAGGTGCCATTTCCTCCTCCAGGGGATCTTCTCTACCCAGGGATCAAACTCACATCTCTTGTGTCTTCTGATTTGGCAGGCAGATTATTTACCAACTTCCCCACCTGGGAAGCCCACATAGAATTAATTTTAACATTTTTGTTTGTTTTCCAAAAATGTGACTACTAGAAAATGTTTTTATATACATGGGTGACCTTATTGGATAGTACTGGTTGAGATCCTGAAAGAATAGAAATGATAGATGATTTGTGCCTTTAAAAAGCCCCCCTCCTGCATCCTATTCATATATATATATTATATATATAAATAATATATTATAAATATAATATATAATATATAATAAATATTTTATGCAATATATATTATATATTATAAATATATTATATAATATATAACAAATATAATACATAATATAATATATACATATATAATATAATAAATATATAATATATTATAAATATGTATAATATACATATATAATATGTATATATAAATATGTATTTATAATATATATTATCAGATCAGATCAGATCAGTCGCTCAGTTGTGTCTGACTCTTTGTGACCCCATGAATCGCAGCACACCAGGCCTCCCTGTCCATCACCAACTCCCGGAGTTCACTCAGACTCATGTCCATTGAGTCAGTGATGCCATCCAGCCATCTCATCCTCTGTTGTCCCCTTCTCCTCCTGCCCCCAATCCCTCCCAGCATCAGAGTCTTTTCCCATGAGTCAACTCTTTGCATGAGCTGGCCAAAGTATTGGAGTTTCAGCTTCAGCATCATTCCTTCCAAAGAAATCCCAGGGCTGATCTCCTTCAGAATGGTTGGATCTCCTTGCAGTCCAAGGGACTCTCAGGAAAGAGTCTTCTCCAACACCACAATTCAAATGCATCAATTCTTTGGCGCTCAGCCTTAATATATATCTATAATATATATTATGAATATATTTTAATATAATAATATGCTATAATAATATATATTATAAATATATGTTTATAATATACATATTATGTATGTATATTATACATGTTTATAATATATTATATATTTATTATATATATATATAGGATGCAGGAGGGGGGCTCTTTAAAGGCACACTCATCTCTATATCTATATATAAATATATATACATTTAGAATATATATATAAAAATATATATCTACAGATAAATATCTATATATAAATACAATATATAAATAAATATATATATATATAAAGAAGCAAGACTCAAAAACAAAGTGCTGAGCTTCTGCTCTTGGGCGTTGGGACTGGGAGAAAACTCGTTACGCTTCCATTCCCCTTCATCTTAATCAAGCTCAGTTCAGTTCAGTGGCTCAGTCGTGTCCGACTCGTCACAACCCCATGGTTGTCAGCACATCAGGCATCCCTGTCCATCCCCAACTCGAGTTTGCTCAAACTCATGTCCACTGAGACAGTGATGCCACCCAACCACCTCATCCTCTGTTGTCCCCTTCTCCTCCTGCCCTCAATCTTTCCCAGCATCAAGGTCTTTTCCAGTGAGTCAGTTCTTCACATCATGTGGCCAATGTATTAGAGATTCAGCTTCAACATCAGTCCTTCCAATGAATATTCAGGACTGATTTCCTTTAGGATTGACAGATTTGATCTCCATGTAGTCCAAGGGACTCTCAAGAGTCTTCTCCAACACCACAGTTCAAAGGCATCAATTATTTGTTGCTCAGCTTTCTTTATAGTCCAACTCTCACATCCATACATGACTACTGGAAAAACCATAGCTTGGACTAGATGGACCTTTGTCAGCAAAGTAATGTCTCTGCTTTTTAATATGCTGTCTAGATTGGTCATAGCTTTTCTTCCAAGAAGCAAGTGTCTTTTAACTTCATGGCTGCAGTCACCATCTGCAATGAATTTAGAGCTGAAGAAAATATAGTCTGTCACTGTTTCCATTGTTTCTGCATCTATTTGCCATGAAGTGATGAGACTGGATGTCATGACCTTAGTTTTTTGAATGTTGAGTTTTAAGCCAGCTTTTTCACTCTTCTCTTTCACTTTCATTAAGAGGCTCTTTAGTTCCTCTTGACTTTCTACCATAAGGGTGGTGTCATCTGCATTTCTGAGGTTATTGATATTTCTCCCAGCAATCTTGATTCCAGCTTGTGCTTCATCCAGTGCAGCAGTATGCATGATGTACTCTGCATATAAGTAAAATAGGCAGGGTGACAATATACAGCCTTGAAGTACTCCTTTCCCAATTTGGAGCTGGTCCATCGATCCAGATCCATTCTAACTGCTGCTTCTTGACCTGCATACAGATTTCACAGGAGGCAGGTAAGGTGGGCTGTTATTCCCATGTCTTTAAGGATTTTCCACAGTTTGTTGTGATCCACACAGTCAAAAGCTTTGGCATAGTCAATAAAGAAGAAATAGATGTTTTTCTGAAACTCTCTTGCTTTTCTATGATCCAGTGGATGTTGGCAATTTGATCTCTGCTTCCTCTGCCTTTTCTAAATCGAGCTTGAACATCTGGAAGTTCTCAGTTCACATACTATTGAAGCCTCACTTGGAGAATTTTGAGCAGTACTTTGCTAGCATATGAGATGAGTGCAACTGTGCATTAGTTTGAACATTCTTTGGCATTGCTTTTCTTTGTAATTAGAATGAAAACTGACTTTTTCCAGTCCTGTGGCCAATGCGGAGTTTCCCAAATTTGCTGGTATATTGAGTGTAGCACTTTAGCAGCATCATCTTTTAGGATTTGAAATACCTCTGCTGGAATTACATCATCTGCACTAGCTTTGTTCATAATGATGTTTCCTAAGGCCCACTTGACTTTGCACCCCAGGATGTCTGGCTCTAGATGAGTGATCATACCATGGTGGTTATCTGGACCATTAAGATCTTTTTTGTGTAGTTCTTCTGTGTATTCTTGCCACCTCTTCCTAATATCTCCTGCTTCTGTTAGGTCCATACTGTTTCTGTCCTTTATTGTGCCCATCTTTGCATGAAATATTCCCTTGGTATCTCTAATCTTAATCAAGAGTTCTTTTTAAAAGTTAGTTGTCATCTCCATCTCTTAGTAGTTCATTTGAAATGTGAGAATACTAATATCAACTCCAAATAATTGTTATGGAAATTAAATGAGATAATTCATGCAAAGTGTCTGGCTCAGAGACCTGCTCCTAATAAGCGCTCAACAAACGTAAATGTGCTTTGTCTGTTTCACATTTGTCACCTGATGACAATGGACAAGTCACCTAAATAATGTTGTTATTATTATTTTTAATTTGAACTATGTTTTTTCCCCCCTAATTTAAAATTTTCTCCTGTATCTGATCCAGTCTCAAATGATAAGAATGTTGTTTTTTTTAAGGTCAGTAGCTTGGGGCTGAATTTGCATCAAAGATGAAAAAATATCTCCAAGTAAATTCAATTTGTTATATTTACTTGTCTATATAAACTGTGCTCTTCAATTTAGTGAACCAAATGGTAAAATTTTATGAGCAAACCAAGTTATGCATAGCACTTATTTTTAAAATAGCACAAACCTGAGAAAAATCAGTGTTATTTTTTTATTCATTTCTCTCTTCATTTCCTTCATTGCAGCATCTCCCAGTTTGCTCAGTTTCAGAATTGAAGAATTTTTTTTTTTTTTAATTTCTAAAGTTATCCTAAAGAGTCTATGACTTCCTTCTCATGAAGTAACCTTTATTCTGAGTCAGTTCAGTTCAGTCGCTCAGTAGTGTCCAATTCTTTGCGACCCCATGGATCGCAGCACACCAGGCCTCCCTGTCCATCACCAACACCCGGAGCTCGCTCAGACTCACATCCATCGAGTCAGTGATGCCATCCAGCCATCTCATCCTCTGTCGTCCCCTTCTCCTCCTGCCTCCAATCCCTCCCAGCATCAGAGTCTTTTCCAATGAGTCAACTCTTTGCATGAGGTGGCCAAAGTACTGGAGTTTCAGCTTTAGCATCATTGCTTCCAAAGAAATCCCAGGGCTTATCTTCTTCAGAATGGACTGGTTGGATCTCCTTGCAGTCCAAGGGACTCTCAAGAGTCCTCTCCAGCACCACAATTCAAAAGCATCAATTCTTCGGTGCTCAGCTTTCTTCACCGTCCAACTCTCACATCCATACATGACCACTGGAAAAACCATAGCCTTGACCAGACAGACCTTTGTTGGCAAAGTAATGTCTCTGCTTTTCAATATGCTATCTAGGTTGGTCATAACTTTCCTTCCAAGGAGTAAGCGTCTTTTAATTTCATGGCTGCAGTCACCATCTGCAGTGATTTTGGACCCCAGAAAAATAAAGTCTGACACTGTTTCCACTGTTTCCGCATCTATTTCCCATGAAGTGAAGGGATCAGATGCCATGATCTTCGTCTTCTGAATGTTGAGCTTTAAGCCAACTTTTCACTCTCCACTTTCACTTTCATCAAGAAGCTTTTGAGTTACTCTTCACTTTCTGCCATAAGGGTGTTAATTCATATAATCATTCATTCATTCACTTGATGGGTATGTATTAGATGCTTATTATATGCCAGGCACTGGCTGAATTGAAGAAGATACAGTATTTAATAAATCTGATTCAGTACCTAGACTTTGAGAGCTTATATATTACAGAGACAGACCTATATTAATATGTAACAAATATAAACCAACAGACAATGAGTGAGAAAATTTGGGAACTAAGGGAATATAGAAAAGGGACCTGTCCTTTGGTCCAGGGAAATAATTCCTGAAGTATAATATTTAAAACAAGGCTTATGTTGACTTAAAAAAAAAAAAAGCGTAACGAGTTCTGCTTCATTCAGCAGACAAAACTGAGGACTTCAGCCTGGGACTCAGCATCTCAGGATACGTGGGGGTGGCAGCTGCAGTGGCTGATGGCTGCAACATCCTTTGTTTACTTATGTGGCTGGTGGTATTTTTAGTTCACACTATCACAAGAAGTAGGAGTTGGTGAGACAGGTATTATCCCAAACCACATCTAGAGCTCCATACTCTATTGTTGTACTTTTAAAAATAAAATGAAGTTTATTTATTTAAATTAATTTCTCTTTCTGTTTTCTCATTATTAGTGTATAGGAATGCAAGGGATTTCTGGGTGTTGATTTTATATCCTGCAACTTTACTATAATCATTGATTAGTTCTGGTAATTTTCTGGTGGAGTCTTTAGGGTTTTCTATGTAGAGGATCATGTCATCTGCAAACAGTGAGAGATTCAAATACTCTCCAAATTCTTTTCCAATTTGGATTCCTTTTATTTCTTTTTCTGCTCTGATTGCTGTGGCCAAAACTTCCAAAACCATGTTGAATAGTAATGGTGAAAGTGGGCACCCTTGTCTTGTTCCTGACTTTAGAGGAAATGCTTTCAATTTTTCATCATTGAGGATAATGTTTGCTGTGGGTTTGTCATATATAGCTTTTATTATGTTGAGGTATGTTCCTTCTATTCCTGCTTTCTGGAGAGTTTTTATCATAAATGGATGTTGAATTTTGTCACAGGCTTTCTCTGCATCTATTGAGATAATAATACGGTTTTTATTTTTCAATTTGTTAATGTGGTGTATTACATTGACTGATTTGCAGATATTGAAGAATCCTTGCATCCCTGGGATAAAGCCCACTTGGTCATGGTGTATGATCTTTTTAATGTGTTGTTGGATTCTGATTGCTAAAATTTTGTTAAGGATTTTTGCATCTATGTTCATCAGTGATATTGGCCTGTAGTTTTCTTTTTTCGTGGGATATTTGTCAGGTTTTGGTATTAGGGTGATGGTGGCCTCATAGAATGAGTTTGGAAGTTTACCTTCCTCTGCAATTTTCTGGAAGAGTTTGAGTAGGATAGGTGTTAGCTCTCCTCTAGATTTTTGGTAGAATTCAGCTGTGAAGCCATCTGGACCTGGGCTTTTGTTTGCTGGAAGATTTTTGATTACAGTTTCAATTTCCGTGCTTGTGATGGGTCTGTTAAGATTTTCTATTTCTTCCTGGTCCAATTTTGGAAAGTTTTACTTTTCTAAGAATTTGTCCATTTCTTCCACGTTGTCCATTAAATTGGCATATAATTGCAATGGAAAGAATAAAATACTTAGGAATAAACCTACCTAAAGAAACTAAAGACCTATATATAGAAAACTATAAAACACTGGTGAAAGAAATCAAAGAGAACACTAAGAGATGGAGAAATATACCATGTTCATGGATTGGAAGAATCAATATAGTGAAAATGAGTATACTACCCAAAGCAATCTATAGATTCAATGCAATCCCTATCAAGCTACCAATGGGATTCTTCACAGAGCTAGAACAAATAATTTCACAATTTGTATGGAAATACAAAAAACCTCAAATAGCCAAAGCAATCTTGAGAAAGAAGAATGGAACTGGAGGAATCAACCTGCCTGACTTCAGGCTCTACTACAAAGCCACAGTCATCAAGACAGTATGGTACTGGCACAAAGACAGAAATATAGATCAATGGAACAAAATAGAAAGCCCAGAGATAAATCCATGCACCTATGGGCACCTTATCTTTGACAAAGGAGGCAAGAATATACAATGGATTAAAGACAATCTCTTTAACAAGTGGTGCTGGAAAAACTGGTCAACCACTTGTAAAAGAATGAAACTAACACTATACACAAAAATAAACTCAAAATGGATTAAAGATCTAAACGTAAGACCAGAAACTATAAAACTCCTAGAGGAGAACATAGGCAAAACACTCACCGACACACATCACAGCAGGATCCTCTATGACCCACCTCCCAGAATATTGGAAATAAAAGCAAATATACACAAATGGGACCTAATTAAACTTAAAAGCTTGTGCACAACAAAGGAAACTATAAGCAAGGTGAAAAGACAGCCTTCAGAATGGGAGAAAATAATAGCAAATGAAGCAACTGACAAACAGCTCATCTAAAAAATATACAAGCAACTCCTATAGCTCAACTCTAGAAAAATAAATGACCCAATCAAAAAATGGCCCAAAGAACTAAATAGACATTTCTCCAAAGAAGACATACAGATGGCTAACAAATACATGAAATGATGCTCACCATCACTCATTATCAGAGAAATGCAAATCAAAACCACTATGAGGTACCATTTCACGCCAGTCAGAATAGCTGTGATCCAAAAGTCTACAAGCAATAAATGTTGGAGAGGGTGTGGAGAAAAGGGAATCCTCTTGCACTGTTGGTGGGAATGCAAACTAGTACAGCCACTATGGAGAACAGTGTGGAGATTCCTTAAAAAACTGGAAATAGAACTGCCCTATGACCCAGCAATCCCACTGCTGGGCATACACACTGAGGAAACCAGAATTGAAAGAGACACGTGTACCCCAATGTTCATCACAGCACTGTTTGTAATAGCCAGGACATGGAAGCAACCTAGATGTCCATCAGCAGACGAATGGATAAGAAAGCCGTGGTACATATACACAATGGAGTATTACTCAGCCATTAAAAAGAATACATTTGAATCAGTTCTAATGAGGTGGATGAAACTGGAGCCTATTATACAGAGTGAAGTAAGCCAGAAAGAAAAAAAAACCAATACAGTATATACGAGACAGCAAAAGAGACACTGATGTATAGAACAGTCTTTTGGATTCTGTGGGAGAGGGAGAGGGTGGGATGATTTGGGAGAATGGCATTGAAATACGTATAATATCATATATGGAATGAGTCACCAGTCCAGGTTCGATGCACGATACTGGATGCTTGAGGCGGGTGCACTGGGATGACCCAAAGGGATGGTATCGGGAGGGAGGAGGGAGGAGGGTTAAGGATTGGGAACACATGTATTCCTGCGGCAGATTCATTTTGATATTTGGCAAAACCAATACAATAGTGTAAAGTTTAAAAATAAAATAAAATAAATTGACACATATTTAGAAGGAGAAAGAAAAAAAATAAATAAATAAATAAAAATAAAATGAAACTTGGATTTGCTTGGGGCAAGAGTGGGTAAGAATCTGCCTGCCAGTGTAGGGGACACAGGTTTGATCCCTGGTCCAGGAGGATGCCACATGCAGCAGGGCAACTAAGCTTGTGCACCACAACTCCTGAGGCTGGCCCACTCCAGGGCCTAGGCCACAGCCAACGAGCCCTTGTGCCTCAACAACTGAAATCCACATGTCCTGGAGCCTGGGAGCCTCAACTACTGAGCCTACTTGCCAAAACTACTAAAGGCCAGGAGCCTGGAGCGTGCACTCTACACCAAGAGAGGTCACCACAGTGAGAAGCCTGTGCACCACAGTGAAGGGCAGCCCCAGCTCTCTGCAACTAGAGAAAGCCAGTGTGCGGCAACAAAGACCCAGGGTAACCAAAAATAAACAAGTAAGTTATAAAAAATAAAATAAAATTGGGTGTTCTGGGAAATCACTTTTGACCTTGACAAATCAATATGAGGATCCAGCGGATGTGGAACATTCATACTCAATGAATTTCTCAAAAAGCACCTGGATGAAGCCCTCTTTGACTAGTATCTTGCAGAAGTTATGTTCTCAATCTTTCCAAAAGAAATGGATCATCTTTGAATACTAAGTAAATATTGCAGTATTCTCAAAAGGGATATAAAATAAGCTTTCAGTGACCTGTTAATAGTACTTTTTTAATGGAATTCCAAGCATTACTCAATTTTTTATGAAGTGAATTAATTCAAAGAGACATTCCACATTAAGGGGGAAAAAAAAAAATCCTCTGTGAGTCATTCTCCAAAGATTACCTCATCAAGAACATTAGCAAAGAGCTACAGACAGAATCTCATCATAAAATAGTGCAACTGTTAAAACTAGTATTCAGTTGAAACTTATTGAACACCTACTTTATGCTGGGCACTTCTATCCCAGATTATTTTAGTGGATCCTCTGATTCTCAGACCGCCCTATGAAGAAGGAATGTGTATCCTCACTGTAAATACAAGTACACTGAAGCTTAGAGGATAAAAGTGATTTGTCAAGCTGATGGAGCAAATAAAATAGTAGGAAATGTGCACAGCAGCCTGTGATTTCTGACTCTCATACTGTAACAAACATTGATTAAGTTAGCAGTGACTAAATGTTGAAGGAACTTTAAGCAGCCTAGGTTGTGTTGATATTTAGATTGGAATCCCAGAAACCATTCCATGCCATGAGGAGCCTTTCTTCACCAAGTGTTCTTGCATTTTAAAACTACTCCTTGGAGCTTCCCTGGTGGTCCAGTGGTTAAGAATCCACCTGTCAATGCAAGGGACACTAGCTCAATTCCTGGGTCAGTAAGATCCCACATGCCATGGGGCAACGAAGTCCCTGCACCCCAACTACTGAGCCTCCTGCTCTGGAGCCCCTCCTGCTCCTGAACCTCAATTACTGAGCCCAGGCACCGCAACTACTGAAGCCCGTGTGCCAACAGCCCATGCTTTCCAAGAGAAGCCACCGCCATGAGAAGCCTGCTCACTACCAGAAAGAGTGGCCCCCTGCTCACCCCAACCAGAGAAAGCCCTCGTGCAGCAATGAAGATCCAGCACAGCCATAAAATAAAACCAATTATTTAATTAATTTAAAAAAAAAAGAATGAGTTTAGAGCTACCAAGACCCATTCTTAAAAAAAAAAAAAGTAAAAATATAAAATAAACCTGCTTCCTGAAAACTGCCTCTAGAGAATTAAAGGCATCTGTCTCAGAGCAAAGAGATACAGCTTTAGAAGACACATAATCAAATCTCTGTCTAAGGTCTAGGGATTTCCTCACTCATGCACAGCAAAAATAACTGTAAAATGCATCAAAATAAGTTCTTGTGCCAACCACTTGCCTATATTAAACTCTGTATGTCAGAAGGTAAAATGAAACCCCTTTAATCATCTTTCTGTCGTTCTACCCTAACCCCACACAGAGATGCGGTAGACACACACAGATATATACATCTTTGCTTGACCAACTCCAACTCATTCACATCTCAACTTTAACACCACTCCCTCCAAGAAGCCGATCCAGGCCTCTCAAGTAAACATCATATTCCTGTGCTAGACACTCCTGAGGTTCTCTTCCCATGTGTGCATGCTCAGTTGTGTCCAACTCTGTGCGACCCCATGGGCTGTAAACCCCCTAGACTCCTCTGTTCATGGGATTTTCCAGGCAAGAATACTAGAGTGGGTTGCCATGCCCTTCTCCACTGAGGTTCTCTTAGTTAGCTTTTATAAGCTTGCATCTGAATTATATGTTTCTTAGATTGTCTTCTCCATTGAACTGTAACGTGTAAACAGTGATAAATTCTAGCTTTATGAAGACCCAAGTATGCATTCATGGGGGGGGGGGTCTTTAATAAAAATAATTAAAAATCACAAATGGAAAATTAAGTGCATGTGCATGCATGCTAAGTTGCTTCAGTGATGTCTGATTCTTTGCAACCCTATGAGCTGTAGCCCACCAGGCTCCTCTCTCCATGGGAGGCAACGATACTGCAGTGGGTTGCCATGTCCTCCTCTAGAGTAGGATAAAAAAATTACATCAAATTGGAAACTTTAAAATGATGAATATTATAAATATACTGTATATAGAAAGATAACATGATAATTTTACTAATTAATAGCTTCATGTGCCTCTCTGTGCTTTCCTACAAACAAACTTCTGGATCTGACCATTTCAAACCTAGTCTTTTCTCCATTATCCACATCCTTCCAGTGTCCAGCTCTACTGGGCACAATTTTGTTGAATAAACTTGTGGAAACGGACCTTCGGATATCATGCAGCCTAGTGAGTTGGTTCAGTGAGCAGCAGTATGTCTAGCTATCATTTCTAGCCTGGACTGTCTGCTCTTAACACATACAGAAGTAACCATAAACCCCACAATCTGTCCTCCTAAATCCAAATATGTAGTAAGTAGGTGGGGCTTCCCTGGTAGCTCAGTCGGTAAAGAGACCACCTGTAATGCAGAAAACCCGGGTTCCGTCCCTGGGTTGGGAAGATCCTCTGGAGAAGGAAATGGCAACCCACTCCAGTATTTCTGCCTGGGAAATCTCATGGACAGAGGAGTCTGGTGGGATACAGTCAATGGGGTCACAAGAGTCAGACACAATTTAGTGACTAAACTACTAATACTAGTATGTGTGTATGTATGTATGTATCTTAGAGAAGGCGATGGCACCCCATTCCAGTACTCTTGCTTAGAGAATCCCATGGATGGAGGAGCCTGGAAGACTACAGTCCACGGGGTCTCGAAGAGTCAGACACGACTGAGCGACTTCACTTTCACTTATCACTTTCATGCATTGGAGAAGGAAATGGCAACCCACTCCAGTGTTCTTGCCTGGAGAATCCCAGGGACGGGGGAGCCTGGTAGGCTGCCTGTACCGGGTCGCACAGAGTCGGACGCAACTGAAGTGACTTAGCAGCAGCAACAGCATGTATGTACCTTCTCTATTCCTCCCTCTCATTTCTCATCTCACTCTCTCTCTCTGACACCAGTTTTCCTTAACTGGATCTCCAAAGTGTCCCTAGCAACTCTGGTGACACTCCTCTTGGGAAAAGTATGTGGTAGGAAACCTAGAGTATAAAGTGACACAGGTTATGATCAATGAATTTTAAATATTTTATTTTTGCAAATTTAACAAAATATGTGACCACATGACCACAATGCTAGAGCCAGAGCCTCGGAAGGGGCTATAAAGATGCTTAATCTTCCTATTAGTTACAGTGAATTCATGTGTGGATATGATAGAATAAGTATTGTGTCTTTTTTCACTTTTGAATCCCTTATTCTTAGGCCTATGCCTGACATGCAGGAGACTCTCAAAACATATTTATTCTATACATCAGTGTCTCTTTTGCTGTCTCGTATACAGGGTTATCGTTACCATCTTTCTAAATTCCATATATATGCGTTAGTATACTGTATTTATGTTTTTCCTTCTGGCTTACTTCACTCTTGGACTCTGTGGGAGAGGGTGGGAAGATTTGGGAAAAAAAAAAAACATATTTATTAAATGAATGATTTAAATTCTGTCATATTAGTTCTTGGGCTTACCTGATGACTCAGATGGTAAAGAATCTGCCTGCAATGCAGGAGAAGCCAGGTTTGATCCCTGGGTTGGGTCGATCCCCTGGAGAAGGGAATGACTATCCACTCCAGTATTCTTGCCTGAAGAATTCCACAGACAGAGAAACCTGGTGGGCTATTGTTTATATTAGTTCTTAGTCACAGCTTCATAATCTATGAATTGCTTTGTGAAATAATTGAAAGCTATGTCTAGCTTTACAAATAACAATAAACTTCATCTGTTGCTATGCACATCTGCATATTACAGGCATACCTCAGAGATACTGTGGGTTCACTTGCAGGCTACCACAATAAAGCAAATATCTCAATAAAGTGAGTCACATGAATTTATTGGCTTCCCTTCCCAGAGCAAGAAAGGTATGTTTATACTGTACTGTAGTCTATTAAATGTGCAATAGCATTATGCCTAAATTCAATGTACATACTGTAATTAAAATATACAAAACAAAAATTATAAAAGAAGCATCAAAGATTACTGATCACAAATCACCATAATGTATATGATTGTGATTAAAAGTTTAGAATATTCTGAGAATTATTAAAATGTGACACAGAGACATGAAGTAAGCAAACGTTATTGGAAAAATGGCACAAATAGACTTGCCTTAGCAGGGTTACCACATATCTTCAATTTATTCAATTTGTAAAAAATGGATTTCTACAAAGTTCAGTAAAGCAAAGTACAATAAAAAAGGAATGTCAGTATTATTATTGTCATAAATATCATATTTCTACCACTATCTATTTTTAAAGTACTGTTTTCCTCTCTATGATTAAGAGACACTAGGGAACTTGGGTCTTGAAATAACTTTTTATATTAAGAATTTATTAATTATCAGAGACATGAGACAAAAGGTCATGGATGTAAATTAAGTTCAAGGGGCCTATGCCTACCAACAGAATAGATAACAAGCTGTGATATATCCACATGATACAATAAATATCCCAGAAATGTAAAGGAACCAGCTACTGAGATGTGTGACAATGAAGCAATCTCCAAGTGATTATGGTGAGTGAAGTAAGCCAGAAAACAGGTTATATGACTCTCTATATAAAATTATAGAAAATGCAAAATAAAAATTATGACAGCAGATCAGGAGTTGTGAGTAGGGGGCATCAAAGGATGGAAAGAAGAGATGACAAAGGGACAACAGGGAACTTTGGAGGTGATGATATATTCAGTATCTTGATTGTAGTGATGGATACACATGTATGTCAAAATTATCACATTACACAGTGTACATAGGTATAGTTAATTGCATATTAGTAGATGCCAATAGAAGTAATTAAAAGGGCTTCCCAGGTGGCACTAGTGGCAAATAATCTGCCTGCCAATGCAGGAGATACAAGAGACATGGGTTTGATCCCTGGGTCAGGAAGATCCGCTGGAGGAGGAAATGACAACCCTGGAGAATCCCATGGACAGAGGAGCTTGGTGGGCTTCAGTCCATGGGGCTGCAAAGAATCAGACACGACTGAGTGGCTAAGCACTTAGAGGTGCTAAAAACATGAAAAGGGCATGCATTTATTGTTACACTACCAAAATAAAATAAGCATATCAGCATTACATAACACAGGCTCTTGAAAGTGTGGAACCAAGTAAGTCCCAAATGTGTTCTTGTTTACACAGATGTGTACACCTGCTTATATAAATCCTTTTAGTGCTACAACTCCTGAGCCTCCTCAAAGATTTACAAAGGGTAATATTTAGTAGAATATCCTTATCAGCATTTCTAAAGAATCCTTATTTCAACAGTGTACTCAAGGCCAAGAGGGATTTGACAAAACAAACAATAGCTTATATAATGAAAGAGCAATCCTTATTCTAAAACAAATCTGCAGCATTCTAAGACAAATAGATGGGATGAAGTCTCATTGAATTAGATCAAACCTTTTGACACATATGATCCAAGATCATTCTGAGTGAAGGAAATGCTTGCTTTCCCAAAGGAAGACCAAACTTACTGTAGGATTAGTCTCAAGGACATTCCAGCTGCTTACTATAGACCATGATATTTGCATTGAAGAGCTCTTCAGAATCAACTTTACTACTTAAGGTTTGGAAAGGGCTTTTATATAATCTGCACTAGATTCTGGGGTTTCTTTGCTTCCATATGGAATGTTTATTGAATGATTATACCAAGGAACATATGCTTATTACATAAGCACCTTGGTTTTCTGTCATTTTCTTTTGAAATGAGGAGTTTAAATAAAATTTCAAGATGACAGAAAGGCAGTCACATATAAGAAAGTCAAGCTGCTTCTTCTAACAGCTGTTTCATCTGTCTATGCTTGTGTCAATGTTATAATAATACCAGGTGTGGGGTAAGACAGATATCAATCCTCACATTTTATTTTAAAAATAAAGGTCTCTCATAAATTGACTACGTTTTCAAAAATCCTCAATTCAGATGAATTAAAAAGTCCTTCAGTATATCATGTTCCATGTCCCTCTTGTAGCCACAGTATGGTGCTTTCACACTTTTATTTTTTCCTTTGCTTATTACAGACCAGTTTAGATATTGGAATGTTTCCATTTTTATGCCACCTGTGCCTTTTTTTAACAGTTCTCTAACACACCGTGCTGTGTATTTTTCAGGTTCACTCGGATCCTTGGCTTAAACACTGGTTCCACTTCTTGCATGGTGTGCATCCACAGAAAAATTACTTCTCTCTGGATTTTCTGACCCTTCTTCTGTAGATTTAATTACTTCTCCCAAAGATAGCTGTCCGTAGGTTTTAGTACATACTGCTTCCCTTGCCTTGAAATTACACATTTTTTTAATGAAAAACTTTATTGTATAATAGATGTTCTTTATATATATTTTTTCTCCCCATCTAGACTGTGGATTTCTACTTGAACTTTTAAAGATGATTTGCAATTATTAAGGATTTCTTAGAGTTAGGAAGGTCTAAATGTGAATGCTATCTTTAATATATCTAGGAATCTGGTTTGGGGCAACTTAATCTCTCAGTGTAATCTTGTTTTTTTTCATGTATAAACTAAAATCATGATATCTGGCTTACCAGGATTTGATTAAAAAAATATCATAGAATTGTATCTGTGAGGCATGCCTGGTACATAATATGTGTTCAGTAAATGATAACCAACGTTGCTGATGCTGCTTTGTTGCTCTTATTGCTTCCATGGTGACAGATGATCATCAGGAAACAAAAATATCTTTTTGAAGAGCTTTCAGTTACTCCTCAAGTGGTAATGCTTTGCAGATTTTCAAGCAGAAGAATATTACAGAGCTCACAGAACAATATTCCTCAAAGTAGACTGACCTTTGCAAACATATTGGCTTGATCTAACAGACCTTGCTATGGTGCAAATGAAGGGAATTGAAGCCAGAATAAGCCATCTGGGGTCTTCGGAGTCATCAAGCCCATAGGAGATAATGAAAACATACATCACCCATAACCTTTTAGGCCAACTGGGCTATTGAACATAACAGGAGCATAATGGCTTTCCTGATGTGTCAGAAATTCTCCACTCCTGCCTCTAGTAGTTCATCAAATTGCTCCATGCTTATTGCTTCAATCTGTATTCATCTTTAATATGCCTTGTATGCTTGAATCCTTTCTCTCAAAACCTTCAAGGCCCCAGGAAATTCTTGTACCCAAATGCCATACTCCCTAAGTAACAAAGACCCTGAAAGCTGAAAATCAAACCTGCTACATTATAGAAATAAAAAAAGGAAAGAAGTCATATTAAAAATAAACGGTTTCAAAGATTTCATGGGAAAACGTCGATGCAATTTGCAACTTCATTTGTTCCAGTGACAAGTTGATAAAATGTTAGTGGTACAAATGCGTCAGAAAATTTGACACAAATTGAAAGTGACTACACATTCCATTATCCCAAACTCCCTTGGTAATGGAAAATGATGGTTAAAGATAGGTTCTCATATGTCTTAGAAGCATGAGGCTGTCTTTGGGAAATAATACCCTCGATTATCAGGAAAGATAAGCAATCAAAAGGATGCAAGGGCTGCAGTGATTCTGTGATCCAAGCTTCAGGATCCTGACTACAGGATGAACAGTTTCATTAAGAGATGCTAAAATATACACAGAAAATTCTTATCCATGAAACACATTTAAAAATTTGAGTATAGAAGTGACTCATTGGTTAGTGGAACCATTAACAGAGAAGTCATTGTTGTCAGTCAGTAAATAAAGCTTGCTAAAGTATTTAGTGCAGTTTAAAAAAAAATGTTTATATATTTAAATAGCATTCTATTTATGAACAATCATCATTTAAAAGACACTTTAAAATATGACACATATTTTAGAGAAATCTAAAATTTTTTAGAGAAAAATCAGATTTTCTCTAGAAATTTTTCAGATAAAAGTATAATTAGGATCTAATAGATGGTCTTTGCATTAACTCCATTCTTTTATATACTGAAGCTTTGTAACATTAGTATTTTTAGTCTTATGGTCACATAAAGAACCTAGATTCTCAGAATTGAAGAAGGTACAAGAATACTAAATGGTTATGCTAATACTTGTAGTAACATCATAGGAGAGTAATTATTTTCTTTATTTTACAGGGAAAATTGATCTCAGAAAAAGTAAGGGCTCTATGGTTTTTCCACTGGTCATGTATGGATGTGAGAGTTGGACTATAAAGAAAGCTGAACACTGAAGAATTGATGCTTTTGAACTATGATGTTGGATAAGACTCTTAAGAGTCCCTTGGACTGCAAGGAGATCCAACCAGTCCATCCTAAAGCAGATCAGTCCTGGGTGTACATTGGAAGGACTGATGTTGAAGCTGAAACTCCAATACTTTGGCCACCTAATGTGAAGAGCTAACTCACTTGAAAAGATCTTGATGCTGGGAAAGATTGAGGGCAGGAAGAGAAGGGGATGACAGAGGATGACATGGTTGGATAGCATCACCAACTCAATGGACATGGGTTTGGGTAGGCTCTGGGAGTTGGTATTGGACAGGGAGGCCTGGCGTGCTGCAGTTCATGGGATCACAAAGAATCGGACATGACTGAGTGACTGAACTGAACTTCCCAAATAAAACCACCCAACTAATAAGTGATAAAGATAGGATTTGAGTTTCAGTCTATCTCACTTGAAAGACTTGACTATTTCTTCTATGCCATCTCTTCTAATGAACTCTGATTCTGTTATTTTCTTCAATTATGAATATATCTACTTTACAGCAGCCTTCATAATCATATAGTAGTTCAGAAAATGTGTTCAGACTCATCAATATGAAAAATTCACTCATTCAATTCATTCCAAAACATTTAGTGAGAACAAAATGCTTAGTGGCTATTTGTTAATGGCCATAATAACAATAGTAGTAGTAGGAACGATTTTACTTGCAAGTAGGAGAAAGTCAACTCAAACTAACTTAAGTAGCACAAAGCAATTTATTGACAGGATAATTGAAGATATTTCCCAAAAGTGAGGGAAGGATGCAGAAGCCAGAGGAGCTTTGGGACTTTAAAAGATTGGACTTGCTTTTTCTCACCATAACTCTCTCTCTTTCCCTGTACCACTTCTGCTAGAGTGTTGGCTTCATTTACTTAGGTTCTACCTTGTGATTATAAATATGGCCCCTATAGCACCGAAGCCACATCATTACAGTCTGAAAGGAGAAATAATCTCCCTGCAGCTCAGCATATGAAAACACCAGGGATGGATTCTAACTAGCCAGTGAGGTTTGTATGACCACCCCAGACCAATCATTGGTTAGGGTAATGAAATATTATGATTCTCCAGGCTTGGGTTACATGCCTACCTTTATGGTCTAGGGAATGGGTCCTTTGGTTGGAAGCTCCATCTGAGTTACAGAATTACAGGAGCATTCCCAAGGAAAGAGGCCAGGGGAGTATATTAACTAGAAGTATAGGGAATCATACTGAGTAGTCTTCATTAGCAGTTATTGGAATATTAGTTAACACTTGCTTGCTGAACATCTGCTATATTAAAGGCATTATTTTGAAATAGTAAATGTGTTATTTAATATTCACAGTAATCATATAAAATAGGTATTTCTATCTCTAATAAAGATTAGAAAATTAAGGCTTACAAACTTTAAATTACTTGCTCAAGGGGTTATAACCAGTAACTGGGAAGGACCTGACTGAACATAATACATATCTGTCTGCCTGCTACTCCTGACAACTATTCTATGCCGCCTTCAGGTTTGGAGACCTTTTTCTTTTGTTACCCATTACTACTCAGGATATGGTTTGTAGGTTCTGGGTATCCTCCTTTGTGGAATATCTTAGTTGGCTACTACTGTTCTTAAAATACAATGCTTAGAGTCAAAATTGCATGTATCACATCTATCTGTAAAACAGGAAAATGAATATGAACAGCATAGTCATAATTTAGGTCTTTGTTCTTTTAGTGAAGCCATTGAGCTAATTTAAAACAAACACTAAAATCAACATGGGTAATCCTGTTTATACTTTCAGTCAAATATAATGTTTCAAACCTTTTCTTATAGATTGGCACCAAAGCAGATGTCCTTCTCTTTTTAAAAATTAAATACTTATGTTTCTACCTTAATACTCTATGCTGATTTTTTGAATGAATTCATTTTTTGGTTGATTTTATTTTTCATGGCTTCGTTCACCATTTCCACACAATATGACACTGAAAGGTCTTTCTTTTCCTCATTGTATTAGATACTATCAAACTACTTATTGCATTAGAGATCATACATGATTTATTTGATTTTGCTGCTGTAACTTAATGCTTGCTTCTCCATTAGACAATAAACTTTCTGGGTGTATGGACTGTGACTACTTTATTCACCATTGTACACCTAATTAAGTGTTTGGTACAATGGTCAACCAATAGGTAATCTTGAATGAATAAAGGAATGAATCTACTGATATTTTAATAAACAAAGCATACACTTCATCTAATTTGACATAAAATTGTGTTATTATTGTTTTTTTTAATAGGTAAGGATAAGATAAAATCTAATACAATATTGTAAAGTTTAAAAATAAAATAAAATTAAAAAAAAATCTAATAGAATTAATTTTATATTTTCCCACTTTTAGCTCCTGTGTCAGGTGGAAACATGTTGGGATTTGTTCATCTCAAACTGTCATTCCTTACAATTTCTTTGGCTTACATCACCCAGATTATGCTTTTTTTATGAGGCAAACTCCTGGTCTCCATTCTAGAAATTTTTGTCACCACATCATCCATAAATCTGACCTCCCCATAATAGCTGCTTCTCTATTCATGTTTCTACACTGCAATTCAATTATTATCATCTATCACTGATATTACATCTCTAAATGCTATACTTTGAAGGATGGAATCCATCTCTAAATCTGTTTTCATATACTTGGAAATTAATGGAATCCTTGTAACATAATGTTATTATCAGGTTAATCATTACTATGATCAACAGAACCTTATTTCTCATGAAATTTGCCTAAACATTCTTTACCAGTGGTCCTACCCCAGAGCCATATTCTAAGGATGGCCATGACTTTGATGCTGATGGAGCTTAGTTGCTTGAAACCTGAAACACACAAATCCTGAGAAACACCCAGGAAGCAGAGGCAGAATGGTATAAGAGTAAAAGGATATTTTGAAGAGTGAGTGTGAGTTATTAAAAGGGTGAAAGGAAATGAAAGTGAAAGCTCAAGATAGGAATATATATCTTGTGTGAATGTTGCCGATCTGAACTTATATTCTAGGTGTGAATTTCCCTCGCAGGCAAACTGTCCAGCTTAGATTTTACTTCTGTTTTTCTCATTTTCTCTCCTAAATTTTCAATACCATCTATTTGTCCCTCGGCCTGCTCACTCTCTTGTTTGACACTGAGTATACTGCATTAATTCCACAGCAAATGACTTTGTGAAAAGGGAAATGTAAGAGAAGATGTATTTTCCTAAAGAAAGATAACAGTTTAAATGAGTAACAAAATAATCTATAAAAGCAATGACTCATTCTTGGGGAGACAGGTTGTGCTTTTATAATCACATGGACTTGGGTTCAAATTCTGATTAGCATTCACTGGTTAGGAAAATTGTTTAAATGATAACTCATCTGAGCTCTAGTTTTCTCCTCTGTATGGCAGGATGATACCTATTTCATGTGTTGATTAATAAGAATAAAGTAAAACATCAGACAAAGTTTTTGGAAAATAGGTCCACGATAAGTATGCACTGAATTCAGTTGAATTAAAAAATGTATATTTATCTAATTCCATTCATATAATACTCCATTTTAAAACCTGAGTGAACTTAAATTTAAATAAGTGAATTAACCAGTGCACGGTTGCCAGGTTAATCATTGGCATAATCACAAGTAGATTGTAGAGAAAATAAAGTAAAAGGTATTTAGAAGGATGCATCATAATGAATTGCATATTAGAAATATTCCTAAGAATATAGACAACATTACAATTCAGCCAATAGAGGAAAAATTACATTTTTGTTCTCTCTAAATAGTGATGAATAATAAACTAATAAAAATTTGCCAAATAATGAATCATGCTTGATTTCAAGCAGGGAATGGCCAATTCATCTGCTTAATCACCTTTATTAAAACAGATATCACTTTGCTAAGGTGACATCATCACTGGTATAAATACTTGAAGATCTGAGAGCTATTGCTTATTGTGTGCAAGGAATAATTGCACCTCTTTGGAACTTCAGTGGGCATTTTTTTTGGAAGAGAAATTTGGTGGAGTTTTGTGGATAATCCTTCTTCTTAGAGAAAAATAATAATAATCTCAAACTAATGAGACAGTGGTTTCATGATTTAACTCCACTTACAGCAGACTTTCCTTAGACTCATTAACAGTCTGAAGTTTTCAGATGAGTTGAAACTTTATTCTTGAAAACTCTATCCATCTGTGGCAGGTATTCATTGGAGAAGTATTACTGTGAGCCTGGGTGTTCTAGGGGCTTTGCTCCAGGAAGGCTGTGCAGATGGGAGCTTTCCTCCTTTCCTTTCTGCAGTAAGGGAAGCCTGAGGCATTTTTCAATGAAGTCGCTCTGGGCAAACCTTAAGGGCCTGTCTTCCTGCTGTGTGTACTCAGTCAGGGGATTTGAGTAGGAGGTAGGGAATCTGGAGAGGATGAAAAGCGACACCCCTGCAGACCCACTTTAACCCTTGTTCAAGCATAGAGCATCTCGTAAACAGCAATCAGAACACCCACGCTCTCTTCTCAGCCCCTGTGATCAGCTTTGTGCAGCACTGGTGACCCTGGACTGCACTTAGTAACCCAGAAAGTCACATCTGAGCAGGATCAGCTCAACTTCATCAAAGCTGGACAGACTTTTTCCTATTCTAGGGCCTACATAAACATTTCTCTAGGCAATCAGGCACTGAGGTCAGGACACAGGGATAATCATCACGTGGATTTATAGATTTGATCTGGAAAGGTTTGGGGGGAATTACCAGCTCTCTCTGCCTCCTGTGCTCATGGGGATGACCTTGTGAGTGCCCGTGTTAGAATTTCCAGAGTTAGCGCTATAAGCACATCTCCAAATATTTAATGTGCATTGCTGAATCTCAGAACAACATAAAATATACAAATGCCATTTGAGACAAGTAGTTCATCCCCAACCACCTAACCTGTCAGTTATAGATAAAGTCAGATTCCATCATCTTATGCTGCTGCTGCTACTGCTGCTAAGTCGCTTCAGTCGTGTCCGACTCTGTGCGACCCCATGGACAGCAGCCCACCAGGCTCCCCCATCCCTGGACTCCAGGCAAGAACACTGGAGTGGGTTGCCATTTCCTTCTCCACTGCATGAAAGTGAAAAGTGAAAGTGAAGTCGCTCAGTCGTGTCCGACTCCTAGAGACCCCATGGACTGTAGCCCACCAGGCCCCTCCATCCATGGGATTTTCCAGGCAAGAGTACTGGAGTGGGTTGCCATTGCCATCATCTTATAGATAGGGTCAAATCCCAGTTTTTATGAATAGCCAACTCAGTACTTCTCTGGACAAGTAGAAAGAAAAGAAAGGAGAAAGAAAGTGACGTTGTTCAGTCGTGTCTGATTCTTTGTAGTCGGACTACAAAGAGTGGACTGTAGCCCACCAGGTTTCTCCATCCATGGAATTTTCCAGGCGAGAGTACTGGAGTGGGTTACCATCTCCTTCTCCAGGGGATCTTCCCGACCCAGGGATCGAACCCGGATCTCCTGCATTACAGGCAGACGCCTTACCCTCTGAGTCACCAGGGAAGCCAAGTATAGAGTATCCAGGAAAAATAGGGGCTCTCTGGAGACTGTGCTCACAGAGGCTATGCTAATTTTGAGGGTACTGATATACCTTATTAGTGAAGACAAGAAAGGTATCAAGCTAACAGAGCAATGCCTGAAACTTCACTGGCATTATAATAATAATATAATGTATGAAAGTATCAGTCATTTCTGACTTTTTGCAACCTCATGGACTATACAGTCCCTAGAATTCTTCAGGCCAGAATACTGGAGTAGGTAGCCTTTCTCTTCTCCAGGGGATCTTCCAAAGCCAGGGATCGAACCCAGGTCTCCTGCACTGCAGGCGGATTCTTTACCAGCTGAGCCACAAGGGAAGCCCACTAGCATATATAAGGCCCTCCTTTTGCACCAGTTAGTTCCTTTGCTCATTCCTATGGCTTGTCCTTTCAGGGTACATGATGAGAGGACTGGATCGCTCCTTTTATATGTAATCTTTAAAAATGTGTCCTTGACTCAGCTCCTTCCCAGCTACCTAGAAATCTGAATTTTGGGGTTTCTTTTCTCCTCTAGTATTGTTCATCTTCCACTCACCCAGACTCTTCCCCTTCTCTACAGATGCAGGTTCATATCTCTCTGCATCCCATGTGTAAACTCGGTAGCCTTTTAGAGTTTGGAATCTGAAGATGTTCCAACAGAAATCATTAGCACTAATATGCAGTGAGATGATTTCTGTTTGACCATCAAATATGTTCACTTTTAATTCAGGACTAAATCTTGACAAGCTCTAAAAATGTGCATGGCAAGACAAGAGAAAGGAGTACGTTTTCAACACTGGCAAATGAAAAAAAGAATAATCTCTGCAGTTGGAAAAAAATTACCAAAATTTATGTCAAAAGAAGGAATGCTGTTAATGTAAGTCTTGGATTAGAGATCTAACTCTTTGTTTTTTAGTTAAGGGATAGAGTGGGCAGGGCAAGCCAATTCATTTCTCCTAGCTGATGTTTCTTCCCATGTAATATGAAAATAATATGTGTTCCACTACAAGGCTTGGGGTAAAATTTTATTAATAAAGACATATCAAGGACAGGCATTCACATGTATGAACCCTTAATATGTGCCAGCCTGTTAAGCATTTACATATTTGATTTAATTCTTAACACCTCATATGAAAGACTATTTATATCCACATTTTATGGAGGAGAAATTGATAAGCAGTTATGATGTATCAATTATTTCTTTAAAAACTTTTTATTTTGCATTGAGGTATAGCCAATTAATAGCATGTGATAGTTTCAGGTGGACAGCAAAGGGATTCAGCCGTGCATACACATGCATCCATTCTCCGCCACACTCCCCTCCCATCCAGGCAGCCACACAACATTGAGTAGAGTTCCCTGTGCTATAAAGTAGGTCCTTGTTGGTTATTCATTTTAAGCATAGTCGTCTGTACATTACCTTTTAACCCAAAAATGCCCTGGAAAGTCATTTATCATTTATTACTATTACCCCTTCCAAATGTAAGTGAACATAAAATTTGCAAAGTGTCATATTTAGTTCCTAGCAAGGAAATGAAGCTGTCATTCTATGCCCACCACTCTCCTTTCCCCGCCAGGTTTTGCAGATGTACTGTTTACAGTTGCAGACTCTTCTTTAAACCTTTTTCCCTCCTTAAGCTCCCACAACATTCATCTCATCCTCACAACTCTCCTCTACAGGGTGATAAGGGAAATCATGTTTCCATGAATACACTAAGAGGCCAGGAGTTACACCATTTCTTAATTAATTAAACAATTCTTCTCTCTTCCTTCCCTAATTACATGCTTTACTTTCATTTCCTACTTGTGATGAGAATCTACATTCTTGAATGGAATCAATATAGAATTTGAGTTGAATGGGTATCAACTTTTCCCTGGGGAAGGTGGGTAGAAATCACATTAGTCTACTACACCAACTCAAAAAAGAACTTCATGAGGATTAAGACAGTTTATTTCTTGATTGACTCCATATGACTTTATTGAGCAATGCTAAGTACTGGGCATAATCAATCAGTGCGAGATGTGTTTTCTGTTCTCATGGGGTCACACTAGCAGAGGAGACAAACCTTATCTATCTGACTTAAGGGTGAGAGAAGGCATATGTCTGTGCCTTGTTTCACTCACTAGATAGTAATGATGTAGGAGAAGGCAATGGCACCCCACTCCAGTACTCTTGCCTGGCAAATCCCATGGATGGAGGAGCCTGGTGGGCTGCAGTCCATGGGGTTGCTTAAAGTCGGACATGACTGAGCAACTTCACTTTCACTTTTCACTTTCATGCATTGGAGAAGGAAATGGCAACCCACTCCAGTGTTCTTGCCTGGAGAATCCCAGGGACGGGGGAGCCTGGTGGGCTGCCGTCTATGGGGTCGCACAGAATCAGACACGACTGAAGTGACTTAGCAGCAGCAGCAGCAGCAGCTGTACCTATGTTATACTTATGGCTCACCTTAACTGACACCTATTTTAGGACAGGCACTGTTCTACACTCCTTGCAGGTATGAACTCATTGAAAGACTGTTCTAAACTACAAGACAGCTTTTATCACTTTCCTATTTCTCTGCTTCTTTGTGGATCCACATTGGTGGGTAAACCAGCTAGGTATATGAAGAACATTAGACTATCATAGGGCACTAATGTATCACTGGAAACAAAAAAGTTGATGAAGAAAACCATATTTAACAAATCTCTTTACAGGCAGAAAAGAAAATGCTTGGAAAAATTCATTTATATAGCTGCTGGGGATGAAGAGTGAGACTCCTTTGTGGGATGCTTAAGTCATAAGACTTGCTCTTAAAGCACTTTCAAGAGAAGATGGATCCTGTTAACCTTCACCTTTGTTTATCTTTGTCACATGGGGTAGGCCTAATGGAACCAAAAGTGGGTTGTTCTACAAAACTGATAAGAAACTAAACATTGCCATCAATGCTCCCTACCAGTCCCTCATGCCATCCACAGAACTTTTTCTAATCAAACATATGTTGGAGAGAACTCAAAAACTATGATTCAAGCAAATATCCCCCTAAGTCATCCTCATTCTTTAGACATGTCCTAAAGGAATTATGTCAAACAATATCCTAGTTTACAAGTCCTTTCTATTCTGATATCTAACTATCTTTCTACACTTAACTGCTATCATTCTGCCTCTATGTAGGAATGCAAGCTACTGCTGTTGTCTCTCCGATTCCTTTTCTAAATGTTTACTTATCTGATTTATCTATCAAATATGAATTCCATAAACACACTAATTTGTCTTACGCATCCCTGTACTCCATTGCTGGGATCCTGGATAATGCAGATAGCTGTAATAAGTACTTGCTAAATAATAATTTCCTGCTGAAGGGAAAATCCTAGTGACTTGTTTAATACATCCAAGTGACTTGTTTCCACATCCAGTAAAATCATACACACAGATCAGACCCCAATAAATATTTGTTGAATGCCTGTAGGATCATCTGATCCCTTGTTCCTTTCAATAATTTTCATCTCTTCTAACAAGAACAAATCATTTTCTTTCACTTTCTTTGGATAGTCTTTATTGCTATTCTTGTATTGAAGAACATTCAGAAGTGGTTTAGATTTTTTAAACTCTGAAGTGTATTAAAATGTGCTGTATATAGACTAATTGGCAAAGCCCTATAAATGCAATGATGGCAGCTCAGTTTCTGAGTGTAGTCTTGTTTGGTTCATCATAATTTGACAAGTTGGCATGATTGAGGTTAATGAGAAAATTCATTTTCAGTGATATAGGAGGCACTTAGGAGAGCAACAGTTACACTAATAAAGAATTGCATGTTTCACAGATTGCATAGTCTTTGCAATTTTTCTTTATATATATATAATATAAATTTTCATATATATATAACAAATGGCTTGCTTTGTTGAATTCTAGATAAGAGAAAGAAAGGGCAGCATGCAGAGATTTGAAAGAGAAACAGATTCTTAATAACTTAACCTAAATGATAGAAGTTCAAGGTAATAGACCAGGTAGGCAAATATAAGCCTTACCCCTTGCCTGATGTGGAAGCACATAATGAATTTGAATTAATGATATACTTTGTTACAAAAATAACTGTTCACAACCATACTAGGAAAATGTCACTCATTCTCATATACGTTGTTTTAAAATGAACTATCAACACAGGTTATCAGAAAGCAGCTCTTTCTCCAAAGAAGCACTCAAGTGAGGCCTCTGGGAAAGAAACACTTAAAAAATCAGCATTTACTAAATCAATGTTTGCCAGCACTTTCTGTATGATAAGAACTCTGCAAGAGTTCTCTGCAATGAGAGAAACAATGTGGATGGCAGAGCTACTATCTTTGACCTTAAGTAGCGCACAATCTAGTCGGAGGAGCTTGAAGTTCTTATAGGTTCCTGGATAAGAAACTTTAGAGACAAGACTACAGCAAGCAAATGTGGTCAAGACCGCAGTAAGTGAATGTGGGTCAAAGGAGACAAATCTAGTTTTTGTCTGAGTAAACTTGATTCCAATTAGGTCTATGAAAATCTGGGTGCTAATATAGGTTTTACCATAAGACACAGATGAGCAAAGAGATAGCCTCCATTTTAAGCACAAGGTCTAGTCATTTTTGACTTCCCTGGTGGCTCAGATGGTAATACGTCTGCCTGCAATGCTGGAGACCTGGGTTTGATCCCTGGGTGGGGAAAATCCCCTGGAGAAGGAAATAGCAACCCACTACAGTACTCTTGCCCGGAAAATTGCATGGACGGAGGAACCTGGTTGGCTACAGTCCATGGGGTCGCAGAGTCGGACACAATTGAGCGGCTTCACTTTCACTTTCACTAGTCATTTTCCTCCTAACCTGGCCAAAGTTTTCTTGTAAGTCCAGATTCTTGTGCTTATTATCAGTGGTCTTGCTTGCCATTTCTACCACTGGTGGGTAATGGTACTAGGCAAAAAAAAAGTAAGCATCCTGAGATCATTGTTTATAAGTATTTGAATATTAAGCAATAATAACAATATCTAATATTCTTCCTGAGATTCACTGTCTATAATGTGCTTTCAATGTACATTTTTTAGTGGCTCTCAACTCTGCTTATGACTTAGAATTACCCATACAGGTTGCAAACTAATACCTTGATCCCAGACTAGCATGTTCTGATTCAGTAGATCCTGGGTGGTATTTTTAAGAAGTTTCATGAATGATTTTGAATTGCAGTTCAGGTTTGAGGAGCATGGTTTTATGTAACTTGTTTTTCCACAATGTCCCCAGGAAACAGGCTCCAGTAATACTCCACAAGCTTGCACTCCTCTGTGTTTAAAATATGTATCTGGAGGCACCCCTTTAGGGAAACCTTCTGGATCCCACCCCTCTCTCATCCTGTCACCCACCACCCAGGCAGATCCAAATCACAAACTTTAAACACACCTCTGATTTGTCATCCTACTCTGCAGTATTTTTTAAAATCACTATTGTTCATTTGTCTCTCTTACTTGCTAGTGTTCTCCTTAAGACCATGGGCTAATCTATTCACCCTTGTCTCCTTAGACTGCATTATGTTACTTGGACATGGTAGGGTTCAAATTAATAATGACAATAATAATACACAGTATTTACTATGTGCAGGCCCCGTGGCCAGCCTTGTGCATGCATGGATTGATTTAATATGCATGACAACTATGTGAGCTAGGTAAGCTAGTACTATTATTATCCTCATTTTACAGATGAGAAATTTGGTACACAAAGAAGGCAAGCAACCTAAGGCCACACACTGTCTGTTTAATGGAGATATTAATAATACCTCCATATCACAGGAAGAGGAAACTAAAGTCTTTCAATCTCATTAGTCCTTTAAGTGTGGACCCTTCATACTGTGGTTTAGAAACTTGCTCTTTATGACACTAACATCTGGAGTTGGGGGATTCTTTGGGTTTTTGCATACCCTACCTATGGTCCTTCTTTTACATTATGCAATCATCTCTCTTAAATGGGGCAGGCAGAAGACACCAGCTGAACCACTGCAGTATATATGCTTCCAGTTGAAAATAGATGATGTTAACGAGCAGTGCCAGCCATCTGTTGACATACTGATTTGCCACTGAAAAAAAATGGAGTGCATTTGTTCACATTCCCAGATTATTTAAAAATAAGGAGCAATGGGAGTTATTAAGTTGGGCAATCTGATTTCTAAGTAGCATTTATATACTTTTTTTTTCCTAGATGCTTTCTTTAAAATTAAATTTTTAATAACCTTTAAGCCTTGCAGCCTTGAGGGAATAATTTCTTTCACAGTAGTTCAAAGGTTTAATTTCACAGTAAAGCTTTTGAAATATGGTATTATCCCTTTTGTTCCAGAAAATTACTGTTTAAAAAAATCATATTTCAAAGTAATGATTGTAATGAGAAAAAGATATGAGGCCCAACTTCAAAAGGAAAAAATGATAACCTCGCCTGTGATGTCCTCTAGTGAGCCTTTCCCTTGTGGATTCTAATTTGTAACAGTTAGAAAAATCTCCAGAATTGTGCATTCTCTGCCTGGTAATACAGCCAGGCTGTGGTCTAGGAGTGAGGGAGGGGGTGCTGATATAGACATAACGGAAACCATTAGCTTTCTCATATAAGTAAAATGAAATATGTCTCCAGTCCTGCTGGATGTGTGTTTTCTGGCTGTTTCCACAATGTTACCATTCGGATTCTAAAGCCATTTCCATGAACATTTAAGTTGTGTGTGATGTTACGGAGCAGATAGGGGGTGACTGTCAAGTATAGCAGAGCCTGACTGGAAAAGGGGAGAGAAACTCCTAATTCAGAACACCCAGCATGTACTGGACAGTGTATTTTGGGCCTTATATATGTTTTATCTTTTTTTTAACCTTCTGTAGCTCTCTGAGGTAAGTACCATGAGCCCCAGTTTACTGATGTGAAGTCCTCACTCTACAGCAGATGATACCTACATGGTCTCATGACTCTAAGAATCAAAGTCCTCACTGCAACTTCCATTTAAAGCTCCCCTGGCCCATTTATCACTTTGTGCTGCTGGGGCTTAGCCACTCAGTCATGTCCGACTCTTCGCCATCTTGTGGACTTACAGGCCACTAGGCTCATGGACGGAGGAGCCTGGTAGGTTGCAGTCCATGGGGTCGCTGAGTCGGACATGACTGAACAACTTCACTTTCACTTTTCACTTTGATGCAATAGAGAAGGAAATGGCCACCCACTCCAGTGTTCTTGCCTGGAGAATCCCAGGGACAGGGGAGCCTGGTGGGCTGCCGTCTATGGGGTCGCACAGAGTCGGACACAACTGAAGCGACTTAGCAGCACCAGCAGCATCAGGCTCCTCTCTCCATGGGGATTCTTCAGGCTAGAATACTGGAGTGCATTGCCATGCCTTTCTCCAGGGGATCTTCCCAACCCAGGGATCAAACCCAGATCTCCCACATTTCAGGAGGATTCTTTACTGTCTGAGCCACGAGGGAAGCCCAAGAATACTGGAATGGGTAGCTTATCCCTTCTCCAGGGGTTCTTCCTGACCCAGGAATGGAACTGAGGTCTCACATTGCAGGCTGATTCTTTACCAGCTGAGCTACTAGGGAAGCTCCTTATCACTTTATAAGAGTACCTAAAAGGATTTGCTAAATTGCAAATTCATAATAACATTAAATGGATTAAAGAAGAAAGATTAATAGAATGAGAACTATATACGCAAGGCAGAATTAGAGCCATGTGTGTTTAGGAGAGAAAAACTCACTGTAATTCTATTAGCTTCAATTTCTCTTTACTCTTATTTTCCCCTCTGAGTCCTTGAAACTTTGGTAAACACAAGAGTCATAGGAAATTGTACTGAATGCCTACTATTTGCCATGCTGTATGATATGTATTCTCCAATCGCTATCTCACTAAACTCTCCCAATAAATAAACAAAAAGTTAGTACTATCACTATAAATATTTAATAGTGAGGCTTGGAGAGATTAAGTAATTATCAAGGTCACTGTAAATACTGGAGGGCCAGATTCAAGACTGCTGCTGCTGCTGCTGCTGCTAAGTCGCTTCAGTCGTGTCCAACTGAGGATGGCAGCCCACCAGGCTCCCCCGTCCCTGGGATTCTCCAGGCAAGAACACTGGAGTGGGTTGCCATTTCCTTCTCCAATGCAGGAAAGTGAAAAGTGAAAGTCAAGTCACTCAGTCCTGTCAGACTCTTCGCAACCCTACTGACTGCAGCCTACCAGGCTCCTCCACCCATGGGATTTTCCAGGCAAGAGTACTGGAGTGGGGTGCCACTGCCTTCTGCAGATTTAAGACTAGGTCTCTCTAATTGATTCGACAAATCTTTATTAAGTTCTTTTTCTGTGTCAGCTGTTCTGCTAGTTATTGAAAATACGGTGCTAAATATATACACAGGGCTGATACTTGCAGACTCCTTTCCTAGCAGTAAAAGAAAGATGTTAAGTATAAAAGTATATGTTTAATTAATTATAATTCTCATAAGTTTTCTTTAGATGATTAAACATTAGCTAAGCTCAGAATGTTCTAGTTACATTCTAAACATACAGAGAAATTGTCTTTCTGGCAGATTACTTTATAAACATGGGGTGGGTGGTAGACTTTTCTTCTCTTTATATTCAAGGAGTCATTTATCATGACTAATATCCTGCTTAGTTCTGATATTTTCAGCCAGTAATTTAGATTTTCATGTTTACATTCAATTTTAAATACCACAGAAATGCATAGACTAAAAAAAAAAAAATAGAGGCATTGAGTATATATTCTCCCAAACGGCCAAATGGCCCTGAAATTGTCTCCAAGAGGTGCCTATCAGAAATGGATGTTTTTGCTGGTATAAGAATTGGGTCATGTAGATTGAGACATTTCAACCTTGGAGTACCTTAACTTAGTTTTACATAACTTTTTTCTCTGAATTTAGAGGCTTGGCTTGACACATTTAAACATATTGGAAAAATATGACTCATACAAGAAGAATGGCTGGTTGTGATGTAATAAAAATATGTATTTGATCTTTGTCTTTAGTTCTTGGGACAGAGTTTCTAAACTCCTTGGAACTTCTTGAGTGATGAGTGCCTTTTATTACTCATAACAAGCCACTCCCACTCTTTTTTTTCTTTTATATCGAAGTTAAGTTGATTTACAATATTGTGTTAGTTTCAGGTGTACAACAAAGTTATTTATTTATACATATATATCTATTTTTCAGATTCCTTTCCCATATAGGTTACTACAGAGTCTTGAGTAGAGTTCCCTGTGCCATACAGTAGGTTCTTGTTAGTTACCTATGTTATATGCAACAGCACTTATATGTCAATCTCAAATTCCTAATTTATCCCTCCTCTTACCCTTCCCCTTTGGTAACCATAAGTTTGTTTTGTAAGTCTATGAGTCTGTTTCTGTTTTGTAAATAAGCTCATTTATGTCATTTTTCAGATTCCACATATATGCTATATCATATGATACTTGTCTTTTTCTGTCTTATTTCACCTAGTATGATAAATTCATGGTTCCTCCATGGTGCTGCAAATGACGTTATTTCGTTCTTTTTTATGGCTGAATAACATCCCATCATATATATGTACCACATATTCATCTGTTGATGGACATTTCATGTCTTGCCTATTCTAAATAGTGCTTCAATAACATTGGGGTGTATGTATTCATCAAAGTATGGTTTTCTCCTTTTCACCATATCTGAGTTTATGCTATCAAGATGACTCTTGGTTGGCCCCAAGATATTAATAGTTCAAGATGGGGGAGGGGGTGGTTAAAGAGAAACCAATCATATGATACCAGGGTAAGAACTAGCAGCTCAAATCCCTCAGCCTACGGGGAGGTGAGAGTGACTGCGTATTGAATTCACCTATCAGCAGCCAGTGGCTTAATGAACCATGCCTATGTAATAAAACTTTCATAAAAAGAAAAAAAAAAACTTTGAAGAAAAGAGATTTGAAGAATATAACAAGTTGAGGAACACACAGATGTGCTAAGTGAGTATTATTTCCAGAGAGCGTTTGGAAGATCTATACATAATAACACACCTCTTTAACTCTCACAAGATCACCTGTTATGCACTTGTTCAATCTGGCTGGTCTGATTTGAAAACTTCACTAAAAAAAAAAAAAAGAAAGAAAAGCAAACTATAATAGTTAAATTGGCACTTTCCTGAGTTTTGTGAGTCTTTCTAGGAAATTATCCAACCTGAGAGGGCACGATTTGTGGGAAATCCTGTATTTGAAGTCAGCTGCTTAGAAACCTCATTTTCTGCTGACGTCTGAAGCTGAGGCAGTCTTGAGGGATTGAACACTTAGCTGATCATGTCTGCACTAATTCTGGGTCATTAGTGTCAGAATGAAGTTGAATTGTAAACAATCAGTTGGTGTTGGAAAATTGGAGGATTGGTCACTGTTGAATTGATATATCTGAATTGTTTTGGGAAAAAAAATGCAGAATGGTACAAGGAGTTTAACTTGTTTTTGCCAAAGGGCCATGACCTGGCTTGAATTCTGATTCTGTCTTTGAAAATTTGTGTTACTTTGTAAGTTACTTAATTTTTTGGAGCTTCTGTTTCCCAACCATAAAACTGAAACACCCATAATAAGATTGCTAAAAAGATTAAATTAGCTACTAAAAGTACAGATTTTTTCCTCCATAGCTGACACCAAATAAGATTTAACCATTTTAAATTTCACCCTCTCTTCTTTCCTTCTCACTCAATAGTTTTAGAGAAGCCTACTTAGTAATAGCTCAGAAATCCAGTTCTGTTCTAATTATACATATCATACTCCAGAAATTCCAGTATATCTCCTACAAGTGATGTCTCTGAGAATGTCTTGCACATCCACAAGTGGAATAAAAATATCTTATGTAAATTTCCTATTTTATGTCTATTTTCCTGATTTTCAAGATGAGCATATTGCTCAAGGGATGAAGCAGCTACGTTGATGTCATAGGGACATTTAGTGGTTGTCACAGCCTGTGGTTTTAGTCTGTGACTCTGCCTGTCTATGTCTCTTGGAGCAGTTTATAGCCCAGGGTGAGACCATGTGTCAGGCAATGTGTCCCAGTTTAGAATTCGGGAAATATAGTCACCACTTTCAACTATATAACTATTAAAATGCAGGAGATAGTGCAAGAAACCCTACTTAATTCATTAACATTTACGACATATTAGCTATGGGATTTTTTTTTCCAGGGGAAAGAGGCAGGAAAGAAGAGTTAGAGCACTTGCTTCTAAAAGGAGGTAGAGGTATCTTTAAAGTTTAACTACTAAAGTTCTAACAAAACCAGCTTCTTTGATAAGGCAGACCAGTCAGCCACGGCATGTTTTGCAATTTTCAATACACAGTTCTGCTTTCACACTTCAATAATTTATTTTCTAGCACTTAGAATCCAGGAATCTGCTGTCACTGATGTAGCTAAAATGCAAGGAACAGAGTTTAATAACAAACATCTCCACTTATCTCGTCTCATTCCCCAGTAAATTGTGTTGGAAAACATGTGTAAATAGCACCAAGCAAAAAGGGCATTTGTGGTCTCCTTAGAGTGTGTTCTATTTGAATTCCAGATGTAGTAGTCTTTATAGAGGGTGACCACTTCCATAAGAAAAATGGAAAACTTTCTAAAGTGAAAATTCTAATATTATCAAAGGATCACAGAATTTTCAGACTTAAATTCAAATAGATCTAACATATATGGAATATCTGATTCATCATGATATTCTGAATGGTTTTACTCTCTATGTGGTGGATAGTATCAATTTCATTTTCTGGATGAGTACTTTAGACTGCTGCTGCTGCTACTGCTAAGTCATTTCAGTCGTGTCCGACTCTTTGCGACCCCATAGATGGCAGCCCACCAGGCTCCCCCGTCCCTGGGATTCTCCAGGCAAGAACACTGAAGTGGGTGGCCATTTCCTTCTCCAATGCATGAAAGTAAAAAGTGAAAGTGAAGTTGCTTAGTCGTGTCCGACTCTTTGAGACCCCATGGACTGCAGCCTACCAGGCTCCTCCACCCATGGGATTTTCCAGGCAAGAGTACTGGAGTGGGGTGCCATCGCCTTCTCCGGTACTTTAGACTAGTAGAAGCTAAATTATTTTCCTAAGATTGAAGTTAAAATTTTAAATAGAGCTTGGAAAAATCCAATTAGGCTTACAAGTGCCCCATTAATTACTAACTTTATTCTTTAGGAAATAATTATAAAGGTTAAAATTGTCATTATACATTCCAGGAGTTATTTCTATCAGAGGGAGACACAGTTTTAGGATATACTCAAACTATGCATTTCACATACTTACTTATGTTCAAATATTGAGCAATGAGTAGATATGCCAAATAAACCAAATAATCCTAAAGTAAAGAGGACTTTTCCCCAATGATGTTAAATATAAGAAAATAAAAGAAATTTCTGAGAATTTACCAGATACTCTTCAAGGGCATGATCAAAGGTATTTTTTTTTTCAAAGAAACTGAAGATGATTTGTTGAGTAATTTATTTAGCAATATTTAGATACTGTAAGTATCAATGATAATTCAATTTGATTGGTTGCCAGCATAGTTTTAAGATAATCCAGTGAAAAAATTAAGACCATTATCTATATAAGCTGGAGCACAGAAGGACACTGATATTTAATAGGCCTATGACAAACCCTTCATCAATGTGCCCCCAATGATTTAAGGGTGATGTTAAGGTACACAGGTTATCTTATGAACATCAAGAATGTTATTCATGTTTTGATCTTTGCAAATCACTATTTTTTTGATATTAATGCAAACAACAATTACAACGACAACAGGTAACAATTATTAAGCATTCTTTATGTTCTACATACCCTAACAACTTAACTAACGTATTTTACCTCCAAATCTTGAATAGACATTGGTGTAGTCTTCTTACATTCTCACAGTTTCACAGATAGGGAAACTAAAGCTCAGCTAGACACTCAGCTATTAAAGACCTGAGCTAGGACTCAAACCCAAGTCTTTTAACAGCAAAGCTGGGGCTTAATTGCTCCCTACCACTTTTATTTTTTAATAGGTGGATGGAAAATTGCTTTACAGTTTTGTGTTGGTTTCTGTCATACAATAATGCAAATTAGTCATACACACACACACACACACACACACATATATATATATATATATATACACATATATACACACACACATATATATGTATCCTTTCCTCCTAAGCCTCCCTTCCTTCCCGCCCCCACCTCACCTCTCTGGGTCATCACAGAGCACCAGGCTGGGTTCCCTGTATTATTTAGCAGCTTCCCCTTCTCTATTTTACACAGGACAGTGTGTATATGTCAATGCTACTTCCTCAATTTGTCCCACCCTCACCTTCCCCTAGGAGTCCATTCTTCAGTTGGCTCATCTGTCCCACTGTGTAGATTCCATATATATGTGTTAGTATTTGACACTTGTTTTTCTTTTTCTTTTTCATTCTGTATAAGAGGCTCTAGGTGGAATAGTGTGTCTGGGTTCTGACAAAGTAATATGGATGGAAGAGATTAAAACACTTCTAGGCACAGTCCATAAAAACTTCTTGAGTAATCTTTGTCTCTTCTTTGTACCAGCTGGCTATCAAAAGCCATGGTGATTTGGAAGCCAAATGTTGAAGGGGCACAGTCTCTATCAGCTTGGGTCCCTGAAGCACAGCAATCTTCCTCTATGCCCACCTTCTGCTGATTGATCTCCAAGTGAATTAAAAATAAATGACAAACCACTCTAGTGTTTTTGCTGGGGAAGTCCCATGGACAGAGGAGCCTGGTGGGCTATAGTCCATAGGGTTGCAAAAGAGGCAGACATGACTTAGTAAGTAAACAACAACAACATCAGGCCACTGTGACTTGGGAGTTTATCTCTTAGAGCAGTTAGTGATAACTAATGTGATTATGAGATATGCATAGCATTTTCAATAATGTGGTCATTTGAAACAATATAGTTCAAGATAATCTTGTAGAAAATATTGTAATATCACAAATTAAAAATATGAAACTAACCAAGTCAACAAGTTCAAAGAAAAAGTATTACTTTCGAATGCTGAATAACTGTTCCTTCAGCTGGTGCTTCACAGAACCATTTAAAAAAAAAAGCTACTAGTTTTCAAAGAACTTGAGGACAGAAAGCAGAAGCAGAGTCTGTTTTAGGGGCTTAAGATTAAATAAATCATCAAAAGGAAAGGATGCTATACCATAAAGAGACAGTGATATCTTCAATGTTATAAAAATATTGTTATATACATTACATGTTATTATCACAGTGGTGTTGGTTTAGTTGCTCAGTCATGTCTGACTCTGTGCAACCCTATGGGCAAGGCTCCTCTGTCCATGGGGTTTTCCAGGCAAGAATACTGGAGTGGGTAGTCTTTTCTTTCTCCAGTGGAACTTCCTGACCCAAGGATCAAACCCAGGTCTCCTGCATTGCAGGCAATCTCCTACACTGCAGACAGATTCTTTACTGACTGAGCCACCATTATCACAGTAACAATAGAACAAACCTAGACAGTGTATTAAGAAGCAAAGATATCACTTTGCCAACAAAGATCCATTATAGTCAAAGCTATGGTTTTTCCAGTAGTCATGCATGGATGTGAAAGTTGGACCATAAAGAAGGCTGGAATGTTGAGGAACTGATGCCTTCAAATTGTCATGCTGGAGAGTTCCTTGGACAGCAAAGAGATCAAACCAGTCAATCCTAAAGGAAGTCAACTCTGAATATTCTTTGGAAGGACTGATGTTGAAGCTGAAGCTCCAATACTTAGAGCTGACTCACTGGAAAAGACCCTAATGCTAGGAAAAATTGAAGGCAAAAGGAGAAGGGGGTGACAGAGGATGAGATGGGTAGACAGCATCACTGACCCAATGGACATGAATTTGAGCAAACTCTGGAAGATAGTGAAGGACAGGGAAGCCTGGTATGCTGCATTCCATGGGGTCACAAAGAGTCAGACATGACTTAGTGACTGAACAACAACAAAATCACAGTAACACTCAAAAGATTACCATAAAGTAAGCATCATCTTAGTAATTTTATAATTAGAGAAATAGTTTCAGAAAAAATAGATACAGTGCCATGGACATATGGCAGATATGACTGGAAACCAGGACATATCTTCTTAGCCATCCTCCTCTGCCCAGGACACTTCAGGTTTCCATCTCCAAACACCTGATGACTCTACTCTCCGCATTTTCACCAAGACAGTCTAAAAATTGTAAAACAAATCATTTTTTATCAAGCTGCCCACTGCTTAGCCATTCTGCAGAACTTGCCTCTGCTGGTCATCCCCTCTTTTGGCTTGCCCAGCATCACCATCTTGTTCTCTTCCTAACTGTAGCTAATTCTGGGAGCCCTTCACTCTGCCCTTCCCTGAAAGATTTGATCCACTGTTCTTCTTACAGGGAAACTTTCAGTTTTTCAGTGCCTTGTGTGGTTTCTCAACACTTGGAATTTTTTTTTCCCCCAGTGGAGTGTCATTATTGGATTTACATTCAGAGCTCATATATTCCTAGAGAAGAAATGCATTTTATTCTTTATGTACGCCTGTATTTTATGTTGCACACTTAGGCAAAGGACATGTTCTGTATAAATCCTGCAAATGAAAATGTGAATGTGAACATGCAAATCTGGGAACAACTATGAATTGAGATATAAATAGAGGAGTCAAACACATGAAACATTTCTTCAAGGCAGGAAAAATAGATCAAAGGAGACAGAAAAAGATTTGCTTCAGTGCTTGGAACCTTGTTTTCTGCCAAACTCGAGGAATACAAACAACAATATTGACTTTGTAAGGTCAAAGTTACTGAGTTGTAAACAAATTGACTGCAATGGAAGGAATATTTTTTTGATGTGCACCAAAAAAGGAAAAAATATATCCCTTAGAAGAAAGCGGGAACTTGCCAGTCATTAGCACTTTAATCCTTAGATCCATAAAGTGATTTATGAGTAAAAGCATTCTGCAGGGTTACAAGAAAATGCAACATGCATTTATTAAGAGCCTACAATGTTTCAGGAATTTTGCTAAATTAATTTATTTAATCATCACAAATTTTACTATAGCAGACAATTTAGCAGTTTCTGAAATCATTAAACACAGAGTCACCGCAGCAATTCCATCCTAGTTATATATCCAAAAGAAATAAAAACATAACCATACAAAAGCTTGTATGTAAATATTCATAGAAGCCTTATTCATAATGGCCCTAAATTGAAAACAACCATCAACTGATTTATGGATAAACGTGGCACATTTATGCAATGAAATCGTATTCTACATTAAAAACAACTGAAATCCTGAGGCATGTTAGAACATGCTGCTGTTCAGTCACTCAGTCATATCCAACTCTTTACAACCTCATGGACTGCATCACGCCAAGCTTCCCTGTCCTTCACCATATCCTGGAGATTGGTTAACAATCTCCAGGATATGTCCATTGAATCGGTTATGCCATTTAACCGTCCTGTCCTCTGTCATCCCCTTTTCCTGCCTTCAATCTTTCCCAGCATCAGGGTCTTTTCTAATGAGTCAGTTCTTCCCATCAGGTGGCCAAAGTATTGAGCTTCAGCTTCAGCATCAGTCTTTCCAATAAATATTCAGAACTGACCTCCTTTAAGATTGACTGGTTGGATCTCCTTGCAGTCCAAGGGACTCTCAAGAGTCTTCTCCAACACCACAGTTCAAAAGCATCAATCCTTTGGCGCTCAGCCGTCTTCATGGTCCAACTCTCACATCCATACATGACTACTGGAAAAACCATAGCTTTGACTAGACAGACATTTGTTGGCAAAGTAAAGTCTCTGCTTTTTAGAACATATATGAATCTTAAAAATATCATACCCTTCTTTCAGAGCAACTTTTGTCCCAATGACTATTCCAGTGTATTTGTATGTGTGTCTCTGTGTGTGTGTGTGTGTGGGTTATGTGCGTGTTTAAACATGTTAATGGAGAGAGAGTATAAAGGCTCTTCAGCTCTACTCAGGACAATTCTGTAGGGTTATCTCAGCTTCAGAGATCCCTAGAGGACAGGCTGGGGCTTGTGCTGAAACTGCATTATAGTTACCCCTTTCTGTCTCTCTGGTGCTGCTCCTGCCCTTCCCTTCCTGCAAGCAAGTGTGAATTCCCAGGCCACTGTCTAATTCATATCCTTCACTCCATCTTCCATCATCATCTCTTAGTCTGCTGTTCAGAGAAAGCTACCTGAAGCACTAGGCAAACTGAGATATATGGTCAGCTATTTATGGGGGACAGTGATAGAAAACTCATTAGTACTTCAGAGCATGTAAATTACATTTCACAAAGCCTGACTGCACACACAGGTATCTGCACAGACTCACAGGTGTTTGTAAACTACTGCAAAAGCAAAATTTGAAAACTAGCTGTTACTTTGTGATGTTGGGTACAACCTAACCTCACCTAAAAACTGAATGGGAAATGAGAGAGTTAATGTGAAGAACCTGAGAGCAGGTCTGACATTCCATAATTTAAGAAGAAACCAATCTTGGCTTTTTCCCTTTCCCTTCCCACATTCTTCCTCAAATATGAGAATTTTACTCTACAAAAAAAATGCGATGTACTCTTCACAAGTTTCAAATATTCTGAACCTCATTATAGCACACCTGATTAGAGTATAGGCTCCAGACCACACCTGAGGGTTAATTGCTAGCATATTAAAAGAACCTCTAATTTATATTGCATTATTGAAAGACAAACATTGTAAGAACTCCCAACCTTAAAAAGCATTATAGGGAATCCCACCTAGTGTGAAAGCACCACTCATATTGCTTTAAACACATTGTTATCCCCATTTATTCGTTCATCTATTAACATACATTCATTTATTTGTTATCTACCATGAAGACACTACTTATTGAAGGTACAGAAATGAATATGATTTTGTTTTTGCCATTGAAAAAAAGACTTTGTTTAAGAGCAAATATGGACATATAATTGGACATCTGTGATAATGTCAAATATTTTAATAGAGGATACCCTGGATACAATGGGAGTTAGTGCAATTAACCATGCCAAGGACAATCAAGGGAATCTTCTGATATGAGATGAAATGGATTGGTTCTAATAAAAATGTAAGAGTCTTCCAAGACCTCCAAAGTGTGGAGAGAATCCTAAGGCAGAAGAAACAAAGGCATAGCATTGAATTCTGAGTGTACAGTAATCCATAAGTAATCTTGTAGGTCAGGGGTATACTGTGACGGAATCATAGTCGGTAAATATAAGCAAGCCCTGATGACACCAATAAGAGTTGTGATAAAGAACCCTAAAGTGTTTTCGTGACCTATCCAAGGTCACACAAGTAATGTGATGAAGCCAAGAGATGAATATCCAGGTTATTTCATTCCAAAGCCCTTTCTCTGCACAAGTTCATCTCTGAGTTTCATCTTTATCTTCAACTGTTACTGGTGTCATCAGTGTCTTTTCTTTGTACATATTATGCTACTATTTATTGTGTAGAGTTTAATTCTGTCTCAGTTTAGCAACCTACTTAGGGGCTACCTGAAGTAGGCAAGGACAGAAAACAGGACCAGTGGAACCAAAATGTCCTGGAAGGCATTTGCTTTCTGATTTAATCATTTAAATTTACTTTCAGGAGTATAAGTGAGTGTGTACATCTGAAACTCGCAAGAGAATGTAAAAAGGGCAGCTCCCTCAATACATGCTTGACAGAAATCCATGGCTAACAAGGCTCAGGTTTGAAACTAATGAAAAATTAATTAAATGTTTGACTTCATCAAGGAGACTTAGTAAATGACTATCAAAAGGGCTATGCTGGTTAACATCCTTTCCAGCTTATGCGTGTGCCTAGAGCTAAAGTGCAGACAAAACGATCAAGAGTCAAAGATGTTGAACTGCCAAGAGTTTTAACGATCACCTCATCTGCTGCTTTCTAACATGTGCTCTGCCTAACATGGTTCCCATATATTGTCTAAGAACAAGGAATCCTTTTACCAAAGAAGCTGAGAAGGTAATTCTTAGGAGGTTCACATGGCCCAGCAGCCTGGAAAAGAATCAAAGAAATTCTACTAAACAAACTGATGGGGTAATTCTCAGGAGATTCACATGGCCTAATAGCCTGGAAAAGAATTGAAGAAATTCTACAACTAAAAGACAAAAAATTAAATCCATTTCATCACCAACATTTCTTAAAACAGAATCCACTATTAGAAATGGTATCTGTAATTTAATAAGAGATCAAGAGCCCAATGAATATGTAGTTCTTGTAATACACCTTGGGAAATGCTGATTAAATGTAAATAACAGATTTTTGGTGAAAGAAGGGAAACAAAGTCCAAAGAAGTCAAGGGATGCAGCCTGGGCCATTTAGCAAACTTATAATAAATCTTCTGGGACCACTGACTAAGTCTCATGCTTTTTTTGTTGTTGTTTCTCACCATTAAAAAGACCGTAAAACCTATTAATGACATCTGAGTAGGCTTCTCTAGTGTACCATCAAATTGAATGGTCTGTAGTGAGCTTACAGGTTTTATAGTTCCCCTTCTTGTTTTCATATATACCTAAGGGACCAGGTTCCTCTTCTACAATTATGCAAAGCCTTAGTTTATCTTCATTTCAACATTTAATCAAATCTTGCCTTGTATCCCACCCTCCCATCCATTCCCAGAGCTGCTAATTGCTTTATATGTATCTGTAACATGAATATTCTTAATTGTGAAAGAATTTGAATGGATGGATACAGGATTTAAATTTGACTTATAAAAATCTCTTAAGTGGTCTTCACTGCCTTCAGGGAAGAGTATCCTTATGCTTTTTTTTTTTTTTTTTCCCCTGTTTGAAGAGGTGTTAATTAAATACTTTGAGTTAATTTAAAATTAACAGTAGATATAATTTGATGTCTTTCTATTAGATCAGCAAGTTCTAAATGAAAACTCTTGGGTCAAGAAGAATCCTGTTTTAGGTGTGATTAATCTAAGTGAATAAACTGTTTCTGAGAATGAATCATCTGTACTCTTCTATAATTATATTTTGTGAAAAGGGAGAAATTTCAGTCCAGAATCCAGTCCACTTTGAAATGGAAAGAAAACCGGGTGTCGAAACTTATGGAACCTCTGCAAAAGTACAAAAGGATCACTGACTTTCATGGAGATTGTCATCTGATAGTACATAGGAGGGTTTCATAAAACTGTCAGAGCTGGCAAATCCTTGGAGATCAAGTTATCCCGCCCCCTCACTGTGAAGACAGGAATGCTGAAACCAATAGAAGAGATGATGAATCCAGTGGCACCCAGTAAATTGACAGCAGAATTTTAGAACAGCTGCTCTGACATTATATCCCACAGAGACATTTAAAAGTGTCACAAACTTGTAGGCCACACCATTTTTGGTGAAAACTATAATAAAGATGTCAGCCAGCCTATGTTCTTTTGTGGAGCTTGAAATCCCATTCCAAGCTCACACAGTTGGCAGAATTCAGTTTTTGCCATTGCATAGCTGAAGTCTTGTTTTCATGGTGGCTGCTGTCCGTTCTGAGTTCGTAGAAGCTGTTCATAGTTCCTTGTCTTATAGCCCTCTCACAATATGGCAGCTAAATTCTTCAAGGCCAACTGGAAGAGAATCCTCTTTTGTAGCTCTTTTAAATATTCCTCTAAGTCAAGCCATATAAGCACTTCTGATTCAAGAAGAAAGGGACCTGAATTTCCAAAGATCCAGCTATTTTTCTGTGATTTCTTTTCTCATTCTAAATACATATGCACTGTCTTAACCTAACTGTGTACGTTTTCCTGAAGGAGTGCTCCTCAACTTTTGCAAGCTATAGATCCCAAAACACGTGGCCCTGCCATTGCCTCACGCCACTCACCATGATATAAGCACAAATATTTGAAACTATTGCCTTTTTTCTATGATCCAATGAATGTTGGCAATTTGATCTCTGGTTCCTCTACCTTTTCTAAATCCAACTTGTACATCTGGAAGTTCTTGGCTCACCTACTGTTGAAGCCCAGTTTGAAGAATTTTGAACATTACCTTGCTACTGTGTGAAATGAGCACAATTGCACAGTAACATGGACATTCTTTTGCATTGCTCTTCTTTGGGATTGGAATGAAAACTGACCTTTTCTAGTCCTGTGGATATTCAGATGGCACTACTCTAATGGCAGAAAGCAAAGAGGAAGCAAAAAGCCTCACGATGACTGTGAAAGAGGAGAGTGAAAATGCTGGCTTAAAACTAACATTCAAAAAACTAAGATCATGGCAAACAATCCCAATACTCCACGGCAAATAGATGGAGAAAAAGTGGAAATGCTGACAGATTTTATTTTCTTGGGCTCCAAAATCACTGCAGATGGTGACTGCAACCATGAAATTAAAAAATGCTTGCTCCTTTGAAGAAGGCTATCACAAACCTAAACAGTGTATTAAAAAGCAGAGACATACTTTGCTGACAAAGGCCCATATAGGCAAAGCTATGGCTTTTCCAGTAGTCATGTATGGATGTGAGAGTTGGACTATAAAGAAAGCTGAGCCCCAAAGAAGTGATGTTTTTGAACTGTGGTGCTAGAGAAGACTCTTGGGAGTCCCTTGGACTACAAGGAGATCCAACCAGTCAATCCTAAAGGAAATCAATCCTGAATATTCATTGGAAGGACTGAGGCTGAAGCTGAAGCTCCAATGTTTTGGCCACCTGATGTGAAGAACTGACTCACTGGAAAAGACCCTGGAGCTGGGAAAGATTGAAGGCAAAAGGAGAAGGGGTCGACAGAGGATGAGATGGTTGGATGGTATCATGCACTCAATGGCCATGAGTTTGAGCAAACTCTGGGAGATAGTGAAGGACACGGAACCCTGGCATGCTGCAGTTCATGGGGCTACAAAGAGTTGGGCATGACTTAGTTGAGTGAATAACAACTGCCTGTCTTAGAATTCACCAGGACTTGTCTGGCTTACAGTTTTTACATAAATTATTTCCACCACCTAGAAACCTTAATTCCCTTCCTTGCTTGACTGTCTCCTAATATTTTCAAGAATAACCAAATGTGGATTCACATCTTCCCTGGTTTGGGAGCCCCACTGTAGTGCTTATTTCTGTCATACCCTGGCTTCCACAATACTCAGTGGGTAAAGAATCTACCTGTAATACAGGAGATATGGGTTCAATCCCTGGGTTGGAAAGATCCCCTGGAAGAAGAAATGGCAACCCACTCCAGTATTCTTCCCTGGAGAATTCCATGGACAGAGATACTTGAGGACCACAGACCATGGGATCATAAAGAGTCAGATATGACTGAGCGACTAACACTTTCTTTCACTGGCATACAGTTTATGTCCAGTAAATATTAAATTTAAACAAAAGCACAATTATGACAAGAAACAAATAATAACCACTCTAGTGCTGGATAAAAAATAACATTTGAGACAGGATTGGACCTGGGACCCTTTACTTCAGTGCTTGTATGGGGGCACACCTCTCTTACAGCGGCAAAGTACAAAGTTTGGGGGACTAAACTTTGGGACTAAAAACGACTGAATGCATGCACAGTTGGGACAAATGTTAAATGAAAGATACAAAGAGGTGGAAAAACCCAACTTATATTTTTGCAGAGCTTTTAACAAAATCAGTGGGTCGGGAACAAAAGCGGAGTATTGCACATGCCCCCTGCAAACACCACCACCTAAGGGGTGGGTGAGATGCCTAAGCCACCCCTCTGGCCCAACCACTGGACACTGCCCTACTCTCACTCCATATAAGGAACAAATCCAGTCCCCAACCTCCACACCCACTTCCCCACAGGAAGTGAGTTTGTTTCTCCCTTCACCTTGCTGTAGCAGGAGCCCCAGTTAAGTCATGCTTCAATTTCTTGTCTGGCATCTACTGATTAAGGAGACCAAGAATCCTAGTCAGTAACAATGATTTCCATTTTATAGCTGAGACCCAGAGACATTAAAGTAATGGAGGAAAAATGACACAGGCATATGAAGTTAAACCACTTAATCAATCTGAGCCTCAATTTCCCCTTACAAAAGTGAGAATAGAAATAGTACTTGCTGTGAGACTAAACTAACATAGCATATGTATGAATGGCTACAGAGTACATAGCACAGAGTATTAAAAAAAAAAAAAAAAAAGGAAAGAAACAGAACCAAAAAGTATAAAGGAATAAAGGAGAGAGAGAAGAGGAAACTACCCTTTGGGACTCAGAGAAATAATTATTTTTTCCCATTCTTGCAATGGCAAAACCTGACACTCAGAATATGCAAATATGTCTTCAGTTTAGTTCAGTTGAGTCGCTCAGTCATGGCCGACTCTTTGCAATCCCATGAACACAGCACGCCAGGCCTCCCTGTCCACCATGAACTCCCAGAGTCCACCCAAACCCATGTCCATCGAGTTGATGCTATTCAACCATCTTATCCTCAGTGGTCCCCTTCTCCTTCTGCCCTCAATCTTTCCCAGCATCAGGGTCTTTTCCAATGAGTCAGCTCTTCACATCAGGTGGCCAAAATACTGGAGTTTCAGCTTCAACATCAGTCCTTCCAATGAACACCCAGAACTGATCTCCTTAGGATGGACTGGTTGGATCTCCTTGCAATCCAAGAGACTCTCAAGAGTCTTCTCCAACACCACACTTCAAAAGCATCAATTCTTCGGCACTCAGCTTTCTTTACTGAGAATGAGGATGTCCGAGTACAACTATCATAAGTCTCACAACACTGAAGATGTTACAGTCCAACTCTCACACCCATACATGACCACTGGAAAAACCATAGCCTTGACTAGATGGACTTTGTTGGCAAAGTAATGTCTCTGCTTTTTAATATGCTGTCTAGGTTCATCATAACTTTCCTTCCAAGGAGTAATCGTCTTTTAATTTCATAGCTGCAGTCACCATCTGTAGTGATTTTGGAGCACGCCAAAATAAAGTCTGACACTGTTTCCACTGTTTATCCATCTATTTGCCATGAAGTGATGGGTCCAGATGCCATGATCTTCGTTTTCTGAATGTTGAGCTTTAAGCCAACTTTTTCTCTCTCCTCTTTCACTTTCTTCAAGAGGCTCTTCTCTTTCTGCCATAAGGGTGGTGTCATCTGCATATCTGAGGTTATTGATATTTCTCCCGGCAATCTTGATTCCAGCTTGTGCTTCTTCCAGCCCAGTGTTTCTCATGATGTACTCTGCATATAAGCTAAATAAACAGGGTGACAATATATAGCCTTGACGTACTCCTTTTCCTATTTGGAACCAGTCTGTTGTTCTATGTCCAGTTCTAACTGTTGCTTCCTGACCTGCATACAGGTTTCTCAAGAGGCAGGTCAAGTGGTTTGGTATCCCCATCTCTTGAAGAATTTTCCACAGTTTATTGTGATCCACACAGTCAAAGGCTTTGGCATAGTCAATAAAGCAAAAATAGATGTTTTTCTGGAACTCTCGAGTGCTGCAGCTGCGATGGTGCAGGAGCGCAGCAGAGAGGAGCTACCCTGTGCCAGAGGGCAGGGGTGGTGTCTGAGAGGAGCTAACCCACATCAGAGGTAAGGAGCAGCAGTGAGCTTTGCTGGAACAGCCGTGAAGAGAGACCCCGCGTCCAAGGTAAGAGAAACCCAAGTAAGATGGCAGGCACTGAGAGAGGGGATCAGAGGGCAGACAGACTGAAACTACAATCACAGACAACTAGCCAATCTGATCACAGGCACCATAGCCTTGTCTAACGCAATGAAACAAAGCCACGCCCTGTGGGGCCACCCAAGACGGGCGGGTCGCGGTGGAGAGGTCTGACAGAATGTGGTCCACTGGAGAAGGGAATGGCAAACCACTTCAGTATTCTTGCCTTGAGAACCCCATGAACAGTATGAGAAGGCAAATATGTCTAGTAGTACACAACTTGATGTTGACAAAATGGAACTAAATTTAAGTCTCCTCTCATCAAGTCTCCCTTCTCCCCAGGAGGCCCCACTCCTGCAATGTTCTCCAGGTCTGCTGATGAGAGCTGGTCAGACTGGCCCCCCACAGGGCAGGGTTTGAGCACCCGCACACGTGTGGCCTTGGAGATGTATGCAGAGCTGGTGTGTCTGGGTGTGTGTCTACTTCTGCAGCCAAGAGTGTCCTGAACAGGAGACTGCTTTTGTAGACAGCTCTGTGGTTTTGGAGGGCTTCCCAGGTGGTGCTAGTGGTAAAGATCCTGCCTTCCATTGCAGGAGACAAGAGATGGGGGTTTGGTCCCTGGGTCAAGAAGATCCCCTGGAGGAGAGCATGGCACCCCACTCCAGTATTTTTGCCTGGAGAATCTCATGGACAGAGGAGCCTGGTGGGTTACAGCCCATGGGGTCACACAGAGTCGGACATTACTGAAACGACTTAACACTCATTAAGTTTAGGCTTATCTGTTGCCAACCTTATCTGCGGTTCCTCCCCAAATGCCTATCCCACAAGGCATTCATTCCTAGCTGCTCTGCTGAGAGTATATAGGTGTTATGAGCAAATTTGTATTCTAGGCACACAGAGTAACATGGTTCACAAATTCCAAATTGGAATTCCAGACTGAGGGGAGGCTAGGTTGTACAGAGAGGCCCACAGGTCACTGCCAGGCAATAATCATCCTTTAAAATATTCCCCTGTATGGAAAGGAATTTAATTTAATAAATAGAATCAAAAGTGAAGACTATGGCTTGGTAGCTAAGAGGCCAAGTTATGAAATCAGGCTGACAAGGGTATGAATCTGAGTTGACCACTGCCTTAGGCAAATCAAGTAAATTTTCTTTCTGCAAAATGTAGATAATAATTTCTACCTCTTGATTGTTGTGCAGATCAAATGACATAATGCATGCCAAGTTCTCAGGACAGTGTCTGGAATACCTCCCTTTAATGTTAACTACAGAGTAGCCTAAATGCACCTTCATTTCTATGCAGCCTCATACAAGTGCTCCCCAGATTATGCAAAACCCTACCTTAGCCTGCAGCTAAAATGGATAAGAAGTGGTATCGGAGCTTTTTCTTTCTGGTAAATGTTTCAATAGGAATTATTTGCTTATATATCACAAGTATACAGTGTTATACATTTTTACAACTAAACACACACATGTACATTAGCACCCAAATCAAGGCACAAAACATTACAAGCACTCCAGACACAACTTGTGTCCCCAGCTACTTACTGTCCCTCTCCTCATTCCCAGGTAACTTCGTTTCTGAAATCTAACAGCATATACCAAGTTCACCTGCTTTGAATTTCCGGTAAAATGAATTATTACAGTGTGTACTCTATTTTGTCTGAAATTCCCCTCAGCCTTAAGTTGGTGAGAGTCACATATATTTGCAAATGGACCAGTTGTATATCAGCTAATTCTCAGAGCGCTATATCATTCACTGAGTGAACTATACCAAAATTAATTTCTCCACTTTACTGTTGACTGACAGATGTGTAGTTTCCAATTTGAGGCTGTTATGAACAGAGCTGTGATAAACATTCTCGCACATGGATTTTGGTAGACATGTATCTGTTCCGTTGAGTAGACACCTAGGAGTAGACTGCCAAGGTTATAACACATGTTCAGTTTCAGTATGTAATGTTGAACAGTTTCCACATGCCTGTATCAAATTACACTCCCACCAGCAATGTTGGGAGTTGTGGTTCATCCATATCCTTGCTAACCTTGGATATTTTTCCTCTTGTTCATCTTAGCTATTTTGGTAAGTATAGTAATAGAGCATTATGTTTTCTAATTTACATTCCCTAATGACTAAGGAAATTGAGCATTTTTTCATATATTTCAATTGCCATTTGGATACCCTCTATTGTGAAGTACCCAAGCTCTTGGCACATTTGTGTGTGTGTGTGTGGGGGGGGGGGTTCCACTTTTCCTGTTGCTTAGGGAATTTCTTTATATATTCTGAGTACAAGTGCTTTGTCAGATATATTAATATATACTGCAAATATCTTTTTTCACTCTGATTCCTTTTTTTTTTAAATTTTCCTTGTAAGTAAATGGTCTTAATTTATAATATATTATGATTTTTATCAAACTTAGACATGTATTCTATTAGTTCTATTAAAAGCAACCTGCTCTTTATGCACAAATAATAGGAATGCAAAGTTCAAACAGTATAGTTATCCAATGTAACTTCAATGCATCCATTCCAGGCCTGTGCTCCCCATTGACCTACTGAAGACTTAAGCTAATCTGTCTTTTCTAAGGTTACTTAAGGCCTCTCTTATTTTCTTATTTTTTTCCAAGATTAGTCCTAGGCATTAACATTTATAATAAAATCATCTGCATTAGCAGGGCAAAATAGCATTACTGGGTAATTTAGGAAGAGCGTAGGGCAAATAACAAGACAGATTATAGGGAAATGGTAACATTTGGGAAGAGATGGGAGGATACAAATGAAACTTGTGTGAATATAACTGTTATTAAGCAGCATGTTCAGGAACTTGACCCTCACCTATGTAAGGAATGACATTCTTGTGGTCATTCAGTCATTCATTTACTACCTATTGTTTTATATTGTCTTAATAGTTTTTTTCCTATAGTTTTTTCCTTGATAGTTTGACTCCTCATTGGATTTGTATTTATTTAAAGTAAGGATTAGCACTTACATCAGTCTCAAAAATTCTCTCTCACATCTTGTTACCCTAGAAAAGCCATAGGACCTCAAAACTGAGTGAGCGAGACATACATCTATCATCCCAACAAGAGTATGCTGCAATATTGTTGAAGACACTGTTTCTGAGCCAGCATTCTGGGAGCACAGAGACACTTGAAGCTGGGGTGAAGAAAATCTTGACAATGAGAGGTGTTTGGAACTAGGTCTTAGAGAATAAAGACTTCTCCAGGTAGAAAAGGAAGAAAATGGCAGTGTGTCTTTCGTTTCTGATTGCTGGGTATAATCCAGAAACATGAGTAAAGTCAATGCTCTTTTACTCACGTAAAGCACTATTTATTTCAGGCAATAGGAGTTTGTAAGAATAGTATATAATTGCATTTTTCAAAGGAAGGGCATCTATAGCTTCAGATAAAATGAGGGAAAGAATGTCTTCCTACTTTGTTTTTGCTCTATACTGATCGAAGAATAGCTCAGAGTTCTTGGGGGGAAATAATGCCCAGAGCAATCCCAGATGCACAGCAGAGGGCACCAGCAGGCAATATTCAGAGTGAGAAGGTGGACTACAAGGTTACTGATTAACCTGCATAGGATCTAGTCGTAGGCACTATTCAAATAAGAATAACTGTATCTAAAAATCTGCCCCGGAGGCTGAAACTGTTAATTTGTATTTCTTCCTCAAATGCTTGGGTTATATCATCCATTAAAAAAATACAATAATATTAAAAACAAAAGAAAATGATATGAAAAATCCACATATATACAAATATTTAAAAACTCACAGAGAATGCAGACCCTGTTCTCCTAAAATTAGTTAACATGCCCTTATTAATAGTTTAGAATAGTGTTGTCCAATAGAAACAATCTGAGTCACAAAATAAATTTCAATGTTTTAGTAGTCACATTAAGAGGCAGAAAGACTCCTACAGATCAAGTACCATTTTCAGTACTTAACAACTGTAGGTACAACCAACATATAACTTATCAATGATGATGTTAAACCTAATCAACTAGTTAAAGATTTGTAGGATTCTCCACTCTAAAATTATTCCCTCCCCCGTTTTTATACTGTACTCTTTATATGTAACTAAGCATAATCCATCATTAAGGAGGAGAGGGGCAATTATTTCACAAATTATTTGAAATTGTTTTTATAGATTTATCTACCCATCCTCCTCTGCCTTTTCATTTTTAATTCTATCATTTATATCAGTGTGGACTTCATTTTCTATTATCTGGTTCCACCACTTCATGGAAAATAGATGGGGAAACAGTGGAAACAGTGTCAGACTTTATTTTTCTGGGCTCCAAAATCACTGCAGATGGTGACTTCAGCCATGAAACTAAAAGATGCTTACTCCGTGGAAGGAAAGTTATGACCAACCTAGATTGCATATTCAAAAGCAGAGACATTACTTTCCCAACAGAGCTTCGTCTAGTCAAGGCTATGGTTTTTCCTGTGGTCATGTATGGATGTGAGAGTTGGACTGTGAAGAAGGCTGAGCGCCGAAGAATTGATGCTTTTGAACTGTGGTGTTGGAGAAGACTCTTGAGAGTCCCTTGGACTGCAAGGAGATCCAACCAGTCCATTCTGAAGGAGATCAGCCCTGGGTGTTCATTGGAAGGACTGATGTTGAAGCTGAAACTCCAATACTTGGCCACCTGATGTGAAGATCTGACTCATTGGAAAAGACCCTGATGCGGGAAAGATTAAGGGCAGGAGGAGAAGGGGACGACAGAGGATGAGATGGTTGGATGGCATCACTGACTCAATAGACATGGGTTTTGGTGAACTCCGGGAGTTGGTGATGGACAGGGAGGCCTGACATGCTGCTGTTCATGGGGTCACAAAGAGTTGGACACGACTGAGCGACTGAACTGAACTAATATCAATATGGAGATTTGATTAGTGATAGAACCGTTATCTGAAGATTTCACTAATAAATGAATATCTCTTGTGTTATTTTTTGTTTTTAACTTAGAAAGCAGCAGAATGCAGATTAAAAAACATAAGTTTGAGAACTGGAAGGAATTTTACCCAAGTTTGGACTCTGCCACTTATTAACTGAATACCTTTAAGAAAGTTTCATAAATATTATTTTCAGTGTCCTCATTGGTATTAATAAAAATGAAAATAATAGAAGATTTTTATGAAGCACATGCGAAGTATGTGACCCAGAGTTAACCTCACTATTCTGCAGTGATAAGCCCAAAAATACCATGATGGTCTGCAATATATGACAATACACACAATACAGAGTGCTGAATTCAAAGTGGTTTGGATTCATGATGTTCATACGGTCCTCCCTGAAATTCTTACAGGTGTATATTACTGCTAAAGTTAATTAAAAATAAGAACAAAACAGTGAGAAATACAAAGAAGTTTATAAGAAGACATATGGGGAAAGTCAAAATTTGAACCTAGTCTTGTCAAAAGCCAAGCATGCATTTCCTTCTTCTGTTAATTTCCAAGTATGGCAAAAACCATTACAATATTGTAAAGTAATTAGCCTCCAATTAAAATAAATAAATTTATTTTAAAATTTTTTTAAAAATTCCCAATAGGACTTCCACAAACACAGAGCCTAACCTGTCTCCATTATCCTTACTATTTTGCTTAATGCATGGTGATGCACATTAGGGTCAATAAATAACTAAATGAAAACTAATGAGTAAATGAGAACTAATCTTGTTTTTCTCTCTTTAGGACTAAAGAAAATTTAGCCAAATTAGGGAGAAATTCCTTAATCCATTAGGCCCAATTATATTCCATTTTCTTTTTTGCCTGCAAAAATAACTTTGTAAAAAGTCTGAAACATGCATGGTTCATTCTTTTGTGTGAAAACTGCTCAAGCAGTCTCCAGACCCACCCAACTTAGAATGAAAAGGATAAATGACAAGCCTATTATTAAAGTTTTGATTAGTACTGTTAGCCAAGGTCCAAAGAGAGTTTTTATTCAACAGTTTTGAAAAACCAAAAAGGCAAATTTCATGTATATTTCTATGCATTAGCCACAGAATGAGTGACTGACACTTCAGATTGTCAAAATGTCTAAGACTTCCAAACAGGATGGAATGAGGTAGCTGCCATTCCTGTTTCCAGAGAGACTGCTAATCTTAAAATTTAACCTCTCCTTTGCCAAATTAATTTCAGTTTGACATTCTTGCTTTCTACTCTCTTTGCTCTTAGAGCTTTCCTGAAAAGCATTCTTATCTGGAGTAGATTAGAGTTGCAGTTCTTGAACCAAGACAGAGCATCATGCCTACATGTAGCACGGAGGCCTGCTGAACTCAATGCCCTTAAGATAGTGAATTGTCATTCTAATCACTTTTAATCTGTGCAGCTTGGGGATGATCTTGGAATCTGACTCATATTTTCACAAAAGGAGTATAGATGCAACCCATAAGGGATATAGTATGCTTCAGGGGTGTGAAAATACAACCTGTTCAGCTCCTGTTGAGAGCCAGGCCCTGGCATTCAGTAACGTTTGGCCCACATTCTGATTTGAGGGAAATTCTGAAAATTCTCGTTTGACTGAAGCTTCGTCACCACTAGGTTTTGGAATGAGATTTGCATGCAAGTTGGGGAGGGCATGTGTAGTGTAAAAGGAAATTGGCACTGGAACCAGTTAGGCTTGGTTTGAAGTCATTGCTCTGCCACGTACATGCTTGTGTGCCAGTGTGGGCCAATTTGTTTTAATGGCTACAAGAATAAATCCCAAACCCCACCAGCACGTTTTCAAATGTATGCTAATTGATTTCACTGGAAATCCTGAAGAGATTATTTGGAATGCTTGTTGCATTTCTATTACCGTGTTAAAAAATGTGTATTGTCAGTCCTCTCACTTCACTCTTGCCAGTCACATCCCTAAAGCAACAAATCGTGCCACTGCCCCATCCCCAGGTGATAACTGATGCACTTTCTGTTGCTATCAATTAGTCTGCAGCTTTCTAGAATTTTATATAAATGGAGATCAAACAGTATGTACCTTTTTTTTTGAATCTGGCTTCTTTAATTTCGGAATCATATTGAGATTCTTTTACATTGCTACATGTGTGGGAGGTCCATTTATATTCATTCCCTTTCATTGCATGCTTCTATTGTATGGCCATACTGTAGTTGATATATTCATTCACCTGTTGATAGATATTTGTGCTGTTTCCCATTTGGGGTTATTAAAAATAATGTTTCTATATAAGCATTCACCTATATGTCTTTGTAGAAGCATATAATTTTATTTTTTCTTGGGAAAATACCTAAAAATGTAACGACTGTGTCAATGCATTATACATGTGTGATAAATCACTTCTGCTGCTGCTGCTGCTAAGTCACTTCATTTGTGTCCGACTCTGTGCGACCCCATAGATGGCAGCCCAGCAGGCTCTGCCATCCCTGGGATTCTCCAGGCAAGAACACTGGAGTGGGTTGCCATTTCCTTCTCCAATGCATGAAAGTGAAAAGTGAAAGTCAAGTCACTCAGTCGTATCAGACTCTTCGCGACCCCATGGACTGTAGCCCACCAGGCTCCTCCTCCCATGAGAGGCTGCATCAATGAGAAACGTGTTTAATTTTAAATCACCAAATATTTTCCCAAGGGCTTGTACCATTTTACATACCAACTTGAAGTATATGAGATTTCCAATGTCTCCACATTCTCGCCAACAAATTGTGTTGTCATTGTTTTTAATTTAAGACATTCTATTAAGCATCTAGTGGTGTGGTTTGTGGCTTTAATGTACATTTCTTTAATGATTAATGACAAATGCTTATTTTTAATTCATATGTATTCTTTTGTGAAGTATCTTTAAAAATCTTTTCTTTGTTTATAATTGGTTTATTTGACTTCTCATAATGATGTTTGGAGTTACTTACATATCCTGAAACAAAATCTGTTATTAGATATTTGATTGGCACAAACTTTTCCCAAGTCTGTATCTTTTTAGATATTCTCTTACTAGTGTCTTTCAAAGAGCAAAAGTACTTAATTGTGATTAAATGCAATTTGTGTATATTTTCTTTTATAGATCTTGCTTTCAATGTTGAATTAAAAAAATTAAAACTAAAAAAAATTCCTAAGACCACAATGACTTTCTCTTGCTTTCTTCTAGAATTTTTAGTTTTATATTTTAAATTTAGATCTATGATCATTTATGTTCATTTTTATATACAGTAAGAAGTATGGATACCAGTTTACTTGCTTGCATATGAATATCCAATTGTCCAAAATCACTTGAAGAAAAGACTAGCTTTCCTCCACTAAATTATTTTTGTCAAAAATCACTTGTTTATGAATGTACGGATCTATTTCTGTGGGTTTCTATTCTGTTCCATTGATACATACATATGTCTCTCTTTACACTCCCACCACACTGTCTTATTCCCATAGTATTATAATAAGTCTTGAAGTGAGGTAGTGTAATTTCTCCAAATTAACACTTATTTTTCAGTTTCTAGGCTGTTTGAGGTACTTGTATTGTCATAAGTATTTTAGAATTAGCTTGTAATTTTTACCAAGGGCATCTGATGGGATTGTTACTGGCATTACATTGAATCTACTAGACAAATTTAGGAAGGATTAAAATCTCAATATAGTCTTTTAACTTATAAATACATATTATCCCCCCACTTATTTAGGTTGTTTTCAGGATACAAGTTTTACACATCTTCTCTTAGATTTATCCTGAAGCATGTCACATTTTTTATATTATTTTAAATAGCATCTCTTAAAATTAAACATAACAGGACTGGTTAAAATTAAATTTCAGTTATATCCTCTAGCCTTGCTAAACTTACTTAGGTCTAATTGCCTTCTTTGTGGCTTTCATAGGATTCTCGATTCTCTACATAGACCACTATGTCATCTGCAAATAAAGCCGAGTTTAATTTTTCCTTTCCAATTTGGATCTTTCTCTTTCTCGCTTTCTTTACTTTTCTGCCTTCCTTCTTTATTCCTTTGCTTCCTCATTGTATACATTAGAACCTCCTACAATCTTTTGAAGTTGTGAGGGCAGGCATTCTTACCTTGTTCTTTATCTTAAGGGAAAACATTCAGTCTTTACCATCTTGACCACCTAACAGGTTGGGAAAATTTCCTTCTAGTCGAAGTTTAGTTTGAGTTTTTATTAGAAATATATGGTTTTCCAAAGCCTTTTCTGACTCTGTGGAGATGATCATGTGGTTTACTGTTGAGTCAACCTTGCATTCCTTTAATGAACCTAAGTGCAGAGCATGTATTATCTATTTGTATATTTTAAAATTATATTTGCTAAATTTTTATTAAGAATGTTTGCTTTTATGTTTATGAGGGATATGAGTCTATAATAGTGTTCCTGTATGACTTAAGTATTAAGGCAATGCTGGTCTCAAATAATTAGTTAAGAAAAATAGCTCTTAAATATCTATGAGGGTTTGTAAAGAATTGATACTATTGTTCCTTTAAATGTTCAGTGGAATTTACAAGTTAAGTCCTCTCACGCTGGAAATTTCTTTGTGGGAAAGTTATTAACTACAGTTCTATTCCCTTAACAGTCATAGTGTCACTTATGGATTGTTGAGTGATAATATTAGTTCCCTAGGGCTGCTGTAACAAAATTGCCACAAACTGGGTAGCTTACAACAACAGACATTTGTTTTTTCATAATTCTAGTGGCTAGAAGTCTGAAATCAATGCTTCAGTAGGGCCAATCTTTATCTGAAAGCTCTGGAAAGAACCCTTCCTTGTCTCTCGTAAGTTATGGGGACTCCAGGTATCCTTGGCTTGTGGCAGCGTCACTTTAATCTCTGGCTCAGTCTTCACATGGCCGTCTTCCCTGTGTCTGTGTGTAAACCTCTTTATCTTGTAAAGATATCAATCATTAGATTCAGCGTCTAACCTAAATCAAAGAAGCTCTCTATAGAGCTACCAAAAGTATTTTTCACAGAGCTAGAACAAATAATTTCACAATTTGTATGGAAATACAAAAAACCTCGAATAGCCAAAGCAATCTTGAGAAATAAGAATGGAACTGGAGGAATCGACCTGCCTGACTTCAGGCTCTACTCCAAAGCCACAGACATCAAGACAGTATGGTACTGGCACAAAGACAGAAATATAGATCAATGGAACAAAAAAGAAAGTCCAGACATATGGACACCTTATCTTTGACAAAGGAGGCAAGAATATACAATGGAGAAAAGACAATCTCTTTAACAAGTGGTGCTGGGAAAACTGGTCAAACACTTGTAAAAGAATGAAACTAGAGCACTTTCTAACACCATACACAAAAATAAACTCAAAATGGATTAAAGATCTAAACACAAGACCAGAAACTATAAAACCCCTAGAGGAGAACATAGGCAAAACACTCTCCGACATAAATCACAGTAGGATCCTCTATGACCCACCTCCCAGAATACTGGAAATAAAAGCAAAAATAAACAAATGGGATCTAATTAAACTTAAAAGCTTCTGCACAACAAAGGAAACTATAAGCAAGGTGAAAAGACAGCCTTCAGAATGGGAGAAAATAATAGCAAATGAAGCAATTGACAAACAACTAATCTCAGGTATATACAAGCAACTCCTGCAGCTCAATTCCAGAAAAATAAATGACCCAATTAAAAAATGGGCCAAAGAACTAAATAGACATTTCTCCAAAGAAGACATACAGATGGCTAACAAACACATGAAAAGATGCTCAACATCACTCATGATCAGAGAAATGCAAATCAAAACCACTATGAGGTACCATTTCACGCCAATCAGAATGGCTGCTATCCAAATATCTACAAGCAGTAAATGCTGGAGAGGGTGTGGAGAAAAGGGAACCCTCTTACACTGTTGGTGGGAATGCAAACTAGTACAGCCACTATGGAGAACAGTGTGGAGATTCCTTAAAAAACTGGAAATAGAACTGCCTTATGACCCAGCAATCCCACTGCTGGGCATACACACTGAGGAAACCAGAATTGAAAGAGGCAAGTGTACCCCAATGTTCATCGCAGCACTGTTTATAATAGCCAGGACATGGAAGCAACCTAGATGTCCATCAGCAGATGAATGGATAAGAAAGTGGTGGTACATATACACAATGGAGTATTACTCAGCCATTAAAAATATACATTTGAATCAGTTCTAATGAGGTGGATGAAACTGGAGCCTATTATACAGAGTGAAGTAAGCCAGAAAGAAAAAGACCAATACAGTATACCAATGCATATATATGGAACTTAGAAATACGGTAATGATAACCCTGTATGCGAGATAGCAAAAGAGACACAGATGTATAGAACAGTCTTTTGGACTCTGTGGGAGAGGGCGAGGGTGGGATGATTTGGGAGAATGGCATTGAAACATGTACAATATCATATAAGAAATGAATCGCCAGTCCAGGTTCGATGCAGGATACAGGATGCTTGGGGCTGGTGCAGTGGGATGACCCAGAGGGATGGTGCGGGGAGGGAGGTGGGAAGGGGGTTCAGGATGGGGAACACGTGTACACCCGTGGTGGATTCATGTTGATGTATGGCAAAACCAATACAATATTGTAAAGTAATTAGCCTCCAATTAAAATAAATAAATTTAAATTTAAAAAAAAGTGATTACAAGTAAAAAACAAAACAAAACAAGCAAACAAAAAATTTTCAACTAATTACAACTCCAAAATTTCTAGTATCCTTCCAAAGGACATTATTTCACCCTCTAGAGTGAGCTTTAAAACTTAGCGTCTACCAAGAAATTTGTCCATTTCATCTAAGTTGTCAAAGTTATTGGTATGATGTTACTCATAATATATATCTCACTTTCCTGATATTGATAATGCATGTCTATTCTGGTTTTATTCTAAATCAAACTGACTAGAAGTTTATCAGTTTTATTGATTGTTACAAAAAACAGCTTTGGTTTCATTAATTTTCTCAATTGTTTTCCTGTCTTCTATTTCATTGAGGGGGGTTGTGTTGAATATTTAATATTTCCTGTCATTTGCTTAACTTGCATTTAATTTACTCCTTTACTAGTTTCTTAAAGTAGAAGGTAAGGTCATTCATTTAAATTTTTTATTTTCTAAAATAAGTATTCAGTGCTATAACTTTTTTTAAGCTTGTCATAGCCAAATCCCACAAATTTTGATATTCTATATTTTCATTTTCATTCAGTTCAAAGTTCTATGTATTTATCTCCTTAGATTATTTTCCTACTGACAGTCATTCATACAACTTGTTCAATAAAATTCAATCTTTCAGAGCTTTACCAGGTATGGGATGGATGTTCTTAAGGCAGCATCCTAGAAAATGGAGTGAGCAAGGGGAATTTCTCTCCCTGGCCTGAAAACCAATCTCAAATGGAAATCAAAAAAGCCTCTAATTGGCACATAAGTTAACAACTTTAGAACTGATATGCTTCTACATTGGAGCATCCTCCAAGTTTCCAATACATCTTCATTCTCTGTTTCTTTAAACAGACCACTAATTCACCACGCTCTCTGAAGAATGCAATGAGATATTTACTGTCTCTTTCAGATATAAAAATTGCTGAATTTCTGCCTGGATATTGAAGCTCCAGTGTACATGATATACAATTACCCTCTCCTATAATTTCCTATATTATAGCTCTGTAGTCTGCAGTGTATATCCCTATAATTATTTCTATAATATTTACATGATTTTACTTACATAATATCTCAGTTCAGTTCAGTCACTCAGTCGTGTCCAACTCTTTGAAACCCAATGAACCGCAGCATGCCAGGCCTCTCTGTCCATCACCAACTCCTGGAGTCCCGGACACACAAACCCATGTCCATCGAGTCAGTGAGCATCCAGCCATCTCATCCTCTGTTGTCCCCATCTCCTCCTTCCCCCAATCCCTCCCAGCATCAGGGTCTTTTCCAATGAGTCAACTCTCTGCATCAGATGGCCAAATTATTGGACTTTCAGCTTTAGTATCAGTCCTTCCAATGAACACCCAGGACTGATCTCCCTTAGGATGGACTGGTTGGATCTCCTGGCAGTCCATGGACTCTCAAGAGTCTTCTCCAATACCTCAGTTCAAAACCATCAATTCTTCTGCACTCAGCTTTCTTCACAGTCCAACTTTCACATCCATACATGATCACTGGAAAAACCATAGCCTTGACTAGATGGACCTTTGTTGACAAAGTAATGTCTCTGCTTTTTAATATGCTGTCTAGGTTCGTCGTAACTTCCCTTCCAAGGAGTAAGCGTCTTTTAATTTCATGGCTGCAATCACCATCTGCAGTGATTTTGGAGCCCCCCAAAATAAAGTCAGCCACTGTTTCCACTGTTTCCCCATCTATATGCCATGAAATGATGGGGCCGGATGCCATGATTTTAGTTTTCTGAATGTTGAGCTTTAAGCCAACTTTTTCACTCTCTTCTTTCACTTTCCTCAAGAGGCTCTTTAGTTCCTCTTCACTTTCTGCCATAAGGATGGTGTCATCTGTATATCTGAGGTGATTGATATTTCTCCTGGCAGTCTTGATTCCAGCTTGTGCTTCCTCCAGCCCAGAGTTTCTCATGATGTACTCTGCATATAAGTTAAATAAGCAGGGTGACAATATACAGCCTTGATGTACTCCTTTTCCTATTTGGAATCAATCTGTTGTTCCATGTCCAGTTCTAACTGTTGCTTCCTGTCCTGCATACAGGTTTCTCAAGAGGCAGGTCAGATGGTCTGGTATTCCCATCTCTTGAAGAATTTTCCACAGTTTATTGTGATACACACAGTCAAAGGCTTTGGCATAGTCAATAAAGTAGAAATAGATGTTTTTCTGGAACTCTCTTGCTTTTTCGATGATGCAGCAGATGTTGGCAATTTGATCTCTGGTTTCTCTGCCTTTTCTAAAACCAGCTTGAACATCTGGAAATTCATGGTTCACATATTGCTGAAACCTGGCTTGGAGAATTTTGAGCATTATTTTACTAGCGTGTGAGATGAGTGCAATTGTGTGGTAGTTTGAGCATTCTTTGGCATTGCCTTTCTTTGGGATTGGAATGAAAACTGACCTTCTCCAGTCCTGTGGCCACTGAGTTTTCCAAATTTGCTGGCATATTGAGTGCAGCACTTTCACAGTGTCATCTTTCAGAATTTGAAATAGCTCAACATAATATCTAAGATAATGATTTATTTTTCAGAAACTTTAGTTGCTCTCAGACAGGACACAATGAGGCTATATTTATTTCCTATATTAAATGCTAAAGAAAAAATAGTATATGCATATAGATTAGCTTGTCATAAACAAGTATATAGGTTTGGGATATGATGTTGAAAAAGATGTAAGTAGAATAAAAAACGCGTATTCATATAAGAGTGATGTTACTATTTCCATGTAACATCAAGAGAGAGGTGTATTACATCCCAAGAAAAATTAACATCAAAGCACTCTATAATTGTAAGAAAAATCTAATGAATGAATTTCCCCCTGGAATTTTAGATGTTCTATTACATGTGTTTGAAGCCCAGTAGGTTTCAATTCACAATAGGAAGATGTAAAATTTTGGAGTCAGTTACATCTGAGTTCAAATCCTAGCTCTGCAACTTTCAGCTGAATGATCTTAGACAAGTTATTTAGTATCTTTAAATAGCAATTCAGATAATAAGATATATTTCATACTGCTCTTATCAGGATCAAATTAGATAACTGCTAGAAATCAAAGAGTGGTATGATGATCAGTGAATTTTACTTTCATTATTCCCCCTCAATATTTTTCTTTACAGAATTTGTGTAGCTTCATAGTGGTTTTTGCCCATTGGGAGGTAGCCCATGTAATTAAAAATTATTTTTTCAGACAGAGCTAATTTTAAAATAATTTATTTAATATAGAGGTTTTTATACTTTAATGAATATCAAAACCCCCTAGAGAGTTTTGTAATCCTTAAATTCCTGGACACTGCCACCAAAGATTTTGATTCAGGAGGGTTGGATAAGCCGAGGAATTTATGTTTCTAAAAAGGTATGCTAGTATTGCTGATTGGAGAACAGAATTCGAGAACAGCTGCTATGACCCATTTGCAACCACCCATGCAACATGATTGGCAAACAGAAAGGGAAGGTCACATTTCCCACAGGCATATTTGCTTTTCTAACCTTTAAACGCATTCTGCAGAAAAGTCAGCATGTTCCAATAGAGGAGAGTCAGCATACCCAGACTTCTCTCCCTTATTGTGCTACCTGGGGCATATCACTTCACTATTCCTGGCTCCAGTTTTTCCATCCTAAAATTTAAAGGACTAAATAGATCAGTGTGTTTTAAATTGTGTCCTCTAAACTGTTAGAGGTTCTTCAGAGAAAACTCAGGGATGGTGTTGGTGAGGGAGTTGAACAGACAAGGAAACTTCACCATTCCCAGAAAGATCCTCTCTCATTGTATAACTTTGGTCTATAGTGAAGTTCCATGCAAGGAACCAAACCAAATCAAACAAAACAAATGTAAACAAAAAATCCAGTTTGAAAAGATCCTTGGATAAAAGATCAAGATAATATTCATGGTCACAGTCATACTGCCTTTCTCATATACTGAACTCCACACACACATAACATTCTGTACTCATAGCTTTCTGAGTTTACAATGATAATTAGTGATGACAACCTGAGTCACTGCAAATATTCAAACTCTAAGCTATCTTCAGTGCACTTTTGCTGTTAAAATTTTCTTCTATTCCAATTATTTGAAAACAGATGCGCCTTTCCTTGCTCCCTGTAATTACTCTGTTAATCTATATATATTCCCATTCACATTCTGTGATACAGTTAACATCTTTGAGTGCTTTCTCTGTGTTACCCAGTATACTAAGAGCTTGATATATATTACCCACCTCAATCCTCAGAAAATCCCTTTTGGATAATATCATTGTTTGCTACCTGCCATGCAGCTGCTGTAGCAAAGAGAGGTTAACTTAGTTTCTCATGAGTTACAGGAAGTGAAAGATGAGAGTGGAATATAATCCTGTATACTTGTCTGTAAAGTTTATATTCTAGTTATGTTTAAAAAAAAGATCAAACGATCAGGTTATCAAGTGGAACCATCAAAATATATTCAGATAGAGTTCTCTGTCTGATACCAAAATGAGAGAGACAAATTTAAAAGGAAAGAACAAAGACACTATATTCCTGTAATGAGAGGAGATAGCCTTCCTCCAACAGAGGTCTTTCATCAAGTGAATAGAAGACAGGAGGGTTTCAATTATTTCTCCAGAATCATGAAGACAGACTTATGAACTGGGAAACAATATTACTTATTTTATTACTTGATTTCTCAAAAGAAAGGTTGGCTGAAGAGCATTAGGCTAAGCTAATGAAATTAAAACAAATAAAGGCATATATTACACAAACATCATGGTCAAAAGCAGTAATGTGTGTATATGGTAGGTAAGATACAAGGTAAGGAAGGCATCATGAAAGATGGAAATCCCACTGTAATGCCACCTTCTTGACCACAGAGACTAATAGCCTCTTGAGCATGGGAATTCACTCCAATGATGTTTCACTTGGAACCTTCTAATTCTACGTGAATAAAGCATTAACAGTGTAGATTAGACACATGGTCCATGATCTGAAGAAACTTAGACAATGATTTTGTATGAACCTTGGGCAGGTCAGTAGTCAGGGGAGACATTCTAACCCAAAGACACTCATTCATCTTCTTAATACCTGTTTTAAGAAATTCAGATAAAAAACAAACCAAAAAATAAATAAATAAATAAATAAAAACAAGGAGTCACCACAAATAACCTGAGGACTGAGACTGCTGTAGTTAGAAAACCATATGATATCATACCAGGTGTGATGGTAACTTTCATTGTTACCTAAGGTCTTAAGATTGAACCTCTCATTCTTCCTTGGGACATTTGCTAAATAGGCTCCCATCTCAGTCTGGCCAGCTCATCTGTATTCTCAGTTTTATTCATGACCAATTCGGGAAATGTTTGTGAAGGTTGAAAAAAGTAATTACTAACAAATTTATTTAAATATGTATGAATTACCATGCTGCTTTTACAAAAAAAAAAAAGGAAATTGCTTTGGCCTCAATTATTTCCTCAATATAAAATTAATAGTTCATTGACACATACAATATGTTTTAAAATTATTCTCATAATGTTATCAATTAGAAATCTCAATGAAAAATACTAACTAAACAATATATATGTAGAAACAGGGGATAAATATGATGTATAGAAGGGAAATCAGTTAGCCATTATGAAATCTTTATATTTTGACAACTAAATGTCATAAACTAAATTTTATAGAATTCTGAGCCAAAAAGCAAAGAAGTATCTAATATAAATATTAGATTAATATAGTATTCTTATATTATATAATATATAATAATATTTAATATTAATATAATAATAAAATCTAATGTTAATAAGAATAGTAATACACAATTGAATGATAATAAATCATGGCACTTTCATTCCTTCTGTTAATATACTGATACACTGATAATCCAAGCATGAAATTCTGATGGTTCTGTATTCCTTTTCTGTTTCTCCTGTTCTCTTTGTTAAAATCGCCATCTACAAAGGCAAATTATACTTCATCTTACCAACTCACTGAAGTTGAGTGCCTATTCTCCAGAATGGAGAGTATAGCTGTTTCCAAATACCATCTCTTCTGCAAGTCACTGATCTTTACAACTTTCACTAGTATTGATTTCCATTTCACAAAATGTATTTCCCCCCATTTTGAAACATGCATGAAAGCCTTCACATATTCAGTTTAATTTGTGGTTTTAACCCCTACATTCACATTCAAGGGAAACAGCTGTCTTACTCATCATTGTTACTTTCATTCAACAGACAATGCATTCAAAAACTGATTAGAGTAAGATGCTGTGTGCTTCCAGCACATATCAAACAGAAGAACAATGAACACCCAGATTACATTAGAAGGACTGTGACTAAAGATATTTAGATAGAATGTGTGTTGATAGAGTAATTATTAGGTGGAGTAAATTGCAATGGAGAAGCTTTAACAAGTACTTGTATAAATAGTTTCTTTTCCACAAAAGAGGTCTTGTAGCAGAGGAAAGAAAAATAGTCTCTTGCTTCTAGTAATTTCCAAAATCAATTGCCTCAAGTAGTATTGCAAGAATATTTTTAAAGTTTCAGTTTACAGTGTATTAGATACATTTAATTTTGAGTCAGTGCTCTTGGGTAGTGAAAGCCTTACCTTCTCCAGTGGTTTCTTCTTCACCTTGCGCAGGGAGAATCGATAGATGGATGCTGTGAGATGGCTACCTGGGGTGATCTAAAATGAAGAAGGCATTTGAAATTAGGAAAAGAAACCTGCAAGCTGCTATAATGACAGCCTCATAAGAGTGTTTCTCAGTCAACAGCAGTTACAGTGGTTGCACTGTGTACTAAGCCCAGTTTTAGTACAGTTTTAGGCCTGGAAGTGCAAAGAGAGTAAAATGAATAGATGGGGAAACGAAAATGAAAATCAAAAAAGAAAATGAACTCATTCTTCAGAAGTGTTTATAAATTACCTGGGAAGTTATAGTGTTATACTTATAATTGGAGGAAAGATCACTTTGCCAACCATAGCCACAGACATTTCATCAGACACAGAAATTCTTCAGTGAAGGCCCATTGCACGGAAGTGCTTTGGCATCTTTTTTTTTTTTTTTAATTCAATAACTGAAGTTAAAAAAAATGGCCTGCCCTGCACAATAGAAATGAATTGGGAGATTCAAGGGTATCTGAGTGGTAGAGAGACAAAGACGACAGATGGGAAAGGTACATGTGAAAAAAAAGAAGGAATCAATAAAATAAATTGTCATCCCTACAAACTTTCAACATTTTGTAAAAGAGGCAAAACTTCCAGCTAAAATGATAAATATATTTTGTGGAAATCAGTAAAAGGAATTCCTTTCAGATGAAACTGATACACAGTGAGAGAGTGTGAACTCTCTGGAAATTAGTTTTTATCTTTAGGAGTGCTTTTAAATTTCTTAGGCTGTGAAATCCAGAGAAGTGTTCAAAAACATTTTCTAGGTGTGAAGGACATTTTGAACATAAAATACACTACAACAGTATTATTCATGTAATATAACATTTTGACATGAATCTCAGTGTGTTAGGTTGAAAACACCCTCCTCTAAGGATGTCCACATCCTGATCTCTAGAACCCATACATGTTCCCATACATGACAAAAGCAACTTTGTACAGGTGATTAAGTTAAGGACCTTGAGATGGAGAGATTACCTAGATTATCTTTGTGGTCCCAAATGTAACCCTAAGACTCTTTATAAGTGAAAGATGGAGGCAAGAGTAACAGAGTCAAAGAGACTGGAAGATTCTATGTTTCTGGCTTTGATGACGAAGAAAGGGACCATGAACAAAGCATGTCGATGGCCTATAGAAACTGGAAAATGCAAGGAAATGGATTATCCCTCAAGCTTCCAGAAGAAATGTGGCCGTGCTAACACTGAGTTTATCTTAGTAAGATCTCTCAAATTATAAGACACTAAATGTTTATTGTTTTAAACCACTAACTTTGTTGCAATTTGTTGCAGCAACAGTAAGAATCTAACACTCAGATTAGTAAATCTTGACTAACTAAGAGTGAGATCTACAACTTTTCAAGACTTGACCAAATAATAAGAAAACAATGAAGCAGATTGCTAAGGCACTGGGTGGAAGGGAGGATGAAAACCACTGATGTACACTATAAAATGGTGAATTTTATGTTATGTAACATTTTATTATGTGAATTATATATCAATGAAAATTAATCAATAACCTGTTGAATAAAGATTATACAATTACAACCAGTTTTGCTTTAGCCTATTGTTCAACTGTTTCAATGTATTATCCTAATCTATTTTCTTATTTTTCTGGAAACATAATTGATGATGATGATGTTAGTGGTGGTCATGGTAATTAAAAAGCAATCTTCATGAGGATAATAATTCAGCTGCTTTTTGTCCAGCCTAATTCTGTTCCCATCCTAAACAGATATAATAAATAAATAAAGCAACACAATATCCATCCTTCATATCCTGAATCTGATCCAATAGTTTGCCTTTCTATCATTATCCCTTGCAAGTGTGCATGCATGCTAAGTCACTTCAGTCATTTAGCATTCGGATTCTTTGTTATCCCATGGATCTTCCTTTCCCTTCCCTTCCCTTCCCTTTCCTTTTATTTCTTGGAAGACTATGTGATTCACAAGGCAAAATACTTTGCAATAATTTTTACTGTCTTTACTTCCTTGCCCTTTCATTTGAAGATATACAGCCTAGAGAAAATGGTTGCACTTTCTCAGGGAGAGGATTCTTGCATTCTTTCAGAATTTTGCTACTGCCAAAAGATTATCCTAATTTCAATGAACAAATTCAAAGACTAATGACAAACTATTAATGAAAACTTTTAAGTTATCCAGACAAAATGCACTGCAAAATGTCACTCTAGACTTGAGAATTATACAAAGCCATATCTAGTATTTCAGCTTGACTGCAGGCCAGTAAAGTGATGCAAGATATTAAGAAAACACATCAGGTTCAGAGATCTATAATTAATCTTGTCAGCAGATGTGGCAGGACAGATTCCTATTTAAACTTGCATATTGATGAGACTTTCCCCCCCTTTTACTGTATCAGTACAGAACACACTGGGGACCCAAGGGATCTAAACCCATCACCGTTATTTTAGAGTCAAGTTCATGCTCACTGCATGCCCTGCCTTGTTCTTGGTGGCATTAAATAATTAACTAACTATGACCATGAGTTGTCGAGAAAGCGGCAGCTTTTAGTGTATTTTTTATACATGCTGTTGAAAAACAAATATAAAATTAGAAAGTCTGTGTCCAAGGCTTGAGGTAGAATAAATGGTCAGGGGACAACACAGTCTGCATTTAGGTTCTGTAATTGAATTATATTGCAAACCTTTTAAAATATATGTATGATCATATTCTATAACAGCTAGAGCTAAATGTGAAGAATCATAGGCAATATTCTATCCTTTAATTTTAATGTGCAAGCACAAGTTGGATGAAAAAGTATGCATCTGAACCTTGAAACAATACTAGCAAAGATAAATTATCTTGAAAACTGAGAGGCCAATTAGATTATCTTTTAGTAACATTTAAAACAGAGGAACAATCACAGGTTGAGGAAAATGGGTAACTTTTCAGTAAACAAATGAGTGAATGGTGGAGTTTTATATTCATCAGACTTATTCCTCATTATTAGTTTGCCTTTAGGAAAAATAATTAAACAAAAAATATTTAGTTTTGCTCATATGCTTTCTATTTGTCAGTTTTTATTTTAGAAGTTTGTATTATTAATTACAATACATAGCATATTGAAAAGCAGAGACATTACTTTGCCAACAAAGTTCAGTCTAGTCAAGGCTATGGTTTTTCCAGTGGTCATGTATGGATGTGAGAGTTGGACTGTGAAGAAAGCTGAGCGCTGAATAATTGATGCTTTTGAACTGTGGTGTTGGAGAAGACTCTTGAGAGTCCCTTGGACTGCAAGGAGATCCAACCAGTCCATTCTAAAGGAGATCAGCCCTGGGTATTCTTTGGAAGGAAGGATGCTAAAGCTGAAACTCCAGTACTTTGATCACCTCATGAGAAGAGTTGACTCATTGGAAAGGACTCTGATGCTGGGAGGGATTGGGGGCAGGAGGAGAAGTGGATGACAGAGGATGAGATAGCTGGATGGTATCACCGACTCGATGGACGTGAGTCTGAGTGAACTCAGGGAGTTGGTGATGGACAGGGAGGCCTGGCGTGCTGCAATTTATGGGGTCACAAAGAGTTGGACACGACTGAGCGACTGAACTGAACTGAAATGAACACACCACATTAGATTGGGACATGACATACATGTTAAGCACATAATTAATGCACAATAAAGTTCATGGAAACTAGGAAGTGTCTCTTTTATTAGAATAACATGATAACACAAAAAGAGCTGTGTGTTTTCTATCTCACTCTCAACCTTCTAAATCCAAGTAACTTAACAATCTTCATGGGGTCAGAGAAATGGAATATGACTTATGATGCAACTTGCAACAGGAGAGTGAATAGTAAAGCAAATTATACATATAAACACATACATATATATTATACCTATATTGTCATTTTTCAGTTGCTCAGTTCTGTCTGACTCTTTGCAACCCCAAGGACTGAAGCATGCCAGGCTTCCCTGTCCTTCACTATCTCCTGGAGCCTGTTCAAACTCATGTCCATTGAGTTGGTGATGCCATCCAGCCATCTCATCCTCTGCTATCCCCTTTTTCCCCTGCCTTCTATCTTTCCCAGCATAGTCTTCTCCAGCATCACAGTTTGAAAACATCAATTCTTCGGCATTCAACCTTCTTATGATCCAACTCGCACATCCATACATGACTACTGGAAAAACCATAGCTTTGACTAGACGGACCTTTGTCAGCAAAGTAACTTCTCTGCTTTTTAATATGCTGTCTAGGTTTGTCATAGCTTTTCTTCCAAGGAGCAAGTGTCTTTTAATCTCATGGCTGCAGTCACTGTCCATAGTGATTTTGGACCCCAAGAAAATAAAGTCTGTCACTGTTTCCATTGTTTCCCCATCTATTTGACATGAAGTGATGGGACCATATGCCATGATCTTAGTTTTTTGAATATTGAGCTTAAAAATGCATTATATTATACATATATTTATAATGTGTATATAGTATATGTTTCGTAGAAGGCAATGGCACCCCACTCCAGTACTCTTGCCTGGAAAATCCCATGGATGGAGGAGCCTGGTAGGCTGCCGACTATGGGGTCACAAAGAGTCAGACATGACTGAGTGACTTCACTTTCCCTTTTCCCTTTCATGCTTTGGAGAAGGAAATGGCAACCCACTCCAGTGTTCTTGCCTGGAGAATCCCAGGGATGGAGGAGCCTGGTGGGCCGCCATTTATGGGCTCGCACAGAGTCGGACACGACTGAAGCAACTTAGCAGCAGCATATAATATATGTATTATTAACAGGTAATCTTCTAGTATTTGCTTCATCCAGTTAGAATGATTCATATTCTATGCAGAAATCTCCCTGATTTAAAGTCAGTCAGACTAATTGTGGATAAGTGAAAAAGTGAAAGTGTTTCACTCACTTGTGTTCCATTCTTTGCAACTCCATGGACTATAGCTTGCCAGGCTCCTCTGTCCATGGGATTCTCCAGCAAGAATGTTAGAGTGAGTATCCATTCTTTTTTCTGGGATCTTTCCAACCCAGGGATCGAACCCATGTCTGCTGCATTGGTAGGCAGATTCTTTACCATTTCCAAGAATTTGGACTTTATCCAGTGACAAATGGGAATATCATTTATTGAAAAATATCATCACTGATATTTTATAAGAAACTGGAAAATGTCAACTTATGTTAAAAATATTTTGTTTACAAAGAAAGGTGATCTATTCATAGAAGATTTCCCATTAATACCCATGGGATATATATCCTAGGATCTGGTATTGAGAGTATGGGTTTTGATCATGTGGAGAACTCAAGTCTGCAACCTAGCATTCTTTACTGACCATATTTGATTCATATATGAGTTTATTCAGGAGGTTTTCATGACATTGTCTCTATGGGTGGAAGACATACAGATTTTCACTTAAAGAAATCAATACGTGCATCATGATCAGAATAACCTATAATATTAATAACAAGATAGTAACAAGATGATTTCAAACTTGGCACTTGAAAAGACTCTTGAGAGTCCCTTGAACACCAATGATACCAAACCAGTCAATCCTAAAGGAAATCAACTCTGAATATTCATCTGAGGGACTGATGTTGGAGCTGAAGCTCCAGTATTTTGGCCACCTGATGTGAAGAACTGAATCACTGGAAAAGACCTGGATGCTGGGAAAGATTGAGGGTGGGAGGAGAAGGGGGAAATAGTGGATGAGATGGTTGGATGGCATCATTGACTCAGTGGACATGAGTTTGAGCAAACTCCAGGAGACAGAGAAGGACAGGGAAGCCTGGCACGTTGTAGTCCATGGGGTCCCAAAGAGTTGGACATGACTGAGTGACTGAACAACAGCATGGTCTTTGCTATATAGTGTAATAGTGACTCTATTTTCCTAAGTGATAGCTTGATTTTCTCGCAGTGACACTCAGTGATCCTATAAAACGTCCCTCCACCATCTCTACCATCTTCCTTGTACTTACCAGCATGTGTATACTGTTCTGTGGCTCTCAGCAGACTCTATTCCTCCTGGGACGCATTATTAGTCTGTGCTGTGTTGTAACTCAAAGCTCCACAGGCTCCTCTTGTTTTGAGAAGCATCTGAGGAATAAATGTGCACTTGTGTTTCAACTAACACCCTCACGGACATGGAAAGCTAGTTTCTATAATACCTGGGGAGATCTGAATCACAATGCAACACAATTAAATTGTGACAGGGAATATGTCTAAAGCAACAGGAGGTCACCACAGATACAGTATGAGACGTGCAAGCTGATATACAAGGATTGTGATACGTGCTTTGATGAACACTAACTGTGTTCATGTTTTGACCCTTTATATCACTTTTATATGGACTAGTCTCCGAAAGCACAGGTTTCTGATCAGAGGCAATAACAATAAGCTGTGATAGAGCTTTTTAATGAGGAAGGAACCTGCTGGTCTCTCAGGCAGCCGCCAAGGTGAGAGGAGCCACTAATTTTGAATACCTACAAAGCGCTGGATATTGTGAGATGCTTATTGGCATGCATTAATGGGACAAGCCTAGAAGGTAGGTATCACTATCCCAGGTTTCAGTTCAGTTCAGTTCAGTCACTCAGTCATGTCCGACTCTTTGCAACCCCCTGAATTGCAGCACGCCAGGCCTCCCTGTCCATCACCATCTCCCGGAGTTCACTCAGACTCATGTCCATCGAGTCAGTGATGCCATCCGGCCATCTCATCCTCTGTCATCCCCTTCTCCTCTTGCCCCCAATCCCTCCCAGCATCAGTCTTTTTCTAATGAGTCAACTCTTTGCATGAAGTGGCGAAAGTAATGGAGTTTCAGCTTTAGCATCATTCTTTCCAAAGAAGGTTTGGTCATGTATAAATTGAGGTTCAAGTTAAGTCACAAAGCAACCAGGGAAAGCATCTGTAATTTAAACCCAGTTAGAACTGAGTTCAAGGTCTATCCAGCTGAAGATATGTAGTATTGCCAAAGCAATAAATAAGAATCAGAGTCCACCCTTTTCTCTGTACTGAGATCTCCTAGGAGTACTCTCAAGAGGCTGATAAAATCAACAGATGCTATTCCTGAAAAATAAAGATACTCACTTGTGACTGTTCTTTTAAGAAATTTGCAGACCCTGACATTGATCCACAGACACTTGGATTGTAGAATAAAGACAATCTACAGGGAAGAAACCCAGACTTATTAACTTTTGCTTTCACCTTGGTATATAGGATCCCTGTGAGGCACAGAATGGTGATAAGTAAGAGACTGCTAAAGACAATAAATGAATTAAAAAGTGAATTAATAAAAAAAAGTGTCTCTCTTCATTCTTCTCTGTTAACCTAAATTATGTCTATGGGTATTTGGCTTATTTCTATATCACTGTATCATATATTCTGAAATTTATTATCTACTAAATGCTGGGTCCTTCTTCACTTTATATGTACTATTTAATACTGATCATGGTTGATTTTCAATTATATATATCTTACATTGAGGCACTAGAACAGTGCCTGAAGTCGAGTGAGCAAAATATAAGTGATAGGAAAAATGCAGGATGTATGAACACTAAAGCTAATATTTATTAAAAGCTTGTTATGTCAATGCACACATCCAAATGCCTACATATATTATCCTAGCTTAATCTTCACAACCCCATGAAGCAAATATTCAGACTAACTTTTCTTTTTACTAAAGATATAAGTGACAGAGCAAATAATAGATCTTATGTAAGAACAAAATGTTATTAAAGAACAAAGCCAAGATTTGAATCTGGGGCTTTCTAATCTTACATCTCATGGAAAATGAGACATAAGAGAAAGTAACTTGTCTGAAGTCTTAACGATACTAGGTGATAAAGCAGAGAAATTAACTCCATTATTCTTTCCACTGCTGCTGCTGCTGCTAAGTCGCTTCAGTCGTGTCCAACTCTGCGACCCCATAGATGGCAGCCCACCAGGCTCCACCGCCCCTGGGATTTTCCAGGCAAGAACACTGGAGTGGGTTGCCATTTCCTTCTCCAATGCATGAAAGTCAAAAGTGAAAGTGAAGTTGCTCAGTCGTGTCTGACTCTTCGCGACCCCATGGACTGCAGCCTACCCAGGCTTCTCCGTCCATGGGATTTTCCAGGCAAGAGTACTGGAGTGGGGTGCCATTGCCTTCTCCGATTCTTTCCACTATGCGATTTTAATTCTTGATATCATTTAATACCAGAAAACTGACAGGCATCACTCTCCAACTAGCCCTTATTTATAATTTGTTGGCATTTTGGCTGTGGTGTCTGCAGGTACAGGACAAGAAGAAGAAAATACAGACTAACTTGTCTGACAAAACTTGGTAGCTTCATTGATCTTGTGATGTTTCCAACATTTTCAGAACAGGATGATCAAATATGCTACAAATGGTCAACCTTGATTCACAATTTATTTAGGCTAGAGAACTTCCTATACATTTTTCATTCTTAGCTTGGTTCATATTGTATTTTCCTTAGATTTACACTTTACTTTTAAGTACCATTTACAGATCTATCTGAAACCACAACAACTGTATCCCATACTAACCATTTAGAAGAATTATCAACAGAGGGAGAATGTTGCTCCTGGAATTTTATTTTATGAGATTTTTATTAACTATAATAGTATATATTAGAATGTTCATTCTTTTACCTACTTCTAGACTCCTGTAATATCTAATTATACAACTTTCATCTATGTATTATTTCCCCATAAGCCAGCAACCATATAACAAATACTAGGTTATATATCTCACTTAACAAATAAGGATAAATTAAGAAATACAGTATAAAATACAGGTTACACTTCTGGTTTTTAAACTCAGAAAAATATGGACCTAAATCTTGTCTCCATTCATTGGTAGTTGTGGGGCTTCTGGAAAAATATGTATTTAATCTACGAATTAGTTCTATCCTCAGGAAAATAGAGATAATAAGATATTCTAAAGGAAATCAACCCTAAATATTCATTGGAAGGACTGATGCTGAAGGTGAAGCTCCATTACTTTGGCCACCTGATGCGAAGAACTGATTCACTCTAAAAGACCCTGATGCTGGGAAAGATTGAAGGCAAAAGGAGAAGAGGATGCCAGAGGATGAGATGGCTGGATGGCATCACCAATTCAATGGACATGAATTTGAGCAAACTCTGGAGGCTAGTAAAGGAAAGGGAAGCCTGATGTGCTCCAGTTCATGGCATCGCAAAGAGTCAGACACAACTTAGTGACTCAACAACAGCAAGATATATGTCTCATAGGATGATGAACATTAACATAAATAATATAGATAAAGCACTTGGAAGAAGCCCTGTATATAAGTGCCTAAGAAATGTTAACTTTATTAAACTCACATGTATTTTCCTTAGATTTATGCTTCACTTTTAAGTACCATTTATAGTTCTATCTTGGAGAAGGTGATGGCACCCCACTCCAGTACTCTTGCCTGGAAAATCCCATGGACGGAGGAGCCTGGTGGGCTACAGTCCATGAGGTCGCATGGAGTCGGACACGACTGAAGCGACTTAGCAGCAGCAGCAGCAGAGTGACTTCACTTTTACTTTTCACTTTCATGCATTGGAGAAGGAAATGGCAACCCACTCCAGTGTTCTTGTCTGGAGAATCCCAGGGACGGGGGAGCCTGTTGGGCTGCCGTCTATGGGGTTGCACACGACTGAAACGACTTAGCAGCAGCAGCATAATTCTATCTATATATCTATCTAAATCACTGGCTCATTTAATCTTCATCACAATTCCATGATATTTGACTATTGGCCCCATTTCCTGAAAGAGCAGACCAAAGCTCAGAAAGCTTAAGTAACTTGCAAAAGAAAATCACATATTTAGTAAACTTTAACTTTCTTCAATACATCTTTTTCTATCTTTCTCTATCTGTAGTACCATAATAATAAAACAACAATAAACAGCACCAGTAAAAAATTGAAAACAATATATGCACAATGACCTCTAACCTGATTCTATAAAAGCTTCAATAACAGCCTTTAACAAGGAGTATAGGCTCAAAAAAAAAAAAAAAAAATCCCATCTAACTATGAGAACAAAGAATAAAGATTACTAGCTTGGATAAATTAAAAAAAAAAAAAATGTATTTGTTTCCCATAAAATGCACACCCAGTGCTATTCAACCCAATTATTTTTATGCAATCCCATATTAAAAACTCTTCAACACTATGACTTTAAACCTATAGCATTTCTTTATTCTTTAATGTTTAAAAGATCATTTGGGATAAAACCAGTTACACTGAGAAGAATTAAAACTTGGAAGGTGCCAGCTGTATCAAACAGCTCTGCTTAAAAGAGAAACGAATTCTTTGACTCCATGATAAGCAAAGGAATGCGACAATAATACAATAGAAAGGAAAAAGAACACAGTATCTATAAGCCTAAATTCAAATCCTGCTGACCTTGGTCAATGAATTCACCTAACTTCTCAAAGACTCAGGGTTTTTTTTTCTCAACTATAAGGTGGAAATAAAAATAAAACAAGGATTTTTGCTTCAATCACATTTTTTGTGATAAAATATCCTGTGGTTCTTCCCAGGTGGTACAGTGGTAAAGAATCTGCCTGCCCATCAGGAGAGGCTAGAGACTCGGGCTCCATCCCGGATCAGGAAGATTCCCTGGAGAAGGAAATGGCAGCCCTCTCCAGTATTCTTGTTGGGAAAATCCCATGGACAGAGGGACCGGATGGGCTACAATCTGTGGGGTCGCAAAGAATCAGACACAACTAAGTCGGCACGGACCATACTATAAACAGTATAAATGCGAGGAAGAGACGGTTTTGTGCTCTTGTTCAAAAGCCTACCACAGAAGTATGCGTTTTAGGTTATCAAAAGTCTCTATAAGCAGCAAGTACAAAATAGATGTTTGTTGATTGGTTTAAGAAAGGACTTTGGAAACAACTTACAAAATACTAAGCATGTATATAGATTTAGATCTTTAAATCTCAAAGTTTACTATGTATGTGGCTCCTGCCTTGCACTGGATTTCTCTTTCAGCACCCTGTGGCCCCAGGTCCAATACTTAATTCACTTAACTGTTGTTTCAACCAAATGTCTTCTGTGTAAGGTTATGACGATGGACTGTTATGGTCAATCTATGTAGTTGGGCAACACCTAGACATTACAATGGAGATTCAATAAGCACTGCTATTTTAGCTTGTTAACATTTGTGAGGAAATAATGCCAAATAAATTTTACAGAAAATGAAGGACATTTGATCTGCATTATAAATCATGTTTTTTGTGTAATTTTTTTCACTGTTTTTCCACTTCAGTACAGACATGATTTAGAAGGTACTTGTCAACTTTTATCATGCTATATGTAAAAAATTATTATTGACTACAACTACATTTCAACTTATCAAATTATTAGCTTTAAGTTCTAATGAATTTTTTTAGAGTAGGACTGATGTATGGAGACCAGGAAAAATAGCTTCATGAATTACATTGCTGTTTACATTTCCACCAACAAGTCTAATGATTTGTTTAAATACAAAATCCTATTCTTATTGAATAAGTTAGGGCTAAGCTAAGAAATTCGAATAAATTGGATTCCACATTATCATGCCATCTGTCACTAAACTATACAAATTATCTGCTTCACTTACTTCCTGTATTCAGCTTCTGCCAGCTTCCAGAAGTTGCATTAAAATGTTTCTAAAGTATGCATACTCCTCTTCCACTATCAGATTTGCTCTCCTAGTAAAGGAATTTGCCATCTGGGCAGTTATTCTAGGCTCTCACACAGTCCCTCTATCCTCTCACCCTCCTGACCGTCTATGAATCACATTATTAACAAATCCGTACCCTGGGAATTTGCTTTTTGACTAATAGATAGCATTCAAGCTGGTCCTTCTGTGACCTCAGGTATAGATGCTCATTAAGCATCAAGGTCTCACAGCTTTGCAGGTGACCACTGAACCTGACATAGTTCCCATGGCTGAGGTTTGACTCCAACTGAGGCAGCTACACCTACTCCATTCTCAGCAGTGGAATGAAATATTTGCTGTCTACCATCCACACCATCATACCTTTCTGAAAACAGCTGACTCTGTTGCATAGCTTATTAATGATGCTTTCCACTGCATAATGCAGCATGTAATCATTTGGCAACAAATACATATTTTCATCTCCTATCACCTGCATCGCTCTATGGATTTGCACATGCTGTTCTCTCTCTGTAGATTGTTTGCCTGTTCGCTGCCTAGAAAACACTTGATCATTCTTCAAAGTTCCATGGGAACTCACAGTCCAAAGAGAACAGACTTGTGGTTACCATGGGAAAGGTGCAAGGGAGAAGGACTGAGTGGGAGGTTGAGGTTAGCAGATGAAAGCTATTGTATGGAATGGATAAACAGCAAGATCCTACTGCAGAGCACAGGGAACAATACTCAATATCCTGTGATAAGCCATAATGGAAAAGAAGATGAAAGATAACATATATATATATATATCTGAATCACTGTGATGAACAGCAGAAATTAATACAACATTGCAAATCAACTATATTTCAACATTTAAAAAAGTCCACTGGAAAGAACACTTGCTATCTGAATCCTCCGTTAATGCAACTCATCTGCTTCCTAACAGGGGAGCTGACTACTCCATCCTCAGTGCCCACAAAGTAGTTTAACATCAAGAATTTCTCTTATCCAAAACTACCTGTGTTGTATTTGAGTTTCACATGCAAACCCCTGTCTCCTCAACAAGGCTGTAAATTTCCTGAGGGAATGGGTCATCATACTGTACTCATTTCTGTATCTCAAATGCACGTTCTAGTGCTTGCTTCAATAAGTTTGTTGTTGTTGTTCTGTTACTAAGTCCTGTCCAATTCTTTGCCATGTCATGGACTATAGCATGCCAGGCTCCTCTGTCCACCACTATCTCCCAGCGTTTGCTCAAATTCATGTCTATTAAGTTGGTAATGCCATCTAACCATCTCATCCTCTGCTGCCCTTTTCTCCTTTTGTTTTCAATCTTTCCCAGCATCAGGGGCTTTTCCAATGAGTTGGTGACTCAATAAAAACGTCTGTGCTCTTGAATCCCTATTCAAAACATGTCTTTTAGCTAAAATAAAACAAATGGAAGAGATAATAGAGTTGGGAGAGATAGGTCAAAGAGAGAGAAGACGAAACTTGTCCTATTCTAAATTAATAATGTTAAGGTTAAAGATTGGAAGCAAGATGATAGCCACAAGTGGACCCAGTGGTTCATATAATACTTATATACACTAAGCAGCAAGGAAAGAAAGCTACCATTTATTAAGCACTTACTGTATGCCAGTCAGTATACCAGGCCCTTTCATGGTTTTAGATGAGTTAATCTGTACAATGTTATATGCAGAGTGTTGGTGAAGAAACTTATGTTTAGTAACATGAAACAGCTTGCTTGCAATACCATAGATGCTAGTATTGCTAAGAGATCTACCCGAGTGTGCAACTCTGGAGTCAATGTTTTTTTTTCTTCTTTAAGTGACTATTTCAGAGTCTCATACACAGTAGGAACTAGATGAATAATAACAATAATAATATTCATAAAGAAAATTCTTAACATTTAACTTACTATGTGTCAGGTACAGGGCTGAGCCCTGGGGAAAAAGTGGTGAATTAGACACATCTTCTTCACAAAGGTTTTTAACTGTATTTGAAGGAAATTGAATTGAACCTAAAGCTTAGTGTACCCAACCTTAAAATAATTCTGAGGTTTGTCAAACAAACAGAAAGTGTTCAGTTTTGTTTGGCTCCGTTTTGCTTCTGTGACTACAGAAAGAGGAAAAAGAGTCTCTTCATCAAACTGCAGAGGCAAGAGGCTCTCTTCCAAGGCAGGAGAGTGCCTTCAGTAATTACCAAAGGAACTGGAGACCTCCAGCTCCTTCCAATTAACTTCTGTTCCTGAGTGCTGTTAACTGCCTGCCTGACAGCCACACACAGATGGGGGAGAGGAGTGCACACAAGATTTCGTAGTTCACAGATTAAAGGCAGTGTCAAGAGCAAGTCAGAGTTGAGGGATTGATTTATTCGGCACTGAGTGTCCAGGGAAGGGCCACTTTGGAGTCATTACAAACAAGGCTGAGCTGCTTTCATATTATGTTCTACCTCTTGGTACACAAACCAAACAATTTTTTTTTTCCCATCTAGATGCATTTACTCTGAGTTTCACTGCCAGAAAATGTGACTAGATTCAGCTTTCTTAAGTCTCAGCACTCATAACCGTAATGGTAGCTGTTGTAACCACTCTGGCTCAAGCTCAAGGCTTGCCGGGGGGAGCTGCTGATAGTGGGAACAAGTTGCTGCTAGACAGGTCAGAGAAGATTCTGGAAGACTTGATCTAGGCAAAGTTCCAGACTGCCAGACACAAAAAGATATCATAGCAGCACATTAGCTATAATAATAGTTATGCTATAATGGCAACCACTGAAATATCATCTGCAAGTGTTAGGCCTTTCCAGAGCTGTGTGTGTGTGTGTGATAGGCGGACTATGCAAATGTCTCACGCCTCATCAAAATTTCTCCCTGGATTAGCATTCATCGATGATTCTTTTCTAATCCAGTCTTTAAGGATACAAACTGTTAACTTTCTAACACAAACACTTCTTTCACATTAAACAACAAGCCCTTGACATTTTACTGTAAGCAAGAGGTCTCCCTTCCCCACTGATTGACTGATTTGGTCTATTTATTATCAGATATGGTGAAATTAATACAAAATTTCTATTTTTCAATCAGTTCTTTATTGCACTTAATTATTTTCAAATTGCTGTGTTCCAGTTGTTCTAGATTTGTTGAATAGAAGTCCTGTCATGCTATTTTCTGTGCTGTTGTGACACGTTTTCATCTTTTCTGAAGCATTCCCTAGCTTCCTATTAATAGCGCAATAAGATATTTTTTTAGGCTCATCTTGTACCTACCCTGCTCAGTCCTGAAATCACTTTGTTGAGAATCTCTGCTTCATGCCAGTGAAGAACTGCATTAGATATCAACATCTGGGAACCAAGTTTACTTATTACTATGGGGATATGTTTGATTCTTGGCCCTGTCAGCAGATGGAGTTAGGAAGCATATGCATACAAATAAACACAAAAATATGCATGCATAAACTATACAGAGAAATATACATACACACACATATAAAGGTGCAATGCACAGATACAGGCACATGCATATACACACATATAAAATATATATTAGAAATCATAAATTCACAATGATACCTCAAATTCCAGTCTCTAAGATATTTTTGTTTGTTTTTTGCCATATATGGTTTTACATTTGTATTATACTTCAATTACAATGAAAAGTTTATCTTCCTTTAATATCAACATACTTATTGATTAGCTCAATCCCATAATACATGGAAAAGAATTTCAGAATGACTTTATACATACTACCAACCAAAAAAAAAAAAAAACCACCAAAGGATACCACCAATCAAAAAAAAAAAAAGAAAGAAAGAAAGGAAAACTCAGGTTGGCTAAAAAGAGTTTGGTGTTTGTCGGCATCTCTTCCTCTTCCTCACACTGCCTGTGACTGAGGGTTCATAGTACAATACTATGAAAATGTTACTTTGAATGAATCCTTCCTTCCTTTCTCTTCAGTTTCTTTTTCTTGCACTCATTAATTTTATTTTTTTGAAAATGTAGAACATTAACATACTTTCTTTCATGCATTGTTAATTTTCTCCCAGTTGGTCATTCTTATTTTGAATTTTTGCTGCTCCAAACTTGTTCTTTTTTTTTTTAATTTTGTGTATGTTTATGTAGGTTTTTAGGCATATGGATGTTCACTCTGAGTTAAAAAGATTTTCCTATACCTATACTTACGGGTGAATGAACCAACATTTTCTTCTTTTAGGACTTGTGTGTTTTTATAGTTAGAATTCTCTAGTTGCTCTGGATTGTTTATAGCTGCAGTTTCTAACAGTTCTACAGAACCTTATGTATCCTCAGAAGTGATTCAGGAGGACTGAACATAATTAATTTAAAATATATTTTATCAGTTAAAATCTTTAATGAAAAGCAACACATCTACTTAGATATGTCAAATAAAAAATTTAACACACTGAAGACCATTAACACACTAAAATTTGCTGCCAAAAAAAATCTTTCAGTAAAGCAATCACAATATAGTTTCACCTTTCATATCTGGATATATATTGAACCTTTGGGAATATATTATTGATAAACATGTTTTTTCTCTCATTTGTTTTAAAATTCATGCCTATATATGGCTGCTAAAAAGAAAACAAAGCCAAACAAGGGAAACCTCTATAACGCAATAATCAGACGTGCCATGCTTAATTAAGATTACACAAAGTGTAGGTACATCTGCTTGGTGGATGTTTTTTACACACTGCAATAGTGAGTTGTGTGCAGAAGCAAGTAAACACTTAAGACATTACAGTGGGGGATGGCACAGTGTTGGTATTTGGGGAACTCAATGGGAAATCTAAATCTTTCTTGCCTTATTCATTCCAAAATCATTTGTTAAAACCCTATATTATGTGTTAGGCTCTGGACTGGGTTTCAGGTATAAAACAAAACATGACCCTTGCCACTTCAGAAGCTTGAAATTCTAAAAAGTCTTTTAATTTATAAAAGCCAAGTTATATATGCAGGCAAGAATACTGGAGTGGATTGCCATGGCCTCCTCCAGGGAATCTTCCTGACCAGGGATCAAACACAGAATTCTTGCATCTCCTGCATTGGAAGACAGCTTCTTTACCATTAGTGCTATCTGGGAAGTTATATCCAGGCAAGACATATTAAATAACTAAATGTAATTAAAAAAAGATGAGTGTTATGAAAGAAAATGTACGATCTGATATTTAACTTAAATTTAAGTACAGTTCAGAATAGTTCAGTCACTCAGTTATGTCTGACTCTGTGACCCCATGGATTGCAGCATGCCAGGCTTCCCTGTCCATCACCAACTCCCAGAGCTTGTTCATACTCATGTCCATCAAGTCAGTGATGCCACCAACCATCTCATCCTCTGTTGTCCTCTTCTCCTGCTGCCTTCAATCTTTCACAGCATCAGGGTCTTTTCAAATGAATCAGTTATTTGCATCAGGTGGCCAAAGTATTGTCATTTCAGCTTCAGCATCTGTCTTTTCAATGAATATTCAGGACCAATTTCCTTTAGGATGGACTGGTTGGATTTTGTTGCAGTCCAAGAGACTCTCAGGAGTCTTCTCCAGCACCATAGTTCAAAAGCATCAATTCTTCGGCACTCAGCTTTCTTTCCAGTCCAAACCTCATACCCGTATATAACTACTGGAAAAACTATAGCTTTGACTAGACGGACCTTTGTTGGTAAAGTAATGTCTCTGCTTTTAAATATGCTGTCTAGGCTGGTCATAGGTTTTCTTCCAAGGAGCAAGCATCTTTTCATTTCATGGCTGCAATCACCATCTGGAGTGATTTTAGAAGCCTGAGAAAATAAAGTATCTTACCGTTTCCATTGTTTTCCCATTTTTTGACATGGAGTTATGGGACAAAAGCCATTATCTTAGTTTTCTGAATGTTGAGCTTTAAGCCAAATTTTTCATTCTCCTCTTTCACTTTCATCAAGAGGCTCTTTAGTTCTTCACTTTCTGCCATAAGGGTGGTGTCATGTGCATATCTGAGGTTACTGATATTTCTCCCAGCAATCTTGATTCCAGCTTGTGCTTCTTCCAGCCCAGCATTTCTCATGATGTACTCTGCACAGAAGTTAAATAATCAGGGTGACAATATACAGCCTTGACGTACTACTTTTCTGATTTGGAACCACTCTTTTGTTCTATGTACAGTTCTAACTGTTGCTTCTTGACCTGCATACAGATTTCTCAGGAAACACAGGTCAGGTGGTCAGGTATTCCCATCTCACTAAGAGTTTTCCACAGTTCATTGTGGTCCACACAGTCAAAGGCTTTGGCATAGTCAATAAAGCAGAAGTAAATGTATTTCTGGAACTCTCTTGCTTTTTTGATGATTGAAAAGATGTTGGCAATATGATCTCTGGTTCCCTAATCTTTTCTAAATCCAGCTTGAACATCTGGAAGTTTGAAGTTTACTGACTGTTGAAGTCTGGCTTGGAGAATGTTGAGCTTTACTTTGCTAGCATATGATATAATTGTGTGATAGCTTGAGCATCCTTTGGCTTTGCCTTTCTTTGGGATTAGAATGAAAACTGACATTTTCCAGTCCTGTGGCCACTGCTGAGCTTTCCAGATTTGCTGGCATATTGAGTATAGCACTTTCACAGCATCATCTTTTAGGATTTGAAATAGCTCCACTGGAATTTCACACCTCCATTAGCTTTGTTCGTAGTGATGCTTCCTAAGGCCCACTTGACTTCGTATTCCAGGCTGTCTGGCTCTAGGTGAGTGATCACACCATTGTGGTTATCTGGGTCATGAAGATCTTTTTTGTACAGTTCTTCTGAATAGTCTTGCCACCTATTCTTAATATCTTCTGCTTCTGTTAGGTCCATACCATTTCTGTCCTTTATTGTGCCCATCTTTGCATGAAATATTCCCTTGGTATCTCTAATTTTCTTGAAATCTCTAGTCTTTCCCATTCTATTGTTTTCCTCTATTTGCATTGATCACTGAGGAAGGCTTTCTTATCTCCCCTTGCTATTCTTTGGAACTCTGCATTAAAATAGGTATATCTTTGCCTTTAGCTTATCTTCTTTTCTTAGCTATTTGTAAGGCCCCCTCAGACAATGTTTTGCCTTTTTGCATTTCTTTTTCTTTGGATGGTCTTGATCACTCTGCCTCCTGCACAACGTAAGGAACCTCCATCCATAGTTCTTCAGGAACTCTGTTTATAAGATCTAATCCCTTGAATCTATTTGTCACTTCCACTGTATAATCAGAAGTGATTTGATCTAGGTCATACCTGAGTGGTCTAGTGGTTTTCCCTACTTTCTTCAGTTTCAGTCTGAATTTGGCAATAAGGAGTTCATGGTCTGAGCCACAGTCAGTTCTCAGTCTTGTTTCTGCTGACTGTATAGAGCTTCTCCATCTTTGGCTGCAAAGAATATAATCAATCTGAAACCAATTTCATTCTTTTGTGTGTGAATATCCAGTTTTACCAACATCACTCATTGAAAGGACTATTTTTCCCCACTGAGTACTCTTGGCTTCCTTGGCAAATATTGGTCGACTTGTATGTAGAGGTTTAGTCCTGGGCTCTCTACTCTATCCCATTGATCTATGTGTCTGTTTTATGTCAGTACTAAACTTTTGTGATTACTATAGTTTTGTACAATAGTTTGAAATCAAGAAGTATGATGCCTCCAGATTTGTTCTTTCTCAAGTTTGCTTTAACTATTTGGAATTTGTCATCATTTCATATAATTGTTCCAGTATTGCCTATAAGAAGAGACCTTTTCCTGTTCATCTGCCCTCTGCATGGCCATTCTTTCTATTCTTATTGTATTCTATGTGTTTATTTCTCTATTGTATCATTTATCATATTCTGTTCTCAATTTCTTAGCCCTCACCATTGAGTGCTCAAGTCCTTTAGCTCAGGACCAAACCTCATAAATTCAACACAACTGCTAAAACTTTGCAGTCCCTCCATATTTGTTAAGTAAATAAAGGATTGCTAAAATAAAAGAGGAAAACATTGTAGGTCAGGATAGAATGTTACAAAAGAGAACAAAATATAAAAGAATGGTTTACTTTTAGAAGATGAGGGGAAAAGACATTTGAAAAAGAAAATGTTTGGGAATAAAGAAAACTATCATGGAAGATCTGAAGAGAAAAAAAATAGAGGTCAGAGTCTTAGGGACCAGTATTTCCTGGTAAGAAATGTGTACTTTATTTTACAGGCAATGGCAAACCAATGTAAGAAAGCCCTGTGGCAGACTGATGACTGCCCCCAAAGACATCAGGTCCTAATCCCTGGAACCTGTAAATGTCAGCTTAAAAGAGATAGAGATTTTGCAGATGTGATTATGGATCTTTAGAAGAAAGAGATTATCCAGGATCAGTGAGATTGACCCAACATGCAGTCACATGTATCCCAACAAGGAGGTAGCAGAAAAGCTGCTGACATGCAAGGGCGAATGTAAGGTGAAGGCAGAGCAAATGAAGATTTGATGTTGCTCATCTTGAAAATGAGTGTGATATGACTACAAGCCAGGGAATGCTAACAGCAACCACAAACTGGAAGATGCAAAGCACAGATTCTCACAGAGACTCAGGAAGTTGTGTTTGTGCCTTGCTGTGTGCCTTGCTGACATCTTCCTTTCAGCTTGGCATCTTCCTACTAATTTAGGACTTCTGGTCTCCAGAACAGTGACAAAATCAATTTAAGTCACCAAGTTTGTGGTAATTTGTTACAGCAGCCACCGGAAACTAATACAATTTGAATAAGTGAAAGATTAGAAAATTACTTATTTGTAACAGAAGACTTTCATTAGTGAAAAAGGAAGTCTGGGAAGGGAGCTGCAGGAGCAGAACAGGAGGCCAGTTGGGAGATGATGACATTAATGCAGGACTTCCCAGGTGGCTCAGTGGTAAAAAATCCATTTGCCAATGCAGGAGATGGGGAGTCAACGCCTGGATCAGGAATGGCAACCCACTCCAGTATTCTTGCCTGGGAAATCCCATGGACAGAGGAGCCTGGTGAGCTACAGTCACATGGAGCCACAGAGAATCAGACATGACTGAACGTTTCATTAATGTGGGTGAATAATTAAGGGAGTCTACGACAATGTGGCAGCAGCTCTGAGAATGGCAAAAAGGGAATGAAAATTCATTTGTAAAACATCTGTAGTTACAAATATTGTGTATGATGAAGAAATTACATATGTAATTATATATTGTGTATTTCTTACATATATTGTGTACATATATGTAATTACATATATGTATATATATATAGTCTGATGGGGGTTAAAAAATCTGAAATGCATACACTTTAATCCTTGTAAACAGAATAATTATTACTATAATACAATGTACTGGGATGCATTACAATTAAAAATTTTCTTCCAAATAGTAAACAAAGGACTTTTCTTACACATAGAAACAGTCATAATTTCTTTGGATCATGGAAACCCTAGGCTAGAAGGGAAGCCAAAGAGCCTGACATAGCCTCTGCAGCCTTTTCCTCAGCGTTCTAGATGAATGATCACTTGACTTCTGCCTAACAAGCAACTCACGATGGCCAGAGGCAGCAGGCAGCCGAGACACGCAGCTCTGCCTAGTACGCACTCATATACCAAATATTTGTCAAATTTCACTCTGTATCTTTATGTGCTTTTCCAGTCCTAGAAATTCATTAGTCCATAAGAAAGACTCACAGAGCTTCCATTCTAGCAGGAAATAGATAAGAACCAAAGAACCAAATATATTAACAAAATATTAATCAGATACAATTAGGGCTAGGAGGAAGACAAAATACAGTAATAGGATATTGAATATTACAATTTTGGAGTCAAGGATGGCATCTCAGAGGAGGCAACATTTGATCTGAGACCTGAAAGGTAGGTAGGAGTCAGCTGTACGAAGGTCTGGGCCAGAGAAACCAGGCAGAGGTAACAGAAGTGTAGAGAACTGAGGGTGGGGTGAGCTTGGTGTGTTTGGAGAACAGAAATCAGTACTTCTGCCACATAATGGAGAGCAGAATACCTGAAAGCTAAAATTCTGTGTTGCCCCAGAGCAACTCAGAGCATGGGTAAGGTGGCTGTGTGTTAACATGAGAAAAGTTTTCTTTAGGAATTTAATGGCTTGTTTTAATTCCAGTCTTCATTTGATCAGGTGTGTGCCCTGAGATTTTTCTTTGCCTCGCTAGATTTCCATCATCTGATATTTCTGATAAGTCATAGTGTCAGACTAAATCACTGATATTCAAATTGTACTCCATGAGGCCCCCTAAAGGGCCTTGTTGATGGGGTTCAGCATTCACCACCAGCTTCAACCAGAATACGGCTGTACTTGTCACTTACATTTTCCAAAACAAGTTTGTCTAAACAAAGAATCCTTCAGGTCAAAAAATTTTATAACCCATTAGCCAAAACTATCAGTTTAATTATTTAAAACTTCAGAACTAGTGATTCTAAGCTATAGATAATTTTGCATCAATAAAATGGAAGGGAAAAAAAAAAACAAAACTGTGATCTAAATATGAAAGGATTACCTGGCAAAAGAGTAAGTTACCCATCATAAAAGTTTTGCAAAAATAAAAACAAGAACAAACAAAAAGTCCCTACATTTAGGAAGGGTAGATGCCTATAAGAGAAAAGGAAATACTTAAGAAGTAGTATCCTTTGGCCTATGACTTAGTGATTCTTAAAAAAAAAAAAAAGAGGGAAACAGAACAAAGTCAGGTGATACTTCTCTGCCCCTCATGATGCATCCTTAGCCAATCTAATGGTCCATTGTGATGTTGTTGCTGCTATCTAATCTCTAAATCAGCGGATTCTTTAGGGACCCCATGGACTATAGCCCGCCAGGTTCCTCTGTCCATGGGATTTCCCAGGGAAGAATTCTGGAGAGGGTTTCCATTTCCTTCCCCAGGGATCTGCATCAGCAGGTGGGTTCTTTACCACTGAGCCACCACCAATCTAACCTACAGTGTCCCTAGGTGGGCCTCTGGGAACCCAGGTAGAGCTGAGGGAAGATGAGAGTCTGCCTTTTTTCCTGTTAATGTGTGAGGACAAGGGAGGAGGCCAGGACTCTCATTCCACATCGTCCCTCACTATGAAACTTTAGGCAACGGCTCTCACTCCTCTGAGTTTCAGTCTCCTCACTTATAAGACAGAACACTGGCATTTTCTCCATAGAAGAGCCAGAGAAAGAACAGGTAGCTTGTGCCCTGAATTACCGTTTTAAAAAATCACTGCAGATGGTGATTGCAGCCATGAAATTAAAAGACACTTACTACTTGGAAGGAAAGTTATGACCAACCTAGATAGCATATTCAAAAGCAGAGACATTACTTTGCCCACAAAGGTCCATCTAGTCAAGGCTATGGTTTTTCCTGTGGTCATGTATGGATGTGAAAGTTGCACTGTGAAGAAGGCTGAGCGCCGAAGAATTAATGCTTTTGAACTGTGGTGTTGGAGAAGACTCGAGAGTCCCTTGGACTGCCAGGAGATCCAACCAGTCCATTCTGAAGGAGATCAGCCCTGGGTGTTCTTTGGAAGGAATGATGCTAAAGCTGAAACTCCAGTACTTTGGCCACCTGATGCAAAGAGTTGACTCATTGGAAAAGACTCTGATGCTGGGAGGGATTGGGGGCAGGAGGATAAGGGGACGACGGAGGATGAGATGGCTGGATGGCATCACTGACTCAATGGACGTGAGTCTGAGTGAACTCCCGGAGTTGGTGATGGACAGGGAGGCCTGGCATGCTGCGATTCATGGGGTCGCAAAGAGTTGGACATGACTGAGCGACTGAACTGAACTGAACTGAATATTTGTATCATGATTGCAATTTACCAAATGCCTTTTACATTCATAATGCCTGATACAACATCTGCAAGAGATAGTGGTGAAGGATCTAAATTGATCATGACTTTAGTAAACGGTTTATGGAACACTCAATGCCTTCTTTAAAAAACAGAAGTTTTTTTTGTAAGTACAGGCCTTCAGACAGACAATTTCAGGATGCTTAAAAGTAATAAAAAGTAATAAAAAGTAATAATTACCACCTCTTTCTTTTCTAAGTCACCAGAAGTGATCATTGTATCCACAGTGAAATTGATCATTAATAAATGAATGACATATCTGGGAGATAGATAAACCAAATGTTGATAGTCTGGATGCCTTCAATCAACTAAATGGAAGTATTTTATGAGAGGAAAGAGTTATCACTTTATTAGTGATGAACCTTAGCCTTTGAATTTGAGACACCCTTGTCCGCTTGGCTAACATTTTAAAATTTGAGCAAAAAAAAAAAAAAAAAAAAAGGCTTGGGAGTGCAATTCTAAGCTCTCAACCTAACCATGGGGCTTTCATCCTTTGCCAGGCCAGAGTGACCACAGAGCTGCTGGATGAGCCCTCTGAAATCCTTTTTTGGATTACTATCACATTTTCCAGACAGCAGGAGCTTGGCTGTATGACCAAATCTTCTCAGCTTTCATGGGGCTCCAAGACTGCTTTGTTTATAAAAGAAAAAGAAAATCTGGGTAGAAATTTACTTTTCTATTTGGCATACTGGCCCCACAGAACAGGAAACTATTTTGAGATTACCAGACACCCACAGTGGCTTTCTTAGCCATCTTTGTCTTCCATAAGGATAAAATATGTATCACTGTTTTCTTCTATTTATCTATCCATTCTTATCACACATTTAGTATGTCAAGTTTTTTTGTTAGATGTCAGATGTACAAGGAAGGATCCCCCGATAAATGACAGGATCTTAGAAGGGACTCAGATTTTTGATAACTCATGAAGAGTTTAATAAAGAGACTATTTACAAGGTGGACAGAGTAAGGGAAAACTCAAGGGATAGTATAGATCCCCAGCCCACCAAGCCCCAGGTACTAGTAAGAAAGGGGTTGGTACAATTTCTAGGGTTGAAGAAATAAAAAGAGGAGAGAATACTCCACATTCATTTACTCTCCTCTCCCTGCCCCAATCTCCTGCCATGGTTCCTCATTAGTTAAACCCAACAAAAGCCAGAAGGTAAGGCATTCTCCTGGTATAGTCTTACAAGTCAGTCTCTTCTTGCAGAAAGCAGGGTGAAGTAGGTAGAGAGTGGATCTAGAAGGGTAAATAGAAGACACATGGCAGCCTGGGAGTACAAAGATAATTTAAGTGCTATGTTTCTACTCTGATTTTCATCTAAAGTGTGAAAGTGAAGTCGCTTAGTCGTGACCCCATGGACTGTAGCCTACAACGCTCCTCTGTCCATGGGATTTTCCATGCAAGAGTACTGGAGTGGGTTGCCATTTCCTTCTCCAGAGGATCTTCCCAATACAGGGATCAAACCTGGGTCTCCCGCATCATAGGCAGATGCTTTACCATCTGAGCCACCAGGGAAGTCCAATCACAAGGAAAGTTACTGAGGAAGTAGAAGTCTGAATTTTTCTGCCTATACATGTGGCAAATAAACAATTAAAAAAATTCATAGTGAACTGGATTCAATCACCATGAGTTGGTGTCCTTTTTTTAAATTTTTAAGATGCATTTCTTCTCAGAGGCAATATATTATAATGGAAAGAACAAAAGCTTTATTCCTGGGTAAGACCAATTCAAATATTCACTTTGACTTTACACTCTCTATGTGACTTGGGGTAAATTATTTCACCTTTCCCAAGATTAATTTCCTCACTGGTAAATATGAGACTAGTTACATCTACCTAGTACTATGCATGACACATAGTAACAGCTCAGAATAATTTATCTTTCATAACAGCTAATAATATTATGATTGTATATGTATCAATTCTAAAACATCAGTAATTCTGTGTTTCAGCTAAAAAGTAGATGTCTATTGCAGAAAGAAAATATAGCAATATGCTTTGGCCTATAACTTAGTGATTTTTAAATTATCTGTTTTCTATTATTGGTTAATTTTGACCCTTCATCAGAAGCTCTGTGCATTACAGGCTATAACTCTATTGTGCCAAAGATTGAATTACAGTTCAGATCAGCTAGAAAATGTCCTTAAGATTATGTCATTTATAAGTCAGACAACTCTGGGGGGCCCCAAAGTTCATATCATAGTATATTATGTGATCTACCATGGCCTAGAACTCCATCACACAGAAGCCTTGCTCACATGCAGAAGAGAGAGATGACAATTGTCAAAAATATCATAAAGTGTGAAGGAAAATACACTTTAAAAATGGCAATGCCTTATTTTGGGTGGGTATGCAAGATAGTAGAGTCAGAAAAAAATGAAAAATCATACCTGAAATTATTGACTAATTAGCCAGTGTTATTCTAGGATAGGGAAGACAAGAGGAATGCTGCAAATATATTCGTTTATTAAAGAATACATGAAAAAGAGAAAGCATACAAACTAAAGTGCAAAGAGCCATCATATGAGAAATACCCTGTTCACTGGAGGTGAACAAAAATAGAATAAAGGAAAATTAGTAATATTGTTATGCTAAGCCTTTTATGAATAAGAAATTGACCTCAAAGTCTCCTACAATATTCCCTGACCATCAAATTCAGTGTTTCTCTGTAATTACGCATCCAAATATGAGTTCTATATAAACCAAGTATAGATTATTTAGTGACTATTATATATTGTCTTAACCTGGAATCTTTTGAGTGCACTAAAAATAGAACTCACTCAAATTAGTTTCATGGCAAAGGGTAATTACTTGAAAACATATAGATATGTCATGGGGAAGGTTTCACAAAACCTTGAATCAGGAGCCAGAAAACAAGTGCTGAGGTTCCTCCTGCCATGTTTCATCTCTGCTTTGCCCCAAGTATTTCACTCACTCTCCTGCTTTGGCCACACACCCTTCCTCCACAAGGGCATGTACTCCTCCACCATAGTTCTGGCTTAACATTCAATCCATCACACACAGACTGGAGGCCCAATTAGCAAAAAAGAGAATCTACCTGGCTCAACTTATTTCAAGTGCTTTCTCCAACCCCATTTTCTATTGGGAGGTTGTGTCACTGAATTGCAGTCGAGAGATCTATGGAAACAGGCTGTATAAAAGGGGATCATGATCCAAATAGAAAGGGTAAAGCAAAAACTACAGAGAAGGCAATGGCACCCCACTCCAGTGTTCTTGCCTGGAGAATCCCAGGGACCGGGGAGCCTGGTGGGCTGCCGTCTATGGGGTCGCACAGAGTCAGACACGACTGAAGCAACTTAGCAGCAGCAGCAAAGCAAAAAACTAAAAGATTGTTCAGAAAAGAAATGGAATGTAGAGTGTGTGCAGAGTTATATGAGGACAAGATGGAAATTGTTTTAAAAGGTCTTACTATGTTTTAACAGATATTATTATTCCAGGATATTAATATTCCTATTCAAATGTCATTAAAACATTATTAGACTTCATACCATACAACTGCTTTATCATTTACCATCTAGCCCCTATGCACCAAGCATGATTTCTAACCAAGAACTATTTTAGCTTTCATTTTGCATTTTTGTACTGATCATTAAAAAAAAGTGAATGATATGTAGAAAATTGTGGGTGGGGTGTCTAAAGAAGTAAATCAAAAGCAAACAATATCCCATACAGCAAAAACCAAAATGTAAACATTTTTGGTGTATGGCCTTCAACTTTACACACAAATCTACCCATAAACTTGACCTTAAATGACTTTATAATTTACATACTAGTTTAAAGTGTTTTCTGTAAATTGATTTTTTATACTTGCTCTTTATAATAGATATTTCTTTCCATTTTAATCATGGCTATATATAATTTCATAAATATCTGAACAAAATCAATTGGCTAATCAAATATGTCATTATAAATATATAAATAGAATATATAGACATACAGATGTCAAAGTAGGCATATACAGATATTTATGCATGTATAATCTAATCACCAGATGGTCAATACTGAAATCAAATTGATTATATTCTTTGCAGCCAAAGATGGAGAAGCTCTATATAGTCAGCAAAAACAAGATCCAGAGTTGACTGTGGCTCAGATCATGAGCTCCTTATTGGAAAATTTAGACTTAAATTAAAGAAAGTACTGAACACTATTAGGCCATTCAGGTATGACTGAAATCAAATCCCTTATGGTTACACAGTATAAGTGACAAATAGATTAAAGGAATTAAATATGGTAGACAAAGTGCCTGAAGAATTATGGATGGAGGTTCCTAACACTGTACAGGAGGCAGTGATCAAAACCATCCTCAAAGAAAAAGAAATGCAACAAGGCAAAATGGTTGTCTGAGGAGGCCTTACAAATAGTTGAGAAAAGAAGAGAAATCAAAGCCAAAGGAGAAAAAGAAAGATATACGGAACTGAATGCAGAGTTGCAGAGAATAACAAGGACAGATTAGAAAACCTTCTTAAGTGAACAATGCAAAGAACTAGAAGAAAACAATAGAATATGAAAGACTAGAGATCTCTTCAATAAAACTAGAGATACCAAAGGAATATTTTAGGCCAAAAGGAGCACAATAAAGGACAAAAACTGCAGGGACCTAACAGAAGGAGAAGAGATTAAGAAGAAGAGGAAAGAATACACAGGAGAACTGTACATAAAAGGTCTTAATGACCTGGATAATCACACTGGTGCGGTCACTCACCTACAGCCAGACATCCTGGAATGTGAAGTCAAGTGGGCTTTTGGAAGCATTACTACAAACAAAGCTAGTGGAGGTGATGGATTTCCAGCTGAGCTATTTCAAATCCTAAAAGTTGATGCTGTTAAAGTGTTGCATTCGACATGCCAGCAAATTTGGAAAACTCACCAATGGCCTCAGAACTGGAAAAGGTCAGTTTTCATTCCAATCCCAAAGAAAAGCTATACCAAAGAATGTTCAAACTACCATACAGTTGTACTCATTTCACATGCTAGCAAGGTTATGCTCAAAATCCTTCAAGCTTGACTTTAACAGTATGTGAACCAAGAACTTCTAGATATACAAACTGGATTTAGAAAAGGCAGAGGAACCAGAGATTAAATTGCCAATCTCCACTGAATCATAGAAAAAGCAAGGGAATTCTAGAAAACCATCTACTTTTGCTTCATTGACTATACTAAAGCCTTTGACTCTGTAGATCACAAACTGTGGAAATTCTTAAAGAGATAGGAATACCAGACTACTTTACCTGCCTCCCTAAGAAACCTGTATGCAGGTCAAGAAGCAACAGTCAGAACTGGACATGAAACAATGGACTGGTACAAAACTAGGAAAGGAGTACATCAAGTCTGTGTACTGTCACTCTGCTTATTTAACTTCTATGCAGAGCACATCCTGCAAAGTGCTGGGCTGGATGACTCACAAGCTGGATCAAGATTACCAGGAAAAATATCAACAACCTCAGTTATGCAGATGATACCATTCTAATGGCAGAAAGTAAAGAGGAACTGAAAGAACATCTTGATGAGGGTGAAAGAGGAGAGTGAAAATGCTGGCTTAAAACTCAACATTCAGAAAACAAAGATCATGGCATCCAGTCCCATCACTTCATGGCAAATAGAAGGGGAGAAAAGTGGAAGCAGTAACAGATTTTATTTCTTGGGCTCCAAAATCACTGCAAATGATGCCTGCAATCATGAAATGAAAAGATGATTGTTCCTTGAAAAGAAAGCTATGACAAATTTAGATGGCATATTAAAAAGCAAATATATCACTTTGCCGACAAATGTCTAAAGTCAAAGGTTTTTTTTTTTTTTTTTTTCCAGTAGTCATGTACAGATGTGAGAATTGGACCATAAAGGAAGTTGAGCACCAAAGAACTGATGCTTTCAAACTACGGTGCTGGAGAGGACTCTTGGGCGTCCCTTGGACTGCAAGGAGATCCAACCCGTCCATCCTAAAGGAAATCAATCCTGAATATTCATTGGAAGGATTGATGCTGAAGCTCCAGTACTTTGGCCACCTGATGCAAAGAACTGACTGATTGGAAAAGAAACCCTGATGCTGGGAAAGATTGAGGGCAGGAGGACAAGCGTGTGGCAGAGGATGAGATGACTGGATGACATCATTGACTCAATGGACACAAGTTTGAGCAAACTCTGGGCGCTGGTGAAGGACAGGAAAGTATGGTATGGTGCCAATCCATGGTGTTGCAAAGAATCAGACACGCCTTAGTAACTGAACAACAACAAAACATATATGTGTGTGTATATTATATATATATATATATGTTATTTTAGACTGAATTTCTGGAAACAGATTACTTGGTGAATGATTGAGGTGAACTACACACATAGCAATTTGAAAAGACTGCCAATGTCCATTCTCTTCAGTGTTCAAAATATCAGTGTTTAGATGGTCAAAAAAGCAAAACACCACTACTAACAACAAAACCTGACAACTGGAAAGGATAAGTCCCCACACTGTTTTCATCGACATTTTTCACAATTACAGAAGTTAAGCAATTTTAAGTTCCTATACCTGATTGTCCATATTCTAGTCCATATGCTGTTGTATAAGCTCTTTGAAAGTTTTCCCCCTAACCTTTCACAGTTATTACCTTATATGAACTAGGTTTTCCTTTCCTATAATCTTTCTTAAAAGTAAACAGACTCTACTATGAAATTCAGTTTAGATGATAATTGTGGGATTGGTAAAATTGTTGCTAACGGAGTCATAAAAACTTGGTTCAAATGTAGGCTTTGATGTTTAACCTTAGTTAAACACCATGTAATCACTTACAAAAATGGAGACAAGATGCCCTACCTTCTGTAATAAAATTAATTTCTACTCAGTGCTCTAAAAGCCTATGTTGTAAAAGGCCATCTCTCTTTTATGACTTAAACTTTCTTGTTTACTCTCTGAAGAGTAATGGATTTTTTGAACATTTTTGAATTGCCTTGCTCTCCCCATTCTCAGGAATTTTAGTATGATACTTCCTCTGCCTAGAATAATTTTCTCATCTTCCTGGCTTCTATACATCTTTATGACTTAAAATACTACATTCACATGAAAATTTTTCTTTAACTCCACTCATGTTACTTGAGGGGCATCTGGTTATATGTCCTAAAAGGTCCTTTATAGTCATCACTGCATGTGGCAGTTCTGATGTTAACATCTGTGTTTCTTTCTAAACATTTATGTTCCTTGAAAGTATGACCCATTTATATCTTGTTCACTACTGCATTTTCAGAGTTCTTAAGATCTGTACTTAACCAGCAATAAATTATGTGTAAATTTATGAACCAATTATGCCTTCTGATGAATAATTCATCTTCATTCAAGTTTCATCATTCTTTTATCAATTATTGAAAATACTCTGTTTAGTTAGAGGTAACTAGAATGAAATCTAGTACAATAGAGTGGACTTGTTTTCTCAAGCATAAAATGATATTTTACTAAAGACAGCTTGCACACTTGTGGTGACAGCAGAGGTGATTTTAGGTAGTTAAAATTATTTAGAATAGTGATATGAGTACTTTTGTTGAATCTATAAAGTAATCTTGGTCTCTTGTTTTTGTAGAAACGAATAATGAACATTCCATCCATCATCCTCTCCTTCTGGACACATAAATAAGAAGACTTATCCCCCACCCCAATCCCTACTACCCTTTGGAATTTGTCAGATCCATCTGATGTCTCTTCCAACAATACAAGAGATGACTATACACATGCATATCCCTGGATGGTCAATATCAAAATCAGATTGATATTCTTTGTAGCTGAAAATGGAGAAGCTCTATACAGTCAGCAAAAACAAGACTGGGAGCTGACTGTGGCTCCGATCATGAACTCCTGATTGCAAAATTCAGACTAAATTGAAGAAAGTAGGGAAGACCACAAGGCTATTTAGGTATGATCTAAGTCAAATAACTTAAGATTGTACGGTGGAAGTGACAAACAGGTTCAAGAGATTAGATCTGATAGACAGAGTGCCTGAAGAACTATGGATGGAGGTTCCTAATATTGTACAGGAGGCAGTGATCAAAACCATACCCAAGAAAAAGAAAAGCAAAAAGGCAAAATGGTTGTCTTGGAAGGCTTTACAAATAGCTGGAAATAAAAGAGAAGTGAAAGGCAAAGGAGAAAAGGAAAGATATACTCATTTGAATGCAGAGTTCAAAAGATTAGCAAGGAGAGATAAGAAAGTCTCCTAAGTGATCAATGCAAAGAAATAGAGAAAAACAACAGAATGGGAAAGAGATCTCTTCAAGAAAATTAGAGACACCAAGGGGATATTTCTTGCAAATATGGGGACAATAAAGGACAGAAATGTACCTGACAGAAGCCAAAGATATTAAGAAGAGGTAGCAAGAACACACAGAACTACACAAAATATCTTAAAGACCCAAAAACCATGATGGTGCAATCACTCACCTAGAGACAGACAAGTGGGCCTTAGGAAATATCACTATGAACAAAGCTAGCTGAGGTGATGGCATTCCAGGTTAGCTATTTCAAATCCTAAAAGATGATGCTGTGAAAGGGCTACACTCAATATGCCAGAAAATTTGGAAAACTCAGCCGTGGTACAGGACTGGAAAAGTTTTTTCATTTCAATCCCAAAGAAAGGCACTGCCAAAAAATGCTCAAACTACCGCACAATTGCACTTATTTCACATACTAGCAAGGTAATGCTCAAAATTCTCCAAGCTAGGCTTCAACAGTACATGGACCAAACAATTCCAAATATTGAAGCTGAATTTAGAAAGACAGAGGAACCAGAGATCAAATTGCCAGCATCCCTCGGATCACAGAGAAAGCAAGAGAATTCCAGAAAAACATCTGCTTGAACATTGACTATGGTAAAGCCTTTGACTATGTGGATCAAATTAAACTGGGGAAAATTCTTCAAGAGATGGGAATACCAGACCACCTAACCTGCCTTCTGAGAAGTCTGTATGCAGGTCAAGAAGCAACAGTTAGAACTGGACGTGGAACAATAGACTGGTTGCAAATTGGGAAAGGAGTACATCAAGGCTGTATATTGTCACCCTGCTTATTTAACCTCTATGTAGAGTACATTATGTGAATTTCTAGGTTGGATGAAGCACAAGCTGGAATTAAGATTTCTTGTAGAAATATAGAAATGTAGAAATAACCTCATATATTCAAATGACATAATTCTTATGGCAGAAAGCAAAGAGGAACTAAAGAGCCCTTGATGAAAGTGAAAGAAGAGAACGAAAAAGCTGGCTTAAAACTCAGCATTCAAAAAATGAAGATCATAGCATCTGGTCCCATAACTTCTTGGCAAATAGATGGGAAAACAATGGAAACAATGACAGACTTTATTTTCTTGGGCTCCAAAATCACTGCAGATGGTGACTGCATCCATGAAATTAAAAGATGCTTGCTCCCTGGAAGAAAAGCTATGACAAATCTAGACAGCATATTAAAAAGCAGAGACATCTAATCTCAAAAATATACAAGCAACTCCTACAGCTCAATTCCAGAAAAATAAATGCCCCAATCAAAAAATGGGCCAAAGAACTAAATAGACATTTCTCCAAAGAAGACATACAGATGGCTAACAAACACATGAAAAGATGCTCAACATCACTCATTATCAGAAAAATGTAAATCAAAACCACAATGAGGTACCATTTCATGCCAGTCAGAATGGCTGCGATCCAAAAGTCTACAAGCAATAAATGCTGGAGAGGGTGTGGAGAAAAGGGAACCCTCTTACACTGTTGGTGGGAATGCAAACTGGTACAGCCACTATGGAGAACAGTGTGGAGATTCCTTAAAAAACTGGAAATAGAACTGCCATATGACCCAGCAATCCCACTGCTGGGCATACACACTGAGGAAACCAGAATCGAAAGAAACACATGTACCCCAATGTTCATCGCAGCACTGTTTATGATAGCCAGGACATGGAAGCAACCTAGATGTCCATCAGGAGATGAATGGATAAGAAAGCCATGGTACATATACACAATGGAGTATTATTCAACCATTAAAAATATACATTTGAATCAGTTCTAATGAGGTGGATGAAACTGGAGCTTATTATACAGAGTGAAGTAAGCCAGAAAGAAAAACACCAATACAGTATACTAACGCATATATATGGAATTTAGAAAGATGGTAACGATAACCCTGTATGCGAGACAGCAAAAGAGACACAGATGTATAGAACAGTTTTTTGGACTCTGTGGGAGAGGGAGAGGGTGGGATGATTTGGGTGAATGGCATTGAAACATGTATAATATCATATAAGAAATGAATCACCAGTCTAGGTTCGATGCAGGATGCAGGAAGTTTGGGGCTGGTGCACTGGGATGACCCAGAGGGATGGTACTGGGAGGGAGGAGGGAGGAAGGTTCAGGATGGGGAACACGTGTACACCTGTGGCAGATTCATGTTGATATAAGGCAAAACCAATACAATATTGTAAAGTTAAAAAATTAAAAAAAATAAAAAGCAGAGACATAGCTTTTCCGACAAAGGTCTGTATAGTCAAGGCTATGGTTTTGCCATGTATGGATGTGAGAGTTGGACCATAAAGAAGGCTGAATGTTTAAGAATTGATGCTTTTGAACTATGGTGTTGGAGAAGACTCTTGAGAGTCCTTGAACTGTAAGGAGATCAAACCAGTCAATCCTAAAGGAAATCAGTCCTGAATATTCATTGGAAAGACTGACGCTGAAGCTGAAGCTCCAAAACTTTGACCACCTGATTGGAAAAGCTGACTCATTAGAAAATACCCTGATGCCAGGAACGATAGAAGGCAGGAGGAGACGGGGAAGACAGAGGATGAGATGGTTGGATGGCATCATCCAGAAGATGGTGAAGGACAGGGGAAACCCAGTGTGCTACAGTCCATGGGGTCATAGAGTCGGACACGACTGAGAGACTGAAAAACAACAAATATGTATAAGACAGTTCAACAGAAATACACCTTAACAAAGGTAGAGGGGAAAAGAATAAAATTTTAGTACAGGTTACCACATGGATAAGTCTTGAAAACATTGTGCTAAGTGAAATAAGCCAGTCACAGAATACAAATCATATGTGATCCCGCATATATGAGTTACCTAAGTCAGTTGAATTCATAGGGACAGAAATTAAAAAGTGTTCTCCAGGGATGAAGGGTAGGAAGCAATGGGTAGTTAGTGCTTAACAGGTATCAAGTTTCAGTCTGGGATGATGAAAAAGTCCTAGAGATGGATGGTGATGGTTGCATAATGATGTGGTATATTTATGTCACTGAATTGAATACTTTAGGAAGGTTAAAATGGTAAATTCTATGTCACATGCATTGTATCACAATAAAAAGAGTCCAGATAGTATTCAGATATTTTAAAAGTCAGTCTGCTGTGTTAGTCAGTCAGTCTTATCTGACTTTTTGTGACCCCATGGACTGTAGCCCACTAGGCTTACCTCTCCATGGAATTCTCCAGGCAAGAATCCTGGAGTAGATTGCCATGCCCTCCTCCAGGAGATCTCCCCAACTGAGGGACTGAACTCAAGTCTCCTGCATTGCAGGCGGACTCACTGTTGTCTAAGCCACTAGGGAAGCCTGATAAATAATAATAGGGAATAAATAAATAAATAGGGAATACACACGAGCTTTCAGATCAGAGAGACCTTGGAGTTCAAGCAGAGCTGTTCTGTACTTGCTGAGAACCTTGGGCATTTGTTGATCTTTGTCAAACTCACTTTCATTGCCTGTGAAACCAAGGCACTGTCACAATATGCAAGGAAACAGGCAAAGCACTTAGAACAAAAGTGGGCACAGTGCAGAAACCCAATTAGTGGTTCCAATTGTTACAGTGCTATTGTTTTTGTCATGTTTTAAAATGAAGCAGGAGACTGAAGTGTTTTCTAGGCAGTATTATTGTTTTCACATAACATAAATTTGATTAGAAATCAAGTTATGAAAAACAAGATTTTGTTCCAGTAGAGTTATTGAATATTTTATCATTTTAGAAGTCCAATTTTCTTCATTCATTCTCAGTGTATTCTGCCTTTATAAGATAAGGGACAGATTCAATTTATGCTGTCAAACACTAGCTACCTAGCTATCTAAAAGACTGTTCCTTTTAACCTTCTTTTATGTTTTCCTTGCTGAAGTATAGTTAAATGCTTTCAATAAAACATGAAACCACCAACAGTCAAAACCTATGAAAGACTTCTATTCCTATGTTAAGCTAAATAGTTCATTTGTCTGAAAAAATATACATGAACTATTTAGCTTAATAAAATTTTACACTGTTGCTTTGTAAACAACATGTAAGTAAGAATGATCATTTCTAGTCTGATGAATGAATTTTTGTCAAAAGCCCATTATGTGACCATAATATTCAGGGTCATGGGACAGCAGAAATAAGGATATCTCCATAGACTCTAATCACAAGGAACTATAAATCTTACTAATTAATGATATGAATGATCATCTCTGGACAAAGTTTCCACTGGTAGAGTTTAAAGCAGGTAATAATGAGTTGAGCCTTATTCTACATTTCCTAAAATAAAATATATGCTATCTCATGAAGTCCCATTAAAATAATAGTTTTTAGCATGTTATTTCTTAACTCTGTTTCTGTCCACACTGTGTCACGGAGAAGGCAATGGCACACCACTCCAGTACTCTTGCCTAGAAAATCCCATGGACAGAGGAGCCTGGTAGGCTGCAGTCCATGGGGTTGCTAAGAGTTGGGCACGACTGAGCGACTTCACTTTGACTTTTCACTTTCATGCATTGGAGAAGGAAATGGCAACCCACTCCAGTGTTCTTGCCTGGAGAATCCCAGGGATGGGGGAGCCTGGTGGGCTGCCGTCTATGGGATCGCACAGAGTTGGACACGACTGAAGCGACTTAGCAGCAGCAGCAGCATACTGTGTCACTGTCTGAGGGCCCTTTTCTTGTATACATGCCTACCTACATCCTATTCTGTCTCCAAAGTCCTCCTCTCTGAAATCACCCTCATCTACTTCACTCTACAATGTGTGTGTGCTCAGTTGCTCAGTGGTGTTTGACTCTTTGGGAACCCACGGACAGTAGCCTGCCAGGTTCCTCTGTCCAGGGAACTGCCCAGGCAAGAACACTGGAGTGGGTTGCCATTTCCTACTCCAGGGGGTCTTTCTGACCTAGGGATTGAACCTGAGTCTCCTGCATTGGCAGGCAGATTCTTTACCAACTAGGCCACCTGGGAAGCACTCTATAATAGTGTTTCAGAAATTAGTATGACCTTGAACATAAAATTCTAACACAAGATTGCAGACTGTTTTCTAACAGTGCCTAGAGGGAAGATATTCCTTTTGACTGAAATGTAAAATGTCTTAAAGAAGAGAAATCTGTTCCCTTATTCATTTATATTCTTCATGGTTCTCAGAAAATGTATTATTATAATTTAAGCATTCAATTGGAGAAGTAAATGGCAACCCACTCCAGTCTTCTTCCCTAGAGAATCCTGTGGACAGAGGAGGCTGGTGGGCTGCTGTCCATAGGTCGCACAGAGTCGGACACAACTGAAGTGACTTAGCATGCATGCATGCATTGGAGAAGGAAATGGCAACCCAGTCCAGTGTTCTTGCCTGGAGAATCCCGGGGATAGAGGAACCTGGTGGGCTACAGTCCATGGGGTCTCACAGAGTCAGACACGACTAAAGCAACTTAGCAGCAGCAGCAGCAGGCATTCAATACCTGCTACTATGATTTAGTTAAGATAACAATATACAAGGAGCTATGCTGAGTCTTTCTAGTTACCAAGTATGATGATCTTTTCATTAAAGGCATTGCAAACACCCACAGGTATTTAAGCTTATTGGTATCACTTACAGGAAACTAGTTTCCAAGATGTTTCATGAAACTTGGGCATTTCTGCCTTATTGTTCTCATCATTCCATCTTAAGAAGATACTGTGAAATGTATGCAACCTCACAAACAAAATTAAGACAAAGAAATCAACCAAATCAGTCAAACTACTCATATATTTATAGCGTGGGATAACTATATTACTGGGTTAAATTAACATTATAATTTAGGGAAATGTCCTCATCAGATGGAAGTAAACCATACATTTTTAATGTAGTAGCCAGGCCATTAGACTTTTTCAGTTCCCTAAGTATTTAACTTGATTGCTTTGCTATAGAAAGCTACTGTTAGATAATCCTTTGTCCACATTATTATAATCCTTTTTAAAACCTCAAGTAATGAGTATATGGAACTTGGTGTAATGAATAAAGTAAGTTAATAAGGTAAATTTATATCTAGTGCAAGAAAATAGAAAAATAAATGACCAGTCTTCCCAAATCCACTGTTTTCAAAATCTATAATGAGGACTATCAAAAAGAAAAAAGTCCAGGAGCAAAACAATCTAATTTTTTTCGTTTCTTTTTTCTCTCCTTTATGCCATCAGGAAAAGGTCTGATTTAAATTAATAACTCAACTACATGTAAGAATTTTCACATTTGGTTGACTGTGTTTGAAAAGGCAGAAGAGAAAAAAAAAAGATTATTTTAAACTATATCTAACATGCAATTAAAAGGCCATAGATACAGACCTGAGTTTGTGATTGTTACACCTTGGGACTCCTTTTATTCTTTCACTAGAGAAAGTTAATTACTCCACTGTTTATGATATCCTAAGTCTTATTTACATATCTGTATTCAATTGTATTCTAATTTATTTATCTATTCTATTTGATCATTACATCCTTATATAATATATATGCATATCTATATCTTTATCTATATCTAAAACTATATCTACATATGCTTCCTGCCTATAAACTGGGCTTCCCAGCTGGCAATAGTGGTAAAGAACTGGCCAGCTAAAGCAAGAGATGCAGGAAACTCAGGGTTTGATCTCCGGGTCAGGATGACCCCCTGGAGAAGGGCATGGCAACCCACTCCAGTATTCTTGCCTGGAGAATCCCATGGACAGAGGAGCCTAGCAGGCTACAGTCCCTAGGATTGGAAAGAGTCGGACATAACTGAAGCAACTTAGCACACACGCAACAATAAACTGGGACTGTCTATGTCATGAGTTAAGCAGTTAGGTAACTTTAAAGCAAATTAAACAAACTAAGTGAATAGGAAGAGACATCAAGTGATGGGATAATTATGGTCTCGCCCACTAATATTATTATTAACAACAATATAACAATAATAATAATAATAAACTACATGTGACGAAAACAACCATGCTAAGCATTTTACATGCTATCTTATTGAATTCTCAAATAAGTCTGAAATTAGGTACCATTCTCCCAGTTTCAAAGGTGAAGCGACCACAGCTTAGACTAAGTAACCAGCTTGCCTAAGGCTGTCCAGCTTTTTAAGAGGCAAAGCTGAATTCCAACCTCCGGTTTGTCTGACTGCCTCCCAAGCACAGCCATATCAGAGTGCAACCTGATCAAGGCTTATGTCTGGCCATTAGTCACTCCATTTACTCTGCTGAGGGTCCCCAAAACTGGACTGTCCTCGGTTCTCTCTTTGACACCTTTGTTTCACTGCTGGGCAATGCTTCTATGCATACAACTGACACTTGCACTGTGCATGGTCAGATCTGCCTCTGTTTAGCTAAATGTAAACTCAGGCTTGAAAGGAATGGCTCAACATACAAGCAACAGACTGGACTTAAAAACTCCCATTTGATAGTCTTGTAGGGCACAAGTTTTAGTTAATCCTTTATATACTCTCTTAGAACAGATGTAGATCAGGGAAGACAGGACATGGGGAGTCAATTACTACAAAAGACCACACAGAAAAATCTTCAAATGGATAGTAATGTCCAGATATTCTAACCACTCACAAAGCCAGTAGTTGGGACCACATTGTTGTCCCACATTTATGCATTTATGGTAAGTCAGTATTTCTGCCTGTCTGGAGATTATCCAGCTATTCTCTTTGGAATGGACCAAGTATTTAAAGAAAAACAGAGAAAATCTTTTTATCTCTCTGGCTTGGGAAAAGTAAAATAAGTCCTGTCAATAAATACTTTGGACTTCACAAATTTCCATCATCCTCGATTATTCATGTCTTTTCAAACCTCAAACATACACCATGGGGATTTGACAGTATACAATTTTCAGTCAAATTGCCACAAATACCCATGGAGAATTCAGTTTGACGTGAGGATTATCCCTTATTTTTCTTTGATCAAAGTTGCAGCTTGTGGATGCTTTTGGACCACTTCAAACAGTTGCTTTGGAAAGAGTTCATGTGTGTGTTTCTGTGCTCCAGTCTCTGATCACATAGCTCCCCTTGGTTCATCCAGACAGGATCTTGGACTCTTTTCACAGACACTCTTAATTAAAGGAAATGAAATTGACACCCCCACGGGAAAACTAGAACGCTTTAGTTTAGAGAAGCCATTCAATTTGTTGGAAGTAAATACTAATCCCATGTTATAATTCTAACTTTAAAGATTTTGTGACATATATACCACTTGGGAGATTTTCATATGCAATATGAGCTTATAGGGAAAACTCAGAAGTGCTTATATGTGACACACACGTTTCTTTCCAAAGAATATCTTGGTAGAAAGGTACTGGTTATCAGAAAAATAGCAACATAAAAATAACTCCCTATACTTAATAACTACTCAGTATCTGCTATACATTATGATTTAAGTATTGGCTGATGATACACAGTTGTCAACATTGATTCATTCTCTTCAATTCATAGAGTTTGCTTCCCCACTACTCTATCACCTTTAATTCCCACAATGATTTTTTATTCTTTTTCTGGTTTTCTGAACATGGAGTGTTTGTTTGTACCTCCAGGAATTTATTTTTATTTTTTATTTTTAATTAATTATTTTACTTTACAATATTGTATTGGTTTTGCCTTGATGTACTCCTTTTTCTATTTGGAACCAATCTGTTGTTCCATGTCCAGTTCTAACCGTTGCTTCCTGACCTGCATACAGGTTTCTCAAGAAGCAGGTCAAGTCAAGGCTGTATATTGTCACCCTTCTTATTTAATTTATATGCAGAGTACATCACGAGAAACGCTGGGCTGGAAGAAGCACAAGCTGGAATCAAGATTACCGGGAGAAATATCAATAACCTCAGATATGCAGATGACACCACCCTTATGGCAGAAAGTGAAGAGGAACTCAAAAGCCTCTTGATGAAAGTGAAAGAGGAAAGTGAAAAAGTTGGCATAAAGATCAACATTCAGAAAACGAAGATCATGGCATCTGGTCCTATCACTTCATGGGAAATAGATGGGGAAACAGTGGAAACAGTGTCAGACTTTATTTTTTTGGGCTCCAAAATCACTGCAGATGGTGACTGCAGCCATGAAATTAAAAGACGCTTACTCCTTGGAAGAAAAGTTATGACCAACCTAGATAGCATACTCAAAAGCAGAGACATTACTTTGCCAAGAAAGGTCCGTTTAGTCAAGGCTCTGATTTTTCCAGTGGTGATGTATGGATGCGAGAGTTGGACTGTGAAGAAAGCTGAGCACCAAAGAATTGATGCTTCTGAACTGTGGCATTGGAGAAGACTCTTGAGAGTCCCTTGGACTGCAAGGAGATCCAACCAGTCCATTCTAAAGGAGATCAGCCCTGGGTGTTCTTTGGAAGGAATGATGCTAAAGCTGAAACTCCAGTACTTTGGCCACCTCATGTGAAGAGTTGACTCATTGGAAAAGACTCTGATGCTGGGAGGGATTGGGGGAAGGAGGAAAAGGCAATGACAGAGGAAGAGGATGTCATCACCTAGTCGATGGACGTGAGTTTGAGTGAACTCTGGGAGATGGTGATGGACAGGGAGGCCTGGCATGCTGCGATTCATGGGGTCGCAAAGAGTCAGACATGACTGAGCAACTGAACTGAACTGAACTGATTGGTTTTGCCATACATTGACTTGAATCCACCATGAGTGTACGTGTGTTCCCCATCCTGAACCCCTCTCCCAGCTCCCTACCTATCCCATCCCTCTGGGTCATCCCAGTGCACCAGCTCTGAGCATCCTGTATCATGCATCAAACCTGGACTGGTGATTCGTTTCTTATATGATATTATACATGTTTCAATGCCATTCTCCCATATCATCCCACCCTCACCCTCTCCCACAGAGTCCATAAGACTGTTCAATACATCTGTGTCTCTTTTGCTGTCTCACATACAGGGTTATTGTTATCTTCTTTCTAAAATCCATATATATGCGTTAGTATACTGTATTGGTGTTTTTCTTTGTGGCTTATTTCACTCTGTATAATAGGCTCCAGTTTCATCCACCTCATTAGAACTGATTCAAATGTATTCTTTTTAATGGCTGAGTAATAGTCCATTGTGTATATGTACCACAGCTTTCTTATCCATTCATCTGCTGATGGACATCTAGGTTGCTTCCATGTCCTGGCTATTATAAACAGTGCTGTGATGAACATTGGGGTACATGTGTTTCTTTTGATTCTGGTTTCCTCAGTGTGCATGCACAGCAGTGGGATTGCTGGGTCATAAGGCAGTTCTATTTCCAGTTTTTCAAGGAATCTCCACACTGTTCTCTCTAGTGGCTGTACTAGTTTGCATTCCCACCAACAGTGTAAGAGAGTTCCCTTTTCTCCACACCCTCTCCAGTATTTATTGCTTGTAGACTTCTGGATCACAGCCATTCTGACTGGCGTGAAATGGTACCTCATTGTGGTTTTGATTTGCATTTCTCTGATAATGAGTGATGTTGAGCATCTTTTCATGTGTTTGTGGGCCATTTGTATGTCTTCTTTGGAGACATGTCTGTGTAGTTCTTTGGCCCACTTTTTGACTGGGTCTTTAGATATACTGATTCTTCTACTAAGAATTATCCTCTGCGCTTACTTTCACCTTTTGACTGCTAGAATTCTACTTATGCTTGGTCTCTTAAAGATATTTTCCCCAGTAAGACCTCTCTGATTTCCTAATTCTAGGTTCAGTGACCCTTCTACTAATATATATTCCTATAGCACTGTGTTTTTATCACCTCAAGGCCTTTTTTACACTGTAGGGATTGCCTCTTTGTCAATATTCCCCACCCCCCAACATCATAAACTTCTAGAATGCAGAGATTGTCTGTTTGCTATCCTATGGTTCAGCATCTAGAATAATCATTAACACATCATTGTTGTTTGGTCACTAAGTTGTGTCTCACCCTTTTGTAACCCCATGGACTACAGCCCACCAGGCTCCTCCACCCATGGGATTTCCCAAGCAAGAATATGGGAATGGATTGCCCTTTCCTTCTCCAGGGGATCTTCCCAATCCAAGGACCAAACCTGTGTTTCCTGCGTTGGCAGGCAGATTCTTTATCACTGAGCACTTGGAAAGCCCTGACTAACACATAGTAGGTGCTTAATAAGGCAATACTTGATTTAATAACTATGACCACCATTCATTGCATCTACTGTTTTCCAGGCATTAAAGTTGTACACCTGACACTTTTTATATCTGCTGTTTCCATCAACCATGGAGTGACTATGTTATTATTTTCATTTCAGATATAAGAAAATGGAAGTTCAAGTAAGTTAGACTCTCCACAACCTGTGAGTCCTCAGCAACAAGGCCTGTGCTCACTCTCATTTTACCACAACATCTCTTAGAAGATAGTTTTCCAGTACATTTTTGACCTCAAAACAAGCAAAACTACTTCCATGTGAAGCACATAGAGATTTTTAACTGGTTTGCTTTGAAATATTTTAAATTAGATAAAAAGATATTTACAAGACAAAGCACTGCTTATCTACAGGCCCCTCTTAAGCATAATTATTTCTGCCCTTCCATTCTTGCTCTGTGAAGAAGGATTTTCTTCCCCAAGACTGATATGCTAGGGTAAATCACCTTGAAAGAAATAGGTGAAAAGGAGGCAGAGATAACTTCAATAAAGATGTTTTCCACAAGATGGTGCAGAAAAACCCAAATGAACTTTTTGGGCACCCCAATACTATGTGGTGAATTGATCCATACCCCTTATTTCTTGTCAGTTTAGCACTGTGATCAATGATACAGTCTCCATAACTAGGTTACTGGGTTCAAATTCTGGCTCCTGGGCAAACATAGCCTTGGGCTATTTACTCAGTATCTTTGGATTCAGTTTCCATATCTGTAAATTGGGAACAAAAAGAATAGCACCTGCAGCAATAGGTTGTTTGGAGGGTTAAAAAATCATGGTCATTACATAATAACTATTTCCAATATCAACATCATTATTTTTACTCAAAGCTTCCTCTGACTCAGAGCTTCCTCATCTCACCTTATATGATTGTTGGCAAGATTTGATATAATATATGCATATAATTTATAACATGCAATGGTTCCTATAACATAAACATCTTTCAAAAAAGGTAATTATTATTCCTTAAATAGGGGAGAAAGATGGTTGAGTTGGGTGGTCCAGTACGAATCTCAGATTTCCACCCTTAGAGCCAAGCTCTCAGTATCTTCAGAAAGCCATCTTTCTCCTTGTGTGCTCTAAATTTCACTGCAAAGGCAATTTTCAAAACAGTTAATCAGGTCAGGCTTATGCATATAGCTTGAGATTCACATGTGGCCAATGGATTCCCTAATTTAGATCCAACTCTCTAACATTTCCATCTGGTTTAAAAGCATTTATTTTCTTTAATGCTCTTTCTGGAGTCAATGGTTCCCCGTAAATGACTTTGCTATTTGGCCATATTAGTCAGGCAGTACTCTATCTGTATAAAGTAACACCCATTTCCCACCACTTTGTCTTTTTGTAGAGTGTCTTTTAAACTGAAAGCAAAAGAGTTGCAATAATTGTCCCTGGACACTATCATGTTCCTTCCTGATTCTTTGATTGTCTAAAAGTGAACTGGGAAAAATATAATAAAGTTCTCTTCAATAATTAGTTCATTGGCCAAGAAAAAATTGGCTAAGGAAAAAGAATTAGCAATTCTGTCTGTCATTAAAGCCTCATTATTCAGGGGTCCAGTTAACACAGTTTTATAAATTAGAACTAAGAACAGCTGGTGGATAAGATGAAAGAAGCCAAGTGCATTTGATTTTCTTTGTACTCTACCTCTTCCATTATTAAAGAAAAACATTAAATTTTATTGTTGCAAATGCAGGGATCAAATTAAAATTTGGATGTATATGTTGATGTCATATAATAAAATAATACTAAATTAGGGGATTGTACATGAGCTCTGTTATCACTTCTGTGATTAACTCTGACCTCAGACAAATTACTTAACCTTTTGGCTTTCAGCTTTCTCATCACTCAAATTGGAATAACAGAACATCACTTAACTATATCATCAATCAATAATAATAATTAAATGTATAAATTCCTGTGAAGATACTTTAAAAAGCATAAAAATTATATACATTTTTACTTTTTGTGGTCATTATCCCTACTATTTGTAAAAATTTCTGAATGTAGCATTTACATTAGTTATCTAGAAAGTTTTTGAAGATATTAGGCAATTATATTATTCCCAAAATTTATATTTTCTCTATAAAATCTAGCAAGCATTTTCTGAATAATAAGTAATTAAAAGGTAAAAAATAAAGACAGGTAAACTTGGACAGCATTATCAAATAGGTAGATTTAGCTAAATAGAAAAAGAACCTTGCATGATTTAGAAAGATGTAAATGATATTGATGACGATGATAATGAAGGTTATGATGAGATTATGGTTACGATAATGATAATAATAAAAGTCATGTATATGCAGCATAGATGATTTTTATAATGCACTAGTATATCTTAAAGTACTTGGGTTTTTATGAAACCTCAGAAAAGAAATAAAAGTATATATGCATTATTCTTTTATCACAATGAGGAAGCTGATAGTCAGACAAGTTAAATGCCTTGCCAAGGCAAAGTAACAATTAAATGGGAAACAAGAATCTTCATTCATTCATTCAATAGCTTATTTATTCAGTCATTTAGTCAACAAACACTATCTGCCACTTACTCTAAAGTATGACAAACACTACTTATTCAAGAATGAACACAACGCGGTAGACCAAATATATTAATATGAGAAGGAGATATAAATAATTCAATTAGTAATTATAACATAAAAGAGTGAGGGCAATAATAGTAATATTCCTAAGATATTAAGGATGCAAAAGACAGCCACTCTGCTGTCCCAGTTTATTCCAATGCGATTTTTAATAATGAGACTATTGACTTCATTTGCTTCCTTATGCCAGGGTAGATGCAGATGATATAAAAATTACTGCTGTCATTTTCTTATTTAATATTTTCAACCTATTATATCCCATCTAGTACAGCTTCTCTAGGTCAGTTAGAAGAGCTAAAAGCCTACAGAACATTTCAAGTATTTGGACTCTGGAAGTACTCTTTAAAAAGACCAAGTCCTAAAGCTGGAAAAACAGGAATAGTTTTGACTACAAATTTTTCTTTTAGATTTTCTAGTTGACTAACCTACTATTTCCCTGAACAATGAACTGCTCCTTTTAAAAATGTGTCTTTAGAAGTCATAAACTGAGTCTTAAGAGACCAATGTAGCTGGAAAATAGTCTTAACAATGTAATAGCAATGGAAACTCACAATTGAATGTGAAGAGAGTACCACAAATTGCTACGTTTATGAGAAGATTAAGTACCCTAGAAAATGAGCTAAAAATCTAAAACAGAAATATATACTTTCATAAAGAAAAAGAGATAGAGAGAGAGAATTCAAAAAAATAATAAAACTTAAGGGAGGGAGGTTCAAAAGGGAGGGGATATATGTACACCTACATCCGATTCATGTTGAGGTTTGACAGAAAACAACAAAATTCTGTAAAGCAATTATCCTTCAATTAAAAAATAAATAAAATTTAAAAAAAACATTCTAATTAATATAGCCAAGGGGATTTGTGAAGATATTTTACTCATAAAGTAGGGATTCCTGTGAAGGAGGGTAAAAAAAAGAAAAAGTACAAGAAATCACTCTTAGAGATTAAAAATATGATTACAAGCATTTAAAAAATAGAAAATCTAAAATATAAAGTCAGGGGCATAGCTCAGAATATTTAAGAATAGCAATAAAAATAAAAACAAAATATTAGGAAAGGAATGAGAAAATGAGGCTCAAATCAAAAGATCCAGAATTTTACCAGTAGGATTTCTTGAAAGAGGTAATAATAAAATTAAAGGAGAAATTATTAAAGCAGTAAAGGACAACTATTTTCTTGTGGCTGAAAAAAGACATGTTATCAGATGGATGGGACCCTTAAATATCCTGTGCATGGCTAATAAAAATAATAGGAAAAAATCCAAACTTAATAGCACCCTTGTTAATTTCAATACCCAGCTACTCAACACTCCCAGAGAAAGGAAATAAAGTGACACTGAAAGAAAGAAGAATAGACATTCACTCGCTTCTAATGAGTGACCTGATGTCAGAAAACAATGGTGGCTAATACCATTAATATTTTAGGAAAAAATAATTTTCAACTAGTATTTGAAACAAGGTAAATGTGTCAATAAAGTCTGATAAGAAATCAAGGTACTTTAAAGCATAAGATTAATTCAGAAAGCGTGTGTGTGTGTGCGTGTCAGTCGCTTAGTAGTGTCCGACTCTTTGTGACTGCATAGATGGTAGCTGGACAGGTCCCACTGTCCATGGAGTTCTCAGAAAGCTTATGGTGCACATATTCTTACTTGAAAAGTCACTGCAGGATATACTCTATTAACAATTTAGAAAGATAGTAACAATAACCTTGTATACGAGACAGCAAAAGAGACACTGATGTATAGAACAGTCTTTTGGACTCTGTGGGAGAGGGAGAGGGTGGGATGATTTGGGAGAATGGCATTGAAGCATGTATAATATCATATAAGAAATGAATCGCCAGTCCAGGTTCGATGCACGATACTGGATGCTTGGGGCTGGTGCACTGGGACAACCCAGAGGGATGGTATGGGGAGGGAGGAGGGAGGAGAGTTCAGGATGGGGAACACATGTATACCTGTGGTGGATTCATTTCAATATATGGCAAAACCAATACAATATTGTAAAGTTTGAAAATAAAATAAATTAAAAAAAATGAAACAGATAAGAGTAAATAAAACATGGATTAGGAGAATAAGCACACTCAGCCTAGCAGATCAGTGAAGGGAAGTTCTGAGATTAAGGCTGTGCAGCAATTGTGAAAAGCCCTAGTCCAGACTGGAGCAGGAGTACACAGGTTTCTAACAGAAGAAACAGAGGACATAAGGTTAGGTAGAAAAGAGGGAGGGAGTCACTTGACTGAGTAGAACTTAACAATGAGCTCTAAGATAAAGGATTAAAAAACTGAGGCCAGACAAAAAGAAAAGCAGTTAGAAACTCTGAAACAAATACAATTGCTATGCAGGAATATAATGGCCTAAAGGTGAAGCAACTTAAAATATTGCTGGATTTTATGAAAATGATCGAGTATAAGAAAAAAATACTTTATGTGAATATGATACCAGGAACATTCTCCATTAAATGGCCTGAGATGTTTTGACACTGGATTCAGACACAAGAAAATTCTCTTTTTGTCCAACACTGAACAGTCAGTTCAGTCACTCAGTTGTGTTCAACTCTTTGCACTCTACAGACTGCAGCATGCCAGGTTTCCTTGTCCATCACCAACTCCCAGAGCTTGCTCAGACTCATGGCCATCAAGTTGGTGATGCCATCCAACCATCTCATCCTCTGTAATCCCCTTCTCCTCCTGCCTTTGATCTTTCCCAGCATCAGGGTCTTTTCCAGTGAGTCAGTTCTTCGCATCAGGTGGCCAAAGTATTGGAGCATCAGTTTCAGCATCAGTCCTTCCAATGAACACCCAGGACTGATTTTCTTTAGGATGGACTGGTTGGATCTCCTTGCAGTCCAAGGGACTCTCAAAAGTCTTCTCCAACACCACTGTTCAAAAGCATCAATTCTTCGGCGTTCCCCTATCTTTATGGTCCAACTCTCAGATCTATACACGACTACTGGAAAAACCATATTTGACTAGACAGACATTTGCCAGCAAAACAGTGTCACTGTTTTTTAATATGCTATCTAGGTTTGCAATAGCTTTTCTTCCAAGGAGCAAGTGTCTTTTACTTTCATGCATGCAGTCACCATCTACAGTGATTTTGGAGCCCAAAAAAGTAGTCTGTCACTGTTTCCTTTGTTTCCCATCTATTTGCCATAAAATGATGGGACCAAATGCCATGACCTTAGGTTTTTGAAGGTTGAGTTTTAAGCCAGCTTTTTCGCTCTCCACTTTCACTTTCATCAAGAGGCTCTTTAGTTCCTCTTCACTTTCTGCCATAAGGGTGGTGTCAGCTGCATATCTGAGGTTATTGATATTTCTCTCAGCAATCTTGATTCCAGCTTATGCTTCATCCAGCCCGGCATTTCGCATGATATGCGAAACTTCTACTCCGCATAGAAGTTAAGTAAGCAGGGTGACAATATACAGCCTTGACATACTCCTTTCCAAATTTGGAACTAATCCCTATTTCCATGTCTGGTTCTAACTGTTGTTTTTTGACATGTAAACAGCTTTCTCAGGAGGCAGGTTAGTTGGTCTGGTATTCCCATCTCTTTAAGAATTGTCCACAGTTTGTTGTGATCCACACAAACAAAGGCTTTTGCAAAGTCAGTAAAACCAAAGTAGATGCTTTTCTGAAACTCTCTTGTTTTTTTCTGTGATCTAGTGGATGGATGTTGGCAATTGATATTGGGTTACTTTACCTTTTCTAAATCCTGCTTGAAAATCTGGAAGGTCTTGGTTCACATACTGTTGAAACCTCACTTGGAGAATTTTGAGTATTCCTTTGCTAGTGTGTTCGAGGTCAGGGGCAGCGGCCTAGAGGAGCTACCCCATGCCCGAGGTCGGGGTGGTGGATGAAAGGAAAAACCCCATGCCCAAGGAGCGATGGCTGAGCACGAACAGGAGGGCAGAGAGGAGCTACTCCACGTTCAAGGTCAGGAGGGGCAACCTCATCAAGGTAAGGAGCAGTGGCTGCACTTTGCTGGAACAGCCATGAAGAGATATCTCACGTCCAAGGTAAGAGATACCCCACGTCCAAGGTAAGAGAAACCCAAGTAAGATGGTAGGTATTACGAGATGGCATCAGAGGGCAGACACAATGAAACCATAATCACAGAAAACTAGCTAATCTAATCACATGGACTACAGTCTTGCCTAACTCAATGAAACTAAGCCATGCCATGTGGGGCCACCCAAGACGGACGGGTCATAGTGGAGAGGTCTGACAGAATGTGGTCCACTGGAGAAGGGAATGGCAAACCACTTCAGTATTCTTGCCTTGAGAACCCCATGAACAGTATGAGAAGGCAAAATAATAGGATATTGAAAGAGGAACTCCCCAGGTCAGTAGGTGCCCAAAATGCTACTGGAGATCAGTGGAGAAATAACTCCAGAAAGAATGAAGGGATGGGGCCAAAGCAAAAACAATACCCAGTTGTGGATGTGACTGGTGATAGAAGCAAGGTCCAATGCTGTAAAGAGCAATATTCCATGGGAACCTGGAATGTTAGGTCCATGAATCAAGACAAATTGGAAGTGGTCAAACAGGAGATGGCAAGAGTGAATGTCAACATTCTAGGAATCAGTGAACTAAAATGGACTGGAATGGGTGAATTTAACTCAGATGACCATTATATCTACTACTGTGGGCAGGAATCCCTCAGAAGAAATGGAGTAACCATCATGTGCCAGGAGCAGGAGCTCCGCCCATGGCAAAGGTCATGAGGAAGGAGACTCGGCATACGCAAAGGCGGGATCGAGCCTCAGGAGTACCCCCTGGAAATTCTCGAGTATCTACCCCCAAAACCAGAGTCTGCCTACTTTCTGCTTTCACCTACACCTCTGACTTTACGGGGGGGGGGGGGGCTGTCCCCCACTACCTCTCTCTGAAAAAAAGAGTTAACTTACAACCTCAGTTAATAAAGTTCCTGGATCTGATAGTGTTTCAACCTACAAACTCCTTTGGAAGTCCTCTAGCCTGCCTGAATAGGTTTTTCCAGCCACATGTGATTGCTCAGAGCCTCCCAACTATGAGAGGCATGAGATGTTCTAAACTGTCTAAATACAGATTCCTTTGAGCAGTTAAAAGATTGATTAGAAATTGTATTGGTGAAGGGTTTTTTCACTTGTTGGGCCAATGTTTGCTGCTAAGTTTCCATATCCCTTACCTGCTGTGTCCCTGGCAGTGTATTGATTAATATAATTGGTGTAAGTAGTAGCTTTAATGTTTGTAACCTTGGACCCTTGAGTTAATTCTTTTTCTTGTTATAGCCCACCACACCTTTGCCCTGTAGGAATGCAATTTTATCTAATGCTTTTGGAGGGTGGCACCTGACTAATCACCTTTAGAGAAAAATAAATTTTCTGAAGAAAGGGTCTTAAAATGTTAACAGGCCTCCGGGCCAGAAGATGATGCAAATCACCTAAACTTTTGCATATGATAAGTTTGCAGGAAGAAAGCCTGGCTTACTGCATGACTCTACCCCTTCTCCCATTATCCTCTATGCATAATTTAAGGTATAAAAACTACTTTGGAAAATAAAGTGCAGGCTTGTTCACTGAAGCTTGGTCTCCCCATGTCGTTCTTTCTCTCACCTTCTGGCTGAATTATTCAGCCTCTTTTCTCCACTAAATTTTCTCACTGAACTATCCTTATTTAACCATTCTTTATATCTTTAATTAACATTTAATAAGCTGTTGTTTCCTGATCACTGATGCTGTCTCCCCTTCGAATTCCCTGGATCCACCAGGGCTGGACCCTGGCAATCATGGTCAACAAAAGAGTCCCAAATGCAGTACTTGGATGCAATCTCAAAAACTACAGAATGATCTCTGTTCATTTCCAAGGCAAACTATTCAATATCACAGTAATCCAAGCCTATGCCCCGACCAGTAATGCTGAAGAAGCTGAAGTTGAACCATTCTATGAAGACCTACAAGACCTTTTAGAACTAACACCCCAAAAAGATGTCCTTTTCATTATAGGGGACTGGAATGCAAAAGTAGGAAGTCAAGACACACCTGGAGTAACGGGCAAATTTGTCCTAGGAATACGGAATGAAGCAGGGCAAAGACTGATAGAGTTTCGCCAAGAGAACGCACTGGTCATAGCAAACACCCTCTTCCAAAACACAAGAGAAGACTCTACACATGGACATCACCAGATGGTCAACACCGAAATCAGATTGATTATGTTCTTTGCAGCCAAAGATGGAGAAGCTCTATACAGTCAGCAAACATAAGACTGAGAGCTGACTGTGGCTCAGATCATGAACTCCTTATTGCCAAATTCAGACAGAAATTGAAGAATGTAGGGAAAACCACTAGACCATTCAGGTATGACCTAAGTCAAATCTCTTATGATTATACAATGAAAGTGAGAAATAGATTTAAGGGACTAGATCTGATAGACAGACTGCCTGATGAACTATGGATGGAGGCTCATGACACTGTACAGGAGACAAGGATCAAGACCATGCCCATGGAAAAGAAATGCAAAAAAGCAAAATGGCTGTCTGAGGAGGCCTTACAATAGCTGTGAAAAGAAGAGAAGCAAAAAGCAAAGGAGAAAAGGAAAGATATAAGCATCTGAATGCAGAGTTCCAAAGAATAGCAAGAAGAGATAAGAAAGCCTTCTTCAGTGACCAATGCAAAGAAATAGAGGAAACAACAGAATGGGAAAGACTAGAGATGTCTTCAAGAAAATTAGAGATATAAAGGGAACATTTCATGCAAAGATGGGCTCAATACAGGACAGAAATAATATGAACCTAACAGAAGCAGAAGATATTGAGAAGAGGTGGCAAGAATACACAGAAGAACTGTACAAAAAAGATCTTCATGACCCAGATAATCACAATGGTATGGTCACTCACCTAGAGCCAGACATCCTGGAATGTGAAGTCTAGTGGGCCTTAGAAAGCATCACTACGAACAAAGCTAGTGGAGGTGATGGAATTCCAGCTGAGCTCTTTCAAATCCTGAAAGATGATGCTGTGAAAGTGTATCGATATGCCAATATGCCAGCAAATTTGGAAAACTCATTAGTGGCCACAGGACTGGAAAAGGTGTTTTCATTCCAATCCCAAAGAAAGGCAATGCCAAAGAATGCTCAAACTACTGCACAATTGCACTCATCTCACACTCTAGTAAAGTAATGCTCAAAATTCTCCAAGCCAGGCTTCAGCAATATGTGAACCGTGAACTTCCAGATGTTCAAGCTGGTTTTAGAAAAGGCAGAGGAACCAGAGATCGAATTACTAACATCCACTGGATCGTCGAAAAAGCAAGAGAGTTCCAAAAAAACATCTATTTCTGCTTTATTGACTATGCCAAAGCCTTTGACTGTGTAGACCATAATAAACTGTGGAAAATTATGAAAGAGATGGAAATACCAGACTACCTGACCTGCCTCTTGAGAAACCTATATGCAGTTCAGGAAGCAACAGTTAGAACTGGACATGGAACAACAGATTGTTTCCAAATAGGAAAAGGAGTACATCATGGCTGTATATTGTCACCCTGCTTATTGAACGTATATGCAGAGTACATCATGAGAAACGCTGGACTGGAAGAAGCACAAGCTGGAACAAGATAGCCAGGAGAAATATCAATAACCTCAGATATGCAGATGACACCACCCTTATGGCAGAAAGTAAAGAGGAACTAAAAAGCCTCTTGATGAAAGTGAAAGAGGAGAGTGAAAATGTTGGTTTAAATCTCAACATTCAGAAAACGAAGATCATGGCATCCGGTCCCATCACTTCATGGGAAATAGATACGAAAACAGTGGAAACAGTGTCAGACTTTATTTTTTGGGGCTCCAAAATCACTGCAGATGGTAATTGCAGCCATGAAATTAAAAGATGCTTACTCCTTGGAAGGAAAGTTATGATTAACCTAGATAGCATATTAAAAAGCAGAGATATCACTTTGCCAACAAAGGTCTGTCTAGTCAAGGCTATGGGTTTTCCAGTGGTCATGTATGGATGTGAGAGTTGGTCTGTAAAGAAAGCTGAGAACCAAAGAATTGATGCTTTTGAACTGTGGTGTTGGAGAAGATTCTTGAGAGTCCCTTGGACTGCAAGGAGATCCAACCAGTCCATCCTAAAGGAGATCAGTCCTGGGTGTTCATTGGAAGGACTGATGCTGAAGCTGAAACTCCAGTACTTTGGCCACCTCATGTGAAGAGTTGAGTCATTGGAAAAGACTCTGATGCTGGGAGGGATTGGGGGCAGGAGGAAAAGGGGATGACAGAGGATGAGATGGCTGGATGGCATCACCAACTCGATGGACATGTGTTTGAGTGAACTCCAGGGGTTGGTGATGGACAGGGAGGCCTGGCATGCTGTGATGCATGGGTCCTGAAGAGTCTGACAGGACTGAGCGACTGAATTGAACTGAACTTCCTGGTGTGACAGATGAGTAAAATTGATAATTGATAATTGGAATGAAAACTGACCTTTTCCATTCCTGTGGTCACTGCTGAGTTTCCAAATTTGTTGGAATATAGAATGAAGCACTTTCATACCATCATCTTCCAGGATTTGAAATAGCTCAACTGGAATTTCATCACCTTCACTAGCTTTGTTCATAGTGATACTTCCTATGGCTCACTTGACTTCACATTCCAGGATGTCTGGCTCTAGGTGAGTGATCACATCTTTGTGGTTATCTCAATTATTAAAATTTTTCTATATAACTCTGTGTATTCTTGCCACCTCTTCTTAATATCTTCTGCTTCTATTAGGTTCATACCATTTCTGTCCTTTATTGTGCCCATCTTTGCATGAAATGCTCCCTTGGAGTCTCTAATTTTTTTGACAAGATCTCTAGTCTTTCCCATTCTATTGTTTTCCTCTATTTCTTTGCATTGGTTTCTGAGGAAGGCTTTCTTACCTCTCCTCACTATTTTTGGAACTCTGCATTCAGATGGGTTTATCTTTCCTTTTCTCTTTTGCCTTTCACTTATCTGAACAGTATGTATTAATTACAACACTGAGCAGTATGTGTTAAGATTCAGTCATGCTAATGTAAATGCTCTTGATTGGTTTTCAACTTTTAGATTCAGAGTATATACAAAGCCACAAAGATTTGAGTGTGGTGGTAGAAGAAAACATTAAGAATTTTGATCATGAAAAATAGAAATAGAATTGTCAAATAATGACTGTTAGAAAGCAGGAAAGGAAAATAATACTAAGAGATACTATGAAGAGTTAATATACTTGAATTAGGATATAAAATCATCATATTAAATTATAATGATAATCAACAGCAAAGGTATAACCAATATAAATATCTAACATTATTAGTCCAAGGGGAGAATAACAATCAGGGCTGCGGACTGAATAAGAAGAGAGAGAACTTTCATTAAAATGAAATTTTCACACTTGTAATGCTTAATTTTGAAATGTAAAAATACATTTGTAAATGATTAAGCAACAGGTTATCACTGAAAATGCTAACTTGATTCTTTGCATCTTAGTCACTAAACCCAGTCTTCAACTTTTAAACATACTATTTCCTTTCTCTAACCCCAAAACACTATTTTGAAATGCAAATAAAGGCCTGGATCTGTCAGGTTTTGCTATATTAAAAGTATAACTCCAAGCTTCTAAATCCTACAATAGGCTTCTGAATTCAATCTCTATACTCACACCACAAATCCAATCCTTCTGATGACATTACCCTTTTATAATCTGTCCTTCTTTACTCATATTATTTCTATATTTGTTTTCTTCCTACAATACTGAAATAGCCAGGAGCAACTTCCATGACCACAGTGACACCAAGATAATCCTAGAAACATGTTTGAGAGGAATACTAATCATCTTGCAGTGCTTGCCAATAAAACAGCATGGCAAGCAAAACTCTTGCCTGAGAACAAATTCTCTTTAAATTCTTTTATCATATTCTACTATGGATCTTCTCCTCCAGTAAGAGTCAACCAATCTTTAGGATGAAAAATAAGTCTGCAAATCTATTACTTAATGTACATCTCACCCTTTCCATGCACATATTTGAGTGTATTTACCAAGCAAACTCCTACACTTTTATCTGAGACTCAGATCAAATACCCCTTTTTTCTAAGAAGGTAGTAAATTAAGACAAGGAATACTTAGTAGGATCCTGATGACCACTGGGCTAAGAGTAGACAAACAAGTTAGATATGTATTCATAATCGCATTTTAAAACAGGCATCATCATCATTTTATTTCAGACAACAAACTGAGACTTAGAGAGTAAACTGCCCAGTCACAAAATTTGTAAATGTGTGAAGGAAAATTCTGATTTCAAAGCCCATTCTTTTACTGTTTCACCATTCCATTCAAAAGTTCTACTTCTGTGTCTTCATGACTCTACACACATTATACATAGTTTTAATTACACCATGCTGAAACTATTTGTTTACATATGTATGTTTCCTATTGGAATCCCCATATTCTAATGGCCAAGAATCTTAACCTTAAGTCTGTACTTCCGGAATCCAGTAAACACTTTGATTTACAGAAGACATTTAGTAAATTCTTACTGAATGAATGAATGAATTAGTATGAACAATAATGAAATTCCAGAAAATAATGTTATCCATTTAAACCTTCTAACTGTCCTGCTTACCTGGTAAATGGCCATGGCATACTAAGACCAAAGAAATGCAGCAGAATTTATATTGGCTCTCATTTGGTTTGACTCCTGGAATTACTGGCATGGGTTAAGAATCTGCCTTCAATGCAGGAGACCTCGGTTCGTTCCTTGGGCTGGAAAGATCCCCTGGAGAAGGGAATGGTTATACTTTGCCTGGAGAATCCCCATAGACAGAAGAGACTAGCGGGCTACAGTTCATAGGGTCACAAAGAGTCAGACACAACCAAGCGACTAACATTTTCACTTTCATGATCCACATGAAAATGTAGAGCTTCTGGGAACCTGATAGATTATCTAAGATAACTTATTATTGTATTGAATGTTCAGAAAAGGGAAACATTTTAGCCACAGGACTTGTGAGATGGAAGGCTGCAGCTTGAACCCAAGCACTTATTCTGCTTAGCCATGCTTACTTTCTTGTTACCATAAAGAAAGGATTTCATCATACCTGAGAAGCTATCATCAGCCAGCTCCCCCAAATTTCCTATTTTGAATGTCTGTGTAACATTCCATACTAGGCTGGTGGCTCTTTGCACCCACGTCAGCATAAGTGGTGGTAGGCAGGAGAAGGTAAATACGTTTAGATTTACAGAAAAAAAATGAGCTAACATTTACTAAGTGTTTATTATGTATCTAGCATGTTACATGGACTTCCTTGGGGGCTCATTGATAGAGAATCTGGTGCCAATGCAGGAGACATGGGTTCAATCCCTGGGTCAGGAAGATCCACAGGAGAAGGAAATGGCTACTCATTCCAGTATCCTTGCCTGGGAAATCCCATGGATGGGAGAGCCTGTTGGGCAACAGGCCATGGGGCCTCAAAAGAGTCGGACACAACTTAGCGACTAACCAATGACAGCACTTAACATATGTTATATCACACATGTTAAATTACCTGTAAGTCCTCAACCTTGTAAAATCAGTGTGATCGTTGTATATATTTTATGGATGGAAAGAAGCAGGGATCAATGATGTTAAGTAACTTGCCTAAGCCTCACAACATGTGGCAGCGGTGTCGAGAATCAATCTAGGTAGTGAGACTGCAGGACGTTCTCTCATAATCAGCTCTCTTTTTTGAAATAGTCACCCTTCTCTCTTTATCAGTAACAAACCTTGTTTCTACTTGGCTGTTCTCAAAAGCAACATGCTGCTGTGGTACGCAAGGCTGCTGGCTAATGCAATCATTCACAATATGTCCTATAGACCAGGCCTCTGAGAGCAGCCCAAAGGCATTAAGGGAGGAAATTCACAGCAGATGAACCTTGGGAACCATCCAAGGTCTACAGTCTCATCCCCAAGAAGACAGTTTTGTTGTAAAAAGATAAAGCTGGTTGTTATGCTCACATAAAATTAATTCCACAGTTGTTCTTTACCAACAGATGCATTTGAAGTCTAAAAATAACCATTGTAAAAGAAAACAGTTGGTTTATTAGAGGAGTGGGATTTTGGATTTTCCATGCTTCCTCCTTTGTTTTTCTCCTATTTTCTGTTATTCTTGCAACAATATTGTTTAGTAGATAATTTTCCACGAAAGTTATTATAATTATTAATAGTACTAAAGAAAAGTGTTTCTACTTTGCCACCCTCCACAAAACTCCAAGATGAGAAAATTACTAAAATAAGAGAATGATGGCTAGTAGAGTTTTACTAGAGTATTAAAATGCAAATAAAACATGTACATGGGGGAAAGCAATGCCTTCTTAGTGCACTAAGCTATTTACATTACAGCTTAGAGCAACTCATCTTCTCCATAGTCTTGCTTATAAAAGCTGAGTGCATATATAGCGATGGTAGGGACCTAGCTTTCATTATGAAAACTATAAAAAAATAAGTGTGTGAATATAAATGATCTATTTGTAAACAGACTTCAGAAGCTCTGAAATAAAAGCCAAAGAGCAAGGTGGTGTACAATAATATTGCTTTTGAGCACTGATTTATATGATATTCTGATGCTAGCAGGAGTTCCTAGCTGCGATTGCAGCTTAACAAACATACAGCAGGGAGTGACTTTGTCAGTTATTGTTCACTTAGAAGAAAGCACGTTTCTTATTTTTACATTATGCAGCAGCTGGAAAAACCATCCTGTCATTTGTACATTTTCTAATAAACAGTGAACGCTAACTACTATGTGAGAGAGTGAACTAAGGGTCGGTGTTAGCGAAGGGGAGGTAGTGGAAAGAATCGTTAGAAGATGTGCGTGGGGTGTGTGTTTTATATATCTAGCTCTCAACTGATTTTCAAAATGTTAAAAAAGACAGAAACACATACGCTCAGCAGACCTCCTAAACTGTGCTCACCACGGCTCCTAGGCTATGGTTTCATACTTTACTCACTGCACTCTTCTTGACAATGTGGAGGGCATCACCGTCCTTCTGATGCCTTTTCTTGATACTCTTCAGGTCGATTTTGCCATTCTCCTTTATATGCCTTTTTGCTCAATAGATGGCCATCATATATTCAATCAGTTATTATATTTATTCGCCAATATCTCAGTGTTTCATCATTGGATTATAAAATCCTTGAGGGCACTTTTGCACCCCTGGAACTCAGCAAAATGCCAGGTTAATGATGGGTCCTCAAGAATATGTGGCGTATGCATAAATGAAATATTTATAATACTTATGGTAATTATAGTTTATTCTTTTTTAAAAAATCAGGGTATAGTTGCTTTACAATGTTTTACAACAGAGTGAATCAGCTATATGTATACATATATCCCCTCCCTCTTGAATGTCTCCACACCTGCCCGTCCCACTCATCTAGGTCACTACAGAGCAGAGCTGAGCTCACTGCACTAGAGAGTGTGTTCCCACCAGCTATCTGCTTTACACATAGTGCACATAAATTAATCCAGGTCTGTCAATTCACCCCACCCCTCCTCTGCTGCCCAACCCGTCCACATGTCTGCTCTCTACATCTCCATCTCTATTTCTGCCCTGCAGACCGGTTTATCTATACCATTTTTTTAGATTCCTTATATACGTGGCAATTCTGATTAAAGTAATGAGAGAGTCAATCCCTAGGCAGATTGATAAGAAGTCTGGGGGTCCCCGAGGAGGAGATAGGGGTCTGGAGTTCTCAAGGAGGAGGAAAGGACAATTTTTTTTTTTTTTTTCCCCTCTACATCCCTTAGTCACATAAATTTTTTTTTTTTTTTTAAACCTCAAACTGATGGTTACACAACAAACAACTCAGCTTAAACTCTGTACTAGGAATTATATAACAACAATGTATCCTGCTTGAGGACAGTTTCTCCTTCCTGAAAACCTTCTGGCTAATCCTATTAACTTAAAATGTAAATTATGGGAGTGGGTCTAGTAAGATCTTTAAAACCTCCAGACATTCTTTTGATTTATTGTAATAACTAATTAAAAAGTATATAACTCCCGTGCTAACAGTAGCAAGAGGGGCATTCTCCATCCCCCTTCTGATGTCTATGTCAGAAGCTTTCTCAGTCCCTTTTCTTCCTTTAATAAAACTCTGCTACACAAAAGCTCTTGAGTGATCAAGCCTGGTCCCTGGTCCGGAAGCTAAATCTTCTTCTTCGGAGATCAGGAATTCGACATTGTTCACTGTAAGCTATCAGTAAGAACCAGTGAGAGGATGGGGAGGGGAATAAATTCTAACAAGGGAATAGGTTGGGGCTTATCCCCAGCAATAATTATGGCAGGACAGAGAAAATCTTTTCCAATTAGAAAGAATTACCTAAGCTGTTACTGGTGAAAGATGATCCTAAGCCTATGATAAACCTTTACTGCTAGGATGGAAGGGTGGGGGCAGGCGGGCTGCTTTAATAACTTACGTACTGCTCCTCTCCTCCCTCCAGAACTGAAAAATCCTGACTTATTTACACATCTGATTCTTCAGTCTTTCATCTGATCCTTCAACCTTCTTTTAATGAGTATTCACTTCTCCTTCTCTCATCACTGCATCTTTCTAAGAACCTCTTTTTAATTTTCCTGGCTTTATTCTTGGTCCCACCGAGAAAATCTAAATTCTGCCTTTGCATCCATCTGCATCTACATTAACAGCCCACCAGTGGAACTCTACCTCCATGCTTCCCTGTCTTCTGTCCTTGCTTATCTACAGCTGTCCCCATAGTCTGTTTCTCTGCGTTACTGCCCTCTTCAACTGATAGGAAAAATTGTCACTTATTTTTTTCTTAATTTTTCTTCTTTCTCTTCTCTATCACTATACGTGATTATACCTCCTTCATTTCCAGAATTGATAATCTGTCTCATATTTGATACTTAACTCACAGTAATATTATTTAATTTTAATTCCATAATGTATATAAACTGAATTTAGGTGACATTAAACAAAATCCTTTCTCCAATATCATGCGTGAACATATACTAAGCATCCTCTGTTTTATATACATCATAGCACACTGCATAATAGCTGGTATTTATTGAGGACACATTTTGTTCCAGATCCAATATAAATCATATTTGTGTATGTATATATATATGCATAAGTTTATACATGCATGTTACGTGTACATATGTATGCATATATAAATCTCATAAATATGTGTGTATGTACATATACATATAACATGTGTGCAGGAATGAATGCTAAGCCACCTTAGTCGTGTCCAACTCTTTGTGACCCTATGGACTGTAGCCCACCAGGCTCCTCTGTCCATGGGATTCTCCAGGCAAGAATACTGAAGTGAGTTACTATGCCCTCCTCAGGGGATTATATATATATATATATATATATATATATATATATATATATATACACACACACACACACATGATATATATAATACCATTCCATGTATTTATGTATGTATATAAGTTGCATGGGTGTGGGTGTGGGTGTATATATAAAACCAAGCTCAATTTTTATTATAAGATCATTACTTTGGCAACAAGAAAAGCCAAACTTAGAAGCAGCAGATGACTGAAGAACACCCATGCACATTCTTCTACAGTAGGAAATTATCTTCTTTCCAATGAATGAACATGAAATATACTCAAAACTATAGATCTTTGACTTTACTTTCTGTATGTTTGATAGTGTGGTTTTGTTATTTTCCACAGCAAAATCTCAAAAGTGCTTTGGGTGTCACTACAAAATGGTATAAGTTATAGTCATAGCATTAGAATGGACATATTTATTTTAGAAAACGTTTTCCTAGGCAAAAAACAGGAATGCTTATTTCTAAACCTTTATGATACATAAGAAGAAAGCCACTGACATGTGCAGTTGCTTCTCATTGTTTCATTGTGAGGAAGTGTTCAGAGATCATTGTGAGCTCATTTGAATAAGCTATAAGGGAAAAGATTGAAAACCGTCATAATTTTTGGTCAGTTTTATACTAGAAGTTAAAGCTTGTAGAATTTTTTTTTAAATGACATTTAGACCTGCTGCCATCATAACTAAGCATGTCACATAACACAGTCAGGATATAAAAAAACAGCAACAACAGACAGAAAAATAGAAGACTTTACACCTTGAGATAAACCAAAAATAACAGTGTCACTTGATTAATTCAGGTCCCCAAGATAATGAAAGTTTAGAGAGTTCTCATAAAACTGAACTGCCCATATAAAGTAATTTTATCTCTGATTTTTGCTATGTTCATACCTGAATATATGGCATGACCTTTGTGAATATGCTAATCATGATAGAAAATTCCTGAAATGTTTTCCATGAACAGGCTAATAGATATTCAGTAAGCTTCTTTATTTTGCAGTGTTACTTTTAAATACTTATATATTTATTTGGCCAATAAAGCACTCTGACTCCCTCATACCCTTTTTGAGCCAACTCTTCCATTCCTTTTCGGAATCTTCTTTGTCTTTTGGAGACTTCTGACAGATTCTATACCCTGGTTAAGGCAGCTGCTGCTGCTGCTAAGTCACTTCAGTCGTGTCCGACTCTGTGCGACCCCATAGATGGCAGCCCACCAGGCTTCCCCTGTCCCTGGGATTCTCCAGACAAGAACACTGGAGTGGGTTGCCATTTCCTTCTCCAATGCATGAAAGTGAAAAGTGAAAGTGAAGTCGCTCAGTCGTGTCCGACTCCTAGCGACCCCATGGACTGCAGCCCCCCAGGCTCCTCCATCCATGGGATTTTCCAGGCAAGAGTACTAGAGTGGGGTGCCCTTGCCTTCCCTACAGCATTGTTCTGCCTCCAAAATTTTAAATTCCAGTATCCTTCTCTTTGACCACAAACCTGATAATAGTTTCACTTTCTCACTATCTTCTGAGTCTCTGGATCTTCCATCATATTCAGACATCTGTTCTCTACAGTCCTAGGATGAGATCTCAGTGTACATTTTAGTCTTGCTTTGTTTCCCCCTTAGCTACAAAAGGAAGGCTAGAGGGAGCTCAGCTGGGCATTTTCCTTTCCTAAAGTCAGGTAGCCTCTGGTAAAATAGTTTCCCTTAGGGGCAAGCCTTCTTAAGAGTAAAATATTCTGGGTGTATTTGAAATGCTTACTCCACCCCATCCCCACCTTTACAGAAGCTCCAGGGGATTTCTCTTGGATCTTCTAACTGGGTAGGGTGCCTGTGAGTAAAAGTCGCTAGAGTGGGGAGGTTCCCTCAGGACTCAGCTCTGTGGAGTTTTTAACTCTGAAACTTGGCCTCAGGGAGTCTCCAGCGGTACACCCATCACAGCTCAGGTTTTAAGTACCTGTCTTGCCAGGCACTTGGAGGGATCTAATTCCCAGTTTTTGCTATGATAAACTGTATCTCTTTGTATTCACCTGGCTCTCCTTCTGGGAGGCAACCATTGGCCCGTGACTTCACCTCTCTGATAGTCCTAGGAAGAGTGGCTGAGTTTCCATTTGTGAGGACTTTTTCTGTTCCTGAGGACTACAGGAATAATGACTTCCAAATTCCAAACTCCCCACATGCCCAGCAGAATCTGGAAGCCCACTGTCTAATCTCTAGCCATTGTCATGTTTCCTGTTCAACTTCTCTTAGACTTCATGCAATTCCATTTCACTCACCTGCATAATGAAACCCTAATTCTGAATCAGTCCAGCTATTAGACTTCTCTTTCTTTGGACTACTGAGGATTTTTTTGAAGACAAATGCAAGTCCTTCAAAACTTGAATTTTATTATTTCCTTGACTTGACTTTCCAAACTTGATTTGACCTTTATTATTTCCTTCCAGAATACCTGTCTCCCCCAATCATTTGACACCTTAAAATGTCAAATCTTCCTTAGCCTCTTTCACCAAGGAAAACTGTTGATTCTGCCTCTTAATTATTTCCTTCCCTGTCCACTTAGGCTCACCATTAATGAAGTTATATGAAGTACATCATCTTCTGCCTTCCTTCCAGTGATAGCCTTTTATCTCTTCTCCTTGACCTCAGTCTTGATCTTTCCAGTGTATTTTTCCACATTGAGGCTGGACAGAGGATTCTAACATGAACATCAAATCGTGGTGCCTCCCCTCCAAAGTTTCTTCATTTCTCCCAGTTGTCAGGATACAGTCTCTACTCAATATGGCCTCAGCATGGTTTCCAAAGCCCCTCACGACTTGGTCTTCCTAGCTTTCTAGCAATGGCCCTTGTCATTTAACCCTGTACATTATGGAACCAGATTTTCACTGTGTCCACTTTTCAGAAGGGACGATGGTCTCTCAAGTCTTGTTGAGTCTGTATAAAATGAACTCTTTTATATTTCAAATTGTTGCTGTTGTTTAATTACTAAGTCATGTCTAGCTCTTTTGTAGCCCCATGAATTAAATCCCATGGTGCCTTTGTCCATGGGATTTTCCAGGCAAGAATACTGGAACAGGTTTTCATTTCCTTATTCAGGGGATCTTCCTGACCCAAGGATCAATCAAGTCCACATCTCCTGAATTGGCAGGTGAGTTCTTTAACCACTGATCCAACAGGGAAGCCCTTATTTCAAATTAGCTATCAATTATTCCTATAAGAATGACCCTTTAAGTCTTAGTTGCTCCTTTGCCCTTAGAACCTCACCTTTCAATTATTATATTGTAGAATTCATACTGCATAAAACTTACTTGCTTATTTTCTTTTTCTTTTAAGGGAAAAAAGATTATATCTGTTATCCTGAATCCTTAGTATCCAGCATAGTGCCCATCACATAAAATGTATACAATGAATATTTATAATGAACTACAAGAGAATACCATATGGGATTACATAAAACATGAAACCAGGCTCTATTTCTATATTCTTAACCTGCTTGCTGAACTTATATGCTTATGCTCTTAGTGTAAACTGTAAGCGTTAGACTCAGCAGAAATTGCAAACAGTCAGCTTGGAGGCTGAATGCTGCCCAGAAAATGTTTGTTTGCTCCCACATTCAGTGCTTGGGAGAAAACGGAGCCAATATTTCAACAACCAGAGATTAAAAATCTTAATTTCCAATTGATCTTAAAAGTCAGAAAACCTAGATATACAGACTCCAAAACAGGCTCTGTGCTCAGTCAGATGTGAGCATGCATGGATATGAAAGTTTTTTCACTTACCATCTCTGTGTTCTTGAAAAAGTTTCTCAATGTCCCTAATCTTTAATGTAAAATAGACATAATCCTAGAATGATTTTGACCCTCAAGTTGATTAGCTAATATATGCAAATGATATCTGGCATATGGTAAGCATTCAGTCAACAAATTATCAATTTATCATTATTTCAGGATTTTTAAAAAGTACTAACCCACTCCAGTACTCTTGCCTGGAAAATCCCATGGACAGAGGAGCCTGGTAGGCTGCAGTCCATGGGGTCCTTAGGAGTCGGACACGACTGAGCAGCTTCACTTTCACTTTTCACTTTCATGCATTGGAGAAGGAAATGGCAACCCACTCCAGTATTCTTGCCTGGAGAATCCCAGGGACGGGGAGCCTGGTGGGCAGCCGTCTATGGGATTGTACAGAGTTGGACATGATTGAAGCCACTTAGCAGCAGCAGCAGCATAGGCTTTCTTTAGTCCAGCATGAATATTTGTGTTACTGCCACTAACTAGTGGGTTGGTTCAAATGGCCATAACTTTAATGTGCTTGATGTTGTAACAAGGGACCTATAAGCTACTGGGTGGCTCACTCCTTTCCTGGCTAAGAGCTGCTGCTCCTCCCTCTATGTGTTAGTCACCAGGTCCATTCAATAAAAGTCAGTAGAGTTCTCACATCCTTTCTCTCCCTTTGGTTTACCTTTTGAGACAGGAAATGCTTCAGTTCTCCTGCTTACCTCTGCACCCACATTCTTCTCCCCTTCAAAGGAAAAAGAAATTCCAAATTGGATTTTCAGAGTCCAGGGTGAACTTCACTATTGGGTGTGATTAAGAACCCATTCAAAATTCCTCCCCACACCTTGATTTCCTAAAATTGAGAGATCCCAGCAAACCCCACCTATAGTACACACTCCCATTTCTCTTTTCTGATACTCTTTTTCTCCCTAAGTAGATGGGGTGTGTTTGGTGGGGTCAGTGCTGGGGGTCAGTATGCTCAATCATATCTAACTCTTTGTGATCCCATGGACTGTAGCCTGCCAGGCTCCTCTGTCCATGATATTTGCCAGGCAAAAACTACTAGAGCGGTTGCCATTTCCTACTCTAGGGGATCCTCCCATGTCTCTTGTATCTCCTGCACTGGTAGGAGGATTCTTTGCCACTGCACCACCTGGGAAAGAGATGGACAGATGTACAAATTTGTTAAGAGCCTGCCCCTAAGGGCAGACAGAGATTTTTCCAGCTTTCTTTCTTTTTCTTAACTACTAAGTAGTCTTGCTTGCCTTAAGCTATTGGCCTGACATGGGATTCCATTCCATGCCAGTTCAGCCCTAAGCATGAAAGGCAAACATACCCTTCCTTACTATCCATCATTTTCAATGTTGAGAGCAATGGTAGGGATACTTTGACCAGAAGTCTTCTCATCACAGTCGATTTGATGTCTGGGAAGGATGAGTAGAGACAAGCACTATAAGCAGAGCTTCCCGAGGTATTTAGAACATACTATGACATGGAGCGGAGAAGGCAATGGCACCCCACTCCAGTACTCTTGCCTGGAAAATCCTATGGATGGAGGAGCCTGGTAGGCTGCAGTCCATGGGGTTTCTAGGAGTCGGACACGACTGAGCGACTTCACTTTCACTTCTCACTTTCATGCATTGGAGAAGGAAATGGCAAGCCACTCCAGTGTTCTTGCCTGGAGAATCCCAGGGACGGGGGAGCCTGGTGGGCTGCCATCTATAGGGTTGCACAGAGTCACACACGACTGAAGCGACTTTGCAGTAGCGTGACATGGAGAAATTAGGCTGCTGTATTTAGCAAACCTAGACAGAATTGACTATCAGAGGAACAAGGAAGATAAGAGCAGATTCTCTTACAGACTTTAGACCAAGGACAACTGTCTTTGTTGTTAAGGTAAACTAGATGTCCAGGGAGAAAATATACACCTCCTACAGAAGTATTGTTCACAGATTTGTCAAACACTGATTCTTAGAAGAGTTTTATTACCCCAGCTGGACATCACCCTCTCTACCCTGTTTCCAGTCCACTGATGCAGGCGAGGCCTCCAGGCTGTATGTAGCGGCAGACCACCAGTATGTGAGAACTGCGACCAATGGATTGTTTCTGCAGGACCAGGGGAGGTTTCACAGATTAATTGCTCATTGTGGGTATTTTTATTTTCTTGCTTGTTTTCCTTTCAGGATTTCTCTCACTCAATCCCCCTTCATCTTGTTTCTCAATTGGAATTGTTGGAGACAGGAACTGTCTAGAGCAGATGGGATTCAAGATTAACAGAAGTGATGGAAATTTTGTGCTTTTATTCAAGTATGAAGGTTAATGGGAGTTATAACATAAACTAATAAGTTGCAAGGATTTGGGGGGATATATAGCAAATAACATATTTACTATGGTATTTCTGAAGGTAAAGACTTGTAGAAATACTACAGGGCTTAGAGGGGCTTCTGAATCTTCAGAGAGAAGCCCATGACATTGAGGTGCTTATTCCAAAGACTGTACAACACTGAGACCTTAGAAGATGTGTACATATTCCATGATCTAAGTAAAGAAAAAACCAAAAATAACTACTTTTTTCTCTTGCTTTCTCTATTTTGATTTTGCTAGATAACTAGAGATTTACATAGAAACAAGAAGGAAACATCACCTTTGCTTGGAAAAGTCTATTGATGTAGAAGCTATGTCATCTTCCTAAGTTTCGGGGGGTATAGGTCTGGTGTTGCTCTACATTTTTGCTGAATTACTAAATTTTGTATAAATGAACACATGAGGAATTAGGGCTATTTCAGTTATTCAATGTCGAGTGTGCAGAAGTATGCCTATTTTAGGGTAAAATGACCCTTGATGTGCAGCTGCTGAAGACACAGCACAGTCTGGCCAGAACTGAGAGGGCTTCTAGAAAAAATAAGGGAAATAAGAAAAAATTTGAAGCTTAAATTATCTCATAGGTGAGGGGTAAGTTGAATTTTATATCTATATTGCTTTTTTGATTATTAAAGGAGGCCAAGGATAGTTCATGTTAGAAAGCATTATGATATTGAGCCTATTTAGGCAAGCTAATCTAGAGAACACAGCAAGACATAATTTAGAAAGTAGATTTAGAAGGGAGTGTGAAGCTTTAGCTTAATTTTCAATGTGGCTTTGACATTAATTATTGTAAGACGATGGCACCCCACTCCAGTACTCTTGCATGGAAAATCCCATGGATGGAGGAGCCTGGTAGGCCGCAGTCCATGGGGTCGCGAAGAGTCGGACACGACTGAGTGACTTCACTTTCAGTTTTCACTTTCATGCATTGGAGAAGGAAATGGCAACCCACTCCAGTGTTCTTGCCTGGAGAATCCCAGGGACGGGGGATCCTGGTGGGCTGCCATCTATGGGGTTGCACAGAGTCGGACACGACTGAAGCAACTTAGCAGCAGCAGCAGCAGACTCATTAAGGCATTTTGGTAAAACCGTCACACTATCAAGGAAAGGTGAGGACAATGACCAAACCTGAATGATAGGCATGTGGATACAGGGACAGGGTTGCCTCCAAATCCTAACAGTATCCACACCTGCTCCATCACAGAAGTGACTGCTGCACTGAGCCAGGTTAACAGACTCAGCCACACAGGCAGAAGAGAGGTAGGAAGCTTTGCCCTCAGTCCAAGTACTGCCTCTTTGCTCCTTCACTCCTCAGTCTTCTCCAGGAAGGGAGAAGTTGCTAACCTGATACAGAGTAGCCCAGCATATTGACTTGGAATCACTGGGTCAATGTATTCTAAAAGGTCACATACCAGCCTATAGCTGACTTGAGCTCTGTTCTATTTCCTGTACTCACTGTGTACCTAAGTTGATAAGTGGATCCAAGACTGCTTTTCCCTCAGTATACAAGGCTAAGGGTGCTGGTCATTGCATTGGGTTCCTAACCAAATAAGTCAGAGACAGTCAGACCCAGTCTTCTTTTCTTTAAGAGAGATGAGAGGTTCTACTTAGATCTTAGATCCTAAGTCACATGTTTTCATCCAGCTTAATCAGAATTTTACAGGAAGGCATTGGGAACTAATAAGTTAACCTTTTAAGTTATCAAGATAACTAATCTATTAAGTTAGCATATAGGACTATAATATAGGACATATATCAATCTAATAAGTTATCATATAGGATTCTTTTTTAATCATTTAGCTGCTTTTCAATGTATTCCCAGCTCCTTTTAGGGATATGTTTCAGGGAGATCAACTGATTGGGCAATATTACTCAATCTTTGTCAAATATTATCAATACTCCTAATATGCCACAGACTGCTTAGCTCTTCATACATTTATTTTCTACTGTGCTTTACTTAATGTCAGAAATACTTTTCAAACTAAATAAAAGACAATGTACCAAAGGATTGCTTATAAATATGCATGTAAATATTTATACTAATAACCCACTCTTTTACATTCAGTACATCTATGTCTACTAATACAGGTAGCTTTCTTACTTTTCTGCTTGCTTGTTTAATCTGGATTAAAATTAGACTTTTAAAACAAAATTTAAATAGCTTTATTTCCACTGGAAAAAAAAAAAAAAGCTTTCAACGGTATTTATCAAAATTCCCTTAGAAATATCTCTGCTGAGAGAGATGATGCTCCATAACACAGGGTCTGATTATACAGGCCAAATCAACTCATCATGAAGCAGAAAGTTGTCTAAAACAGTAGCAGCAACACAAAACATGATAATTATTCAACAATAAGGTATAGCCAATTCATTTTAATAAACTATATAAAGTGAAGAAGAACTAAAAAGCCTCTTGATGAAGGTGAAAGTGGAGAGTGAAAAAGTTGGCTTAAAGCTAAACATTCAGAAAATGAAGATCATGGCATCCAGTCCCATCATTTCATGGGAAATAGATGGGGAAACAGTGGAAACAGTGTCAGACTTTATTTTTCTGGGCTCCAAAATCACTGCAGATGGTGACTGCAACCATGAAATTAAAAGACACTTACTCCTTGGAAGGAAAGTTATGACCAACCTAGACAGCATATTCAAAAGTAGAGACATTACTTTGTCAACAAAGGTTTGTCTAGTTAAGGCTATGGTTTTTCCTGTGGTCATGTATGGATGTGAGAGTTGGACTGTGAAGAAGGCTGACCACCGAAGAATTGATGCTTTTGAACTGTGGTGTTGGAGAAGACTCTTGAGAGTCCCTTGGACTGCAAGGAAATCCAACCAGTCCATGCTAAAGGAGATCAGCCCTGGGATTTCTTTGGAAGGAATGATGCTAAAGCTGAAACTCCAGTACTTTGGCCACCTCCTGTGAAGAGTTGACTCATTGGAAAAGACTCTGATGCTGGGATTGGGGGCAAGAGGAAAAGGGGGCAACAGAGGATGAGATGGCTGGATGGCATCACTGACTCGATGGACGTGAATCTGGGTGAACTCCGGGAGTTGGTGATGGACAGCGAGGCCTGGCGTGCTGTGATTCATGGGGTCGCAAAGAGTCAGACAGGACCAAGCGACTGATCTGATCTGATCTTAATTTACTTATTACTGCTTAATATTGATTAGACAGAAGAGATAAGGAATCAGGTTTTGTAATTAAGCATCTTGGGTTTGAATGCCACTTTTCCATTCACTAGCTTCAAGTCCTTGGACAAGTTATTTACATCACTTTGAGCTTCACTTTCCTCATCAGTAGAAAAGCATGAAATGGCAACAACAAATACACTATCTCATTGGTTTAATGTGAAAATTATTATTGTGCATAATGTTACAAAGTATGTTCAATAAACGTTGTATATTTACTACACTTTCTTTTTTGTTGTTACACAAAAGATACCTCTAACTCTCGACCTTGGTTCCCAGGAGTGGTCTGTCCTAGTTTGAGAAAATGAATGTAGGTGATGAGAGCTGCTTCTGGAAGACGTGTTCTCTCTTCCAGGCCCTAGCTCCTCACATATAGAAACAATGATATACTCTATATTTGCTTCAGAGAATGATGCAGAAACGTCCCATTCCCATTCCCAAGGGACATGGTGAGACCTAGGGAGATGGATTCACAGTTTGCTTTTAGTCTAATTCCTTCTTTCTCTGGACTGCTCATGTTTGTTTCTCTTTTAAAAAGTCTTCCAAATTTGTTCATGCCTTTCGGCTATTTCTGCTGTCCAAGACACAAAGACGGATTCAAACACAGCAGTGACAGCTGGAGAGCTTCATATTTTCCTTTGGGAGATCCCATTGGTCAGCGAAATGGAAAATGAAGGCATTTTTAGTCATTTCCCTAAAGTGCTTCTCCACCATCTTCATGGCTAGTTTGTTTGCCCACACTGTTCTAGCAGAGGTCTGTTAACACGATAGCAGAACATCTGGGGGAGATATTTAGATAGAAGGAGTTGCAGGAGTAGCTTTTATTGTTATTAATGAAAGTAGCTCACCATTTGGCACAATGTCCTATGCCTTCTGAGGGCTGTATAAAGTAATGCCTGATTGCCTGCGACACACTTCATCCCCGGAGTTCACTGCCAATTAAAATAATAAATAAGCAACACTAACCACAGATATTAGAGGGAAAGATAATTGTTCTTCCTTGTCAAATAAATGAAGAGATGATCGTGAACCAGAGAGGAGGACTAGAGAGGTATATGTTTTATTCTCCCATGGTGTTGTTTCATCATTATTTTATCTACATGACAATGGATGAAAAGAAAGACTAAGTCACAGCACAGTAATAACAACCAGTTGAAGTGTTCCCATCCTCACAAGCCAGAAACAGGCAGCTTCTTTTCAGTACTTCTAACTACAACTCCAACTCAAGTTCCCCTCACTGGACGCATTGACTTCACTGTGAGGAAGAACAGTACATCAGCTTCCTCTTATGGGACATACCAAGAAAGGCTGACTGAATTTTATAAATAAATCATGCATACACACACCCACACATACTATGGATAGTTCATCTCAGTCTGAGAATAACAGAAATTAATTTTATCAATATAATAACAATAATGACTATCCTCTATTAACTATGTATTGTGTGCCATTCACCATGCTAAGAAATAACATGCATCATCTGATTTAATTTCTCAGAATAGTTTTCTGAAGTCAGTGCCATTATTTCCATGAGGATTAGAGAATTTAGATAATTTGCCTGTGATCACAAAACTCAGTGCCCATCTCCATAAGTCCATTCAAGACACCATGTTTCATGTCACTTACTCCTTTGATTACCTTTGATGGGTCAGATTTTGAGAAGTAAATGTGTCATAGTTTATTCAAATAAAATCAAAAGAATGACCCTAAATTGTGAACACTGTTTGAATGTCTGTGTTGTATGACCCTGAACTAATTATGGGCTCAGGAGACCATGAATAGGTAAGAAACTGAACTAACACATATAATTTTGTGTTACACTGCATTTGGTTATTTATTTATATTCTTCTCACTCCCACACATATGCACACAACTTAACATTGAGCTGCTAAAGCAAGGACCTAGTTACATTCATCTCTATATGCATTTTTCTTGCTTACTGTAAGATCATATAAGATGTTTTAAAAAATTATAAAAGGGAAAGGAGGGAAGAGATGAGGGATAAAATATTTATTTGTGAACATATACAGTGCTAGCAGAATTTTAGATTTATGTATCATATCACATTTATATTGTCATTTTGAAGAAGGTAGTTATAATAAGAGAACAAAGATTCTGCAGAGTTATGCAATTGTAGTTCACTTAATACATCATAAAACTGGGATGAGAATCTGCTTTTGGCAACTGCATAAGCCATTCTTTTTCTACAAGATAATGTTGAGCATTAAGTTTTTACCACTATTAGTCTTACATAATTATGGTTAACTTAGGTCCAACTCTGCTGATGAGTCAGCAGATAACTTCTCACCCAGGACTGGGTGACTGGAGACTGCTCATTGAGAAAGAAAACAGAGGAAGAGAAACAATGTTCGGGTATATTAGGTTTTAGCGTGTTGAGTTTGAGGCAACTGTGTGGTAGGCAAAAGGAGATTTTCCACAGAGCTGAAAATATGAGTTCAACATTCAGGAGGTAAGTGTATGCCAGAGATGGAGATTTGGGGAATGGTCTATAAAGCTGGCAGCTAAAGCCATGCTAGTCAAAGAGGTCCCTAAAGGAGAATATGTAGACTGAGAAGAGTGCTAAAAGGTCGTTTTATGGAATTGAGTGGAGGGAAAAAAACCTAAAAAGAGGATTTTGATAAAGGTCATCTAAAGCAGACAGGAACTAAGCTAAAACTATAGTAGAGGATAAGAAAAGAAGGAGTTTCAAAAAGGAGAAAGTGGAATATATTAAATTGAGGTAAGGAATGTCCATTGGATATATCAGCTAGGAGTTTTGATTTATCAACCACTTGGTAATTTTGAAGTTTTAGGGTTATTTCAGAATAGCTAAAGGATGTTTGAGTTGAGAGAATGTTAAAAGTACATCAATAAAGCAAACCCCAGGATGCACTTTTAAGCAACTTGAATGGAGTATAATTGACATCATGGAAAAGAGTCATTCTCTAGCCTCAAACTCTGACTTGTTTTGCTATCATGTATTTATTATTATTTAATATATGATATGTGTGTTTATCATCTGCCTGCTTATGGTAGAATAAAAGCTCATAAAAGAAGTCACTTTATTTCATTACTACTACATCCTCAGTGTTTAGAATAAGTGAAAGTTGCTCAGTCATGTCCAACTCTTTGTGACCTCATGAAGTGTAGCCCTCCAGGCTCCTCTGTCCATGGAATTCTCCAGGCAAGAATTCTAGAGTAGGTAGCCATTCCCTTCTCCAGGGCTCTTCCTGATTCAGGGATCTTGCCAAATACATTCCACCTTCTGTATTTGAAAATAAATTTTATTGGGACACAATTCCTGTCCATATTATCTGTAGCCACTTTGGCTACAGTTGCCTGAGTTGAGTCAAGGTGACAGAGACTTTCAAAATAAGAATATTTACTATCCAACCCTTAATGGAAAAAAGTTTGCTAACCCCTGTTTTGTTTTGTTTTGTTTTTGGCCACACTGCACAGCATGTGGGATCTTACAGCTTAAACACACAGCTCTGGCCTTGGAAGCATAGATCCTAAACACTGTATTCCCAGGGAAGTCCCTGCTAACCCCTGTTCTAGAACAATATTTGCACATAGTAGATGTTCAGTAAATATAGCCAATAATCAAATGAACTCATTCATAAATTAAAGGCATTTTCCATTTAATACAGTTGGCTGAGTTAACTTTCTGAGGTGATACTAATATATAAAGGACAGAAGTGAACACTAAATGAGATGCATGTAATTGGCAAATGGACATATCAAAAAGCAAGTATGTTCATCTCCTCTCCTTTCTCTCTGAAAAGCTGTTTGTAAAGATGATTTTATTGCTTCCTGAAGGGCTCCTCCAGGACTGTCTTCAATCACTCTGGTTGGAAGTATCAACAGTGGGAAGCCAATGAAATAATATTAATTCATCCACCAAAGATGCCTTGGAAGTTATGAGACCTAATCTGCACAGTCATGATAAACAAGATAGCAACTGAGGAAAATCAAAGTCCCCAACTTGTAGGTCATCCCAGTCCTTTAAAGTCATTATCATTATTAACATTATTTCTGTTGTAGCAAAAGGGGAAGTGGACAAGAAACATAGGCATTTGAGACTGAAGGCTGGGACTTCACCTTTTTAATCGTTCCAGAAGGGTTCTTCATTATTCATAGCTTTCCCTACAGAATAGTGCATTGTTCAAAGCGGCTGTCAAGACCATTCAGCTTCTTAATTTTTTTTCTGTATTTTTTGCTAGTTATTTTTTCCTTATGGCTGAGTATCCAATGTGGAAGTTTTATTTTTTAAGCCACTTAGATTTTAAAAAATATACTAGTACTGCAAGCTGTTCTAAGCTTTTGTTCTTCAATACACACACTCTCAACCAAGGGTGATATTTTCAATTTTATTTTGAAAAGGGACTTGAACATTAAATTGAAGCCTTCAGAATTGGCAGGTGTTAAGCAGGAGAAAGGAGAAAAGAAAGATATTTCAAATTTCAAAAGGATTTTAACAATTTATAAAAGAATAGAATAGAGAGTTTAAGAATAGACCAAAGTTAGAAAAATACTGCTATTAAAAATAGAAATGTTCAACTCTTTACCTCTTAGGTCTCAAATACCCCTATACTGTCTGATGAAACCTCAAATCACATCATTAATTCCATACTTCCTCTCTTCCCTGGATGCCAAGATCTGCATTAATCCATTAAGCACATATAGACTGAGATTCTGAATTTTATGACAGTGTGTGAAGCTATATGGGTACTTCAGAGAATGGAATGGCTATGCCTGACTTCAGGTCTACTGTCTATCAGGGAACACTGACTGAGAAACATATACATGCAGGTTATTAATACCCTGAAACCAGAGCACTAAATCATCTTATAAAGAAAGAAGACTGAATGGGCACATCATGTATAAAACATCATGGGATTGATATCAGAAAAGATTTAATTCATTCATTTGCTTGACAGATACTTATCTACCGTGTGTTAGACAATGCAGAAAGGGTCAGGGAGACCATACTATTACCATGAATAAAGTGCATCATGATGTATATCTCTTAGGAATGTTTAATAGCTGAGACTATTTTTAAACTTTGACTTTTGTCCAGTTATAATAAATGTATTTTAATCAAATTTAAATGAGATGTTTAAAAGGAATGGTTTGCCAACAAGTTCTCATGATGATATATTTTATTCACTTCCACCACATCTAAAGCTTGAAATCTTTGAAATATGTGATTTTAAAAATCAGAAGTAATTTTGATCTTTCTCCTGTTTTGTTTCTAAATAGTGAAATAAGATTGGTATCAGGGTGCTATTTTTAAACACTTTTCTGAAAATCAAATATTTAGGATGCAGATAGTGCTTGTTCACAGTAAATAAGAGCAAATTATATACAAAATAACTATTTTTAAAAATTAGCAATGGCTTTTAAAGTTTAGAGATATCTTGATATGCTATCTAGTTTTGATCAAATGGCCATGAGATTTATTGAACTGCTGCTGCTGCTGCTGCTAAGTCACTTCAGTCGTGTCTGACTCTGTGCGACCCCATAGACAGCAGCCCACCAGGCTCCCTCGTCCCTGGGGTTCTCCAGGCAAGAACACTGGAGTGGGTCACCTTTTCCTTCTCCAATTATTGAACTAGTAAACATTAACTCACTGTGACCTGGCAGGGTTCTTTTCATATTTATGTTTATCATTGCATGGTTTTTAACTTGTTTACATCAAGTGCAGATATTAAGAAACTGGCTTCCACCTTATTTTTGGAAAGAATAGTAACTCTCTGAGTCACAGTTTTTTGATCTCTAAGACGATTATAATAGCACCAAGTACCTTCTAGAGTAATTAAGAAAATTACCTGAATTACTTCATATAAAATAGATAGGGCATTTTAATGCTTATTTAGTACAAATTCAAGGAAACTCAAAATGGATTAAAGACCTAAATATAAGACCAGAAACTACAAAACTCCTAGAGGAAAGCATAGGCAGAACACTCTCCGATATAAATCACAGCAAGATCCTCTATGACCCACCTCACAGAGTAATGGAAACAAAAACAGAAATAAAAATAAACAATTGGGACCTAATTAAACTTAAAAGCTTTTGGACAATGGAGAAAACTACAAGCAATGTGAAAAGACACCCATCAGAATGGGTGGAAATAATAGCAAATGAAACAATTGACAAAGAATTTATCTCCAAAATATACAAGCAGCTCAAGCAGCTCAATACCAGAATAAATGAACAACGCAATGAAAAAGTGGACGAAAGACCTAAACAGACATTTCCCCAAAGAAGACATACAGATAGTGAAGAACACATGAAAAGATGCTCAACAGCACTCATTATTGCTGCTGCTGCTGCTAAGTCGCTTCAGTCATGTCCAACTCTGTGCGACCCCATAGACGACAGCCCACTAGGCTCCCCCGTCCCTGGGATTCTCCAGGCAAGAACACTGGAGTGGGTTGCCATTTCCTTCTCCAGCATTCATTATTAGAGAAATGCAAATAAAAACAACGAGTTATCATCTCACACCAGTCAGAATGGCCATTATCAAAAAGTCTACAAACAAATGCTGGAGAGGGTACGAAGAAAAGAAAACCCTCTTATGCTGTTTGTGGGGATGCAAACTGGTACAGCCACTATGGAAACAGTGCTGAGATTCCTTAAGAAATTGGGAATAGAACTGCCATATGACCCAGCAATCCTATTGCTGGGCATACACTCTGAGGAAACTAGAATTGAGAGACACATATACCCCAGTGTTCACTGCAGCACTATTTACAATAGCTAGGACATGAAAACAACCTAGATGTTCACTGGAAGAAGAATGAATAAAGAAGTTGTGGTATATATAGGACCCAGAGACCCCACAGAGACTGAGACAGAACTGTATTTGGGTGTCTCCTGTGGAGGTACGGGTCAGCAGCGGACTGCCGCAGGAGCAGGGGCTCTGGGTGCAGTAGACCTGGGTATGGCATAAGCCCTCCTGGAGAAGGTTGCCATTAACCCCACCGTAGAGCTGCCAGAACTTACACAAAACTGGAGAAACAGACTCTTGGAAGGCACAAACAGAACCTTGTGCACAAAAGGACCCAGAAGAAAGGAGGACTGACCCCACAAGAGACTGACCCAGACTTGCCTGTGAGTGTCCAGGAGTCTCCAGCAGAGGCATGGGTCGGCGGTGGCCTGCTGCAGGGTTGGGGTCACTGAATACATAAGTGCATGCATGGGACATTTTGAAGGAGGTCAGCATTATCTTCATTACCTCCACCACAGTTTGGCCACAGGTCAAATAACAGGGAGAGGACATAGACCCACCCTTCAACAGAAAACTGGATTAAAGATTTACTGAGCATGGCCCCAATCTTCAGAACAAGACCCAGTTTCCCCTTCAGTCAGTCTCTCCCATTAGGGAGCTTCCATAAACCTCTTATCCTTTTCCATCAGAGGGCAGACTGAAAACCACAATCACAGAAAACTAACCATTCTGATCACATGGACCACAGCCTTGTGTAACTCAATGAAACTGTGAGCCATGGCGAGTAGGGCCACCCAAGATGGATGGGTCATGGTGGAGAGTTCTGACAAAACGTGGTTCACTGAAGAAGGGAATGGCAAACCATTTCAGTATTCCTGCCTTGAGGACCCCATGAACAGTATGAAAAGGCAAAAAGATAGGACACTGAAAGATGAACTCCCCAGGTTGGTAGGTACCCAGTATGCTACTGGAGATCAGTGGAGACATAATTCCACAAAGAATGAAGAGACAGAGTGAAAGCAAAACCAAACCCAGTTGTGGATGTGACTGGTGATGGAAGTAAAGTACGACACTGTACAGAGCAACAATATTGCACAGGAACATGGAATGTCAGGTCCATGAATCAAGGTAAATTGGAAGTGGTCAAACAGGAGATGGCAAGAGGGAACATGAACATTTTAGGAATCAGCAAATTAAAATGGACTGGAATGGGTGAATTTAACTCAGATTACCATTATATCTGCTACTGTGGGCAAGAATCCCTTAGAATAAATGGAGTAGCTGTCATAGTCAACAAAAGAGTATGAAATGCAGTACTTGGATGAAATCCCCCAAACAACAGAATGATCTCTGTTCATTTCTTAGACAAACCATTTGATATCACAGTAAACCAAGTCTATGCCCTGACCAATAATGCTGAATAATCTGAAGTTGAACGGTTCTTTGGAGATCTAAAAGACTTTCTAGAGCTAACACTCAAAAAAGATCTCGTTTTCATTATAGGGGACAGAAATGGAAAAGTAGGAAGTCAAGAAATACCTGGAGTAACAGGCAAATTTGGCCTTGGAATATGGAATGAAGCAGGGCAAAGGCTAATAGAGTTTTGCCAAGAGAATGCACTGGTCATAGCAAACACCCTCTTCCAACAACATGTGTAGAGAAGACTCTACACATGGACAACCCCAGATGGTCAATATCAAAATCAGTTTGATTATATTCTTTGCAGCCAGAGAAGGAGGAGCTCTATACAATCAGCAAAAACAAAACTGGGAGCTGACTGTGGCTCAGATCATGAACTCCTTATTGCCAAATTCAGACTTAAATAGAAGAAATTAGGGAGAACCACTAGACCATTCAAGTAAGACCTGAATCAAATCCCTTATGATTATACAATGGAAATAACAAATAGATCATCATCTCTCAAGGGCTTCTTGAGAGATGATGCTATGAAAGTGATGCACTCAATATGCCAGCAAATTTGGAAAACTCAGCAGTGGCCACAGGACTGGAAAAGTCACAGGACTGGAAAAGGTCAGTTTTCATTCCAATCCCAAAGAAAGGCAATGCCAAAGAATGCTCAAACTACCGCACAATTGCACTCATCTCACACGCTAGTAAAATAATGCTCAAAATTCTCCAAGCCAGGCTTCAGCAATATGTGAACCGTGAACTTCCTGATGTTCAAGCTGGTTTTAGAAAAGGCAGAGGAACCAGAGATCAAATTGCCAACATCCACTGGATCATGGAAAAAGCAAGAGAGTTCCAGAAAAAACATCTATTTCTGCTTTATTGACTATGCCAAAGCCTTTGACTGTGTGAATCACAATAAACTGTGGAAAATTCGGAAAGAGATGGGAATACCAGACTATCTGACCTGCCTCTTGAGATATCTGTATGCAGGTCAGAAAGCAACAGTGAGAACTGGACATGGAACAACAGACTGGTTCCAAATAGGAAAAGGAGTTCGTCAAGGCTGTATATTGTCACCCTGTTTATTTAACTTTTATGCAGAGTACATCATGAGAAACGCTGGACTGGAAGAAACACAAGCTGGAATCAAGATTGCCGGGAGAAATATCAATAACCTCAGATATGCAGATGACACCACCCTTATGGGAGAAAGTGAAGAGGAACTCAAAAGCCTCTTGATGAAAGTGAAAGTGGAGAGTGAAAAAGTTGGCTTAAAGCTAAACATTGAGAAAACGAAGATCACGGCATCCGATCCCATCACGTCATGGGAAATAGATGGGGAAACAGTGGAAATGGTGTCACTTTATTTTTTGGGGCTCCAAAATCACTGCAGATAGTGACTACAGCCATGAAATTATAAGACGCTTACTCCTTGGAAGGAAAGTTATGACCAACCTAGATAGCATATTGAAAAGCACAGACATTACTTTGCCAACAAAGGTCCGTCTAGTCAAGGCTATGGTTTTTCCTATGGTTATGTATGGATGTGAGAGTTGGACTGTGAAGAAGGCTGAGTGCTGAAGAACTGATGCTTTTGAACTGTGGTGTTGGAGAAGACTCTTGAGAGTCCCTTGGACTGCAAGGAGATCCAACCAGTCCATTTTGAAGGAGATCAGCTCTGGGTATTCTTTGGAAGGACTGATGCTAAAGCTGAAACTTCAGTACTTTGGCCACCTCGTGTGAAGAGTTGACTCACTGGAAAAGACTCTGATGCTGGGAGGGATTGGGGGCAGGAAGGGAAGGGGATGACAGAGGATGAGATGGCTGGATGGCATCACTGACTCGATGGACGTGAGTCTGGGTGAACTCCGGAGTTGGTGATGGACAGGGAGGCCTGGCTTGCTGCGATTCATGGGGTCGCAAAGAGTCGGACTCTACTGAGCGACTGAACTGAACTGAACTCAAGGGCTTAGATCTGATATACAGGGTGACTGAAGAACTATGAACAGAGGTTTGTGTGATTGTATAGGAGGCAGTCATCAAGACCATCCCCAGGAAAAAGAGAGTCAAAATGTTTGTCTGAGGAGGCCTTACAAATAGCTATGAAAAGAAGAGAAGCAAAAGGCAAAGGAGAAAAGGAAAGATATATCCATCTGAATGCAGTGTTCCAAAGAATATCAAGGAGAGATAAGAAAGCTTTCCTCAGTGATCAATGTAAAGAAATAGAGGAAAACAATAGAATGGAAAAGACTAGAGATCTCTTCAAGAAAACTAGAGATACCAAGGGAACTTGTCATGCAAAGATGGGCACAATAAAGGACATAAATGGTATGGACCTCACAGAAGCAGAAAATATTAAGAGGAGGTGGCAAGAATACTATAAGAACTATATAAAAAAAGATCTTCATGACCCAGATAATCACGATGGTGTGATCACTCACCAGGAGCCAGACATCCTGGAATGAGAAGTTAACTGGGCCTTAAGAAGCAACACTATGAAAAAAGCTAGTGAACATGATGGAATTCCAGTTGAGCTATTTCAAACTCTGAAAGATGATGCTGTGAACGTGCTACACTCAATATGCCAGCAAATTTGGAAAACTCAGCAGTGGCCACAGCAATGGAAAAGGTCAGTTTTCATTCCAATCCAAAAGAAAGGCAACACCAAAGAATGCGATACCACACAATTGCACTCATTCCACATACTAGTAAAGTAACGCTCAAAATTCTCCAAGCCAGGCTTCAGCAGTACGTGAACCATGAACTGAAAGATATTCAAGCTAGTTTAGAAAAGGCAGAGGAACCAGACATCAAATTGCCAACATCCCTTGGATCATTAGGAAAAGCAAGAGAGTTCCAGAAAAACATCTTCTGCTGTATTGACTATGCCAAAGCCTTTGACTGTGTGGATCACAACACACTTTGGAAAATTCTTAAAGAGATGAGAAGTCATACCACCTGACCTGCCTCCTGAGAAATCTGTTTGCAGGTCAGGAAGCAACAGTTAGAACTGGACATGGAACAACAGACTGGTTCCAGTTGGGGAAAGGAGTACGTCAAGGCTGTATATTGTCACCCTGCTTATTTAACTGATATGCAGAATCCATCATGCTAAATGCTGGGCTGGATGTAGCAAAAGCTGGAATCAAGATTGGCAGGAGAAATATCAATAACCTCAGATATGCAGATGACACCACACTTATGCAGAAAGCAAAGAAGAACTGAAGAGCCTCTTGATGAAAGTGAAAGAAGAGAGTGAAAAAGTTGGCTTAAAGCTCAACATTCAGAAAACTAAGTTCATGGCATCTAGTCCCATCACTTTATGGCAAATAGATGGAGAAACAGTGGAAACAGTGGCTGACTTTATTTTTTGGGGCTCCAAAATCACTGCAGATGGTGACTGCAGCCATGAAATTAACAGATGCTTGCTCCTTGGAAGAAAAGATATGACCAACATAGAAAGCACATTAAAAGACAGAGACATCACTTTTTCAACAAAGGTCTGTCTAGCCAAAGCTACATTTTTTTCCAGTAGTCATGTATGGATGTGAGAGTTGGACTGTGAAGAAAGCTGAGTGCCAAAGAATTGATGCTTTTGAACTGTGGTGTTGGAGAAGACTCTTGAGAGTCCCTTGGACAGCAAGAAGATCCAACCAGTCCATCCTAAAGGAGATCAGTCCTGAATATTCTTTGGAAGGACTGATGCTGAAGCTGAAACTCCAATACTTTGGCCACCTGATGGGAAATATTGACTCATTTGAAAAGACTCTGATGCTGGGCAAGTTTGAAGGTGGAAGGAGAAGAGGACGACAGGGGATGAGACGGTTGGATGGCATCACCTACTTGATGGACATGAGTTTGAGTAAATTCTGGGAGTTGGTTATGGACAGGGAGGCTTGGCCTGCTGTAGTCTATGGGGTCGCAAAAAGTCAGACATGACAGCGATTGAACTGAACTTGTACATAAACGCAATAGAATATTACGCAGCTATATAAAGGAACACATTTGAGTCAGTTCTAATGACGTGGATGAACCTGGAGCATATTACACAGAGTAACGTAAATCAGAAAGAGAAAGACAAGTACTGCATATTTGCATATATATCGAATTTAGAAAGATGGTACCAATGATCCTACATGCAAGGCAACTAAGGAGACACATATATAAAGAGCAGACTTTTGGATTCAGTGGGAGAAGGCGAGGGTGGTATGATTTAAGAGAATAGCACTGAAACATGTACATTACCATATGTAAAATCGATGACCAGTGCTAGTTCAATCCATGAAGCAGGTTACCCACAGTGCACACTCTTGGACAACCCAGAGGAATAGGGTGGAGATGGAGGTGGGAGAGGTGTTCAGGATCGGGGGGACACATGTATAATTGTGACTGATTCTGATTCATGTTGTTGCATGACAAAAACCATCACAATACTGTAATTATCCTCCAAATAAAATAAATGAATTAATTTTAAAAAATAAAATTACCTGAATTAGTTTATGTAAAATAGATAGGGCATTTAAATATTTATTTAGTACTAATTCAAGGTATTGTGGAAAAATCACTGTATATTACCTAGAGAGAACTTGTTGGTAATTTCAACTTTTAAAATCTCCATACAGTCCTACATATATCACTATACTTACCAGATTGTTTTTATTTTTAATGTTGAAAATACCTACCAGAGAGGTTGTTCTTGATGTTTGAATTTGTGAACATAATAATTAAAAAAAATAAATGTTCATTTTAAATGGGGTAGGAAGCCCTGTAGGGAGACCCTTCATGTACCACACACTACTCAGACCGCAGTAGTGGGAAGGAAGACTTTTTCCTTCCCAGTAACAGTGCAGCCAATGAGAAGCTGCCATCACCCTGGATTCTTCAAGGTGGCCCTTCCTAACTTCCTTTTTTCCCTTTATAAAGCAAGTCCTTCTCTCTGTTCTTTAGACTTTTCTATGGTTATTATAGTTTGCGTGTCCTGAATTGCAATTCTCTGCTTTTCCAAATAAATTTATTTTGCTGGTAAAATAAAGTAACTGGCTTTTACTTTTTTAGATAAATATCACACGGCAGCTAAAAAGGGACCCAAAGGAGACAAATCCTCAAGAAACTAAGAACCTTCAGAACAATGTATAGTACCCAGTTGAGCCCTCTCTGCTCTTCACTTCTGAGAGTCATCTTTTCCCTTTTGGTTCGATAAACCTTCTCTTGGACCTAAGCTTCCTCTTTTTAGTTGAGCTCTGCAACAATTTTTTTTTTTTTCCTTGATGGCACTGTCCTTCCTGGGGAGAACTTTTCTATTTTCTGAATCTCTAGTTTTGAGTAATGGGATCTCACTCTGCTAAATTCTTTTAAGAGATTCCTCCTTATGGAACTCTGGCTTGTTAATATGTTTAAAACCAATGATCTTACCTCATGCCCATTTTAAGCTAATTGAACCAACTCAATCAAAAATCATTTAGAATTCCAATGACATTTATGGGGTACTTTCAATCTCCCAAAACTTGCTTTACTTAGGACCAATTTAGAGGACTGATGCTCTAAAATGAAACAAACTGATTGGGATGCCTATTTCAATTGATATCTTAAGGTTTCCAAAAGTATTCAGGACTCTACAATTGCCTCTCTCCAAAATACCATCTATAACTTGACCCAGGCAAATAAGTGGTTGAAAGATGAGTTTAAAAAACAACATTGGAGGCTTCTTCATGCCTTCCACCCTCTTCTCTAACATGCTCTTCTACAGCACCTCTTTGTACCTCTCACTTCTATATTCCAAACACCTCACTGAACTTCCCTCTTTCTCTGAACTTCTTCTTACTTCTTTCTTTTTCATTCCTGAGAAAAACTGCCCTTGTAAAATCAGACCCTTTGAGGATCGTGGTGCTATGCCCTGAATTTCTCTCTATTCTGAACTAAAGCCAAACTATGAACCATGGTCAAAGATTTTCCTAGAGCTACTAAATACTGTCATAAATATGCTGAGGAATTTAGTCTTCCAGACTTACCAACCATCTTTCTCAAATATATAACAGCCATTTCACTTGCTTATTGGTGAGGGCCAAGTTCAACAATGGATAAAAGCAGACGATTGGGATGATCCTGAAAAATACCATAGGCTGCAAATAGGAAAACAACCCCTTGAGCTGTTTTATATATATACACTTAGCTGAAATGAGATTCAAGCTTGTACCCAAAGGGTCTGTGAGCCCCTGCAGGATTATTATGCTACTGCTAAGTCACTTCAGTCGTGTCTGACTCTGTGAAACCCCATAGACGGCAGCCCACCAGGCTCCCCCGTCCCTGCAATTCTCCAGGCAAGAACACTGGAGTGGTTTGCCATTTCCTTCTCCAATGCATGAAAGTGAAAAGTGAAAGTGAAGCCGCTCAGTTGTGTCCGACTCTTAGTGACCCCATGGACTGCAGCCTACTAGGTTCCTCCATCCATGGGATTTTCCAGGCAAGAGTACTGGAGCGGGGTGCCATTGCCTTCTCCAGCAGGATTATTATAGGCAGCTCAAAATAATTATTTTTGAGAAAATCCTGACTTCTTATAGATGTTGAGTCTACTTGGGTAGATTTTAACTCTATGTTTATTATTGGGCTGAACCACATCTTTCTCTTCTAGTTAAAAGGACCAGGAAGGAATGGGAAACCATGTCCACTCTAGCTCTAGATAATTTAGTAAATCAGCTTGCCCATACCCTATATGATTTGATACAAGGAGTTCAGTATAGTTCAGTTGCTCAGTCATATCCAACTCCTTGCAACCCATGGACTGCAGCATGCCAGGCTTCCCTGTCCATCACCAACTCCTAAAGCTTGTTCAAACTCATGTCCATTGAGTCGGTGATGCCATCCAACCATCTCAACCTCTGTCATCCCCTTTTCCTCCTGTTTTCAATCTTTCCCTGCATCGGGATCTTTGCAAATGAGTCAGTTCTTCACATCAGATGGCCAAAGTATTGGAGTTTCAGCTTCAGCATTAGTCCTTCCAGTGAATATTCAGGACTGATTTCCTTTAGAACGGAACGGTTGTATCTCCTTGCAGTCCAAGGTACTTTCAAAAGTCTTCAACACCACAGTTCAAAAGCATCAATTCTTCAGCACTCAGCTTTCTTTATAGTCCAACTTTCACATCCATACATGACTACTGGAAAAACCATAGCTTTGACTAGATGGACTTTTGTTGACAAAGTAATGTCTCTGCTTTTTAATATGCTGGCTAGGTTGGTCACAGATTTTCTTACAAGGAGCAAGCATCTTTTAATTTCATGGCTGCAGTCACCATCTGCAGTGAATGGGAGCCCCAAAAGATAAAGTCAGCCACTGTTTCCCCATCTATTTGCCATGAAGTGATGGGACCAGATGCCATGATCTTTGTTTTCTGAATGTTGAGCTTTAAGCCAAATTTTTCACTCTCCTCTTTCACTTTCATTAAGAGGCTCTTCAGTTCTATTTTGTTTTCTGTCTAAGTGTGGTGTCATCTGCGTATCTGAGGTTATTTATATTTCTCCCAGAAATCTTGATTCCAGCTTGTGTTTCATCCAGCCCAGCATTTAGCTTGATGGACCCTGCATATCAGTTAAATAAACATGGTAACAAATACAGCCTTGACATACTCCTTTTCCTATTTGGAACCAGTCTGTTGTTCCATGTCCAGTTCTACTGTTGCTTCCTGACCTGCATACAGATTTCTCAGGAGGCAGGTCAGGTGGTATGGTATTTGTATCTCTTGAAGAATTTTCCAGAGTGTGTTGTGACCCACACAGTCAAAGGCTTTAGCATAGTCAATAAACCAGAAGTAGATGTTTTTCTGGAACTCTCTTGCATTTCAATGATCCAACAGATATTGGCAATTTGATCTCCTGTTCCTCTGCTGCTGCTGCTAAGTTGTTTCAATCGTGTCTGACTCTGTGCGACCCCATAGACGGCAGCCCACCAGGCTCCCCCATCCCTGGGAGTCTCCAGGCAAGAATTCTGGACTGGGTTGCCATTTCCTCCTCCAATGCATGAAAGTGAAAAGTGAAAGTGAAGTCATTCAGTCATTTCCGACTTGTATCGACCCCATGGACTGCAGCCCACCAGGCTCCTCTGTCCATGGGATTTTCCAGGCAAGAGTACTGGAGTGGGGTGCCATTGCCTTCTCCACTGGTTCCTCTGGTTCCTCTGCCTATTCTAAATCTAGCTTGAACATCTGGAAGTTCACAGTTCACATACCGTTGAAGCCTGGCTTGGAAAATTTTGAGCATTACTTTACTAGCGTGTGAGATGAGTGCAATTGTGCAGTAGTTTGAGCAGTCTTTGGGATTTCCTTTCTTTGGGATTGGAATGAAAACTGACCTTTTCCAGTCCTGTGGCCACTGCTGAGTTTTCCAAATTTGCTGGCATACTGAGTACAGTACTTTCACAGCATCATCTTTTAGGATTTTAAATAGCTCAACTGGAATTCCATCACCTCCACTAGCTTTGTTCATAGTGATGCTTCCTAAGGTCCACTTGACTTCACATTCCAAGATCTCTGACCCTAGGTGAATGATCACACCATCGTGGTTAGATCATGAAGATCTTTTTTATATAGTTCTTCTGTGTATTCTTGCCACCTCTTCTTAATATCTTCTGCTTCTGTTAGGTCCATACAGTTTCTGTCCTTTATTGTGCCCATCTTTGCATGAAATGTTCCCTTGGTATCTCTAATTTTCTTGATAAAAGAAAGATCACTGAAATTCTTAGTTTTAAGCTCTAACAAACTGAGGCCCCTAAACCATACAAAACCCCTCCTGGTATTGTAATTTTTGCAAAAGCCATGACATTGGAAGAAAATTGTTATAAGCTTTAGTTCTGTAGGCAACTTCAGCTCTCTGATTAGCCTTCCCCCAAATCCTTGTAACTCCCAGTTACGGGATTCTGAGGAGCTGGAATGGTTTTTCCCAGTTGTTCTTCTCAACCAGCTTGGAGAAATATTAATTACTCTCCAAATTGGGAATGACTCTGTCCTTATAGACACTGGAGCTACACTCAGTGCTCAACCTCACTGTTACTAAACAGCCACTGCCTGGAAGTAGTAAAACAGTTCAAATAGTGGGAGTCTCTAATAATAACCTCAACAAACACCTATCTCTAAACCTATTCTCTTTCTTTAGGCCAAGAGATACTCATCCTTTTCTCCTTGGTTTCTCCACCCCTATTCATTTATTGGGCTGATATTTCTTACAGAAATATCACACTGGAATGTTTCTCCCCAAAGGGGAAGAAAGTTCTAGAATTTGATAGAGCAACAAAAACGCCCAACAAAGTGAATCAAATGACTTCAGGAAAATTCATTTGTTTCTTCTGTGGCAACATATGGGCTAATTTTAAGGATACTAAACATTTGTCCCTATTGGATGAGTTTCAAGGCTTCAAAGCCATAACAGGATTATGAAGCTCAGGGGGCCTCCCCTTCCCTCCACTCATCTCTGCAATAATCCTATTTTGCCTGTAAGGGGACCACCTTATAATCTGCTTCTTTGTTCTCCTTTTTAGGTCTTTTCTTGGGGAGACAGAATACACCAGTTAAAGCATGAAATTTTAATTAAAAATATTCTAAGTGACAAGAAAAGAAAATGTTTAGTCTTAAGGGGACACAAAATCTTAAAATAAATTGCAGTTTTCTCACTCAGGTGTGATATGTTGGACACCTGATTTCAGAACAATGGCTACATGTAGATACAAACAGGCTTTGTGGCATTCTGAACTTCTCCAAATCCAAAATTCAGCATCAATTCAAAATTTTCTTAAATCTGAATGTGGGGCAAGAAGCAACAGTTAAAAAACTGTATGGAAATACTGATTGGTTCAGGATTGAGAAAGAAGTACAACAGAGCTGTCTGTTCTCACCCTGTTTATTTAACCTATATGCTGCATCATGAGAAATTCCAGGCTGGATGAATTACAAGCTGGAGTCAAGACAGGCAGGAGAAATACCAACAACCTCAGATATGTGGATGATATCACTCCAGTGGCAGAAAGCAAAGAGGAACTAAAGAGCCTCTTGATGAGGGTGAAGAAGGAGAGTGAAAGAGCCAGCTTAAAATTGAATATTAAAAAAAACAAAACAAAACAAAAACTAAGATCATGGCATCTGGCCCCATTACTGCATGGCAAATAGAAGAGGAAATGGTGGAAGTAGTGATAGATTTCCTCTTCTTGGGTTATAAATCTCTGTGCATGATGACTGCGACATGAAATCAGATGATTGCTTCTCGATAGGAAAGCTATGACAAACCTAGGCAGCGTTTTGAAAAGCAGAGACATTACTCTGCTGACAAAGGTGCATATAGTCAAGGCTATGGTCTTCCCAACTGTCACTTACAATTGTGAGAGCTGGACCATAAAGAAGGCAGAATGCCAAAGAACTGATGCCTTTGAACTGTGGTGCTGGACAAGACTCTTGAGAGTCCCTTGGACTGCAAGAAGATCAAACCAGTCAATCTTAAGGGAAATCAACCCTGGATACTCACTGGAAGGACTTATGCTTAAGCTGCAGCTCCAGTATCCTGGTCATCTGATACAAAGAGACTCATTGGAAAAGTCCCTGATGCTGGGAAAGATTGAGGGCAGAAGAAGAAGAGGGCTTCAAAGGATGATATGGCTGGATGCCATCACCAATGCAATGGACATGAACTTGGGCAAACTTTGGGAGATAGTAAGGGAAGGGAGGCCTGGGGTGCTGCAGTCCATGAGGTCACAAATAGTTGGACATGACTGAGAGACTGAACAACAACAGAATTTTTCTTAGGCCAGCTGGCTACTGCCAAAATTATATTTCAAATAGCCTTCTTATGACCCAATACCTGATTTGTTTTAGTAAAACCAATAGACCTGACCCTATCATTTGGGAAGATCAGGATGACATAGTTGTTGAAACCCTAATGGAACACTAGATAAATTTTTCTGCCCTTAATATCTCAATTGTCAACTTCCTTTTTTCTTTCTTTATATTTGTAAAAGAAGAAAATGTCCTTGGTGTAGTTGCCCAAAAGCATAGGGACAACATTGACCCATAGAGTATTATAACCAACAGCTAGACCCTGTAACACAAAGATCACCTCCTTCACTCAGAGCCTTTCTTTCTACTGCCCTTTTAGCCAAGATCCTGGAAGAAAGTCATGGGATTCCTTCTAACCATCTTTTTACCTCACGCAGTTGAAGCTCTCCTGAATCCCATCATACTCAACACCTTTCAGCTAGTCGTCTACAGATCACCTCCAGACTTGATGACTTATAGAAAATTCCTCTAAATAATTCTGATTTTATTATTATTTACTGATTGTTCTTATTTAAAAGATATTTAGAAGAAAAAAAAAAAGGTCAGTATATGCTGGGTATGCTACTGCATGTCCTTTTGAAGTCAATGAGGCAAAACCCATGCTCTCAGCTACCTCAGCTCAATATGACACTCTTAATAAGGCCTACATTAGCAAAGGGCAAAAATGCAAGTATCTCTACTGACAATAGGAATCCTTAGAGTATCTCAAGACTTTGGAATATTATAGAAACAGTGAGGCTTCCTCATTTCCTGTGGAAAACATGTCCAGGAATTATTAGACTCTATACTCTTGCCAGCTGCTGTGGCCATTATCAAGTTCCCTGGAAATCCCAAACTTCATTCCCTACAGGCTAAAGGAAACCATCCTGCTAATATTTCTGTCAAATGTTACTCTCAAGGAACCAACAATTCAACCTCTGTTGTGATCCAAAGGGATGTTCCCTCAAATGATAATTTAGAACTAGAAATGTCCAGCCGTTGGCCTCAGAAAAGGGAAAACAAAGTTGGAAATTCCGTAACTATTGTTTTGATAAAAGGAACTCTGGCTTGGGCTAAATAACAATCCAGTTTTGCCAAAGACTCTAACATTTTCATCATTGTCCACTGCATATTCATTAAACCACTGGTCCTCAATACGGGTGTGTAGATGTTACCAGGTCACAAAGAGTGCCCAGTTTGTTCACCCCACCTTCCTGAAGTACAATTCAGAAACGGGCCATTTGAGGTTTGGCTGTTGGATTTTATAGAACTACCCTCATCTCATTCATATAAATATGTCTTGGTAAGGAAAAGATTTATATATTTTCTCAGTAGATTGAAGCTTTTTCTCATAGACAGGCTACCACTATTTCTGTGGCTAAAATACTACCAGAAAAGGCTGTCTCCACTTGGAAAGCTCCCTTAAACTTCATCGTGACTGGGAGATTCACTTCACCAGTCACGTGATTCCACAAGTCTGTGCTGTTTGGCTGGTTTTCAGCAGTTTCACTGTGCTTACCATCTTCAATCCTCAGGGATAATTGAAAGCACTAATGGTGTTATTAAACCTCTATCAGCAAAACCGTAGAAAACTTTCAAATACCCTGTCCCAAGGACTGTCATTAGTCCTTCTAAATCTCATGTATACCCCTTTTGGAACTCATAAGTCCCCCAATTTTGAGATAATCCCAGGATGCCTGATATACTTAGTTCTTGCCTCCTTTGATTAACAGATGATAAAAGAAGATACATTTCAATATCATACAGGCGTAATTGTTTCTGTTGAAAATAAGCATGTTTCAGTAGTCTTTTCACTGTGCCTTTTTGTGAGATGACCTTCAACATCATTCCTTAACTTCATTGGAAAGGCCCCTATCAGGTACAGCTAAGTAACCCTTGTGCTATAATACTTCAAGGAATAGACTCTTGGATTCATGTATCACCTCTAAGAGAACAATAAGCCCTGACTGGACCTGCACACGGTCTGGCAACCTGAAAGAAAGATTTCCAGGAATTGAAGCAGACAGCACCCAACAGATAGCTTTCCCAAGATGCCCAAACCAGGTTTGCATACCTTTTTCTTGCTGTTATCTCCACTCTCTCTTTCTTGGCCCAATCTACTGAAAAAGGGGGAAATCTTTCTGATTGTTGGAGTTGTTGCACAAAAGTCAGTCTGTTCATGATATCAGAGATCCCTTAGTCTTCTCTTTAATCCCAAATGATAACCTTCAAGACCATGGATGTTACGGATATGATTAGGTTGATATGAAGAGGTGTTCTCATATGTTGTTGCACATTTGCAAATCATTACCTGAAAATTCATGGTCCTTTGACCTCTTTAGCTGGTTAACTTCAGGTTTGGCTCCTGCTTTTTTGTTATTACAAAAACTAGGGTCATTATTCTGCTAAATAATGGGATAAATGGGAGGCTTGTGCCTGTTGGCTTTTAAATCTTTGCAGAAGTAATACACTAAAAAGAATGATAATCTCTAATGCTTATCTCTGGTGGAAAATGCCTGCGAGGTCTCCCCCCACCCTTTCATGTTATGCAAATATGTCCTTCCTGGTTCCAATCTGTGCACCTTCCCTCCAATGCGGGGATGGGGGACATGACCATCAGAAAAGGTTCTTTCTAACATCAAAAGATGAAACCATCAAATATGACAAATCAGACTGTTGATCAGCAGTGCTTCAAGGAAACATCTTGATCAAAAGGGAAAACTGTAAAAATAAAGAAACTTCTTTTAAAATAGAGTCTGGAAGCCCTGAAGGGGAAGCTCTCATGCACCACCATTTAGATCCCAGTAATAGGAAGGAAGAATTTTTCCTTGCTCAGCAAACAGTCCAGCCAGTGAGAAAATGTTGTCATCCTGGACTCTGAAACAGCCCTTCCCAACTGCTTTTTTTCTTTTATAAAAGCAAGCCCCTCTCCTGTGTTCTCCAGACTTGACTATGGTTTGCTTTAGTTCGATTGTTCTGAATTGCAACTCTCTCAGTTCAGTTCAGTTCAGTCGCTCAGTCGTGTCTGACTCTTTGCAATCCCATGAGTCGCAGAAACTCTCTACTCCTCCCAGATTAACTTTTTTTTTTTTTTTTTATGTAAAGTAACTCTATTTGTGTGCATGTGTGTGTGCGTGTGTGTGTGTGTTTATTTTAAGGTAAACAAACTAAATCATGGATGTGAATTAGCATACTCATTGGCCCATTCTTGTACTGAATTAATATTTTTTAAAAATTCAGTCAAGTTTATGAAAAAGTATCAAGCAAACATATCTAAAAAAGGACATAGCAAAGGGGAGAAAATTATTGCTATAAATATAGTAGAAAAGGTTGATAATTTTGATATACAAAAAGCTCTTAGAAATCAATTTAAAAACTCACTAAGATTCCCTTAGAAAAATGGGCAAAGAATCCAAGAAGGTAATTGTCAAGAAAAAAATTAAATACCAAATAAATACATGAAAAAGGTCAGTCTTTTTAATTTACAAAATGAGCTTTTTTTTCCCACTTATTACAGAGTGCTTTCCATGATGTGGTGGCTCTCTCATACAGGGCTGCTGGAACCTCCTGTTACTATAACCTAATGAGACCTCTAATTACTGTAACCTTTATAGAGAGCACGTTGTCAATATGTACCTAGATCTTTAACAATGGTCACAGATCTGGGCCTACTAATTCATGGATAGGATATAACCAGAAATGCTGCATAATTGTTATGTATGAAGTTGTTCAAGCATATCTTAATTGAAATAGTAAAAAAAAAAAAAAAAAAGTAAAAAAAAATCAGTGTATAACAAGCACAGAATTTAAGAACAAAGAATATTTAGTGAAAAAAAAATGCTGCAAATGTTATGTGAAAACAGCAATTTGAGTCATGTGTGGTATTATGTGTTATTGATTACACAACTGGGTTATTAATGAGCTAGACCCACTAAGGCTCAATTTGAAAGGTCTTTCACTTTCCCCAGACACAGCATTCAACTTGCTATGTCACCTCTTTTTTCACACTAACTGGATGGTATCTTTGGCATGTCACATAGCTGTCTAGTGATTAAAATATTTTTTTTAAGGAATTAAGAAGTTTAGTTCACAATGGCTGCACTGGGAGAAACACTGCAATGCCTTCAACTCATGAAATCCATTCAAGTGCATTTCTTAAAAATAAGGAAAAATACTTTCCAACAAGATTTTAATTTTGGAATTGCAGATGAAGTGAAAGTCACTCAGTCGTGTCTGACTCTTTGTGACCCCATAGACTATACAGTCCATGGGATTCTCCAGGTCAGAACACTGGAGTAGGTAGAAGATTTCCCTTCTCTAAGGGAATCTTCCCAACCCAGGGATCAAACCCAGGTCTCCTGCATTGCAGGCAGATTCTTTACCAGCTTTACCAGCTGAGCCACAAGGGAAGCCCCTTGCAGATAACTGCAGATAATCTCTGCTTTATTTTTTGTTATTGCATCTTACAAGTTTTCTAGTCATATAGTCTTTATAAGAACAAAATAAGAACTACTAAGTAATTCAATTTTGTTGGTACCAAAGTATATTATTCATATTATGTAAAGTATAGAATAATCTACTTGAAGAAAATAATCACTTGTATTTTTAATAAAAAAAAATTGAGTACTTAATAAAATTATATTATTTATTTAGATAAAGGTCCAAACAAGTAAATAGATTAATCAATACTGATCATTGAGAGGGAAAAAGAAAATCAGACTTGGGGTAGAATTTCAGACTTGGGGTGAAAATTCTAAGTTATGAAAATGTGATGTAACCATAACTTTATTACCACTACTGCTTCTACTTGATAGAACTGCACCGTAACTGCTCACTGTGGGATTAGTTTTCAAGTTTTATCCCATGATATCTCTGAAAATATGAGCTGCTTATTTCAGACGGAGGCTTAGAAAGGTAGTATATTTTTTACCATGTTTACTCAACTAGATAGTTGGCACAACTTTGGTATTCAAACTCTGCTTGGAATAACTAAAGATCATGTACTTTCCATTGCCTCAGACTCCAAAAAAAATTTATTAGGAGAAAAATGGAGCATGATATCATCATCATATTCAAAATGCCCTCTCTTGCCAAGGTGAAAAAGCACCACGGATAAATGGCTCTGGATAATCAAAGTACTTTAGATTATTGTTATCTGGCATTTTAGATAAAGAAGATGGTTAACATAAGTAAGGATATAGAATATGTATAAGATAGATAGATAATATAGCAGCATAAAATGTTCCAGTGTAGAACTTACTTTGTTTTGTAAAGGGTGATTTAATTACTACAGCTTGCAAAGTCCACCTTTTATTGAGATTAACAAGGTAGAATGCTGTAGTCACACAGTGAGTCCCATGACTGGCACGAATCTAACAAGAACCAGTCACTTCATTCGATTTCTTTCTTCCTCCAAAATGCAATTAACAGACTGTGATTAGTTGAACAAATTCCAAATTATATTCAAATGAAAGCAATTTACCCAGAGTCTGGGTCCAACAGGTGATCATTTCAAAGCTCCTGGAAGAATTGGAGGGTTTCATCTAATTGTTCTCAGGATGAAATGGATTTAAATGCATGGTTCCAACAGGCCCCTCCATGCACAGCCCATATGGTGGTTCAGTGCTAGCCTTTCAGCTTCATTAGCCCAAAGGGCAGTCTGAGTATATTTTATGATGAATAAAAATGCTTCAATCTAGCACAAAATAACAGCTGAAATTTTCTAATAATAAGGCAAAGACAGTTGTAGGTGTATGCGTATACATGAGGAGTGCTTGTATTGGGAAGGAGGGTAGATACAAAAGACTAATAATAAAAATTCTTTGTGTGCTAGATATGGAGCACTTGAAAACATTTCACTTACTTTGTATTGTGATAATAGAAGTGTGAAATATGCATTATTTCCTCCATTATTTCAAGGAAGAAATCAAGGCTCAGAAGGAATTAATAATTAATTACATGTGGTTTGAACATGAAGAAGGGGGATATTCAAAACCACATATAAATATTTAACACTACCTTTTTGGTATTCAAGGTGTGTCTTTTGCTTTGCTCTCTACCAGGTTCACATTTATTTATATTCCAAGCACCATAGGAATGTGACTGAAACCGTTTGTCTTCCATTCACCTAAGTTAATTTTCAGACAGTTCAGTTGTTCAGTCGTGTCCAACTCTTTGCCACCCCATGGACTGCAGCACGCCAGGCTTCCCTGTCTATCACCAACTGCTGGAGCTTGCTGAAACTCATGTCCATCAAGTCGGTGATGCCATCTCATCCTCTGTCTTCCCCTTCTCCTCCTGTCCTTAATCTTTCCTATCATCAGGGTCTTTTCCAATGAGTCAGTTCTTCACATCAGGTGGCTAAAGGATTGGAGCTTCAGTTTCAGTCCTTCCAATGAACATTCAGGACTGATTTCCTTTTAGATGGACTGGTTGGATCTCCTTGCAATCCAAGGGATGCTCAAGAGTCTTCTCCAACACCACAGTTCAAAAGCATCAATTTTTTGGTGCTCAGCTTTCTTTATGGTCCAACTCTCATCCAGACATGACAACTGGAAAAACCATAGCTTTGACTAGACGGACTTTGTCAGAAAAGTAATGTCTCTGCTTCTTAGGTTTGTCATAGCTTTTCTTCCAAGGAGCAAGCATCTTTTAATATCATGGCTGTAGTCACCATCTGCAGTGATTTTGGAGCCAAAGAAAATAAAATCTGTTACTTTTTCCACTGTGAGTGAGTGAGTGAGTGAGTGAAATCGCTCAGTCGTGTCCAACTTTTTGCGACCCCGTGGACTGTAGCCTACCAGGCTTCTCTGTCCATGGGATTCCCCAGGCAAGAATACTGGAGTGGGTTACCATTTCCTTCTCCAGGGGATCTTCCCGATCCAGGGATCAACCCCGGGTCTTCTGCATTGGAGGCAGACGCTTTAACCTCTGAGCCACCAGGGAAGCTATCCCTATCTATTTGCCATGATTGATGAAACTGGCTGCCATGATCTTTGTTTTTTTTTTTTTGAATGTTGAGTTTTAAGCTGGCTTTTTCACTCTCCTCTTTCACTTTCTTCAAGAAACTCTTTAGTTTTTCTTCACTTTCTGCCCTAAGAGTGGTATCATGTGCATATCTGAACTTACTGATATTTCTCCCTACAATCTTGATTCCAGCTTATGCTTCATCCAGCCTGGCATTTTGCATGATGTACTTTGCATACAGCTTAAATAAGCAAAGTGACAATAAACAGCCTTGATGTTCTCCTTTCCCAGTTTGAAAGCAGTCTGTTTTTCCATGTCTGTTTCTAACTCTTGCTTCTTGATCTGCATACAGCTTTCTCAGCAGGCAGGTTAGGTGGTCTGGTATTCCCATCTCTTTAATAATTTTCCAGTTCGTTGTGATCCACACAGTCAAAGGCTTTAGCATAGTCAATGAAACAGAAATAGTTCTTTTTTCTGAAATTCTCTTGATTTTTCAATGATCCAATGGATGTTGGCAATTCAATTGCTGGTTCCTCTGCCTTTTCTCAATTCAGTTTGAATATCTTGAAGTTCTCAGTTCACATCCTGTTGAAGACTCTCTTGGAAAATTTTTCCTTTTCTCCTTTGCCTTTTGCTTCTCTTCTTTTCCCAGCTATTTGTAAGACCTCCTCAACCATTTTGCCTTTTTGCATTTCTTCTTCATGGGGATGGTTTTGATCACCATCTCCTATACAATGTTACAAACTTATGTCCATAATTCTTCAGGCACTCTAACTATCAGATATAATCGCTTAAATCTATTTGTCATTTCCACTGTATAATCATAAGGGATTTGATTTAAGTCATACCTGAATAGTCTAGTGGTTTTCCCTACTTTCTTCAATTTAGATCTGAATTTTGCAATAAGGAGTTCGTTTTTTGAACCACAGTCAGTCCTGGTTTTGTTTCTACTGGCTGTATAGAGCTTCTCCATCTTTGGCTGCAAAGAATATAATCAATCTGATTTCAGTGTTGGCCATCTGGTAATGTTCATGTGTAGAGTCATCTCTTGTGCTCTTGAAGAGGGTGTTTGCTATGACCAGTGCATTCTCTTGGCAAAACTCTGTTAGCCTTTTCCCTGCTTCATTTTGTACTCCAAGGCCAAACTACCCCTTACTCCAGGTATCTCTTGACTGGAGTAAGAAATTTAATTTTAAAATGATATAAAGTTTTTGTTTTGTTTCCACTTCTGCATATAAAGAAGGAACTTAGAAGTTACCAATCCATTGTAACAGGTTAAAAAAAAGTAAACAGATGGAAAGATCACAACACTTTGGATCTGTAAAAAAGGTAAGAACTTAGGTCAAATTGCTGCTCCCATGACTGGAGAAAAAGACAAGTGAATACAGAAAGTCATGATTTACCAGATAATCAACTAATGAGTGAAAACTACCATGAGAATTAATGCCCAGGTAGAAAAACCTAAACTGTAATTGATGATCTGCTGAAGGTCCAGCATGGACATATATGAAATTTTAAAATGTCAGTGGGATCCAGTTATAAGAGAGACTACACATTATTGTGCTTTTTATCTTCTGGAGCTTGACCAAGTTCTCACATTAAATAATAATAATAATAATAATAATAATAATCCTGGCATGCTTCTAATATGGGGAGAGAAAAAAGGAACCACTGTAGATTATACCAGTATACTGTTCTCCTTGGCAAGTCTGGCATTCAGAAGAAACTAGTCAACTAGAGGCTTATCTAAAGGGGGATTATCAGAGTCTCACTGAGATGGGTGAAGAGAAATACAAAATTAGCAATTATTTCCCACTTGTAGGGGGAGAAAGAGAAACAAACCTAAAAAAGAAAACAAACTGAGAAATACTTGTGAAATTCAGAGTCCAGAGACACAGGCCCATTAAAAAACCAATACCTTTGGATAGGACTATAGAGTGTTTCCCCTCCTTCATATCTTGCCACCACATTACCAAAGACTCATTTATAGCAGTTCCTTTTGCCTGCATATCATGTATGACTTTAGAAAAAAAAGTATAGCATACTAAAAGGAAACACACACATATGCACACACAACTGGAAGAGACAGAACAATAATCAGAATCAGAAGTACCATAGATACTTCCTTGGTGTTCCAGTGGGTAAAACTCCATGTCCCAATACAGAGGGTCCTGGATTTGATTCCTGGTCAGGGAACTAGATCCCACGTGCTGCAACTAAGATCCCACATACTGCAAGTAAGATCCCACATGTTCTAACCAAGACCTTTGTGCTATACTGTGCTTAGTCACCCACTCATGTCCAAGTCTTTGCAACCCCATGAACTATAGCCTGCCAGGCTCCTCTGTCTATGGGGATTCTCCAAGCAAGAATACTGGAGCTATCTGAGCCACCTGGGAAGCCCATGAATGCTGGAGCAGGTAGTCTAACCCTCTACAGGGGAACTTCCCAAACCAGGAATTGAACGGTGTTGCCTGCATTGCAGTCAGCTACCAGGGATGCCCAACTAAGGCTTAGCACAGCCTAAATAAATAAATATTTAAAAATAAATATTATAAATGCTGCAATCTTCAGACTTGTGATTTCAAACAGCCATGGTTGATATGCTAAAAGTTCTAATGGATGAGGTAGACGTCATTCAGGAACAGATGGACAATGTAAGCAAAGTGACAAAAATCTTAACAAAATAACCAAAAATAAATGCTAGATAGCAAAAGAACTCTAATAGAAATAAAGAATGATTTTGGTGAGTTTATTAGTAGACTGCACATGATGTGGAAAGAACCTCTGAACTTGAAGACACAGGAATAGGAACAACCAAAAAATAAAAAGCAAAAAGAACAAAAACTAAGAAAGAAAAAATAGAATATTCAAATATTTGAGGCCTTTGGGATGTCAACAAAAAGTATCAAATGTGTGTAATATACCATAAAGAGAAGAAAGGAACAGAAGAAATATTTGAAAAAAAAGTGATTGAGAATTTCTCCCAAATTAATGGCAGACAGAATACTATAGATTTAAAAAGCTCAGAGAACACCAAAGAGGAAAACTGCCAAAAACAAAGAACAATTAAAAAAAAAAAACATATATCTAAACAGGAAAAAATACTTATAAAGGAACAAAGATAAGAATTATATTAAATTTATCCTCAGAAAGCACACAAGAAAGATGAGAATGGAATGCAAAATTTAGACATTAAAAGAAAAGAAGCATCAACCTAGAATACTATAATCTGCAAAACTATCTTCCAAAGTAGAAGCTAAATAAAGACTGCTACTTGACATAAAGAAGGAGACTGCATAATGTTCAAGGGATCAATCCAATAAGAAGATACAACAATTATAGATACATATGCAGCAAACATGGGAGCACTTCAATATCTAAGGTGAATACCAACATCTATAAATGGAGAAATCAACAGTAATGCAATAGTAGGAGACTTCAACATCCCACTTACATCAATGGACAGACCATACAGACAGAATCAAAAAGGAAATACAGGCTGTAAATGATACATTAGACCAGATGGATTTAACTGATATTTATTAAGTACCCCATCTAAAAGCAGTAGGATACATATTTTCTCAGGTGCATATGGAACTTTCGCCAGGATTAACCACATGCTGCTGCTGCTGCTGCTAAGTCGCTTCAGTCCTGGCCGACTCTGTGTGACCCCATAGACGGCAGCCCACCAGGCTCCCCCGTCCCTGGGATTCTCCAGGCAAGAACACTGGAGTGGGTTGCCATTGCCTTCTCCAATGCATAAAAGTGAAAAGTGAAAGGGAAGTCGCTCAGTCGTGTCCAACTCTTTGCGACTCCATGGACGGCAGCCTACCAAGCTCCTCCGTCCATGGGATTTTCCAGGCAAGAGTACTGAGGTGGGTCGCCATTGCCTTCTCCGGATTAACCACATACTGGACCACAAAATGAATATTGGCAAATTTAAGAACATAGAAATCATTTCAAAGCATTTCTGATCACAACACTATAAGAAATAAACTACAAAGGAAAAAAAAAAAAAAACTGGAAAAATCCCAAACACACTGAGGATAAATAACATGCTACTAAAGAAGCAATGCATCACTGAAAAAATCAAAGAGGAAATTAAAAAAGAATACTTAGAGGCAAATGAAGATGAAAGCATAACCTATGGGATGCAGCTGAACCAATTCCAAGAGGAAAATTAATAGCAATATAAACTTATCTCAGGAAACAATAAAAAGCTCAACCTAACCTTACACCTAAAGTAACTAGAGAGAGTAGATCAAACAATATCCAAAGTTAGCAAAAGGAAAGAAATAAAAAAGATTAGAGCAGAAATAAATAGAAATGAAGAAAACAATAGAAAATATTAATGAAATGAAACTAAAAGTTGGTTTTTCAAAAATGCAAATCAAATTGATAAAATTTTAACCTGATTCATCAAGCAAAAAAAAGGAGAGGAATCAAATCAATAAAATCAAAACTGAGAAAGGAGAAGTTACAACAGACACCAGGGAAATACAAGGAATCATAATAGACTATTACCATAATACACTGCCAATAAAATGGACAACGTGGAGGAAATAAAGTATTCAGACTACTTGTGAAGTAGTATATGTTACTTTCAAAAATATATTTGTTGAAATATATAAATATATAAAATACAATATATGTATATAAATATATTTATATATATATATATATATATATATATATATATATCAGTTCAGTTCAGCTCAGTAGCTCAGTCGTGTCCGACTCTTTGCGACCCCATGAATCGCAGCACGCCAGGCCTCCCTGTCCATCACCAACTCCCGGAGTTCACTCAGACTCACACCCATCGAGTCAGTGATGCCATCCAGCCATCTCATCCTCTGTCATCCCCTTCTCCTCCTGCCCCCAATCCCTCCCAGCATCAGAGTCTTTTCCAATGAGTCAACTCTTCGCATGAGGTGGCCAAAGTACTGGAGTTTCAGCTTTAGCATCATTCCTTCCAAAGAAATCCCAGGGCTGATCTCCTTCAGAATGGACTGGTTGGATCTCCTTGCAGTCCAAGGGATTCTCAAGAGTCTTCTACAACACCACAGTTCAAAAGCATCAATACTTCAGCACTCAGCCTTCTTCACAGTCCAACTCCCACATCCATACATGACCACAGGAAAAACCATAGCCTTGACTAGATGGACCTTTGTTGGCAAAGTAATGTCTCTGCTTTTGAATATGCTATCTAGGTTGGTCATAACTTTCCTTCCAAGGAGAAAGCGTCTTTTAATTTCATGGCTGCAGTCACCATCTGTAGTGATTTTGGAGCCCAGAAAAAGAAAGTCTGACACTGTTTCCCCATCTATTTCCCATGAAGTGATGGGACCAGATGCCATGATCTTCGTTTTCTGAATGTTGAGCTTTAAGCCAACTTTTTCACTCTCCACTTTCACTTTCATCAAGAGCCTTCCTCTTCATTTTCTGCCATAAGGGTGGTGTCATCTGCATATCTGAGGTTATTGATATTTCTCCCAGCAATCTTGATTCTAGCTTGTGTTTCTTCCAGTCCAGCGTTTCTCATGATGTACTCTGCATAAAAGTTAAATAAGCAGAATGACAATATACAGCCTTGACGTACTCCTTTTCCTATTTGGAACCAATCTGTTGTTCCATGTCCAGTTCTCACTGTTGCTTCCTGATCTGCATACAAATTTCTCAAGCGGCAGATCAGGTGGCCTGGTATTCCCATCTCTTTCAGAATTTTCCACAGTTTATTGTGATCCACACAGTCAAATGCTTTGGCATAGTCAATAAAGCAGAAATAGATGTTTTTCTGGAACTCTCTTGCTTTTTCCATGATTCAGCAGATGTTGGAAATTTGATCTCTGGTTCCTCTGCCTTTTCTAAAACCAGCTTGAACATCAGGAAGTTTACGGTTCACATATTGCTGAAGCCTGGCTTGGAGAATTTTGAGCATTACTTTACTAGCGTGTGAGATGAGTGCAATTGTGTGGTAGTTTGGGCATTCTTTGGCATTGCCTTTCTTTGGGATTGGAATGAAAACTGACCTTTTCCAGTCCTGTGGCCACTGCTGAGTTTTCCAAATTTGCTGGCATATTGAGTGCAGCACTTTCACAGCATCATCTTTCAGGATTTGAAAGAGCTCAACTGGAATTCCATCACTTCCACTAGCTTTGTTCGTAGTGATGCTTTCTAAGGCCCACTTGACTTCACATTCCACGATGTCTGGCTCTAGGTCAGTGATCACACCATTGTGATTATCTGGGTCATGAAGATCTTTTTTGTACAGTTCTTCTGTGTATTCTTGCCATCTCTTCTTAATATCTTCTGCTTCTGTTAGGTCCATACCATTTCTATCCTTTATCGAGCCCATTTGCATGAAATGTCCCCTTGGTATCTCTAATTTTCTTGAAGAGATCTCTAGTCTTTCCTATTCTGTTGTTTTCCTCTATTTCTTTGCATTGATTGCTGAAGAAGGCTTTTTTATCTCTTCTTGCTCTTCTTTGGAACTCTGCATTCAGATACTTATATCTTTCCTTTTCTCCTTTGCTTTTTGCTTCTCTTCTTTTCACAGCTATTTGTAAGGCCTCCCTAGACAGCCATCTTGCTTTTTTGCATTTCTTTTCCTGTTGGGCACCAGCGTGAGGCACTCCATCCATGGCAAAGGTAATGAGAAAGGAGGCTCAACATACACAAAGGCAGGATCAAGCCTCAGGAGTCCCCCTGGAAATTCTCGAGCATCTACCCCCATAACCAGAGCCTGCCTACTTTACTACTTTGTGCTCTCATCTACACCTCTGACTTTACAGGGGCTGTCCCCCACCACCTCTTTTGGAGAAGGAGTTAACTTCGAGCTCCAGTTAATAATAATTCCTGGGTGTGACAGAAGTGTTTCAACCTACAAACTCCTCTGAAGGTTCTCTAGCCTGCCTGACAGGCTTGTCCAGCCACATGTCACAGGCTTGTCACAGCCTCCCAACCATGAGAGGCACGAGATGCTTTAAACCTTCTAAAAATAGGTTCTTTAGAGAAGTTAGAAAACTATTAGTATAAGTATAATGAGCTGATAGAAATTGTATTGGTGAAGGTTTTTTCATTTGTTGAGCCAATGTTTACTGCTAAGTCTCCACATTCCCTGCTCTTATACACATTAATGAATATATAGAAGAAATAAGTATTAATCTTTGATATAAATCACATTAGACCTTAGGCTAAGTAAATTCTTTCCTTAACTAAAACCCACTACTGCCTCACCCTATAGGAATGTAACTTTATTCGGGTGTCATCTGTTTTAAGAATAATCACCCTGGGAGAAATAAGTGTTGACTGACCGCTGTTACAAGGAGAGGGTCATAAATTGTCAGCAGGCCCCCCTGGCCAGAAGATGATGTAATACCCCTAAGACCTCTGTATACATTTGTATGAAGCACCTGACTTTAAAAGTCAGGACTGCTTTCCCCGCGTGACTTTTGTATAACAACTCAGTGTATAAAAACAGACCCTGGAAAATAAAGAATTGGGATCAGTTCCTCGAAATACTGGTCTCCCCATATCTCTCTATCAAACTCTGGCTGAGTCTCCATCTGGAGCACGGAGCCCGCCAAGCTTACTGACTTTGCCTGGGCTTCTAAGATCCGACCAGGGAGGCCTCAGTGTCTCCTCTCCTTCAGGAGAACAGAAGGATGCCTGTGGCCTACGTAAGTGGTGCAAGCTTCTTGTCTTGAAGTTTTATTGGTTTCCCGCGTAAACTAAGCTACTCAGCCTCTTTTCTCCACTGAATTTTCCTGCTGAGCTATCCTCATTCTATTACTATTTATATCTTTGATGAATATTTAAATTAATTGCCGAAGCCGTCTCCCCTTCAAATACCCTGGATCAGCCGGGGCTGGACCCCGGCATTTTCCATGGACATGGTCTTGATCCCTGTCTCCTGTACAATGTCATGAACCTCAGTCTATAGTTCATCAGGCACTCTATCCATCAGATCTAGTCCCTTAAATCTATTTCTCACTTCTACTGTATAATCATAAGGGATTTGATTTAGGTCATACCTGAATGGTCTAGTGGTTTTCCCTACTTTCTTCAATTTCAGTCTGAATTTAGCAATAAGGAGTTCATGATCTGAGCCACAGTCAGCTCCTGTTCTTGTTTTTGCTGACTGTATAGAGCTTCTCCATCTTTGGCTGCAAAGAATATAATCAACCTGATTTCGGTGTTGACCATCTGGTGATGTCCATGTATAGAGTCTTCTCTTGTGTTGTTGGAAGAGGGTGTTTGTTATGACCAGTGCATTTTCTTGGCAAAACTCTATTAGTCTTTGCCCTGCTTCATTCTGTATTCCAAGGCCAAATTTGCCTGTTACTCCAGGTGTTTCTTGACTTCCTACCTTTGCATTCCAGTCCCCTACAATGAAAAGGACATCTTTTTTGGGTGTTTGTTCTAAAAGGTCTTGTAGGTCTTCATAGAACCGTTCAACTTCAGCTTCTTCAGCGTTACTGGTTGGGTCATAGACTTGTATTACTGTGATATTGAATGGTTTGCCTTGGAAACGAACAGAGATCATTCTGTCGTTTTTGAGATTGCCTCCAAGTACTGCATTTCAGACTCTTTTGTTGACTATGATGGCTACTCCATTTCTTCTGAGGGATTCCTGCCCACAGTAGTAGATATAATGGTCATCTGAGTTAAATTCACCCATTGTAGTCCATTTTAGTTCGCTGATTCCTAGAATGTCAACATTCACTCTTGCCATCTCTTGTTTGACCACTTCCAGTTTGCCTTGATTCATGGACGGGACATTCCAGGTTCCTATGCAATATTGCTCTTTACAGCATTGGACTTTGCTTCTATCACCAGTCACATCCACAGCTGGGTATTGTTTTTGCTTTGACTCCATCCCTTCATTCTTTCTGGAGTTATTTCTCCATTGATCTCCAGTAGCATATTGGGCACCTACTGACCTGGGGAGTTCCTCTTTCAGTATCCTATCATTTTGCCTTTTCATACTGCTCATGGGGTTCTCAAGGCAAGAATACTGAAGTGGTTTGCCACTCCCTTCTCCAGTGGACCACATTCTGTCAGATCTCTCCACCATGACCCGCCCGTCTTGGGTGGCCCCACGGGCATGGCTTAGTTTCATTGAGTTAGACAAGGCTGTGGTCCTAGTGTGATTAGATTGACTAGTTTTCTGTGAGTATGGTTTCAGTGTGTTTGCCCTCTGATGCCATCTTGCAACACCAACCGTCTTACTTGGGTTTCTCTTACCTAGGCATGGGGTATCTCTTCACGGCTGCTCCAGCAAAGTGCAGCCACTGCTCCTTACCTTGGATGAGGGGTATCTCCTCACTGCCGCCCTTCCTTATCTTCATCATGGGCTAGCTCCTCTAGGCCCTCCTGCGCCTGTGCAGCCATGGCTCCTTGGTCGTGGGGTTGGTCCTCCTGGCTGCCGCCCCTGGCCTCAGGGCATGGGTTGCTCCTCCCGGCCGCCGCCCCTGGCCTCGGGCTTGAGGCATGGGGTAACTCCTCTCATCGCCCCCCCTGACCTCGGACACGGGGTAGCTCCTCTAGGCCTTTCCTGCGCCGTTGCAGCCTGGCACTCTCAGCCGCTACACCTCACCTCACGTGTGGGGTAACTCCTCTTGGCCGCCGCCCTTAGGGCATGGGGTCCTCCCGGCTTCTGCCCCTGACCTCAGAAGCGGGGTAGCTCCTCTCAGCCTCACTTGCATTTTACTTTCAAAAATACATACTTTCAAAAATATATGTGTTTAACATAAAATATTAAAGTCATAATGTACCTACTGTGAGAAATGCAAATACCACACATGATCTTTTTGTTACTTTTCCTTTAGATACTTAGACTGTGAAAGTTAAAACAAAAAAGTTCCTCTGTTCTAAAACAAATAAGCCTATAATAATATAACCTTAAGTATGTAGAGTAATACATTTCCATCTTTAAATAAAATGAAACAATCACTGTCTATCCAACTTTCAGTCTAACAAGACATCCTCTTGACTCTTCCTTTAATCTATATTTATAATTAGCATAGCTTAATTTCACCAGTCCTAGAAAGTCAGGTCTAGTAGTGATAAATTTTCTTACGTTTTATTTGTCTGGGAGATTGGGAGAGACTCTATCTGTCCAACATTTCTGAAGGACAACTTTGATAGAAAAGTATTCCTTGTTGGTAGTTTTTCCATTTCGGCACTGTGAATATCTAATCCCACTCTCAACCAGTCTGTGAAGTACTGCTAAGAAATCGGCAAATAGTTTTGCAGAAATCCCCTTGTATGTGTTTTTTTTTTTTTTTTTTTCTCTTTGCTTTTGATTTTATTGTTCTATTAAAATGTGTCTTGGAGATCTCTTTGAGTTGAATATTTTAGAGGACCTATAAGCTTCATAAATGAGTTGTTCAAACCTCTCCCCAGATTTGGGATGTCCTCAACCATTATTTCTTTAAATAACCTCTTCCTCTTTTTGCTCTTTGCCTTCTGGGGCTGCAATAATGGGTAGATTGCTTTACTTTGTAGTATTTCATAAAGGTCAGTATTCATTCCAATCCCAAAGAAAGGCAATGCCAAAGAATGCTCAAACTACCACACAATTGCACTCATCTTACACGCTAGTAATGTAATGCTCAAAATTCTCCAAATCAGGCTTCAGCAATATGTGAACCATGAACTTCCTGATGTTCAAGCTGGTTTTAGAAAAGGCAGAGGAACCAGAGATCAAATTGCCAACATCCACTGGATCATAGATAAAGCAAGAGAGTTCCAGAAAAACATCTATTTCTACTTTATTGACTATGCCAAAGCCTTTGACTGTGTGGATCACAATAAACTGTGGAAAATTCTGAAAGAGATGGGAATACCAGGCCACCTGATCTGCCTCTTGAGAAATTTGTATGCAGGTCAGGAAGCAACAGTGAGAACTGGACATGGAACAACAGACTGGTTCCAAATAGGAAAAGGAGTTCGTCAAGGCTGTATATTGTCACCCTGTTTATTTAACTTATATGCAGAATACATCATGAGAAACGCTGGACTGGAAGAAACACAAACTGGAATCCAGATTGCCGGGAGAAATATCAATAACCTCAGATATGCAGATGACACCACCCTTATGGCAGAAAGTGAAGAGGAACTCAAAAGCCTCTTGATGAAAGTGAAAGTGGAGAGTGAAAAAGTTGGCTTAAAGCTCAACATTCAGAAAATGAAAATCATGGCATCTGGTCCCACCACTTCATGGGAAATAGATGGGGAAACAGTGTCAGACTTTATTTTTCTGGGCTCCAAAATCACTACAGATGGTGACTACAGCCATGAAATTAAAAGACGCCTACTCCTTGGAAGGAAAGTTATGACCAACCTAGATAGCATATTCAAAAGCAGAGACATTACTTTGCCAACAAAGGTTCGTCTAGTCAAGGCTATGGTTTTTCCTGTGGTCATGTATGGATGTGAGAGTTGGACTGTGAAGAAGGCTGAGTGCCAAAGTATTGATGCTTTTGAACTGTGGTGTTGGAGAAGACTCTTGAGAATCCCTTGGACTGCAAGGAGATCCAACCAGTCCATTATGAAGGAGATCGGCCCTGGGATTTCTTTGGAAGGAATGGGTGCTAAAGCTGAAACTCCAGTACTTTGGCCACCTCATGCGAAGAGTTGACTCATTGGAAAAGACTCTGATGCTGGGAGGGATTGGGGGCAGGAGGGGAAGGGGATGACAGAGGATGAGATGGCTGGATGGCATCACTGACTCGAAGGACGTGAGTCTGAGTGAACTCCGGGAGTTGGTGATGGACAGGGAGGCCTGGCATGCTGCGATTCATGGGGTGCAAAGAGTCGGACATGACTGAGTGACTGAACTGAACTAAACTGATTGCATTTTCTACTCATTCATTATATTGATCAATTCCAAAATTCTGTTTGGTTCTCTATCGCTATTTCTATTTCTCTATTAAACATGTTTCGTTCATGTGTTTTTTTCCCCCCCAGTGGATTGTTTTTCTGTTTTGTTTTGTTTTTTCTCTCTTGTAGTTTGCTCAGCTTCCTTAAAACAATTACCAGGCAAAATTAAGGTCTTGATTTCTTTGGGGTCAGTTGCTGGGAAATTATTGTGTTCCTTTGGTGGTGTCATGTTTCCTTTATTTTTCATATTCCTTTAAGTCATCTATTGCAGCCTTTGCATTTAAATAAGGAGCCACATCTTCTAGTCTTTACTGACTAAATTTAGGAGAAAGTCCTTCTGTCACCCCTGTTACAGATTCTAAGGCTTTTTCAGATCTTTTCTGAAGGTCTGAAATGCTGGGCTGGATGAAGCACAAGTTGGAATCAAGATTGCAGGGAGAAATATCAATAAGTTCATATATGCAGAAGATACCACCCTTATGGCAGAAAGCGAAAAGGAACTAAAGAGTTTCTTGATGAAGGTGAAAGAGGAGAGTGAAAAAGCTGATCCACACTTGCTCCATACTTCTTTTTCCATTTTGGGGGATAGTTCTTAAGATTTTATGCTTTCTCTTGAGGCTGCAAAACCAGGCCAGGTACTGGTGATGTCCTATTTTCTTTCCCTTGGGTAGTGGTAAATGTTCAGGTTTGCTTGCTTTGTCCTAGTCCTGCAGACTTGAGTGAGCTTTCTGAGTCATGTTCACTAATCAATTGAAAAAAAAAAACAAACAAACAAACAAACCTCACACTGCCTCTAGGTGTGTACATTGGCATCTGGCTATGAAGTTGATGGTCATCTGTATTAAATTTGCCTATTTTGGCCCATCTACTTCTGCTTCTGCTTTATTGACTAAGCCAAAGCCTTTGACCGTGTGGATCACAAAAAACTATGGAAAATTCTTAAAGAGATGGGAATACCAGACCACCTTACTTACCTCCTGAAAAATCTGTATGCAGGTCAAGAAGCAACAATTAGAACCAGACATGGAACAATAGACTGGTTCCAAACTAGGAAAGGAGTACATCAAGGCTGTAAATTGTCATCCTGCTTATTTAACTTATATGCGGAGTACATCATGAGAAATGCTGGGCTGGATGAAGCACAAGTTGGAATCAAGATTGCAGGGAGAAATATCAATAAGTTCATATATGCAGAAGATACCACCCTTATGGCAGAAAGCGAAGAGGAACTAAAGAGTTTCTTGATGAAAGTGAAAGAGGAGAGTGAAAAAGCTGGCTTAAAACTCAACATTCAAAAAACTAAAATCATGGCATCCAGTCCCATTACATCGTGGCAAATAGATGGGGAAACAATGGGAACAGTGACAGACTTAATTTTCTTGGACTCCAAAATCACTGAAGATGGTGACTGCAGCCATGAAATTAAGACACTTGCTCCTTGGAAGTAAAGCTGTGACAAACCTAGACAGCATATTAAAAAGCAGAGACATTACTTTGCCGACAAAGGTCCATACCGTCAAAGCTATGGTTTTTCCAGTAGTCATGTATGGATGTAAGAGTTGGACCATAATGAAAGCTGAGCACCAAAGAATTGAAGCTTTTGAATTTGGGTGTTGGAAAAGACATGAAAGTCTCTGGAACTGCAAAGAGACCAAACCAGCCAATTCTAAAGGAAATCAGTCCTGGATATTCATTGGAAGGACTGATGTGAAGATGGAACTCTGATCTTTTGGCCACCTGATGTGAAGTACTAACTCACTAGAAAAGATCCTGACCGGGAAAGACTGAAGGCAGGAGGAGAAGGGGATGACAGAGGATGAGATGGTTGAATGACATCACCAACTTGATGAACATGAGTTCGAGTAGGCTCCAGGAGTTGGTGATGAACAGGGAAGCCTGGTGTGCTGCAGTCATGGGGTCACAAAGAGTTGGACACTACTGAGTGACTGAACTGACTGAAGTCTGTGGTTGGGGTATGTGTGTGTGGCAACTGAACTCTGGTGGTGTCTGTGGCCAACTGTGAGAATATTCAGATGACGTGTCCCCAGAATCTTGTGGGTAGTCTTCCTGACAGTACATAAGGCAGTCAGTGAGATTCACACTCTTGTAATAACCTCAGAGCCCTTATTACTGTTCTGTGGGTTCTTCACTGCCCCTCAGTTGTATAACACACTCCATATTCTGGATGGGGTGAGAAAGAAGTGAGCCTTTTCAGCATTGTCCTGAAGAGCTGGGTAAGCCAGACACTTAACTCATAAGCTTTCAATTTCTCCTTCTGAGGAAACTACAGGTCAAGTAGATTAATCTGTGCCACCTCAGTAAAGGGGTGTTACCAGTACAGTGAAATTTTCTGTTTCCCTCTTCAATGAATTCAACATCAAGTTTTGCTTTTAATCTTTTTTTTTGTTGTTGTTTTTTAATCCAATGGGCATTGGAAATTTTTTGCTAAACTACTGGAATTGTACAAAGACACTCAGTTATTTGAACATGGACTTGGAATAGTTACAAATGTATATTGCAAATAGTAGGACATCCACTAAGAAAAGTTAAAAAAAAAAAAAAAAAAAAAGAATTGTAGCTGCTATGCTAAGAAAGGAGAGAAAATGAAGTCATCCAAAATGCTCAATTAGAATCATGATAGGCAGAAAAAGAGTGGACGTCAAAAAATGGAAACAAACAAGGACAAGAAATAGTAACAAATATGGTTATTGTTAATCCAACTGTATCAGAAATCACTTTAAATGTTAAAGACCTCAGTATGTCAATTAAAAAATTGACAAAAATACCAAAAAATAAGACCTAATTATATGTTGTCTACCAGAAACCCATTTTAACTATACAGATATATATTCATATGAAAAGCAAATTGATGGAGGAAAAAATATGGCATGCTAGCATTAACCAAAAGGAAGCAGGGATAGCTATGCTAATTTCAGACAAAGCCAACCCTAAAGCAAGTTACTCATGATAAAGGAGGCCACTGCTGCTGCTGCTGCTGCTGCTAAGTCACTTCAGTCGTGTCCGACTCTGTGCGACCCCAGAGACGGCAGCCCACCAGGCTCCCCCGTCCCTGGGATTCTCCAGGCAAGAATGCTGGAGTGGGTTGCCATTTCCTTCTCCAATGCATGAAAGTGAAAAGTGAAAGTGAAGTCACTCAGTCGTGTCCAACCCTCAGCGACCCCATGGACTGCAACCTACCAGGCTTCTCCATCCGTGGGATTTTCCAGGCAAGAGTACTGGAGTGGGGTGCCACTGCCTTCTCCTAAAGGAGGCCACTACATAATAATAAAGAGGCAATTTTCAAGAATAAATGAGTCTTAATGTGTATACACCTAAAAATAGAGCACAAAAGCAAAAACTAATAAATTTGCAAGGAGGAATAAGTCGATTCACTATATAGTTGGAGATTTCAATCCTCCTGCACAGAAATGGACAGATCTCTTTATCCAAAGGGGAACTGTTGAATCAAACAGCACCATCAAATGACTGGATGTAATCAACATCTATACATAGGGTAGCAACAGAGGAATAGATGTTTTTCCTCAAGCTTATATGGAACATTCACCAATAAATGCTTTATTCTGAATCATAAAGCAAATCTTGACAAACTTAGAAGAATAGAAAGCATACCATGTCTATTGTCAGACTACAAAAAAATTTAACTAGAAATCAATAACAGAAAGATAACTAGAAAATTCAAAACTGCATGGAGATTAAACAACACAGTTTTAAACAACCAATGAATCAAAGGAGAAATTTTAAGAGAAATTTAAAAATATTTTGAACTTAACAAAAAGGAATATACAGTTTATCAAAATTTGCAGGATACAATAAAAGCAGTATTTGGAGGGAAATTTATAGTTGAATCTATATATTTGAAAAGAAAAAAAATTGCAATAAATATGTTTCTATCTTAGGAAACTAGGAAAAGAATAGCAAATTAAGCTGAAATTAAGAAGAAAAGAAATACAAAAATTTGAGTAGAGGTCAATGAAATTATAAACAGGAAATCAGCAGAGAAAATCAACAAATCCAAGAGCTAGTTCTTTGAAAGAATCAATAAAATTGATCATTCTCAACCCAGGATAACTTAAAGAGAGACAGTGAGAAATAGAGAGAAGACAAATTGCTAACATCAGAAATGAAAAATGGGACATTACTATAAGTATAATGAATATCAAAAGGATAATAAAGGAACACTATGAATTACTCTATGGCCAGAAACTTGATAACTTAGCTTGCTGCTGCTGCTGCGGCTGCTAAGTCACTTCAGTCATGTCCGACGCTGTGGAACCCCATAGATGGCAGCCCACTAAGCTACTCTGTCCCTGGGATTCTCCAGGCAAGAATACTGGAGTGGTTGCCATTTCCTTCTCCAATGCATGGAAGTGAAAAGTGAAAGTGAAGTTGCACTTAGCTTAAATGGACCTATTTTTTGAAAGACACAATTTTCCATAGTTTACACATGGAGGAATAGACAACTTGAATAGGTCTATATTTATATAAGAAATTTAATTCATAATTAATAAATATCCAAAACAGCACCAGAACTAGGAAGGTTCACTGGTGAATTCTATCAAGTATTAATATTATAGAAGAAATTCCAAATCTGGATAATCTCTTTCGGGTCACAGAAGCAGAGGGAATACTCCCTAACTCATTCTGTGAAGCAACATTACCCTAAAGATAAAACCAGACAGAAACATTACCAGAAACAAGACCTACAGGTCTATACCTTTCATGAATATAGACATAAAAATCTTCAACAAAACAACAGCAAATCCAATTCAATAACAGATAAAAATAATTGCATGTCACAGCCTTGCAGGATTTATCCCAGGTATGCAAGTGCTGTGCTGTGCTTAGTTGCTCAGTCATGTCCGACTCTTTGCAACCCCCATGGACTATAGCCCACCAGGCTACTCTGTCCAAGGGAATTCTCCAGGCAAGAATACTGGGGTGGGTTGCCACACCCTCTTCCAGGGGATCTTCCCAACCCAGAGATCAAACCCAGGTCTCCTAAATTGCAGGTGGATTCTTTACCATCTCAACTACCAGGGAAGCCCAAGAATACTGAATAGGTAGTCTATCCCTTCTCCAGGGGAGCTTCCCAACCTAGGAATTGAACCAGGATCTCCTGCATTGCAGGTGGATTCTTTACTAGCTGAGCTACCAGGGAAGCCCAGGTACACAAGGCAGGTCCAATATTTGAAGACTAACTAATGTAATTTGTCACATCAACAAGCCAAAAGTGAAAAATCATATAATTATATCCAGATATGCAAAAAAAATTTTTAAAACCCAACACTCATTCATGATAAAAACTCTCAGTAAAACTGGAATAGAGGTGAAGATCTAGAACTTCATAAAGAATATCCATAGAAACCGCTAACTAGCATCACCTTTAACGGTTTCCCACTAACATCAGGGTTCCCACTAAGATCCCGTTTCACACTAAGATCAGGAACAAGACAAGATGTCTCCTCTCACTACTACTTTTTAACACTGCAATGGAAGCATTAGCTAATACAACAAGAGTAGTAAAGGAAATAAAATGTACACAGACTGGAAAAAATTTTAAAAATCCATCTTTGCTCACGAATGTATGGTTGTCATATAAAAATCTGATGGAGGTGACACACACACACACACACACAAAACAGTAAGTGATTACAAGAAGATTGTAAAATACCTCAATGTGCAAACGTCAGTCATTATTATATATACCAAATATGATCAAGGGGAATTTAGTTAAAAATACAATATCATTTATGTTAGCTCCTCCCAAAATAAAAAAAATAAGTATAAATCTAATAAAATATGTACAAGATCTAAATGAGGAAACTATAAAAGTCTGATTAATCAAAAAATAACTAAAAATGAATATATTCTATATGCATGGATAAAATAAAAAAGACTTGAGTTATCAGATGTCAGCTTTTTTCTACCTTGATCTGTATTTTCAGTATAATCCCAATCAAAGTTCCAGCAAGTTATTTTGTAGCTATCATCAAATTGATTCTGAGCTTACATGGAGCAGCAAAAGACCCAGAATAACCAAAACAATACTGAAGGAGAAGAATAAAGTTGGAGGACTATCACTGCTCAACTTTAAAACTTACTATAAATCTAGAGTAGTTAAGACAATTTGGTATTGGGATCTCAGGCATGTGGATGACACTACTCTAATGGCAGAATGTAAAGAGGAACTAAAGAGCCTCTTGATAAGAGTGAAGGAGGAGAGAGAAAAAAACAACTGAAAACTCAATATTAAAAAACAATCCAAGGTCATGGCATCAGGTTCCATCACTTCTTGGCCAATAGAAGGGAAAAGGTGGAAGCAGAGACAGATTTCTTTTTTGGGCCTCTAAAATCACTCTGGATGGTGACTGCAGCCATGAAATTAGAAGACAATATCTTATTGGCAGGGAAGCTATGACAAACCTAGACAGTGTGTTAAAAAGCGAAGGCATCACTTTGCTGACAAAGTCCCATTTAGTCAGGGCTATGGTCTTTCCAGAAGTCAAGTGTGGATGTGAGAGCTGGGCTCTAAAGAAGGCAGAGTGCAAAAGAACTGATGCTTTAAACTGTGGTGCTGGAGAAGACTCTTGAGAGTCCTTTAAAAAGCAAGGAGATCAAGTCAGTCAATCTTAAAAGAAATCAACCCTGACTACTCTTAGGAAGGATTGATGCTGAAGCTCCAATACTTTGGCCACCTGAAGTAAACAGCTGACTCATTGGAAGAAGACCTTGATGCTGGGAAAGATCAATGGGAGAAGGAGAAGAGGGAGACAGAGGATGAAATGGTTGGATGGCATCACCGATTCAGCAAACATGAACTTGGGCAAACTTCAGGAGACGGTGAGGGACAGGGAAGCCTGGCATGCTCCTGTCCATGGGGTTGCGAAGAATTGGACAGAACTTGGTGACTGAACAACAACAGAGAGTATACACATAAAGGAGCAGATTAGAGTCCAGAGATAGACTCTGGATTCTGCCCCCCACCCCAATAAATATGATCAACTGATATTTGACAAGAGAAAGAAGGTAATACAATGCAGTAGACAGTTTTTTCAACAGATGGTGCTGGAGCAACTGGATATTCACATGTTAAAAAAAAAATGAACCTGGACACAGACTTTATACTCATCATGAAAATTAACTCGGAATGGATCATAGACTTAAAAGCAAAATGCAAACCTACAAAGCACTTAGAAGATGATAGAGGAGAAAAACCTATACAACCTTGAATTTAGTGAGGTCATTTAAAATACAATGCTGAAGATAAGTTTCATTAAAGAAATAGCAAGCTAGAATTTATTAAAGAAAAATGTCTGTCCCATGAAAGACAATGCCAAGAGAATGAAAAGATAAGCCACCCTCAGGGACAAAATATTTTGCAAAAGATTCATTTGATAAAAGATTACTTTCAAAGTATACAAATAACTCATAAAACTCAACAATAATGAAACAATCTGATTAAAAAATTAGTCCAAATATTCACTTTGGGGTATCATACTGAAATTGTATTCTAACACCAGAATTAAAGATTATTTTACAAAACTGAAATGAATTTCACTCATATATTACAAACACTTCAGCGTTCTCATTCTTTGTGGGTGGAAGACTTGATAATGGGATAGAAGAGAAAGTCACTTAGACCTAAAAACACACCCAGTTATACCACTTAGTGATCATGGAGGCACAGCATTTTTTACCAATTTTTTAAATTTTTAATAGAAAGATGAGGATTTAAGGAAGACAGCCTTAACATGAAATACCTAAAGTGATAAACTATTATTTCATGAATTTCTAATGAGTATGTGAATGACTTTGCTTGGCACGCATTGTATTTTGGCCTGTAGCTTGTCATTATCATTGTCATCATCGCTTAGTGGATCTCCATCACTCTAGCCTGAAATCCTCAAGGGTCAGTTCCTATCTTCTTGCAGTTGTCAATGCCTGGTATAAAGTAGCTTCTCAATGTCTGTTTACTGCTGTAATTGACTCAGTGAATCCATTTCATACTCATAGCCCACATATTAGCACTTCCTCAAGGCCTCTTCTTCCACATCAGGGCAGTACATGTTTTTCTCTATCAACATGGAAAACAGAGAATTTATTTCTTCCAGAGGAAAAAAAAAATCCACTACCAATAAAGCACTAGTGAGTATGATGAGTTGAATTATGTCCACCAAAATTTATAAGTTAATGTCAGAATGTGATCATCTTTGGAAACAGAATCATTGTGGATATATTTAGTTAAAATGAGGTCATTCTGGAACTGAATGGACGCCAACTAGACGAAATAACAGGTGTCCTTAGATGAAGGGGAAAATAAGGTTGAAGAGGAAATCTGAACACAGGCATACACACATGGAGGACCCCTTGCCAAGATTGGAACTGTGCTTTCACAAGCCAAAAAACCACCAGAAACTAGAAGATGGTTCTAGAATAAATTCTTTTCCAGCACTTTCAGAAAAAGTTTGTCTAAAGGCAGCCTGCTGTAGGACTTCTATTCTCTAGAACTGTAAATCTGTAGATTTGGGCTGTTCACCCAGTTTGCGACATTTTGTTACAGCATCCTTAATAAACTATTGTAGTCAGTCATGAAAACTCTGTTCCATATCACTTCCCTCACTCAAGCAAACTCCTTACTTCTCCTTAACAGATGCATTATTTGCTGAGTCCTTTTGTGGTATTGCCAGGTTTTTCCTTTTCTTCCCCAAAGTTCTTCCTCTTTCACCTAACAATTTCAAATTTTTATCCCATTACTGTGCAGAACAATTCAGTACTATTTCCCAATTCCACTGTAGGTAATAGTATAGTACTATGCATCTACATACATTTTTCTTCCCATTTTTATAAACTCTTATGCCATAGATATTGTTATATTTAGTTGAGAATTAAAGACAGTGAGGCCCCAAATGTTGAAGTGGCTTAAAAACACACAGCAAACAAGTGGAGCAGCCAGTGTTCCAACTCAGGTTAGTGCTTTTATAGAGAAAATATATACTTTTATGTGGATATGTCCACACATACAGGTAGTTGGACTGAAATGATTGCTACTTTGGTTTAAAAATCGGTCATATTGGAAAGAAAAATTAACTGAATTGAAGACCAATTTGCCCGATGGCTCCATTCAATCTAGTCAAACTGAGTGAAATAGCTGTGTGTGCAGACAGCCTGCACTCCCTTTACTCTTGTTGAGTAAATTACTTGAATATTTCCCTGAGGAGCCATACCTGGGATTCCTCTCCACAGATGACTGTGGTCTGGGCTTTAAGATATGTTCAACACTGCACAGATTCCACTGGGACATCCAGGCCAGATAATCAACTGCTAATTATTTTTGTGAAAACTACAGGACAGGCATCTCCCTGCTGACTCACATTTCCTTTACAAAAAGTTTAATGTCTTACTCTTCACATATCAAACTTATCTCTTCCCTTTTTCTCCACTCCTACACTTTGTCATGTCTCATATTTTGTAATCCACACAGACATATCTGATAAAGGCCCATCAAAACCATTGAAATTCATCCTTTGTCTTTCTAGTTCTCATCACTCATTAGTACACATGCAGCTAAGTCTTTGACTATTTTGCTTTCTTTTTCTTAATTCCTCATATTTTACCGTGCACAAAGAGCTCAGAGACAAAAGCTCATCACAGCCATCATTAGGCTCCATTATCTGCTACAAACTGCCTTTGTCTTCTATTAGTTTTTAAAATGTCCCAATCCTTGTGTAGTTAGCTGGATTCTCTCACCGCACTTGTTCTTTTTATAACTGTTACTGAACTGGCAATGCTACTTGGTGAATTTTTGGTTGTGCTTTCCAGTAAGGAGAGTATCTCTAAGCAATCTGCTAGAGGTTTGGATTCAAAAACGGAAAGGGCTTTTTAATTAAAAAATTAAGTACCGCCTGCATTTATGTTTATCATCTGTGAAACATTCATTTTTCATTTTCATTCTCTTGCAGTGTGGGAGCATTGTTATGCAATGATTATTTCCAATGCCAAGCCATCAACAGGAGTATTTTGAGATAAACAATGTGTTTACAATAGAAACTGTAGTAGTGTCTTTTGTTCTGGAAGATGTTGGCATTTACATTATTATTCTACTCAGGAGTGAGCCTGTCTTTCTAAGCCTATTGGAGAATTGTGGTAATTTGCTCAGTGATTGCACACAGAATCGGCCCTCTCCTCTGTCATCACCGAGTGAGGTGAGGTTCTTTAGTGTTTTTTTTTTTTCCTTCTTCTTCTTTTTTCTTTTACCCCTGGTGGCTCTAGTTACTTTATTTACTCATTAGTCCATGTATTTATTCATTTAGGAACCATGAACAATGCAGCTTTAAATTTTGTCAAAGAGAACTTGCAACATCCTTTCCCATCAAATTATTAATCTATAAATTTGCAGAGGAAAAAATTTTACAATAATACAGAAAACGAAAACTAATAGGAAAATCTGGAGAGATTTCCACTAATTTCCATACTTAGTGGTTTACATTATGAAATAGAAGTAGTAACCTACTGAATCTTGCCCTCAGAAAGTAAATAAAAAATAGTGATCTCTTCTGTTTCACTTGATACCTGAAGTAGAGTGAGCCCATCTTTAAAACAAACAGACACACAAACAAAAAACAAAGGCTATATTCACTTGACAAGATCATTTTAGAAAAATACATAAACTTGAAGGGAACTATGTGAAGAGAACGGGGATGGAGTTTGGAGAAGTATGGTATTTCATTGGATCATAAAAAACACATTCCATATACATATATTAATAAGGGCTTCTCAGGTAGCTCAGTGGTAAAGAGTCCACCTGCAGTATAGAAGACACAGGTTCTCTCCCTGAGTCAGGAAGATTCCTTGCAAGAGGAATTAGCAACACATTCCAATATTCTTGCCTGATAAATCCCATGGACAGAGGAGCCTGGCAGGCTACAATCCATGGGGTCGCAAAGATTTGGACACGACTCATGTGACTAAACATGCATGCATGCAGGATAGAAACAAGACTTCTGTCTGTAGAAATATGTCTTGACAACAGGAGTTATATATTCCTGTACGCACCACTCTGAATCTTAAGAAACTCAGTAATAAAGGTGGGAGACAAATCTGTCTCAGAATAGTGGCTGTACCAAAGAAGCAACTTCACTTTCACCTTTCACTTTCAAGCACTGGAGAAGGAAATGGCAACCCACTCCAGTGTTCTTGCCTGGAGAATCCCAGGGACGGGGGGAGCCTGGTGGGCTGCCGTCTGTGGGGTCACACAGAGTCGGACACGACTGAAGTGACTTAGCAGCAGCAGCAGCAGCAGCAAAGAAGGACCTGGTCCACCAAGGAAACAGGGTGAGCCATACCTATCACATTACATCTCGGCTCAGAGCAGTGTTCACTTACCTGACAAATGTATAAGGGATAGAGCCAAGTAAAGTAATATCCTATACTCTGTTATCAAACAACAAATCAAACCAGAAATTTACCATGAGTTGTATGGCTATATCACTGATTTCTAATAAATGCTCTATTCTATATATGTTTTATTTGAAATGTGTTATTCAGAATTTATAATGATTATCCAACCTTCCCCCTTCTGTAGTCTATAAGTCTTTGAATATCTAAAGAAAAAGTTTATGGAGGTTCAAGATACTTATGAACGTTCAAGCTGATATTCTCTTTCCCTGAATATATAACATGAGATTTTCCTTACTTCTTCTTCCATGTTTTAAGTAAGGAGGTTAGGAAACATGGCTATCGACGTGCAGGGAGATAGAGAGGATGAGAACAATCTGAAGTTCCCTTGGATGATATATTTATAGAATATTTAAGGTTCTCATTCTAGGTTGAGTCCATGGGGACAGCTGCACACTAAATCCTTGCAGTACTCTACTTTTAATCAGCAGGTGCTTTTGTACATATATCATTTGAAGGTCTAATGCACAATGTAAGAAATAATGGTTACACGATAACACATGTACACCCATGGTGGATGCATGTTGATGTATGGCAAAGCCAATACAATATTGTAAAGTAAAAAAATAAATAAATAAAATAATAAAATTACTTAAAGAAGCGAAAAAAAAAAAAGAAACAATGGTTAAATACTCAAGTACCAAGGCATCTTGATATTGTTTCTTCCACAAATTATTTTAAGTATTCTAATAGAATCTTTTTGGTGTGATAAAACAGCAAATAAACTTTGCACAGAATGATTTGGACTGGAATCTCGACCTTATTAATTGTTATCTTTCTCTCTCTCTCTCTCTCTCTCTCACACACACACACACACACACCCCTAGCTTTTTTAACTGGAAGCTATGGAGTTGACTGTCATTTTCAAATACTTTCTAAGGGTATTCTCTTTTCTCTGTTTTTGTTCTGAATGTTCTGTGAAGACAGTCCTAATGAAAGATTGGTTATTACAAAATTAACAAGTATCATTTTTTTTAGATTTTCTTTTAGAGAGGGTAATTTTATTGACAATAAACAGGTAGCTTCATGGTATCCATAATTCTGATTTTTTGATTGTTTATAATCTTATCTGGGCTCACGGCTGGACTACATTTCCCAGTTGCCCTTGCAATTAAGTGTTTTCATGTAACTAAGTCCTAGCCAATGAAATGCAAGGTTCCTCTCAAGCCTGGGCCATAAAAAGGTCTCATATATAATCCTCCCTGCTCTATTCCCATTTTTTTGCTGGTGAAACAGAGGCCTCCAGGGAAATCTTGGGAATCACAAACTGAGAGCAACATAAACCCAAAGTTCTCGGGAGTTGAGGTCCCTGAATACTGCTCAAGGAGAACTGCCCAACCAACAACATCCCCTTCCCTGAGCAAGAAACAGGCATCCTTTTATTATTCCTGCATTACCTTAATAAATATACTGTCTTAGCACAATACTTAACACAGAGTAAGCACTCAGTAATTGTTCTCCTTTTCCCCTTGTCAGCACATATCAATTCAATTCATGGACTAAAACCTGGCTTCCCTGATAGCTCAGTTGGTAAAGAATCTGCCTGCAACTCAGGAAACTTGGGTTCTATCCCTGGGTTGGGAAGATCCCCTGGAGAAGGGAAAGGCTACCCACTCCAGTATTCTGGACTGGGAAAATCCCACGGACAGAGGAGCCCTTGTGGGCTACTGTGGGGTCGCAAAGAGTCGAACACAACTGAGCGACTTCCAATTTCACATAAAGCCTGGACAGACTCAGGAAATAATCTCTGAAACTGCCCAACTCTAGTTATAGCTTTCTTGTTTATCCATTTCTTTGCATGTGTATCTTTCATTACCATCTCTGCTAACCTTTGAGCAACATAAAATAGATAGCTTTACTCATTTTTCTATCTCTATTGCTTTGCTTTAGATGCCTAGGCAAAGTTTCTTGAATGAACTAAAATACTGGGCTGGCCAGAGCAAAGCCTGACAAGAAGTGCAGTTAAGTCCTGGGAATGTAAAGCATAGTGGTTCAAAGTTCAGATTCCTTTAGTCAGAAAGCCCAAATTTTGTTCCTAGAGCCTTGAGTCAACTTCTTATTAGCTGAGGTTTCTGCCCCTCTCAGAATTTCACTTACTCATCTGTAAACTGAGGACAATAATAGTAATTCATAAAATTAGCTATGGTTACTTTGTTATTATTGTTATCATTACTAGGCAGGTAATTTGTGGCATTAAGACATTAAGATATCAAGAAAGGTATACACATTCTTTGAAAGTTGCTTGAAGTGATAAGAATCAATTGGATTCTCCTATTGAATACCACTTCCTTTAAAAGAACAAAATCAGTCAAGCAGGGGCATCACTAAGCAATTACTCATCCACAGCCCAAAATTATGTTTGTTAATGTCACAGTGACTCATATATTTAGCAAACATCCTTACTTTTGAAATTTCAAGCAAATCAAACTCATGTTCAAATTTTTTTTTTCTTTTCTAATTTTATTTTATTTTTAAACTTTACATAATTGTATTAGTTTTGCCAAATATCAAAATGAATCCGCCACAGGTATACATGTGTTCCCCATCCTGTTCAAATTTAAAAGAATAACCAAAAAGAAAAAAGGGGCGGGGGGAAAGGCAAGTGAAATAAATGAGAAGTAGCTTTTCATACAATCAGACTACAGATGAATAAAATAGGTGTATATGTGACATAATCACTGCTTGTTGCTGAACTAACATTGGCAATGCTAGCACAATTTGACGTCTAAATAAAGATACTGGAAGTGGAAAAAAAAAGTGACATTTCAAAAGAGTGAACTATGTGATTAGGCAGTGTAAGAGTTGCTTAAATATCAACTTTACAAATCATTTAGAAAGCACTTAACACACAAAATAGTCGGAGATGTAAAAAATAAAAAGCTTAGATGAAGACAAATGACGTGATTTTTAGAGCATAAATTCTTAGGGATAATGCAAAAGACAATTCTGTAGATATTACCTCTGCTTAGTACTCTTTTTTAAATTTATTAAACACACACATGCACATATACACACACACACACACACACACACACACACAGGTTAAAATGAATATGCAGCCCCAAAACCCTTGTATTCAGAATCTCCACTCAGTGTGCATTTTTATTTCCTCCCATCTATAAATTAGAAAAGCTGTTCAGGATTAAAAAAACAAAAGATAGATACCTGATTTAGGGAAAGTTGTCCTATGGTGGAAGCAGAAAAAAATGGAATTTCAAGATTCCTGATTATTAGAGCTGGAAGAGACCTTTACTCCAGACACAGGTGATTTCAAATCCCAGCCCCACTACATACTGATCATAGATTACTTCATCTCACAGAGTCTTGGTTTCTTTATCCATAAAAGTATAATACTAATATACAAAAGATTTGGTTTATATACATTTCCATAAGTATTCTTTTTTTTTTTACTCCAAGTTCTGAAAGGCCTCTGTTGCCCTTGTTTAAGATCAAACAGCAAGTTAGTGGCAGACAGTAAAGGCCCCATATCTCAAAGATCAATCCAGTGTTATTTTCTCTTCACCAAGTCACTTCCTTATGTCACTATTTGTCAACTGGACTCAACTTTCTCTAATTATTTCCCTGATGCACTATGTTAAATGTTGACAGATAGCCCCCAATACATTCTAATCTCTTATGAGTTCATTTATTAACAAGTAATTGTAAAGCATCTGCTATGTGTCAGGCACTATTCTAATTACTGGTAATAGATCGGAAATCAGTGGAGATACAGCCGACTTTGAAGAACTCATAGCCTGTCCGGGAGCAGGAGTGAGAGGGCAGAAGGCAGAAAATAAAAAAATAAATAAGAAAACATCAGATGGTGACAAATTCTAGTTAGGTGATTAAAACAGAAGCCTTTAATAGAAAGTTGGCTTTATTAGGGATTTTAAGAAAGGCTTCTCTGGGGAGATCGCATTTAATCTGTGATCCAAACAGCATGATGAAGTTAGCCAAGTAGAAGAAATTAGTGCAGAGCTGATAGACCAGGAGTAAGTTTGGCATGTTCAAGAAACAGGGAGAGATCAAGTAGAGAGAAGAGAGAAAGGAGGACAGTATCAAATAATGTCAAATTGATGCCCACATACCAGTCTTCAGAAACCTAGGTGTTTCTAATTCAAGGCAAGAGTTTGCATTTCACTCTATGTGCTTTAAGAAACCATTGGATGATCTTAGCTGTAAGAAGTATCATAATCAGGTTCAGATATACATAAAAAAGAGAACTAAACCTTAAAGGAGAGGTTCTGAGCAGCAAGGAATGAAAGATGAGAGAAAGTGAGAGAGAGTCCAGGGTATTCAACAACTTCTCAGTGGTTACAATACATCTTTTTCAGTGTCAACCTTTTAGCAAGTTTTAGACATTTTCTCCGGAGAAGGCAATGGCACCCCACTCCAGTACTCTTGCCTGGAAAATGCCATGGACGGAGGAGCCTGGTAGGCTGCAGTCCATGGGGTCGCTGGGAGTTGGACACGACTGAGCGACTTCACTTTCACTTTTCACTTTTCACTTTTATGCATTGGAGAAGGAAATGACAACCCACTCCAGTGTTCTTGCCTGGAGAATCCCAGGGACGGGGGAGCCTGGTGGGCTGCCGTCTGTGGGGTCACACAGAGTCGAACATGACTGAAGCGACTTAGCAGCAGCAGCAGCAGGAGCAGCAATTTTTTCAAAAATCAAAGCAAAATAACAACAAATAAAAACCCAGACATATGTCCAATTGTATATCTTATAGAACTAACAACAACAAAAGATGTCCTTTTCATCATAGGGGACTAGAAATAAAAAGTAGGAGGTCAAGAGATACCTTGAGTAACAGGCAAGTTTGGCCCTGGAGAACAAAATGAAGCAGGGTAAAGGCTAACAGTTTTGCCAAGTAGAGTGCACTGGTCATAGCAAACACTCTCTTCCAATAACGCAAGAGACAACTCTACACATGGACATCAACAGATGGTCAATACCAAAATCAGATTGATTATATTCTTTGCAGTGGAAGATGGAGAAGCTCTATAGCCTATAGAAGTCAGCAAAACCAAAACCAGGAGCTAACTGTGGATCAGATCATGAACTCCTTACTGCAAAATTCAGACTTAAATTGAAACAAGTAGGGAAAACAATTAGGTTATCCAGGTATGACCTAAATCAAATCCTTTATTATTATACAGTGGAAGTGACAGATTCAAGGGCTTAGATCTGATAGACAGAGTGCCTGAGGAACTATGGACACAGGTTCATAACATTGTACAGAAGGCTGTGATCAAACCATCCCCAAGAAAAGGAAATAAAAAAAGCAAAATGGTTGTCTGAAGAGGCATTAAAAATAGCTGAGAAAAGAAAGAAAGTTAAAGGCAAAGGAGAAAAGGAAAGATATATCCATCTGAATGCAGAATTCCAAAGAATGGCAAGAAGAGATAAGAAAGCCTTCCTAAGTGATCAGTGCACACAAATAGACAAAAACAATAGAATGAGAAAGACTAGAGATCTCATCCATAAAGTTAGAGACACCAAGGGAACTTTTCATGCAAAGATGGGCACAATAAAGGACAGAAATGGAGTGGACCTAACAGAAGCAGAAGATATTAAGAAGAGGTGGCAAGAATACACAGACGAACTACACAAAATAGGTCTTAATGACCCAGATAGTCACAATGGTGTGATCATTCACCTAGAGGCAGACATTCTAGGATGTGAAGTCAAGTGGGCCTTTGGAAGCATCACTATGAACAAAGCTAGTTGAGGTGATGGAATTCCAGTTGAGCTATTTCAAATACTAAAAGCTGAGGCTGTGAAAATGCTGCACTCAATATGCCAGCAAATTTGGAAAACTCAGTAATGGTCACAGGAATGGAAAATGTCAGTTTTCATTCCAATCCCAAAGAAAGGCAATGCCAAAGAATGTTTAAACTACTGCACAATTGCACTAATCTCACATGCTAGCAAAGTATTGCTCAAAATTCTCCAAGTGAAGCTTCAACAGTACATGAACCGAGAAATTCCAGATGTTCAACCTGGGTTTAGAAAAGGCAGAGGAACCAGAGATCAAATTGCCAACATTCGCTGGATCATTGAAAAAGCAAGAGAATTCCAGAAAAACATCTACTTCTGCTTGAACACTGACTATGCCAAAGGCTTTGACTGTGTAGGTTACAACAAACTGGAAAATTCATAAAGAGTTGGGAATACCAGACTGCATTATTTGCCTCCTAAGAAATCTGTATGCAGGTCAAGAAGCAACAGTTAGAACCAGATGTGGAACCATGGACTGGTTCAAAATTGGGAAGTACGGCAAGGCTGTATATTGTCACCCTGCTTATTTAAATCACATGTAGAGTACATCATGCAAAATGCTGGGCTGGATAAAGTACAAGCTAGAATCAAGATTGGTGGAAGAAGTAACAATAACCTCTGATATGCAGATGACACCACCCTTACGGCAGAAATAGAAAAGGGACTAAAGAACCTCTTGATGAAAATGAAAGAAGAGAGTAAAAAAGCTGGCTTAAAACCCAACGTTAATAAAAAAGGTAGGTCATGGCAGCCAATTTCATCACTTCATGGCAAATAGATGGGAAACAATGGAAACAGTGACAGACTTTATTTTCTTGGGCTCCAAAATCACTGCAGATGGTGATTGCAGCTATGAAATTAAAAGACACTTGTTCCTTGGAAGAAAAGCTATGGCAAACCTATACAGCATACTAAAAAGCAGAGACATTACTTTGCCGACAAGAGTACATCTAGACAAAGCTATGTTTTTTTCCAGTAGTCATGTATGGATGTTAGTGTTGGATCATAAGGAAAGCTGAGCACTGAAGTATTGATACTTATGAACTGTGGTGTTGGAGAAGACTCTTGAGAGTCCCTTGGACTGCAAGGAGTTCAAACCAGTCAATCCTGAAGGAAATCAACCCTGGATATTCATTGGAAAGACTGATGCTAAAGCTGAAACTCCAATACTTTGGCCACCTGATGCAAAGAACTGACTCATTAGGAAAGATCCTGATGCTGGGAAGAATTGAAGGCAGGAGGAGAAGGGGATGACAGAGGATGAGATGGTTGGATGGCATCACTAACTCAAATGACATGTGTTTGACCAAGCTCTGGGAGTTGGTGATGGACAGGGAAGCCTGGCATGCTACAGTCCATGGGGTCACAAAGAATCAGACATGACTGAGAACTGATTGAAGTCCAATTCTAAAATAGGACAAAGAGAGTAATATTTTACTGAAGACACTGGGAGGCAAAAAAGCATGAAAAGCTACTTTTTGAAACACAAAAGAAAAGCAGCCTGGGAAATCTACCTTTAACCTGCCACGTCTTCCAAAGCTTCTCATCCTTCAAGACTGTGCCTTGTGTTCTCTTTCTCTCCACCTCTGGACATACCTCTCTCTCTTTCCCTGCTCCCAGCACTGCAGAAACGTTTTCTACCTCTCCATGCCCCGGGACTTCCCCTAGGTCCTTTTCTCTCATGAAAATCAACTTGGTCCTAACTTAGATCTCAAAATGAGCTTCAACCAAGTTTGAACTCAGGAACACAAAGCTTCTTCCTTCCTTTAAGAAGTTAAAAAATGGAACTTATAGGTCTGAGCAAGTTGTGATTTACGAGTAATAATTATTAAAAAAAAAATGGAACAGGGATCATACATTCATGAACTCAGTGGATTCTTATGATCAGGAACATTATAAATTTGCACCAACATTCCTGTCTCCTATATACTTCTCATCCCTTGATTGTGGGTGGGACTTATGATTTTAATGGGATGTCTCTTTTGTGATTAGGTTCCAGTGTCTGACAAATGTGAAGGTATTTTGCACATGCAATTGTGTTCATTTGAATTAATAAAAAAGAGATTATACTGGATGAGCCTGACCTAATTGGGTGAGCTGTGTGATAGAGAATTTAGGCCTTCCAGGAAGGGGGATATTCACATATATACACTACCATGTGTAAAGTAGCTAGCTAGCAGGAAGCTGCTATACAGCACAGGAAGGTCAGTTTGGTGCTCTGTGCCAACCTAGACAGGTGGGAAGGAGTGGGGTGGCGGGGACGGTGGTTCCAAGAAGGAGGCTCTAGTGTGAGGAGATACATGTATATTTAGGACTGATTCACAATGTTATACAGAAAAATCTAACACAACATTGTAAAGTTGTAAATTGTATTCCAATTAAAATAAACATAAGAGAGATTTTCCTATTTGCCTTGAAGCAGTAAGCTCCTCCTGAGAAGAGCGTGAGGTCAGGAGGTTGAGACGAGCAGCAATTCCAGGCTGATGGCAAGCAAGAAAATGGAGTCCTCAGTCCTACAAACTCAGGCAGCTAAATTCTGCCAATGTGTGTGTGGCCACACCATCATGGAAGGGAACCCTGGGCTCCAGAGAGGAAAGCCAGCCAACACCGTCTTTGCAGTCTAGTGAGATCTTAAACAGAGAAATCTCTGCCTGGACTCTGATCCTTGGAAATTGTGGGTAATAAATGCCTGCTCATTTTAAGTTGCTCAACTTATGGTAATTTGTTGTCCCATGGTAGAAAACTAAAATAATCTGTGAATAACATTCCGAATTCAATTTAATTGGTCTTTTCTGTGGTTATTTTTCTTTTTCTATAGCCACCCTTTCTCTGCTTCTATCACAATGTTTTTATCTCTTAGCATATTTTTTTAAACATTTACTATTATTGATTTCACAATGGAAACAGTGAGAGACTATTTTGGGGGCTCCAAAATCACTGCAGGTGGTGACTGCAACCATGAAATTAAAAGACACTTGATCTTTGGAAGAAAAGTTATGACCAACCTATATAGCATATTAAAAAGCTGAGACATTACTTTGCTGACAAAGGTCCGTTTAGTCAAAGCTATGGTTTTTCCAGTAGTCATGTGTGGAATCACAGTTGGAATATAAAGAAAGTTGAGCACCGAAGAACTGATGCTTTTGAACTGTGGTATTAGAGAAGATTCTTGAGAGTCCGTTGGACTGCAAGGAGATCCAACCGGTCCATCCTAAAGGAAATCAGTTCTTAATATTCATTGGAAGGACTGATGCTGAAGCTGAAACTCCAATACTTTGGCCACCTGATACAAAGAACTGACTCATTTGAAAACACCCTGATGCTGGGAAAGATTGAAGGCAGGAAGAGAAGGGGACGATAGAGGATGAGATGGTTGGATGGCATCACTGACTCAATGGACATGAGTTTGAGGAAGCTCTGGGAGTTGGTGATGGAAAGGGAGGCCTGCACGCTGCAGTCCATGGGGTCGCAAAGAGTTGGACACGACTGAACAACTGAACTGAAATGACTATTGGTTTGGTCTATCCACCTGATGGCCTATTGCAATCATTTTTAAAATGGCTTTTCTATGCATTATCAACTATTTGCTCATTTCCTAAAACCATGTCTCTTCATTCAAAAATTTTTTTCACTTTATATCCTTCTTTTTTTTTTTTGCTTTGGCCAATAATTTTATAAGAATAAAGTCTTATTGCAATATTTTCTTCACAAAAAAATATAAGAAACTTGCTTTTATACCATGCAAATATAAAAAGAAACACATCTTAAAAGTGTATACTTTTATACTTGACTGAATACCTGTGGCGGATTCATTTTGATATTTGGCAAAACTAATACAATATTGTAAAGTTTAAAAATAAAATAAAATTTAAATAAATAAATAAAATAGAGATCATAAAAAAATAAATAAAATAAGTTTTTGAAATTCAGTCAAGTATATCCTTCTTTTAAAATCCTGTTTATCCTTCTATATATAAAGTCTGCTTCCTTTATGAAGTCTCACCTGGTTAGAGTTATGCTCACTTATTCCAAACTCCTTCAACATTTGTTTGTTCATCTTTATGTTTGCTTTGTTTTACAGTTATCTGATTGTCTTTTTATTCTTGGATAACATAAACTATACCTTTTCCCTAGCACCGAATACAGTCAAACTTCAGTATTTGCATATTCCACATCTGCAAATTAATTTTCAACTTCAAATTCAATACTCATAACATTTTCACAAGCATTCAGGGACATGTACATGTTCTAAGGGGGGAAAAAATGAGTTGCCTGATGTTCATGTTGCCAGCCAGGGTGGAATGATGCAATTCTTCACTTTCTTGTTTCAGCTCTCATATTAGAAACAAGTGATCATTTTGCAGCCTAGTTAGTGCATACACAATGTGATACACATTTTTTATATTGTTGTGCTTTTGGTGAGTGAGTTTGCTGTTTAAAATGCCCCTCTCCAAGCATAGTGCTGAAGTGTTATTTGGTGTTCATAAGCATAAGAAGGCTATCATGTACACATGGAGAATATACATGTAGTTGAAAAGAGGAAAACCGAACTTAGAATAGGACTTTAGCGACTTTTGGAGAAATTATAAATTAAAAAAAAAATCCTAGAGAAGAATGGGCAGAAGGAAGGGTGGGTAAAAGTTCCTGAAGTGTGACTGAACTTGGCACAAGTGAAAAATGGAAATAATTCTGGTATAGCTGGTGGGTGGTAATTCAGAATGAGAGAGAATGATATGGGATACTTAACTACTTCTACTTAAAGAACACAGTATACTTTTGTAACATACTGTTCCTCCACATAGAAAATGCTAATTAAAAGTGATTGTAAAAATAATAAAATAAGAATAAATAGTGGCTTGATGAATAGATTGAATTTTACATAAACAACCTGAGAGTACATTTTTCAAATGTATTTTTTCAAAATTAGTAGCAGTTGGTTTTTAAGGTGTATATTCATATTCTATTAGTTAAATGAGTTATGCCAATGGTAAATATAAAACTCCTTAAAGTTAAAAAACAAAACAAATAAGCCACCCAACAATCTGACAAAACACTTATAAAGCATTTTGTGTAATAGAATAACTCAATTGAAGGATTATCTTGCCAATACTCATTAACTCACTATCAATACACATAATGATTCAAAGCTTTTCAAAGCACATAATGCTCTAGTGGTCTATAAAACATTAATATATATGGACAGAATTATTGTATCATGACACAATCATTTTCATTTAAAATTCCAGAGTTGATGAATTTTGATCTCTGCTACTTCTACCAAAATCATCACAATAGGCCAATTCTTCCCCCCCTGGAATTCTCATAAAATAGTTGTTTTTATCCTATTAATTTCAATACTAAAATTATCTTAATTTTGTATTTTAATTTTTCATGTGCTAATGAATTTTAGGTTAAATATCTTTCAAAGTAGATAGATTAGTCTTGTTTCTAAACATGGGGGATATTAACTCATTGTATCCATATTTTGTTAAGCTCTTGTGTGTCAAGAGACCTTCCTGTGATACTCATATCATCTAGCCTTTTACCTCAGCTCTTTGTGAAATTAAATTACTGTTACAGTTTCATCACTGACATTAAAACTGCTATAAGCTAAATATGTGTAGTTATTTCACTGAGAATTCTGAAGCACACATCCTACATTAGAGGACATATGAATATCTATATTGAAGAATATAGAATGAAAGAAGAAAGAAAGGTATGCAGTTAGGAAGATGCTTTATTCAAAGACTACTACTACTTGATTTTTCCTGAGTTTCCAAGGAAATTTAATTCATGTTTTGTGATTTAAGTTGATATGAATACATGAAGTAAAGCATACATACTTAAATAAATTATTGAATGTATGTGATATCACACTGCTTATTTGGCAGAAAATGAGTAAGATTAGTATTTTCTGTTATGTTCCACGGCATAGTAATTGTAAAGGGAGTTAATGGATATTGGTAGAAAAATAAGGGAAAGGGCTTTTTAAAGGACAGGAAGATCATTCAGAGAAATGCTGAGCTGGAGAAGAAAGGCTGGCCTTTACAAGCTATTGACCACAACATAAAATATGAATGAAAACAATAAGGAAGAGAGAGTTTTCACCTATTCAGACAAAAGTCAAAAAGAATGATACTATTCAGAATTGCATGAGGGGAAAGTGATTTCAAGAAATAATTAGTGAGTCACACAAAAATAAATGAGCTTTAATGTTTACCACTGCATTTTTATAATAATGTATTTTATAATACTGCAAGTTAAGAAATAACCTAGAATTAAACACTTGAATGTCAGCTCCATAAATTGTTATATGTTAAAATGGAAAGCATGAGAATGATAAAAGGATTACAGAAGAATAGGCATTATGGAATATATTATTAAACATGAAAAACATATTACAATATTAAATATAACATGAATATATTATTAAGTTAAAAAAGATAAGTACAAAATACTAACAGCATTATTTCTGGATGTATAAATGGCTTACTAATACTAATGATTCTATTCTCATTTCCTCAAATTACCTTCCCCCAACCCCCTTGGGAAGTGACTGGAATAGAGAGGTATTCCCTTATCAGAGTTAAGGATGAGCTTCCATAAGTCTCTTTAGCAGGAGAGGAAATTTATAAGGACTTCTACAAATTCAACCTTCAAAACTGGCTTCTAAACTACTTGTGGAAGGGTTCGCTTAGGCATGCAATTATCCATCGCAGGTCTAATTGCCCATTTGCATGCACAATTCAGAAAGGCACAGTTGAAATTTAGTCCCAGGCTCGCCGACACTAATTTTCTCCCTTGAAATTGACATTTCAAAGAACATCAGGTGGCTAAAACCCCAGATTTGTTATTTATTTCAACAGGAATGGAACTTCTTTTTCCTTTCCAAGTTGAAACATTGGTTTAAAGAATTAAATTAAAAGATGAAAGGGAAAAGACAAGCATACAAAGGAAGGCGGCCTTCCTCCATGTTATCAAGAATAGACTTGTTTGCCTTGAAAATAGTTATAATGTGATCAGTTATCCAACTAGCAAGGCTTGTCCTTACTTCTCCATAGAGGGGAAAACATATCTCACCATCTTACAGTTGTATGTTTCCATTTATAAATATCTTTATCTTCCTCTGTAAAAGTGGCAATAATAATATGCATTTCACTGAATAGTTTTGAGAATTAGAGCTGATAATACATACAAAAAATTACACAGAATTCCCTCGGTATTAGTCCTCTTCTCTGCTCCCTTCTTATTTTCTCCACCATAATACGTAATAATCCATGAGTCTATGACTGAAAGGATTATTGAAATAGTAAAGTAGACCAGTCTTCTTTGCCAACTCAATTTTATGACTCATAATTTTAGAGATTGGAGACAGATGTATTTATGAATTTGCTAGTGAGGTTCACTCACTGTGCTGTTTAAAATAGTGGTTATCAAATTTTATTTTATTTTTAAACTTTACAAAAAAAAAAAAAAAACACTTAAAATAGTGGTTATCAACAGCTATTATCAATGGACAAGGAAAAGGTGAATCCCCACTATTTAGCAGGGCTTGTGTAAATCTCGCCAGAAATCTGGTCTCTATCATTACACATTCAAACGAAAACAAGCAAAATGACAAGGGTGGGGGTCCTTGGTGTGTAGTGTACACATCAATGGTGCATGACTTCTGGGTGAATCATGAAGGAGCAAGGGGTGGTCTGCCTTCCTGAACAGGAGAGTTGTGCTGCACTGTGGTTGGCCTGGGCCCCCTCGGAGCAAAGAATGTGGGGTTCCTATGGAGCAGCCTTAAACATGCAAGACAGAGCTAGAGGAGGATACTCTTAGACTTGTCCAAGAAGGCCAACTTGAGGGATGAACAAACCTTGGCAAAGAGAACTGTCCGATGACAAGTTCCTCATTTACTTGGGCCTCAGCTCAAAGGTTCAATCCTCAATGATGTTCTACCAGTGTCATCACTCAAGGACTCATGCCCCTCCCTCTTTTCCTCACTGTATTTATCACTCTCTGACATTTGCTCACTTATGAATTCACTTGCTTATTTTTTCTGTGTTTCCCTACAAGAATTAAAGCTTTATCACTGGGTTTAGCATATATTAGACATTCATTCATATAAATTGAAGAAATAATGTCCTTATATTGTGGCCCCATCATACTGCCCATTTCTATAGGTTATGCCAGGAATTGAGATGTGAAGTGAAGTGAAAGCTGCTCAGCTGAGTCCAACTCTTTGTGATCCCATGGACATGAAATTCTCCAAGCCAGAACACTGGAGTGGGTAGCCTTTTCTTTCTTCAGGGGATCTTCCCAATCTAGAGATCGAACTCAGGTCTCCCGCATTGCAGGCAGATTCTTTACCAGCTGAGCCACCAGAGAAGCCCAAAGAGTTGTTGTAAAAGCTCTACTTGAGTATGGATACCTATGAGCCGCTGCTGCTGCTAAGTCGCTTCAGTCGTATCCGACTCTGTGCGGCCCCATAGATGGCAGCCCACCAGGCTCCCCCGTCCCTGGGATTCTCCAGGCAAGAACACTGGAGTGGGTTGCCATTTCCTTCTCCAGTGCATGAAAGTGAAAAGTGAAAGTGAAGTCGTTCAGTCGTGTCCGACTCTTGGCGACCCCATGGACTGCAGCCTACCAGGCTCCTCCATCCATGGGATTTTCTAGGCAAGAGTACTGGAGTGGGGTGCCATTGCCTTCTCCAATACCTAATGAGAGCTAACTACAATTACTATCACACATAGACTCTTCAACCATTTTGTGGAATAGACACCATTTTATAGATGAGAAAGCTGAGGAAAAGAAAGTCAAATTAGTTGTCCAAGGTCACATGCCCAGAACTCAGGAAAGCTGGGCTTTGAACCAGACTATCTGGTTCCAGAGTCTGTTTCATGCTCAGCTGATGCCAGGAAGTACCCTTATCAGTAGGACTGCTCAGAAATCCTCTCTGGGAATAGGAACTGAGCAGACAGGAAGTCAGCCACTGTTAGGAACACACAGACAGCAGAGACAGAAAACAGTAGAGGTTATGAGGCACTGATACATTTGGTTCAGAAGACAACAAAACATAAACAAACAAAAAAAGCAACCTGAGATCAGGTAGCTGGATGGCAGTTCAGAGAAGCAGAGAAACAGAACCTTGTCACCTTTTCAGTAGAGGCCACAATAAATATCTGATTACTTTCTTCCTGGATCCAAAATGACAGTTAATGTGCCAATGTGCACCATTTTAAGGCACCAGGCTATTTTTGCTTCCCCATGGTATTCCTGCTGCTCTTATTATTATTGTTAATTCTGTTTATCTCTATAGTAAATCTCTAGTAATTGAGATGATCTGATTGAATCTCTGTTCCTTGAAAACAAAAGTGCCCAGTGTAGCCAGAGGTTATTACCTTCACAATTCCTATTCAATGACCTCTTTCCTTTCTCAATTAAGAGTCAATGAATTTCTGCAGAGGTGTCACTTGCTAATTATGGGTCTGGCTCACAATGGCTGATAGCCGGCTTCTCCACTGAAGTGCTCTTGAAGACAGGAGAGCTGAATGGGTGCCCTTGGGATTTCAGGGCAGAGCTCCTGCAGTCATTACTGCAGGAGAGAAAGAACTTTGAAGTTGTTTCTGTTATCTTACAAATCATGTGACTTTTATATCCTTTCATAATGTGATTACGCTTTGCTTTAAATTTTGTTTTTCACATGGTTTTGAGGACTATCTAACAGACTGTCGTGTACCTTATTTTGACAAGAACAACATCAAAGTGATACTTTCAAACAACCATTACAATATTGTAAAGTAATTATTCTTCAATTAAGATAAATTAATTAATTTTAAAAATGTATGCAATTTTAAGATAGTCATCGTTAGATGGAAAAAAGGGGGCAAAGCCTCCAATATCTGAAATCACTTAGTTATAATGGTAGAAATCTAAATAATGAAATTTGCTACTTGCTGGTATTAAGTCCTGACTTGGATACTTCTTGAGAAAATTGACAGATCATAGGAGCTGCAGAGGCATCCATAAGATGACACTCTTGGTTATTTCTAAACTTAAGTTTAGAGCAATGGCTTTCAAGCATTTTGCTATTGACTTACCAAAAGAACAGAGAAGGCAATGGCACCCCACTCCAGCACTCTTGCCTGGAAAATCCCATGGACGGAGGAGCCTGGTGGGCCACAGTCCATAGGGTCGCTAAGAGTCGGACAAGACTCAGCGACTTCACTTTCACTTTTCACTTTCATGCATTAGAGAAGGAAATGGCAACCCACTCCAGTGTTCTTGCCTGGAGAATTCCAGGGATGGGGGAGCCTCGTGGGCTGCCATCTATGGGGTCACACAGAGTCGGACATGACTGAAGCGACTTAGCAGCAGCAGCAGCACCAAAAGAAATACATTTTACATCTCAACTTAGTATACACAACCACACACCTAAAGTCAGACTTCCATGAAATAATAGGGTAACATTATATTCATATATGATACTCTCTGTTCCATCGTAGTTTTATTTTCTAAGATATGCTAGACAAAACCCAATAAACTGATTCTACTACCCAAGAATATGTCACAATTCACAGTGTGAAAGACAACACATTGGATAAGGTCTCTTCATGCATCATACAAAGGCAACAAGTTTGTGCATAGAGATAACACAGAGCTGAAATGGACAACAGGGAAACGAAGCTTGAAAGAGATGTACTACATTCTCCAGATGAAGTTTAAGCCCTACCAGGACAATATTTAAAGGATCAGATCTGTATTGCCTCCTAACAGCCACAATATTCAGAATTCTACTTAAAAACATCCTTCTTCCTCGAACAGACTGCATTCATTCTATCTCCTTTAACTGATTCTCACAGCCTGGGCCTCACTCATTTATTAAACACTTGGGCTTCCCAAGTGGTGCTAGTGGTAAAGAACTCTCCTGTCAGTTCAAGAGACCTAAGAGACGCAGGTTCAATTCCTGGGTTTGAAAGATCCCCTGGAGGAGGGCATGGCAAGCCACCTCAGTACTCTTGCCTGGAGATTCCCCATGGACAGGGGAGTCTGGTGGGCTATAGTCCATATGGTCACTAAGAGTTGGACATGACTTAACTGACTTAGCACACATAAGCTCCATAACTTATTTTTGAAAATATTTAATCTAATTTGAAAATTGTAAGAAACCACAAGAAAGAAGTATCTAAAAAGTCACCTGCTCTTCCACCACTTTTTGGAAATATATTAAGTCCAAAGTGAAACCCTTTCTCCCCTCTATTCCTCCCTCTGATCACAACTTTCAGAAGTAATTATTCTTAACAGCTTGATACATAAACCTGCAACTTTGAAGAGTTAGGCTTATGTTAGCCTATGTGTGTTTTAGAGGGAGACAAAATTTCATACATACATGTGTATATTTTTAAATGGAATTTTGTCATATACCACCTTCGTTTATCCATAACACAGCGTATATGTTCTGAGTTAAGTGCATATACATTCAGTTGCTCAGTCATGTCCAACTCCTTGCAATCCCATGGACTGCAGAAAGCCAGGCTTCCCTGTTCATCACCAACTCCCAGAGCTTACTCAAACTCATGTCTATTGAGTTGGTGATGCCATCCAACTATCTCATCCTCTGTCATTCCATTCTCCTGCCTTCAGTGTTTCCCAGCATCAGGGTCTTTTCCAACGAGTCAGTTCTTCGCATCCAGTGGCCAATGTACTGGAGTTTCAGCGTCAGCATTAGTCCTTCCAATGAATATTCAGGACTGATTTACTTTAGGATGGACTGGTTTGATCTCCTTGCAGTCAAACGGACTCTCAAGAGTCTTCTCCAACACCACAGTTCAAAACATCAATTCTTTGGCACTCAGCTTTCTTTATAGTCCAACTTTCACATCCATACATGACAACTGGAAAAACCATAGCTTTGACTAGCCAGACCTTTGTCAGCAAAGTAATGTCTTTGCTTTTTAAAATGCTGTATAAGTTGGAGAAGGAAATGGCAATCCACTCCAGTACTCTTGCCTGGGAAATCCCATGTACTGAGGAGCCTGGTAGGCTACAGTCCATGGGTCGCAAAGAGTTGGACACGACTGAGCGACTTCAATCAGTCACTCACTCAAGTTGGTCACAGCTTTTCTTTCAAGGAATAAGCATATACATTCACCCATTACCATTTGCCAATTGATTGGCATTTAAGTTACCCACTGTTTTCAATACTACCATAATGCTGCAATGACTCTCCACAATATACATTTTTAAGTCTAAAATATTATTGTGGTGAATTACAAAAAATGGGGATGATATTTCAAAATTCAATTGAGGCTTCACATTATCCTCCAAAATATTTTTACCAATCTATATACTTTTAGTTAATACCATATGAGAATGACTGTTTCCCAGATCTCTATTAAGACTGATATTATCAACATTTAAAATATTTGTAAATTTTATGGACAAAATATGCATGTATTTCCCTGAAAATTATGAGTTTAAAGATCTTTTCATGTCATATGTATTTCACTTTTTAAATTACTGGTTCATATCTACTATCCATTTTTCAGTTGGTAATATTTGGACGTTTAGCTTTTCTAAAAAATTATTTATAGAAAATATGTGATAAAGTCCCATGTCTATTCTATATGCGCCATTTTCTCCACAGCATGTAATCGTCTTTTAACTTTATGTATGGTGTTTAGCTACAGAAAAGTGCTTTATATTTAAATTTTCTTATTAATATACATATAGTTAAATATGTTTATCTTGTTGATGACCATTATGTGTTGCCATGCTAAAGTATTAGGTGTCTCTTTTTTTCAAGTTAAAAATAGCACTGTGGATCTTTTAAAACTACTTATACAGCACTGTATTTTTAAAACATAAAACTCTTGATATTTACATTTTATGTAACTGGACCAATTTCAGTATTTATGTTTTGCTAGAAGATCATCCATTTTATATACTTCAAAATCATTTGCATATTTATAGAAATAAAATTATCTTATAATTTTGTTTAATTTTACTTGTAGCTATAGTCATATATCACAATTTTTATTCCTAATATTGTATATTTTTGCTTTTTAAAATTTTCTATGTCAGACTTACTGACTTTAATTTTCTATTTTTAACAGAAATACATTTACTCTCATCATTCTTTTAATTTTATTTTAAAATATATTAATTTTTTACTTTTTAAACATTTTTACTTTTCTATCTTGGTTTTGTTTTTTTTCTAGTTTCTAAAGTTGCATTTCAGTTGATTTACTTGTTACAGTTTTATTAAAGTGTATAAAAAGGGATATAAAATATACATTTTACTCTGTGTACAGTTACCATTACATTCCATAATTCTATGAACTTTTCTTATTTCTGTTCATTTCTAAGTCGTTCATATTTAAAATTTTGATTTCCCTTATGAAATATCTATTTGAATACACAGTGGATATTTGAATTTAGGAAATTAGATATGTCATTGCATATATACTAAACTAATAAAAGCTATAGGACTAAATGCTCTTTTTTCTCTGCATATTGAGAATTTCAGTGGGGTTGGGAGAGAGAAGCACCAGTTGCAAAATGGAAGGTGAGAGGAAAGAACAGCAATGTTTTTCTCAGACATCAGCTTAAAGCCCACTGAAAGGAATAGAATGTTTGCCTCAGTCTTTTCCAAGAAAGATTTGCCTACAGAAGCTGAGGGTAGTGTTTTCGCAAGGGGCTCCTCCCTGACATGATAGCAAAAGCCAGCCAGGATTTTGAAAGCAAGGCAGTGAAGGGAGTACAGAGCCATCCTCCATCCTTCTACACTGACCACAATGTGGCTCCAGCATGCTCAGATTTCTAGGAGACCCTTAGGTACCTCTCCATCATCTTCCACATGCATAGTTTTAAGCACATCTGTGTGCCAAGCACTGGGCTCCCCTGCTGGAGAAGCAGTGGGACAGTGTTGACTGAAGCACAGACACCCGCCCTGCTGAATTGGATATTGGCAGCCAACGTCAGTGGAGGGTTAGCCTGGGGATCTGAGAGCTCCTCCTCATGGGTTTTCAGAACCGGAAACCACAGAAGAGAGTGGCAGAAGAATGCGGAAGGGTTGTGTATGAGCACACATGAAACTTCTTCCCAGAACCCCCACAAATACCTGGGTAAAACTAGTGCAATTTGAAAATGCTCTACACTCATCATGGAGTGAGACCTAGCATTTTATGGGTTATTTCAGTTTGTATCCTTACTTTGTTTCCAAAGACTGGCAAGGTCATCACATATGCATTTGCTTATCAACACTGGACCCACCCTTGGGAAAATGAGACAGCTTCATTTGAGTTACTGTTGTATACTTCCTTGTCCTGTGTTTTCTCCAGTCTAATGAGAGAATTTCAACTTTTTCCAAGTAAACACATGTGCCAGACTCACATGTTCCTGGGACTTGTGTACTTACTCAGTAAAACATTTTCATTCAGTAATGATCATAATTATCCCTGGAAGACTGGATCTCTGACTAAAGTCATATAATTTAGGGTAGCATCCTGTCTAGGAATTGTTCAGCCAATGTCTGTTGAACTAAGGATGGTATGAGCCATAACTTTATTACTTGTCCAGCTACAACACTTTAAATTGAGATTAGATGAGTGATATCCACTGAGGGCTTCTCTGGTGGCTCAGACAGTAAAGCGTCTGCCTGCAATGCAGGACACCCAGGTTCAATCCCTGGGTTGGGAAGATCCCTGGAGAAGGAAATGGCAACCCACTCCAGTACTCTTGCCTGGAAAATCCCATGGATGGAGGAGCCTGGTAGGCTACAGTCCATGGGGTCGCAAAGAGTCGGACACAACTGACAGATTTCCCTTTCTTTCTTTTACCCACCAAGTAACAGGAAAAAGTAAAGGTGAAAGTGTTAGTCACTCAGTCGTGTCCAACTCTGCACCCCATGGGCTGGGGCCTGCCAGGCCCCTCTGTCCATGGAATTCTCCAGGCAAGAATACTGGAGCGGATTACCATTCCCTTCTCCAGAGGATCTTCCCGAACCAGGGATCCAACCGGGGGTCTTCCACATTGTGGGCACATTCTTTACTGTCTGAGCCACCAGTGATCCCGAGTAACAGGAAAAAAAAATTATGATTACAAATCATTTCAAGGTAGCGTATAAAAAAATAAGCAAAAAAAAAAATAACTTCTCACTTTCACTACAGATGGTTTTTTAGAGGTATGAAAAGACATTATAATGTGTAATTATCTGAAGTGAAGTTTTGCAGTGGGCACAAATAAATATGGAAGAAGTGAGTGTTTTATTACGATTGTTCATTAGATTTAATCATTTATTTATTCAAATGTATGCCTTGAACACCTCCACATTACCAGATATTATGCTAGGCAGAGTGAGGGAAAAAATATGGACTTTTTTTTTCTAAAAGGAATTCACAGTTTGGGAAGGTAGATGAGGTCTGTACTCTAGACAGAAAGGTGTGTCTGTCATCTGAGGCATACAACAGCATCTGACAGAATAAACACTAGGACTGTATTTCTGCCTTTATCGTGAATCAGATGTAGTGCTTCTTCCCCTCCCGTTTTCTCTCTGGATTTCAGTTTTCTCATCAGTAAAATGAAAGGAGTGGTCTAGGGGATTGCGAAGATGTTCAATATTTTTTGACAGTAAGAAATTTATAAATTATTTAGGAGAGACTAATTCTCCCTGGTTTAGGAAAACATTAAAAAGGAGGAATTGCATTTGAACTCATCATGAATGAATTACTCTGAAAACTGTCATAACAAACCACAGAGGAACAAATTCAGTTTCTAGGGAAAGATATGTTTATTACTGGGGCTTCCCTGGTAAAGAATCTGCCTGCAGTACAGGAGGTACAGGAGACACAGTTTCGATCTTTTGGTCACAAAGATCCCTTGGAGAAGGAAATTTTAACCCACTCCATTATTCTTGCCAGGAAAATCCCATGGACAGAGGAACCTGGCAGGCTATAGTCCATAGGGCTGCAAAGAGTTGGACGTGACGAGAGACTGAACATACATATGCACAAACATACACACATGTTTATTAATAGAATATTCTATTAAATCATAATATTGGTTTATCAGAAAATTTTGCTTTGTCCTCACAACATGTGGAGTTTTTTTTTGGGGGGGGGGTGGTGGTGGCAGCAAGGGGTTGGAAACTCTCAACAAAAATGTTTTAGATTAGAATTTAAATTTTCATCTCTGTGTGGGCTACACATTTTCAGTTTTTTAAAATGTGTCTTCACTGTTATTTGAAAATTGCATGCTAGCAAGCATTCTTCTTAATTTAATAGCAAACTCTTAGTTATGCAATTTGCTCATATTTCAACACCTTCCCTGTCATACTATAAAGTTGATATATCTTATTTGAGATTTCCTAGTTTTATTGAAATCATACCATTATCAATCTTTACCTTGCACACACTTTTGGAAATATGTCTTTATTGCCTACCCAGTTCTGAAATATTCTCATGGAAATGGAAAAAAAAAAAAAAAATCAATCATTTTAGTGTCAAGCAAACAGTTGGTTGACTGAATTAATCAGCTTTAATCCAGATGTTGTGTTATGGGTACATGTATGAGTGTAATGCAATATCATTGCATATTTAGATTATTTTTTGGTGGGGGGTATACACATCTAGGAAGTGCCCTGGTTTTATCTGTGGATTAAATGAAAGTCACTACTAATAGCGCCACCTTGTGTCTGAAATTTGAAATCCAGATTATATGTTCATGTATTACAGAATTTTCAAGCAAAAGACAAGCATATATATTAATCTACTCCAAACTTCTCTTCATAGGGTTAAGCAGCTGGAGGTCTAGGGAGGGTAAGTGAGATTAAAATCACTCACTCGGTGAATGGTGCAGCTGGAACTACAAATCAAAATTCCTGATTTTTGCTTTGGTCCCTTTTCCATCCTTTGGAGAACTGACTTTTGATGACAAAGAAAAGTAATCAGTTTTATTAAAGTCAGGTATAGATATTATATTAATTTAGCTTTAATTTATAGCTGTAATATAATTCAGTTTTGATATCTAAATACTTTAAAATCCTGATAGTAATAATGTAGACTCCTGTTATTAATGGGTATCAAGAACAATTAACTTCAAGAATATCATCCTTTTAATTATTTTTCGATGCATGATACTGGATGCTTGGGGCTGGTGCACTGAGACCACCCAGAGGGATGGTACGGGGAGGGAGGAGGGAGTGGGGTTCAGGATGGGGAACACGTGTACACCTGTGGCGGATTCATGTTGATGTATGACAAAACCAATATAATATTGTAAAGTAATTAGCCTCCAATTAAAATAAATAAATTTATATTAAAAAATTATTATTATTTTTAAAAACATATTATTTTAAGAGAAGTCACCCAAGATGTCTTTTCCCAAATAACTGATTTTATATTACATGTAAGACATGAAATGACCTTAATTTTTAGAAAAAATTTTTAAAGAAGGTTTAGAGTAAATAGCACAATGGTAGTGCAATAATAAACAATGCAAAACAACAGGTTCAGTGGACCTTTTAATTGAAAAGCTGGGATATCATATACTTTCATAGAATCTTTAGAAACTGAGGGTTCCTTCCTTAGATTTAAATCAGACTTTTTCTTTAACAAAGATGAGATAAGCACAGCATTGGCCATAATACAATGTCAAAAGAGGTAGAATATATGGTCTTTACCCTGAGAGTGCACAAGCTTTATTCAGTTATCTTTCAAAATTAAGGACAATTTATTAAAACCCAGTCAGAAATGAACAAAAATTCTATTTTTCTGGTAGTGGGAAATGGAAAGCATTTGGAATAATGGTAAATGGAAAGAAAACAAAGAGAATATTTCCTATTCGCCTATATTATGTCAGGAAAACTACAAACACTCTGATCCAGTAAATTGAGATTATCTAACCCCGCTCTTACTGAATGCCCAAATTCCAAATTGCCTTTCTGGTTTGCCAACCCTCCTTGAACAATGTGGGTCTGAACCACAAGGATCCACTAACATGTGGATTTTTTCTAATAAACAGGAACAGTAGTAAGCTATCTGTTGTTTGGATGTGTAGATGTGGGTTACAAAGATACAGGGGACAGACTATGGGACAAGAGTATCCTCAAATTTTTGGCATAGGAAGGGGCTTTGGGCTTCTCTGATGCCTCAGATGGTAAAGAATATGCCTGCAATGCAGGAGACCAGGGTTCAATTCCTGATTGGGAAGATCCCCTGGAGGAGGGCATGGAAACCCAGTCCAGTACTCTTGCCTGGACAATCCCCATGGACAGAGGAGTCAGGTGGGCTACAGTCCATGGGGTCACAAAGAGTCAGACATGACTGAGTGACTAAGGACATCTGGAACCAATTCCTGGCACATACCAAGGAAAAAATGTATATGTATATCTATATCTACCCCTATCTCTATATATATGATGAGAGAGAGTAGAATGCTAAAAAATGACCTCCTTAAAATGGGGCTCTGTCATCCAGTGTAATATAGAACAAAACCTATCTTCATTCATTCCAGTTCTACATTTTGGAATTAATACATTCATTTCAATTGACATTTGTTTGTTTGTTCACTAAAAGTCTAGTAGGACCTTAAAAGATGAATTATGTTTCCTGGTTATTAATTCTAAATAGAAACAAGCTAAGCTATTAAGACTCTTCCAATATATTTAAGATACAAAGACTTTCAAATGTATCCAGTTGTATGATAGAAATTATCCCATGGAATCCAAAACTACTGCAAAGTAGAAATTAAGAACCATTTTCCTTTGATTCCTCCATCATAGGTACAGAATCCCATTTTCTGAATAAAAAATGTGTCCAAAGAGCATGCAAACAAAAAATTTTGAGTAGTCCCATATTTCTTTAGTGAATTTACGTAAGTTCAGTTGTATGAGCCTGGTTACCATGACAGTAGTGATAATTCCAAGATGTGAGTGGAATTAAAGGATTAAAAATGGTGTACAATAAAAAACTAAAGTGTGACAAACATGGAAAAAGAATAAGGAAGAGGAGAGTCCTCAAAGTCAAGGCTAGTTTTACAGGACACCAGGCTAAGCAATTGTTGACCTCAAAATTAAAATAAGCGCATAGCAAAAACATTGGTACATTTAGCTAAGAAAAATAATTGCAACAGATTGTGCTTTGCTTCTATTAGCTGCCTAGCTAGAGAGGAGATCAGTGTACTAACCTCCAATAAAAAAAAAAAAAAAGTAAACCTAAAAGTCAATAAGGTATTTAGCATAGCTTACTGGCTTCTTTTGTGGCACACTCTTTTCTAGATATCAAGTGAGCATCTTATGAGTTTTGAAAGATTTGGTTTTCTGAAAGATGCAAAATTTTCCATAGTGAATGTTAAGACTTCTTTGCAAAACACTATATTTTTGAAGAAATCATAGCTCACAGTGTTTCAGGTGAAATATAAATATGATCTGCAAAAGTGACATCTTCTGGGGTCAAGAAGAAAATAAAGACTGTGTCAAGAACCAGAGAGATTAGTTTAATGCGATCTTAGCACTGTTAACTAACTCCTGGCACTTATGAAATATTAAGAGGAGGATTTATCTACTGACCTGGAAAGGAAATGAGAAAGCTATGTACTGAGTGGAGCTAAAATATTTGCCCCAGCTTAGAGACTCCATAAATTAGCATGCCTCAAATCAGTCCTCAAGTCAATTTTTAAAAATTTGAGAAAGTAGCATTCAGAAATATTAAACAGGTAAAGAAAGAGGAGTTGTCTGAGTTTCCCAGTACAATGTCTATCATATTGGGTTAGGGAAGGAAACAGCAGTTGCATAGGTTTTGCTCCTAATTCAATTTGGTATCATCAGTTCAAGGGAAATTACACACACAGACACAGAATTATAATTCATTTTATAAATCATAATGTAGATGGGAAATTAAAGCATACCTGGGTACTATTTTTTAACTAATTGGAGTATTTTTGTATCGTCAGTGGATATTAGTATCCAGGAAAGATGATCAAATATCTATTGTTTAAGGATTAGTAAGCATATCTGAGGAGAAGGCAATGGCATCCCACTCCAGTACTCTTGCCTGGAAAATCCCATGGACAGAGGGGCCCGGTGGGCTGCAGTCCATGGGGTCGCTAGGAGTCGGACACGACTGAGTGACTTCACTTTTACTTTCCAATTTCATGCATTAGAGAAGGAAATGGCAACCCACTCCAGTGTTCTTGCCTGGAGAATCCCAGGGACTGGGGAGCCTGGTGGGCTGCCGTCTATGGGGTTGCACAGAGTCGGACACGACTGAAGTGACTTAGCAGCAGCAAGCATATCTGAACCTAATCTGATCATCATTCCATTAAATAAAAGAAAAAAATCTTTAAAAAAGTGTTTTTTTAGGTACTAATTTAAATGATTATAGAATATTTTGTGTTTTCTTCTTTTGGCTTATCTCTTATTTTTTCCCTACAATAAACATTTATTGATTTGATACAAAATTAAATTATTTTAAACCAAATAAGCAAAGAAAAGGAAATAAGAAATCTAAAGCTTTAGGAGGTAATTCTTTGAAGGATTGGTTATTCCCTGTGAGTCAGAAGTCAGACTTGTGGATTCTATATCACATACTATGTGAGTCAATTAATTACCAAGCAGCTGTGATATTACCTTATACCCATGTAATGAACCTCAGAAAGCATGTCTATTTGGGAATAGCCAAGAACTAAGCAATCTACAAAAACAAGGAAAGGAGTAGGAAATGGATGGAAAGATAAAGAAAAAAGATAGGAATGAGGAAAGATGGGGAAGGAGAAAAAATACAGAAAAATAAGGAATGAGAAAAAAACATGTATAGAGTAATAAATCATACAGGTTATTTATTAAATCTCATACCCTGTACTTCACCCTTCCTATATAATATTTAGTCTCACTTAAAACATTTTAAAAATAAGTATATTAATCTTTCTTCATATACAAATCAATTTTTTTAAAAATAGAGAAGAAACTAACAGAGTGTCTGGCATACAGTCGATATACATTGCATAAATTGGGTATTTTAATGAGCTTAGTGGTTAACTCCATGGTATATTGAAATTTCAAATGATGACTTCAATAATTATGAAAATGTTCTATTACGTCTGACATCCTTTGCTTAAGAAATAGGCATTCAGCCTATTCATTTAAGGAAATTCAATAAACAAATACAAGTGTTAATTAAATTGTCAGGACAGAGGAACAGTAAAACGTTCATATATTGTTGGTGGTCAAGTACATTGCACCTGACTTGAGAGAAGTAATTTGTCATTATTTACTAGTCATAAAAATTTAAAATCATGCAGTACAGTAAGCCCAATAAAATTCAAATATGAAAAATGTATATGAATATATGCATATGAATAAAGGCGTATGCTTATCATAGACTTATTTATCATAATGTTCGACATTATGATAATGTTAACTAAATGCTCCACAATGTGGCAATGGTTAAGTAAATTATAGTATATCTACTTTATGGAATATAATGAATACATTAAAATATTGCTTTATACTGTGTCAGAAAAATAGCTATGATATAAAGTTAAAGAAGTCAGAATGCAGAAAGTGTAAATTTTGATTGAAAAACTACATAAAATACATATCAAATATGGATTGGAGGGTAAAAACCAATATTGGTTGAACCAGAATGGTGATATATGTACATTTTATTTTTTGTTATTTTTTTCCTAAATTATCCTGTACCATTATCTTATTTTTTAAAAAAGCATATACAATAGAATAAAAGTTTGTTAGCTAAAATACCTGAGTATAAATGTGTGTATACATGTGAGCACACTAATACACAAATAAATTCATTTGGGTTTATTGGAGTTTATGCAAATACAATAGTTTAAAGAACTTTTCATAAATATTTAAAATATTTAAAGCAGTAAGGTCCTTTAAGCAAACACTTTCTGACAATAGGATTTACAATGCATAATCTCATGGAAGGTTTTTATTCTGTTTCCTGTTACTTGTGTATTTACTTTTTGATTTGAGTGTGTAACGCGTTGTACGCTGATGTCCAGAGGACAGCAGCTCTGTGTGTATGCCTGATGCTGAGTGAATGAACTGGGGCAACAGGAAATGAAGCCTGTGTGCCGAGTTTGCTCTTAGTCTTGCGTATGATGCGGAACAATGCTTTTTTTTTTTTTTTTTACTCAGAAGCATAATGTGATTGTACTTGCATTTTGAAAAGGTTTTTCTCACTTGAAGTCCTGATTCTGTCTTAATTTACCCTACAGGGAGTATTTGCATGACTGGCTGTTTTCTACTTCTTGGGAGCTTGGCTTCAGTAGGGGCTGGCTTGGAACACTCCAGGCTGCAGCTGCCGCGGGCTTGTCCCCTTGTGCTAGGGTTCTGGAATGTGTCCACAGCAACATGAAAGGAACTTGAGGGGACAGAGACAGGAAAGTGTATTAGGAAAGCTGTTGTGATAAAGCAGGTGGAAAACAAGGAGTGTGAGGAGAGAGTGGGGCTTGAGATGGCAAGACAGCTTCGAGAAATATGCAAGAGGCAAATAGGCAGCCTTACAGTTTCAACTTACACTGTTTCTTTAATGAAAATGGAAGCATCATTTGTATGTACATTTAATCTAAGAAAACTTTAAACTTCTTGTGTATAAATGCTACTTTTTGATCTGTTGCCCCCTCCCTTTTCTGGAAAGACATGAATGTTTAATGGTTTTGTTTTGTTGTACTCATATATAGAACTGTGTTGCTAAACAACTGAAATAATAAGAATGAGCCCTTGACTTCTTGCTAAATGCTTGTCTCAAGAAAATAAAAAATCCAAAATTAAAAATGCATTTTAAAAATACCTGGAATGATTGTTTAATTATGACTCAATAATTGACTTGATACAGGTAATTTAAACAAGTAGCCTACTTTAGAGTTTGATCTGTCCAGTAATTATGCTAAACAATAGAAAATTACCTTCACAGTAAAAGAAACCATCAACAGAATGAAAAGGCTACCTATTAAACAGAAGAAATGTTTAAATCATATGTCTGATAAGGAGTTAGTTTGTAAAATATATTGCAAATATATGTAGTGATAGCAAAATTTAATAAACAATCCAACTAAAAATGGGCAGAGGTTCCAAATAGACACTATTTTTTCCAAAGAAGACATACAGATGGCCAACTGGTATAGGAAGTGCTCAGCATCACTAATTATCAGCAAAATGCAAATCAAAAACACAATGAAACATCACCTCACACCTGTCAGAATGGCTATTTTCAAAAAGATAAGAAATAAAGGTTGGCAACAATGTAGAGAAAAGGGAACTACTATGTACTGTTTTTGTGGAAGTAAATTTTTGCAGCCACCGTGAAAAACATTATGGAAGCTCCTCAAAAAACTAAAAATAGAACTAGTGTGTGTGTGTGTGTGTGTGTGTGTGTGTGTGTGTGCATGCTTAGTCGCTTCAGTCGTGTCCAACTCTTTGCAACCGCATGGACTGTAGACTGCCAGCTTCCTCTCTCCATGGGATTCTCCAAGCAAGAATACTGGAGTGGGTCACCATAGCACATGATCCATCAATTCCATTTTTTTATATTTATTAGAAGAAAATGAAAACACTAATTCAAAAAAATAAGCACCTCTGTGTTCACTGCAGTATTATTTAGTTTAGCCAAAATAGAGAAGCAAACCAAGTGCCTGTCATAAATGAATGGATAAAGAAGATACACACACACACACACAGAAACACACTCTAGAATATTACTCAACCATAAAAAAGAAGGGAAATCTTGCCATCTGCACAAAGATGAATGGATCTTGAGGGCATTAGGCTAAGTGAAATAAGTCAGAGAGAGAAGGTCAAATACTGTATAATATCGCCTATAGACAAGATCTAAAACAAAATTGAAAACAAGCTGATAGAGACTAAAGATTTTTATTTGCTAGAGACAAGGGGCAGGAGGTGGGAAAATGGGTGAAAAGGGTTCAAGGATACAAAATTTCAGTTATAAACTAAATAAATCTTGGGGATGCGATATACAGTATGGTGACTACAGGCTTCATGAATTCCTTCTGTTTTTAAATTGCTTATATTTTTTAACTAATTCATATCTATTTTAAGCATCTACTATGTCATTATGTTCTTACACTTTTTCAAACAAGTAAATTTGGTGATATTACCATCCTGCCTTCACCCATGTTACTAATCCCAAATTGAGAATTAGGTAACATAAATTCCTCATAAAAGCCATATGGTAACATCTGTGTTCTGATTCAAAATAAGCATACGCTTTCAACATTAAGTATCTTTCCACTGTTCTGTTTAAGAGGTCAATAAAATATTATCATAGCTTTGTATATGCCATACTTCAACATTTCTTTGCAACCCGTTTTTCAAAGAATTATTTACACATTATTAAGAAAATGCCTCTTTCCTTCTTTGTAAAATTTCTCAAGATAAAATGAAACTGAAACTTTGCTCCAAATTTATTTCCATTTTTTTTCTTATGCTATATCTAAGTAGACATGGGACATTTTGATTTTACAATTTGAACTGAAACTTTTCATACTATGTATTAAGATTTATCTCAGGCTTAGTCATACCAAAATGAATCCTACAGTTTAAGGGAAGGTTAAATACTAGTTTACATGTTGAGAGTTTTCATAATTTCATTTAGGGTCAGCAATAGTAAGATTTAAGTAATGAAGCTATGCAGCTAACTGCACAGCTTGAACATTACTAGGACATCCAATAGTCTGGTTAGTAATGAACTGTGTCTCATTATGTTAGTCTAAGTACACTTAGGACTTTGTCTCTGTGTCCTGCCTGTTCAGCCTTCTCTCTCCATCTCCCCTTGGTTCCCATTCTTCCCTCCTTAGGTCTCCACTTAAATGTCACCTTGTGAAATGTAGGTGAATATCTGATTACTCTCACTCTATACACTATGGTTAGTGTTAGTTGCTCGGTCATGTCTGACTCTTTGCAACCCCATAAACTGTAGCCCACCAAGCTCCTCTATCCATGGGATTCTCCAGGCAAGAACACTGGAGTGGATTTCCATTCCCTTCTCCAAGGGATCTTCCCAACCCAGGGATTGAACCTAAGTCTCCTGCATTGCAAGCAGATTCTTTACCATATGAGCTACAGGGAAGATCCATATCCCCTTCTTAAAATGTATTTTAACCAAAACTCCTTACCTCATGTGTCCAATGTCATATATTTTATGTACTTATTTCATATCCATAATGATCTATTACTTAATATCTATCTCCCTTCAAAAGAACACAGATTCCACAAGTGAAAGTTGTTGACACTGCTTCACTCATGAGCATTTCAGTGTCTGGCACATAGGAGACATTATATAAATAATTTCTAAGTTTATTGAATCAGTGAAAAGAATGATGTGGACCCTATCAAATTTAAGTTAAAGTCATTTAGGCCTGATTTTAATACATAGGTAATTATTGGCAAAAATCGTGTCACATTATCAGGGACATCAGAGCAACAGGAAGTCTTCTAAAAGGGAATTTTTGAAATTTGGATCACAGAAGAGATTCAGAAGAGAAAGGATGGAGGGTAACTAGATGCCCTTCCAAGTCAGAAAATGAAAGCTGAGCCTCAGAATGGTGGGGGGGACACAAAGAGGACTCGGGGCCTGAGAATTTAAAATGCTAAGTACCCAGCAGTACAGAGGGAAACTTGGCATCTATCTATCTATCTATCATCTATGGTTAGATGGCATCATTGATTCAATGGACATGAACTTGGGCAAATTCCAGGAGATGGTGAGGGACGGGGAGGCCTGGCATGCTGCAGTCCATGGGGTCACAAGAGTCAGACATGATTTGGTGACTGAACAACAACATCTACCTATCTATCTGCCTACCTACCTACCTATCTACCTTATCTACTTAGAAATAAAGAGGAAAGGAATGGAATTTGTATCTGTAGCCACCCTCAACAAGCAAAAAAAAAAAAAAACGTGTGAAAAGAAAAAGAGAAAAGAAAAGGAAAAGCAAGAGTGAAGAGAAAAAGAAAAGAAAAAGACATCTGGAAATGCTAAGCAGATGTCAAGCACACAAAGGCCACAGTGTTTAGCAATAGCTGATGATAAACTTCCAGGAATCTCCTGGAAATAAGTGGCAGTGGGGCACTGTCTAGGAGTGTGAAGCCCTTTATGAGGCATAAATATGATACCATGTTGACAACTTGGGTAAAAAATAATGCAAGTATGACTGCATTTTAACTCACAGGCTGATAAGGGCAAGGATAGTATGGGGTATTCATAGAGAAACAACTGTAAGAAAAGTGAAAATTTTCACTTAAAATTATTTAGAAACCATTTCAGATTCAGTTCAGTTCAGTTGCCCAGTCGTGTCCGACTCTTTGTGACCCCATGAACCATAGCACACCAGGCCTCCCCTTCCATCACCAACTCCAGGAGATTGCTCAAACTCATGTCCATCAAGTTGGTGATGCCATCCAACCATCTCATCCTCTGTCATCCCCTTCTCCTCTTGCCTTCAATTTTTCCCAGCATCAGGGTCTTTTCCATTTCAGATTAGCCCTTCATATATATTAAGATGAACACAATCTATTTTCATTTTGTCAGATATTTAATGAAAATCTTCTATAATCCAGGTAGTGTATTCAGTATCAGGCACATGAAGATAAATAAAAACAAATTTCTGCCCTCATCAAATTTAGGATCTCATTGAGATTGGAGATAATAAACAAATGCTTACTCCAGTGTGGTAAGCTCTATAGTAGAGATAAACAGAAGTCTCTTCAATTACATAGATGATGATGAAGATACCATAAGTGTACAAATATTGGTTAATAGTTTTAGTTTATATACCAATGGGGAGAAATATATTTTACACTTAAACAGCTGGCTTGGAAATAAATGATTGAAGATAATGTGTGAAATATGGCCACTCACTAATGGCTTAGTCACAATCCCTAAACTAATGAAACTTGCTTATTTATTTATCTACAAATTTAGTTTCCACATGCCACCAGAGGAAATGTACAGAAAATTTCTACTGCATGGCATGATTGAATTAATTGGGATTTCACTCAATATTTACAAGATCAAGCAAGCACTGATGTTAGGTGGAGGCACTTTGTATAATTCAACCACAATATTAATTTAAAAAAATTAATTTGAAAATGCCCAGTTTAGCCACCTGTAATACTAGAAAAGAAAAATATTCAGGTGTGAGTAGAGGTCAGTGTTATTATTCATAAAATTTCAAAGAACAAAAAGTTATTCTCTAATCTAGCAACTACGGTATCTGCAAGAGTTTTCTTTCTAATTCAGATAATTCAGAGCATCATGTCATAAAACCTGAACTTTGTATCTCTATAATCACCAGATATTGTCTGGTTATAAGAAAGTCCTTAACTTTTACTATTAATTTCTGCTGCTAAAGACTTCTCTTTATGATAGCTGAATCATTCTGATGGAATAAGACAGAAAGAAATGATGTTTACCCATTTGTGAAAGTATCAGAGGAAAATAAGTTACAGAAAAAGTAAAGGAAAAAGGCACACCATCAGGTAATGAAGCCTGAAGTTTCTGACTATTAATTCAGAGTGTATGGTGGTCAAGATCACCTAAAGTCATAGACCTGAGACATCTGACAGGAAGTTTAGTAGAGCAAGGGATGTTCTTTCCTGAGAACTTTGCTAAGCTATGTACTTCCTTCTTGATAGGCTGATCATTTAACTTTCTCAAGGATCTACCTTTCTATTCACCAAAATACTCCCCATATCCTAATGATGACAATAACAATCTTATTATCAACTCTTCCCTTTCCAGTGACTTTAGAAAGCCTCACCCCATTATTTTCCACCTCTAAATGAGTTCAATCACATATTGCTAACAAGAAGACTAAAAATTGTATGCTAACCAGCTCCCCTAAGAAACGTCTTTTATCCCTGGGCAATGTACTGAATAGAATGTCTGTGTTCCCCCAAATTCAGATGTTCACAGTATAACCCTAATGCTATGGTATCTGGAGATGGGACCAGGTTGGTAATTAGGGTTAGAGCATTTATGAGGGTAAGGGTCTCATGATGGGATTAGTGTCCTTATCAGAAGAGATGCAAGAGCTTGCTTGGCCTCTATGTCCCAGTGAGTGCACAAAAAGGTCATATGAGCACACAGTGAGATGGTGATTGACTAAAAGCCAAAACAAGAGACCTTAGAATAAAAGCAACTATACTTGCACCTGGATCTTGGAACTTTTCAGCCTCTATAATTATGAGAAATAAATTTCTGTTGCTTAAATCATTCAGTTGATGGTGTTTTGTTATGGCAGCCTGAACTGACTAACATAGGCGGGTTGGAGAAGCATAGTGTTACTTCCTGGCTGGAAAGTATCCTTGCAGGTCATCTGAAAACTCCTATTAAGATTTAGCACTTGAATATCACCTTGAGAAATGCCTTCCATACACTTGTCTATGACGAAAGTCCTCATTTACAAACACCTAAATGATTGAATGACTAAGAGGTTTGCAGGGCAAGAAACAACAGTTGAATTTGTTCTATCAGCAAATCTCTACAAAGGAATCTTCTATTCTCTCCTTGAATAAAATGAATTTGCATAGTGGTTTTCAGAAGGCTGTTGAATTTCTTGTTGCAGACATTTGTTGGAACCATTTATAATATCTTTTGAGAACGGGTATAAATAAGAAAAAGGAAAGTAGGTACATTCACCCTATTTCCATTTGGGCTGTTAACCTCAGAAGAGGAATCCAAGCAAGAAAATATATGAGAAAAATGGGATCTTCTATGACTACTGGCCTTGTCACCTTAAGATAAATACAAAGGGAAAATATGACAAGTACATAGATTTTGACTGGTTCATTAATATGTCCCAATGCTAAGAACAGTTAGTTCCTTATCATTGTAGTAGCTCAATAAATATTCATTAAATGGATAAAATAAAGAACAAATAGGTGGATGAAGAGAATCCTCTCTGAGACAAACTTTTCTCAGTTACATGGAAAGGTGACAAGCTCTCCAATTTCTCATGAGAGGTAAAGCAAATGTGGCAACACATTAGCCGCTGGCTACTCTAACCAATGGGCATCCAGGTGTTTGTTCTTTTAAATATTCCAAAGCTTTAAAACATTACAAAAATAAAGAGGTGGGAGAAAATACGACAGAATAATTCATTGAATCATCTTACTAAGGCCAATCAAATCATCATAACTAACATCATTGTCATCACAGAAACAAAGCATTATCTATGACATTGAATCAGTATTCTAACATATGATTTCATTTAACCTGTCAACCTTAGTATTATTACATTGTTTGTGTGTGTTAGGGACTCAGTCATGTCTGACTTTTTAAGACCTCATAGACTGTATGTAGCCTGCCAGGCTCCTCTGTCCATGGAATTCTCCAAGCAAGAATACTGGAGTGGGTTGCCATTCTCTTCTCCAGGGGAACTTCCTGACCCAGGGATAGAACCCTGGTCTGCTAAATTGCAGGCAGATTCTTTACCATCTGAGCTACCAGGGAAGCCCATTACATCGTTTTTACTGATAAGCAAACTGAAGCTTAGAGAATGTAAGTAACTTGCCGAAGGTTCTAGAATTGGTTTGGGGCAAGAACAGCATTCAAATCCAAATCTTCTTGGTTTCAAATACATTCTTTCTGCTGAGCTGATTTTTATGAAGGTGGCCATGTACTCTTCTCATGTTTAAAACCAACTGTGCATCAAAGGTATTTCCCTGGAAGTTTCAGTGCTCATCTAACTCAGATAAATCTATAACAAGTTAGCAGGTCAAAGAAAAATAGTGCCCTCCCTTAGCTGGTAAAGCACTTAATGTCATTGTTTATTTATTTTTTAACCAAATGTCTCTTGGAGTTTTTAGTGTTTCTTCTCTGTGAAAATATATTTGCATATCCCGTAGCTGAAAAAGGCAATTAGTAATTCATGAGTAATTTAGGAAACACTGGCTATAAAGTTGTAGATATTTACATAGTTCCCATAAATTATAGTCAGACTATAATTTGTTCAATTGGAATTCTGTTAAAAGCTTGCATTTACACAAAAAATCCGAATGCCAAATGTTGACATGCATTTTTAAAACCAACATACCGGGGCTATTTCCTCACATAATTTAAACTAAATTCATATTCCATACCAGAAGCAATAAGGTTTGTTTTCTTCCATCAAGGGAAAAAAAAAGACAAAACTATTTATGCACAGCACATGGAAAATAACTACAAACCTACCAAACATGACAGTAGCAAGAAATGTTTAGCAAACATAAATAAACTGTCAGATTAACATGCACAGTGCAAAGATCTATCATAGAAAGGGAATGTATAGTGTCCTTTACAGGCTTTGCTATTAGAATGAAACTATGACAAGTAATTGAAAAACTTTAGTTTTAGTATGAAGTTGTAGTCAGGAAAAGATGGCATCTTCTGGTGGAGAATACTGTGGTAAGATGAGATTTATATCTGGGGATAAAGGGATCAGCTGCTGATAGTTTCAGTTGGAGATCCCTAATAGATATTCAATAAAGATATCTGAATAAGCTGGAGAAGGAAATGGCAACCCACTCCAGTACTCTTGCCTGGAAAATTCCATGGATGGAGGAGCCTGGTAGGCTACAGTCCATGGGATCACAAAGGGTCGAACATGACTGAGCAACTTCACTTTCTCATTAGATATGGGACTCCGGAATGCAGGGAGACATTGGGTTGTAGATATAAATGGGGGATCATTATCATCTAATGATATTTAAAGCCATTAATAATCAAACATGATCCTGGATGAGAATTCCTGGAGAATGATACACATAGAGAAAATAATCTGTCTAAGGATAAAACACTAGGGTTGTCCAACATTTAGATGTGGAATCAATAAGGATGAACCAACAAAGTACCCAGTAAAGGAGTTGCAAGTTAGGTAGGAAGTGGGACAATAGAGAATGTGACAGTCAAGTGAAGAAATAATCTAAACAAGGATTGGTTAATTATAGGAAACCCTGCAAAAAGCAAAGTAAGAAGACGACCAAGTGTTGTCCATTGCATTGAACATCAAGGAGCTCAATGATGATGATAAAATGTGCTTCAGTAGAGTCATCTGTGCAAGACTCATTGAAATGGTTTCAGAAGAAACTGGGCAGACAAAACAGGAAACAAGTGGAGTCAGCTCTTTTGAGATGTTTGATTATAAAGTTGAGCAGGGAAGATAGGTCACAGCAGAGGAAATGTGGACATTTTTAAGATGAAAAACAGAAAAGCACATTTATATGTAATAGAAATGATCAAATCAAGACAGAAATATTAATGACATAGAAGAGAAAGGGAACCCTTGCTAAAACTAAAGTCTTAGAACTGTGAGAGGAGATCAGATTCAGTACACTGGTTGAGGAGTTGGCCTCAGGGAGAAGCAAGGTCTGTTGGACAAATAAAGACTTTTCCAGCTTGACTCAGTGATAATAATTATTCTTGTCTGATTTCTGAGAAATTCATATGAACTGAGAAAATGAAATATTAATCTCTAATATCACGGTGCAGAGAAGGCAATGGCACCCCACTCTAGTACTCTTACCTGGAAAATCCCATGGACAGAGGAGCCTGGTAGGCTGCAGTCCATGGGGTCGCTAGGAGTCGGACACGACTGAGGGACTTCACTTTCACTTTTCACTTTCATGCATTGGAGGAGGAAATGGCAACCCACTCCAGTGTTCTTGCCTGGAGAATCCCAGGGACGGGGGAGCCTAGTGGGCTGCCATCTATGGGGTCACACAGAGTCGGACACAACTGAAGTGACTTAGTATAGCACAGCATAGCAATATCACAGTGATCTTTACTATATGTTGAATAGATCTAACATGCTGTAGATTTCAAGAGTCAGTCCTGTCAAAATAAATACAGTATTAAGTAGCAGAAACTTGATCTCCTAATAAAATATTAAACCCTAGCTCTCATTCACAGATGATTTTGAGAATGGTTTTGAGTCAAACTGAGCAGTCTTGTGTATGTGTGTGGTCGCTCAGTCGTGTCCGACTCTTTGCGACCCCGTGGACTGTAACCCACCAGGGTTCTCTGTCCATGGGATTCTCCAGGCAAGAATACTGGAGTGGGTTGCCATTTCCTTCTCCAGGGGATCTTCCCAACCCAGGGTTCGAACCCAGGTCTCCTCTGAAAACCAGGGAAGCCATCTTTAGGGGGTAAATGTATCTCTGAAATGTTCCTTTCTTAATTAGTCAACAAACTTATATTGAAAGCTTGCAAAGACAGATAAATAGAGTCCTTGCTTTCAAGGAGGCAGTAAAGAGAGTTCAGAAAAAAAATTAGCAATTACAGTACAGTGTGGTTAGTGTAATGATAAAAATAAATGCAACTTGGAAACGAATATAACTAAATAATTAGTGAGATAGGGCAGAATGAAGAAATATGTCCTCTATACAGATGCTTAACTGAAGTTTTAAAGGATGGTTTGAGAGCAAAATGAAGTACCCAATGTAGTAGGAGAAAGTCTAGAAAACGAAGCAATGCAAAGATGAGAAATAGCTCAGGGTATCAGGCCAAGGGATGAGAATGCTAATGCATACCACTGCCCCTGACATGTGAGTTAGTGCTGTTATAATTACCATTGCACAGCATTACCAAACCTCCCGTATAAAGCCAGCTGCAATTTTATTATAAATATATTTGTCAATTGTGATTTAACATTCATATTCTATTAATTTATCATTGTGTTAAAATCTGGAACATATACTACAAACCATAAAAACTGTTTGAAAAAAATACCCTTAATTTCAAAATAATTCTTATGTGTCTATTGCTGGCTTTCTTTCAAAAAATAAATTTATTATTTTAGTGGCTCCAGATATGATCTATTCAGTTTGACATACATTTTTACTGTTGAATGTTATTTTTCTATTAAAATTCATAAGTCAAGGAAAACTTCAATTCAATACAAGTTAAATGCCTTACCTCCCACCTGTCATCTGCACAAAGCATATAATTTCCCTAAAATTATGCAAAAATTAGCTAATTAAGATTTAATTTGCTAATCCTTGCTCAGTTAAACTAGTGACATATGCAAATTGCCTGCTGAGGCCTTTAAAATTTTTGAAGCGAATGATAAACAAGATTTTGAGTTCAAAAAAATGTAAAGAATCTGGTGATTGACACAACATAGCAGTAGATCGTTGGATAAATACTTACTCTAGTTTTATTCTAAGCAAAAATTGGAGTATTCATAAAAATATGATGAAGTGCACACATAGGCATGTTAATCACAATGTCTCAAGGACCATAAAGACATTAGAACAAGAGGAAATTAACACTGTGAGTCTCTAAAGAGAGAATATATTCTATCTCTTACTTACAAAATTATTGTACAGGTTTTTTAAAACTTGGATACACTGCACTCTACCTTTGAAAAAATTCCTGTTCAGTATGAAACAGAATATCTACTATATTTTTGGGGAGGTGACTTGGAACTACTTAGCACTGAATTGCACTAAGAAAGGGTCAGCGCATATGAACACAATCTCTTAGGTCAAAGGAGTTTACGAATATTTTCTAGATCCAAAAACCCTCATTGTTTTATTGAATTATTCAGTGTTAAGGAAGCTGTGCTGGTGTTGTGTAAAAATGGATTGAGCAAGAGGAAAGATGCATTGTGTATTTGTGTGTGTGTGCGTGCATGTGTGTGTGATACAGATGGACCATAGAGAAGTTAACATGAATATGATGATAGCTGACTTTCCAAGTAGTTAAAATACACAGGAAGACTGAAGAGATCCATGTCAAGTATATCCTAAATCATTTTTTTATTGTTTTTTAATTTAATTTTATTTAACTTTATAATATTGTATTGCATTTGCCATATATCAAAATGAATCTGCCACAGGTATACATGTATTCTCCATCCTGAACCCTCCTCCCTCCTCCCTCCCCATACCATCCCTCTAGGTCATCCCAGTGCACCAGCCCCAAGCATCCAGTATCGTGCATCGAACCTAGACTGGCAACTCATTTCATATATGATATTATACATATTTCAATGCCATTCTCCCAAATCATCCCACCCTCTCCCTCTCCCACAGAGTCCAAAAGACTGTTCTATACATCTGTGTCTCTTTTGCTGTCTTGTATACAGGGTTATTGTTACCATCTTTCTCAATTCCATATATATGCGTTAGTATACTGTATTGGTGTTTTTCTTTCTGACTTACTTCACTCTGTATAATAGGCTCCAGTTTCATCCACCTCATTAGAACTGATTCAAATGTATTCTTTTTAATGGCTGAGTAATACTCCATTGTGTATACGTACCATGGCTTTCTTATCCATTCATCTGCTGATGGACATCTAGGTTGCTTCTATGTCCTGGCTATTCTAAACAGTGTTGCGATGAACATTGGGGTACACATGTCTCTTTCAATTCTGGTTTCCTCAGTGTGTATGCCCAGCAGTGGGATTGCTGGGTCATAAGGCAGTCCTATTTCCAGTTTTTTAAGGAATCTCCACACTGTTCTCCATAGTGGCTGTACTAGTTTGCATTCCCACCAACAGTGTAAGAGGGTTCCCTTTTCTCCACACCCTCTCCAGCATTTATTGCTTGTAGACTTTTGGATCGCAGCCATTCTGACTGGCGTGTAATGGTACCCTAAGAACCCACCAGAAAATTACTAGAACTAATCAATAAATATAGTAAAGTTGCAGGATATAAAATCAACACACAGAAATCCCTTGCATTCTTATACACTAATAATGAGAAAATAGAAAGAGAAATTAAGGAAACAATTCCATTCACCATTGCAACAAAAAGAATAAAATACTCAGGAATATATCTACCTAAAGAAACTAAAGACCTATATATAGAAAACTATAAAACACTGGTGAAATAAATAAAAGAGGACACTAAAAGATGGAGAAATATACCATGTTCATGGATTGGAAGAATAAATATAGTGAAAATGAATATACTACCCAAAGCAATTTATAGATTCAATGCAATCCCTATCAAGCTACCAATGGTATTCTTCACAGAGCTAGAACAAATAATTTAACAATTTGTATGGAAATACAAAAAACCTCAAATAGCCAAAGCAGTCTTGAGAAAGAAGAATGGAACTGGAGGAATCAACCTGCCTGACTTCAGGCTCTACTCCAAAGCCACAGTCATCAAGACAGTATGGTACTGGCACAAAGGCAGAAATATAGATCAATGGAACAAAATAGAAAGCCCAGAGATAAATCCACGCACCTATGGACACCTTATCTTTGACAAAAGAGGCAAGAATATACAATGGAGAAAAGACAATCTCTTTAACAAGTGGTGCTGGGAAACCTGGTCAACCACTTGTAAAAGAATGAAACTAGAACACTTTCTAACACCATACACAAAAATAAACTCAAAATGGATTAAAGATCTAAATGTAAGACCAAATACTATAAAACTCCTAGAGGAGAACATAGGCAAAACACTCTCTGACATACATCACAGCAGAATCCTCTATGACCCACCTCCCAGAATATTGGAAATAAAAGCAAAAGTAAACAAATGGGACCTAATTAAACTTAAAAGCTTGTGCACAACAAAGGAAACTATTAGCAAGGTAAAAAGGCAGCCTTGAGAATGGGAGAAAATAATAGCAAATGAAGCAACTGACAGAGAACTAATCTCAAAAATATACAAGCAACTCCTACAGCTCAATTCCAGAAAAATAAATGACCCAATCAAAAAATGGGCCAAAGAGCTAAATAGACATTTCTCCAAAGAAGACATACAGATGGCTAACAAACACATGAAAAGATGCTCAACATCACTTATTATCAGAGAAATGCAAATCAAAACCACTATTTCATGGTACCATTTCACGCCAGTCAGAATGGCTGCGATCCAAAAGTCTAAATCATTTTAAAAAATGCATGTATCTGTTGATAAATACCATTTTAAGTAGGTAAATATTATATTTGATTATCCTCAAAATGATAAAAAAAACAAGTTTTCATTTGTTTAGTGTAAAATACGAACAAACATTCTGCTAGGTCTTTCACACACATTGTTTTAGGAACACTTTGACTTCTGACGTCTAAAACTGTAAGATAATACATTAGTCCTATTTTAAGCAGCAAGGTTTGTGACAACTAATTACAACCACAATAGAGAATTAATATAGATATTTCTTATTATTATTACCAACACTATCTATAAAGAACAGAGTTATTTTATAGCTTGACTGTGACATCTCTGAAGATACCTGCATATTTGGCTTTGATTATTGCCTTAATAAAGGGCACTGAAATTATTCATGCTATTAAAGCTTGAAACTTCCTTGGTGACCGCTAGGGTTGGTCTGTCTAATGATGGCTTCACTTGGCACAAACAGTTAGAAATCCTTGCTTGGGTATGTGACCAAAAGGAAAAAAGACCCTGCTGGAAATTCTACCTTGAAGACAGATCTTGGTGGTTTGGTATAGGGACAAACTGTTTGTGTGATAGATTACCAATCCTGGGAAAAAATTCTGGCTGTCTCTTCCTGCACTATCTTCTCTTACTATACCTAGCCTTTCCCTTTAAATGAAAGCCCTATGTGTCACTAAGTCGTATCCAACTTTTTCTGGCCCCATGGACTGCAGTATGCTAGGCTTCCCTGCCTTCACTAACTCTTGGAGTTTGCTCAAATTTATGTCCATTGAGTTGGTGATGCTATCTCACCAACTCATTCTCTGCTGCCCTTTCCTTTGGCCTTTGATCTTTCCCACCATTAGGGTCTATTCCAACGAGTTGGCTCTTCATATTAGGTGGTCAAAGTACTGGACCTTCAGCTTCAGCATCAGTCCTTCCAATGAATATTCAGGGTTGGCTTCCTTCAGGATTGATTGGTTTGATCTCCTTGTGTCCAAGGGACTCTCAGGAGTCTTATCTTGCACCATAATTTGAAAGTATCAATTCTTCAACACTCAGTCTTCTTTATGGTCCAACTTTCACATTCATATATGATATTGGCTGATTGGTAGTATCTTGTAATTTCTTTTAAATACTCAAAGTTGATAAATTGTTACACAATTATGATAAAGTGCTTTGAATGTTCCTGGTTTCTAAATTACATTATAGAAATTACACAAGCTCTCTAAGATAGCCTCCTGTAATAGGCATTCTTGGGTATTTTCAATAAATTTATTTTATGATGTATTACTGCTTATACTAGGCTATCACTCTGAAATTTTTCTTTCTTATATGATTATATTCCCAAAAGATTAGTGTGAATGCAACATGCACTAAGAACTGTTTTAAGCAATCTGAAAGGGAATTGATTGAATTAATCTTATAAATGGGCTTCCCTGATGGCTCAGTTGGTAAAGAATCTGTCTGCAATGCAGGAGACCCCAGTTTGATTCCTGGATTGAGAAGATCTGCTGGAGAAGGGATAGGCTACCTAATCCAGTATTCTTGGGCTTCCCTTGAGGCTCAGCTGGTAAAGAACCTGCCTGCAATTCAGGAGACCTGGATTCGATCCCTGGGTTGGGAAGATCCCCTGGAGAAGGGAATGGCTACCCACTCCAGTATTCTGGCCTGGAGAATTCCATGGACTGTATAGTCCATGGGGTCGCAATAAGTCGGACACAACTGAGCGACTTTCACTTTCTTTCACTTTCTCTTTTAATCTTATAAACACTCACTCACACACACACACACACACACACACACACACAAGTATGCACAATCTCATTAGATAGGTCTTTTAGCATCCTTTGCATCATTGGCTTACCTTTCATAAGTAAAAGGATACTTCTTGTAAATCCTCATTGGAATGCTTCAGAGTAACCAGAAAACAATTGCCAGTGTGATAGGTTAGCAATATACATAAAGTCCACTTGCTGTAAAGTGCATTTCATGTTATAGCAGCAGAGAGTAATCAACATGAAAATAATCCTTTCCATGTTGTGACCCATATAACTCTGAAGTGAAATCTGACATTGACATTGGGAATTAGAGTTGCTTGCAATTGGGCAGGAGTAAATGTATTCAAATGACACCATTTTGTGAGGTTTCAATTAGTTCACACAATAGGGGAATTTATGATGACAGTGCTGCTACTGCTGCTGCTAAGCTGCTTCAGTCGTGTCCGACTCTGTGTGACCCCATAGACAGCAGCCCACCAGGCTCCCCGGTCCCTGGGATTCTCCAGGCAAGAACACTGGAGTGGGTTGCCGTTTCCTTCTCCAATGCATGAAAGTGAAAAGTGAAAGTGAAGTCGCTCAGTCGTGTCTGACTCCTAGCCACCCCATGGACTGCAGCCTACCAGGCTCCTCTGTCCATGGGATTTGTCAGGCAAGAGTACTGGAGTGGGTTGCCATTTGAGTCAAAGCAATATTGAGGGTTATCAAACTGGACTTGCTTCAACAAATTCATTAACTGTTCTCTCTTTGCTCATCATTGAGTCAAGATACAGCTCTCAAGGGTTGACTAATATGGAGTCTTGTGGACATATGGGTGATCTTTTTTTTTTGGCTTACTCCTATAATGCTGGCTTCTTTTATCATGCAATGATTATCAGAGTGTAAAGAATCCCTGCAATATTAATGGCCAAAAGAAGGGAGAAGAATGTACACGAGGAAGTTGCTAGTTATTAGTCCTCAATGACCATTCATTCCTAAAAAATATGCTTAAACTTCTTTTTTTTTTTAATCAAACAGATAGCAAAACAAACAAATTACCTCATTTAAAGCTTTACATTAAATTATCAACAAGTTTGGTTAGGTTGTTGTTTAGTTTCTAAATCATGTCCAATTTTTTTATGACCCCATGAACCACAGCCCACCAGGCTCCTCTGTCCATGCATTTCCCAGGCAAGAATACTGGACAGGGTTGCCATTTTCTTCTCCAGGGGATCTTCCCAACCCAGAGATCAAATGTGCATGCATTGACAGGCAGGTTCTTTACCATGGAGCCACCAGGGAAACCCAACTTTGATTATGTGTGCTTGTGTGTTAAGTTGCTTCAGTTGTGTCTAACACTTTGCAACCCTATGGACTATAGTCTACCAGGCTCCTCTGTCCATGGGATTCTCCAGGCAAGAATACTGGAGTGGGTTGCCACACCCTGTGTCTCCTGCTACTCCTGCATTGCAGGTGGTTTCTTTACTGCTGAGTCACCGGGGAAGCCCAACTTTGATTATACCAGTTATTAAATAGGCTACATCAATTATATCAATTACTTTACTCATTTACATAAGACAAATTAACTTTTTACCATATGCCAAGCATGATGTTGGATAATACTAATACACAATGAGTAATATTATTCTAGCTTTAAGAAACTTCTATGTATACAGATCCTTAAGACTAAAATGCAGGGTAGGTTCTAGATTCTATCTAAAAGAAGAATCTTCTTTTCACTGATTTCACATTCTTCATTAAAAATAAATTTTTAAAATCACGTATTTATAAACAGTGCTGCGATGAACACTGGGGTACACTTGTCTCTTTCAATTCTGGTTTCCTCAGTGTATATGCCCAGCAGTGGGATTGCTGGATCATAAGGCAGTTCTATTTCCAGTTTTTTAAGGAATCTCCACACTGTTCTCCATAGTGGCTGTACTAGTTTGCATTCCCACCAGCAGTGTAAGAGGGTTCCCTTTTCTCCACACCCTCTCCAGCATTTATTGCTTGTAGACTATTGGGTCGCAGCCATTCTGACTGGCATGAAATGGTACCTCATAGTGGTTTTGATTTGCATTTCTCTGATAATGAGTGATGTTGAGCATCTTTACATGTGTTTGTTAGCCATCTGTATGTCTTCTTTGGAGAAATGTCTATTTAGTTCTTTGGCCCATTTTTTGATTGGAGTATTACTCAGCCATTAAAAAGAATACATTTGAATCAGTTCTAATGAGGTGGATGAAACTGGAGCCTATTATACAGAGTGAAGTAAGCCAGAAAGAAAAACACCAATACAGTATACTAATGCATATATATGGAATTTAGAAAGATGGTAACAATAACCCTGTATATGAGACAGCAAAAGAGACACTGATGTATAGAACAGTCTTTTGGACTCTGTGGGAGAGGGAGAGGGTGGGATGATTTGGGAGAATGGCATTGAAATATGTATAATATCATATATGAAATGAGTCGCCAGTCCAGGTTCAATGCACCATACTGGATGCTTGGGGCTGGTGCACTGGGATGACCCAGAGGGATGGTATGGGGAGGGAGGAGAGAAGGAGGAGGGTTCAGGATGGGGAACACATGTATACCTAAGGCAAATTCATTTTGATATATGGCAAAACCAATGCAGTATTGTAAAGTTAAATAAAATAAAAAAATTTAAAAATCTTATATAAAAAATCACATATTTATTTTTGTTTTCCCATTACTTCTGGAATCAGGTATAAAAAATATAGCCAAATATGATAACAAGGAGTTTACCTATATGCTTTTTTATTAGAATTTTACAGTTTCTAGTCCTACATTTAGGTCTTTAATCTATTTTGAGCTAATTTTTGTATATAATGTAAAATAGTGGTCCAGTTTAATACTTTTGCATGTGGTTATTCATTTTTTCCAATAAGGAAAAAATAACTTAAGAGATTGTCCTTATTTCATTATATATTAATGCCTCTTCTGCAGTAAATTAATTGGCCAAGTATGTGTTAGCTTATTTCTCAGCTCTATACTCTGTTTCATTTATCCATTTTTTTTTTACGACAATATCATACTGTTTTGATAACGATAGCTTTCTACTGTAGTTTGAAATCTGGGACCATGATGCCTCCAGTTTTGTTCCTTCTTTTTTAAGATTGTTTTGGTTACTTGGGATCTTTTGTAACCAAAAACCAAAGAAACTGATTAAAAAATGGGCAGAGTACCTGAATGGACACTTTTCCAAAGAAGACATACAGATGGCCAACAGGCACATGGAAAGATGTTCAAAGTCACTAATCATCAGGGAAATGCAAATGAAAAACACAATATTTCACCTAATATCTGTTTGAATAACTATTATCAAAATGACAATAAATAATAAGCATTGGTGAGGATGTTGAGCAAAGTAAACAGTCATGCACTTTTAGTAGGAATGTAAATTGATGCAGCCACTAGGAAAAATAGTATGCAGATTATTTTAAAAAATGAAAAGAGAACTATTATATAATCAGGCAATTTCACTTCTGAGTATTTTTTCAAAGAAAACCAAAACACTAATTCAAAAAGCTATAAGCAGCTCATGTTCCCTGTAGCCAAAACATGAAACAACCAGAGTGTCCATCAAAGGATGAATAAAGAAGATGTGAGAGATGCATGTGTATACACTTATTTTGTATACATACATATACATGCATGCACATACAATGGAACACTACTCAGCCATAAAAAAGCATACAATCTTAAAATTTATAACAACATAGATGGATGGTACAGGTATGCTAAATTAAATGTCAGCGAAAGACAAAAACCTTATGATTTCATTTATATTTGGAATCTAAACCAAAACAAATAAGCCAATAAAACACAACACAGCAAAACTTATATACATATACAGAGAACAGATTCATTTTTTTTTTTAATGCCAGAGGTAAGGGGGTAGTGGAAGGTGGTTAGACAAAATGGATGAAAGGGATCAGAAGTATAAGCTTCAGGTATAACATGAATAAGTCATGGGACATGGACTGCAAGTTTGACAGTTGCTGTCATCACAAGGAAAAATAAAATCTGAAACTTTGCAGGGCAACAGCTGACAGGTCTATTGTGATCATTTCACAATGAATACAAATATCATATAATCACATTGTATACTGGAAACTAACAGAGCATTATACGTCAATTATACTTTAATAAAAGCAAAACTAAAACAACCTGTGTAGATTAGGGTCGTGAACTACATAAGTTCTGAAGACTGTAATACAAGCCGTTTTTTATCATGAAGTACTGGACACATACTATACATATGGCTAAGTGTATCTCAGCCAAGGCTCCAGCATGAATTCAGAGTTTTAGCCCAGTTCTTTGCCCATCATGCAAAGTTTCCTTACTGGCTGAGAAGCTTTGCTATCATTTGGGATAATATAAGTGCTTAACAAGTGGATAAAATTTACTTTTAGTAAAAACAAATAAACCTATATATTAAAATCTGAAGTTATTAATAAATGAATAAATATTTTACATTTTAAAGATTTGTAATGTTTAAGGACTTTGGTCTATTAAAGAAATGTTCAGTATTTAGAAGCCAAATTAGCATATATAAGAGAGCGAATATATTATATAGCCACCTGATATGAAGAACTAACTCATTGGAAAAGACCTGAACTGGGAAAGATTGAAGACAAGAGGAGAAGGGGATGACAGAGGATGAGATGGTTGGATGGCATCACTGACTTGATGGACATGGGTTTGCGCAAGATTCAGGAACTGGTAATGGACAGGGAAGCCCGGCGTGCTGCAGTCCATGGGGTCAAAGAGTTGGACACAACTGAGTGGCTGAATGGAACTAAACAGAGAAATTTGTGATTTGGTGATTTTTCAGTGGAAATCTCTCTAAATTTGTACAAAACCTTGGAACATGAGATTTCTCATATTTGTGAATTTAACTTTATACTTATAAGTTCTTTGGAAATTTTCTTTATTAAGATAGAAAAGAGAAGCATTTAAAAATGGAAATCATAGCAATACAGGCATACCTCAAGAAACAAGAAAAAAGTCAAATAAATAACATAACTCTACACCTAAAGCAACTAGAAAAGGAAGAAATGAAGAATCCCAGGGTTCAGTTCAGTTCAGTCACTCAATCATATCTGACTCTTTGCGACCCCGTGAATCACAGCATGCCAGGCCTCCCTGTCCATCACCAAAACCCGGAGTTCACTCAGACTCACATCCATGGAGTCAGTGATGCCATCCAGCCATCTCATCCTCTGTCGTCCCCTTCTCCTCCTGTCCCCAATCCCTCCCAGCATCAGAGTCTTTTCCAATGAGTCAACTCTTCACATGAGGTGGCCAAAGTACTGGAGTTTCAGCTTCAGCATCATTCCTGCCAAAGAAATCCCAGGGCTCATCTCCTTCAGAATGGACTGGTTGGATCTCCTTGCAGTCCAAAGGACTCTCAAGAGTCTTCTCCAACACCACAGTTCAAAACCATCAATTCTTCAGCGCTCAGCCTTCTTCACAGTCCAACTCTCACATCCATACATGACCACTGGAAAAACCATAGCCTTGACTAGACGAAACTTTGTTGGCAAAGTAATGTCTCTGCTTTTGAATATGTGATCTAGGTTGGTCATAACTTTTCTTCCAAGGAGTAGGCGTCTTTTGATTTCATGGCTGCAGTCACCATCTGCAGTGATTTTGGAGCCCAAGAAAATAAAGTCTGACACTGTTTCCACTGTTTCCCCATCTATTTCCCATGAAGTGATGGGACCGGATGCCATGATCTTCGTTTTCTAAATGTTGACTTTAAGCCAACTTTTTCACTCCCCTCTTTCACTTTCATCAAGAGGCTTTTTAGTTCCTCTTCACTTTCTGCCATAAGAGTGGTGTGATCTGCATATCTCAGGTTATTGATATTTCTCCCAGCAATCTTGATTCCAGATTGTGCTTCTTCCAGTCCAGCATTTCTCATGATGTACTCTGCATATACGTTCAAAAAGCAGGGTGACAATATACAGCCTTGACGTACTCCTGTCTGTTGTTCCATGTCCAGTTCTAACTGTTGCTTCCTGACCTGCATACAGATATCTCAAGAGGCAGGTCAGGTGGTCTGGTATTCCCATCTCTTTCAGAATTTTCCACAGTTGATTATAATCCACACAGTCAAAGGCTTTGGCATAGTCAATAAAGCAGAAATAGATGTTTTTCTGGAACTCTCTTGCTTTTTCAATGATCCAGTGGATGTTGGCAATTTGATCTCTGGTTCCTCTGCCTTGTCTAAAACCAGCTTGAACATCAGGGTGTTCACAGTTCACGTTTTGCTGAAGCCTGGCTTGGAGAATTTTGAGCATTACTTTACTAGCGTGTGAGATGAGTGCAATTGTGTGGTAGTTTGAGCATTCTTTGGCATTGCCTTTCTTTGGGATTGGAATGAAACTGACCTTTTCAGTCCTGTGGCCCAGGGTTAATAAAAGGAAAGAAATCTTAAAAATTAGGGCAGCAATAAATGCAAAAGAAACAAAATAGACCATAGCAAAAATAAACAAAGCCAAAAGCTGATTCTTTGAAAGGATAAATAAAACTGAGAAACCATTAGCCAGACTCATCAAGAAACAAAAGGAGAAAAATCAAATCAATAAAATTAGAAATGAAAATGGACACGTGTACCCCAATGTTCATCGCAGCACTGTTTATAATAGCCAGGACATGGAAGCAACCTAGATGTCCATCAGCAGATGAGTGGATAAAAAAGCTATGGTACATATACACAATGGAGTATTACTCAGCCATTAAAAAGAATACATTTGAATCAGTTCTAATGAGGTGGATGAAACTGGAGCCTATTATACAGAGTGAAGTAAGCCAGAAGGAAAAACACCAATACAGTATACTAACGCATATATATGGAATTTAGAAAGATGGTAACAATAACCCTGTGTACGAGAAGGCAAAAGAGACAGTGATGTATAGAACAGTCTTATGGACTCTGAGGGAGAGGGAGAGGGTGGGAAGATTTGGGAGAATAGCATTGAAACATGTAAAATATCATGTATGAAACGAGATGCCAGTCCAGGTTCGATGCATGATACTGGATGCTTGGGACTAGTGCACTGGGATGACCCAGAGGGGTGGTATGGGGAGGGAGGAGGGAGGAGGGTTCAGGATGGGGAACACATGTATACCTGTGGTGGATTCATTTTGATATTTGGCAAAACTAATACAATTATGTAAAGTTTGGAAATGGAATAAAATTTAAAAAAAAAAGAATCAGTATACAAATGATCTGAAAAAAGTTGAAAAAAAAAAAGAAAATGGAGAGATCACAACAGACAACACACAAATACAAAGGATCATATGTGACTACTGTCACCAATTATATGCCAATAAAATGGACAACTTGGAAGAAATGGACAAATTCTTAGAACAGTACAACTTTCCAGAACTGAACCAGGAAGAAATAGAAAATCTTAACAGGCCCATCACAAGCACAGAAATTGAAACTGTAATCAGAAATCTTCCAGCAAACAAAAGCCCAGGTGCAGACAGCTTCATAGCTGAATTCTACCAAAAATTTAGAGAAGAGCTAACACCTATCCTACTCAAACTCTTCCAGAAAATTGCAGAGGAAGGTAAATTTCCAAACTCATTCTATGAGGCCACCATTACCCTAATACCAAAACCTGACAAAGATCCCACAGAAAAAGAAAACTACAGGCCAATATCACTGATGAACATAGATGCAAAAATCCTTAACAAAATTCTAGCAATCAGAATCCAACAACACATTAAAAAGATCATACACCATGATCAAGTGGGCTTTATCCCAGGGATGCAAGGATTTATCAATATCTGCAAATCAATCAATGTAATACACCACATAAACAAATTGAAAAATAAAAGCCATATGATTATCTCAATAGATGCAGAGAAAACCTTTGATAAAATTCAACATCCATTTATGATAAAAACTCTCCAGGAAACAGGAATAGAAGGAACATACCTCAACATAATAAAAGCTATATATGACAAACCCACAGCAAACATTTCCTGGTGATAAATTGAAAGCATTTCCTCTAAAGTCAGGAACAAGACAAGGGTGCCCACTCTCACCACTACTATTTAACATAGTTTTGGAAATTTTGGCCACAGTAATCAGAGCAGAAAAAGAAATACTGCTACTGCTGCTACTGCTAAGTCGCTTCAGTCATGTCCGACTCTGTACGACCACATAGACAGCAGCCCACCAGGCTCCCCCGTCCCTGGGATTCTCCAAGCAAGAACACTGGAGTTGGTTGCCATTTCCTTCTCCAATGCATGAAAGTGAAAACTGAAAGTGAAGTCTCTCAGTCGTATCCGACTCTTAGCAACCCCATGGACTGCAGCCTACCAGGCTCCTCCATCCATGGGATTTTCCAGGCAAGAGTACTGGAGTGGGGTGCCATTGCTTTCTCCAAGAAAAAGAAATAAAAGGAATCCAAAGTGGAAAAGAAGTAAAACTCTCACTGTTTGCAGATGACATGATGCTCTACATAGAAAACCCTAAAGACTCCACCAGAAAACTACTAGAGCTAATCAATGAATATAGTAAAGTTGCAGGATACAAAATCAACACACAGAAAGCCCTTGCATTCCTATACACTAATAATGAGAAAACAGAAAGAGAAATTAAAGAAATAATTCCATTCACCATTGCAACAAAAAGAATAAAATACTTAGGAATATATCTATGTAAAGAAACTAAAGACCTATATATAGAAAACTATAAAACACTGGTGAAAGAAATCAAAGAGGACAATAATAGATGGAGAAATATACCATGTTCATGGGTCAGAAGAATCAATATAGTGAAAATGAGTACACTACCCAAAGCAATCTCTAGATTCAATGCAATCCCTATCAAGCTACCAACGGGATTTTTCACAGAGCTAGAACAAATAATTTAACAATTTGTATGGAAATACAAAAAACCTCGAATAGCCAAAGCAATCTTGAGAAAGAAGAATGGAACTGGAGGAATCAACCTACCTGACTTCAGGCTCTACTACAAAGCCACAGTCATCAAGACAGTATGGTACTGGCACAAAGGCAGAAATATAGATCAATGGAACAAAATAGAAAGCCCAGAGATAAATCCACACACCTATGGGCACCTTATCTTTGACAAAGGAGGCAAGAATATACAATGGAGAAAAGACAATCTCTTTAACAAGTGGTGCTGGGAAATCTGGTCAACCACTTGTAAAAGAATGAAACTAGAACACTTTCTAACACCATACACAAAAATAAACTCAAAATGGATTAAAGACCTAAACTTAAGACCAGAAACTATAAAATTCCTAGAGGAGAACAGGCAAAACACTCTCTGACATACATCACAGCAGGATCCTCTATGACCCACCTCGGAGAATATTGGAAATAAAAGCAAAAATAAACAAATGGGACCTAATTAAACTTAAAAGCTTCTGCACAACAAAGGAAACTATAAGCAAAGTGAAAAGACAGCCTTCAGAATGGGAGAAAATAATAGCAAATGAAGCAACTGACAAAGAACTAATCTCAAAAATATACAAGCACCTCCTGCAGCTCAATTCCAGAAAAATAAACGACCCAATCAACAAGCAGGCCAAAGAACTAAACAGACATTTCTCCAAAGAAGACATACAGATGGTGAACAAACACATGAACAGATGCTCAACATCACTCATTACTGAAAAATGCAAATCAAAACTACAATGAGGTACCATTTCACACCAGTCAGAATGGCTGCGATCCAAAAGTCTACAAGCAATAAATGTTGGAGAGGGTGTGGAGAAAAGGGAACCCTCTTACACTGTTGGTGGGAATGCAAACTAGTACAGCCACTATGGAGAACAGTGTGGAGATTCCTTAAAAAACTGGAAATAGAACGGCCTTATGATCCAGCAATCCCACTGCTGGGCATACACACTGAGGAAACCAGAATTGAAAGAGACACGTGTACCCCAATGTTCATCGCAGCACTGTTTAGAATAGCCAGAACATGGTAGCAACCTAAATGTCCATTAGCAGATGAATGGATAAGAAAGCCGTGGTACATATACACAATGGAGTATTACTCAGCCAATAAAAAGAATACATTTGAATCAGTTCTAATGAGGTAGATGAAACTGGAGCCTATTATACAGAGAGGAGTAAGCCAGAAAGAAAAACACCAATACAGTATACTAACGCATATATATGGAACTTAGAAAGATGGTAACGATATCCCTGTATGCGAGACAGCAAAAGAGACACAGATGTATAGAACAGTCTTTTGGACTCTGTGGGAGAGGGAGAGGGTAGGATGATTTGGGAGAATGGCATTGAAACGTGTATAATATATAAGAAACGAATCACCAGTCCAGGTTCGATGCAGGATACAGGATGCTTGGGGCTGGTGCACCGGGATGACCCAGAGGGATGGTATGGGGAGGGAGGTGGGGGGGGGTTCAGGATATGGAACATGTGTACACCTGTGGCAGATTTATGTTGATGTATGGCAAAACTAATACAATATTGTAAAGTAATTAGCCTCCAATTACAATAAATAAATTTAAATTAATCACAAAAAATGGAAATCAAATACATAATTTATAATTACAGTATAAAATAATTGAAGTAACTTGAGAATATTTATAACTGGTTCAAATATTATCAAAGACATTTTACCAATAAAATTTTGAAATGTGCCAAATAATATATTTGCCAAATATTGGAACAATAAATTTGAAACAATGGATACCTAAGTTTCCAATAATAATTTAGTAGCAATTAATAAAATTGGAAAAGACCCTGAAGCTGGGAGGGATTGAGGGCAGGAGGAGAAGGGAACAACAGAGAATGAGATGGCTGGATGGCATCACTCACTCGATGCACATGAGTTTGTGTGAACTCTGGGAGTTGGTGATGGACAGGGAGGCTTGGCGTGCTGCGATTCATGGTGTCACAAAGAGTCGGACATAACTGAGCGACTGAACTGTTCCTAACTGAATAATTTTAAAAAACTGCACCTCTGAACGATCATCTTTTATAGACCCCTATAACAGTTATGGAGGATGTTAGACAGCTTACGTTAAAAACATGATATTTATACAAATAAAAAATCTGAAAGAAAATACACCAAAACATTTAGAGTAGTAATCCCATATCGTGGGATTATATATCTTGATATAGTTTCTCAATCTTTTATAGCCAATTTTTATCATATTATAACTAGAAACTTGCAAAAATTAATCTTTTTATGATATTACATTGTGATTCATCATGTTCTACTAAAAACAAGAATAGTATATAACTTCTAAATACGTATTCAATTAAAATGTAAAGTCTTTGGAATTTTGAAATTAAATTTTATCAAGTATTTCACTGGTTCAAAAATATATTGCAGTTACACATCTGCCTAAAAATAACAAGATATGCTGTGGCTGAAATAAATTTATACAAAAATGTAAAGTAATTTGGTTACAGATTTTCTGGCATTTTCAATGTTCCGGGTGGGTCAGTGCTAAAGAATCCACCTGCCAAAGCAAGAGATGCAGGTTCAATTTCTAGTTTGGGAAGATCCCCTGGAGAAGGAAATGGCAACCTACTCCACTACTCTTGCCTGAGAAAACCTGTGGACAGAGGAGCCTAGCAGGCTAGAGTCCATGGGGCTGTTAAAAGTTGAACACAACTTAGCAACCATACGGCAAACAACAACAAAAACATCTTACAAAAGAAAATAATTATTTGTTCACAAGAGAAAGGTCTTTACTTCTTTTCAGAAAACCTAATCTCAAGTATCAATTCTGTAACCACTTTATAATTTGACAACAATGCAACTCTGGACAAATAACCAACCTCTCTTTGCTGCCTCTTGAGCACAAAGTAGATAGCACTACCACTTGACTGCATTATTAAAACATTTAAAAGAAAACAAAAATGAATATACTGTTGAAACTATTCAAGGCAACGCTGTGTTTTTTTCTTGTAGCATCCTTATAGAACTATCACAGTGATAGAAAACACATTTCTAGTTTTGATGAAACTTAAAATTTAGCCAAAGAAACAAAATATAAAGAAAATACAAAATGTGAATGAATACATAGCATAGATAGAATACAAAAATATTGAATTCTTTTTCAGGAAACAAAAGATAATACTTTTGCTTAAATTACAACAGGCCAAATATTGTGATAAACACATAAAACATAACATTAACCTTGCCGTGCATGCTTAGTTGCTCATTCATGTCCAACTCTTTGTGACCCCATGGACTGTAGCTTGCCAGGCTTCTCTGTCCATGGGATTCTCCATGCAACAATACTAGAGTGGGTTGTCATTTCCTTTTTCCACTGAGCCACCTGAGAAGCCCCAGCATTAACATTAGCATGTCACATATTGTTAGAAGCACTGCCATAGATATGAGTGTATACTGACTGTGTCAGTGGGCTTTGTAGTGCTTCAGAGGGGTTCCAGAGAACTTCAGGGGCTTGTTTAAGGTTTTGAAGAATGAACAAAGTTTCATCCAGTAGTAAAGAGGAGAAAGGTTATTTTAGGTGGCAGGAATAAATTTTAAAGGCAGTGTGGTAAGACATTGCTTGGCATATTTGTGGATATTTGTAATACACATCCCAGTATTGAATGCTGCACAAAGTTGAACTTTATTCTGTAACACTGGAGGAAATAAATTTCAAAGAACATAAAGAAGCTCTGCATTGCTGCTATACACTTCAATAGTTCCATTTTATGGTTTTTTTTTTCTTTTGTATATCATCATGTTTCTCTATGCATTGAAATGCTAGTTACAATCAGTATAAATAAGGAGTGTACATGTAGGGAGTGGGGGTTTCCATGCTGACTCAGATGGTAAAGAATTTACCTGAACTGCAGGAGGACCTAGGTTCAATAACCGTGTCAGGAAGATCCCCTAGAGAAGGTAATGGCTATAATCCATACAGTGGCAAAGAGTCAGACATGACAGAGCAACTAACACTTCACTTTTCACTCATAAGGAGGAAGCCTGTGAAGATTTTGTTGGTTTTAGGCAAATATCTTTCACTTTAAGTACATGCTACTTAAAGGGAAAATAATGCTTTTAATAAAACAACTACTGGTAACGTAAGGACTCCATGGGGAAGCATCTCACAGTGACGGCAAACTTTTCCATATCAAAATGAAGAAGTCTTCCCACAACACCATCCATTGCACTTCCCAGTCCCTAATCAAATCCAATTTCAACAGCAAAAAAAGCTGATGCTTGCTCCATAGCAACTCTGGAGACCAACCAGCAGAAATTTCCCAATGGCAGCTGCCACTGTGAAATAGAGGCCAATCGCTGTCCCAGATAACAAATTCTGAGGTTACACAGTTTCGTTTCCCTTTAGTAGCAGTTCGCTGACTTCTCTCTGCTGTTTTCTTTAACAGCTTATAATATAGTCAGACTATCTAATAACGTAGAATTCACTGGAGGTCAATTGGAATAAATACAATCCTAGTTCCTGACAGGTATATAATCATACTGACACTTAAAACCACTGACTAACTCATCTAAGGAAAAAAACAAAAAAACTCCAAAACTAACCTTTGGAAAGAAGTCAACCAAGATTTGCTGTTTTAGTTCTGTTGCCAACAGCAGAAATTTAATTTCTTTTTGCATAACGAAATAACTATTTGTTCACATGCAGCGTCTTAAACATTTCCCTGGGGAATATCAACAGAAGGAAAAGGAGTGCATATTATGTGACTGAGATTCTTAAATATCAATGTTTCAGAAGCATCAAGTAGTATCAAATAAGAATTTCACCTCAAAGGAAAAAACATAGTTTTAGACAGGCGTAAGGACAGAGACTATTGAGAGAGTTAAGAGCATTGACGTTTGGTCTGCACAGGAGTTCTCAAGTGATATCTCGTGTGTGTGTGTGTGTGTGTGTGTGTGCACGTGTGCATGCAGGTTTATTGCTACCAGGTTTATAGAGATATAATACCACAAAATTCACCTATTCCAAATGCATAGTTCAATGATTTTTAAAGCATATTCAAGTATTGTGCAGTCATCGCTAATATCTCATTTTAGAACTTTCTATCCCCACTAAAATAAACTGATGCCCATTAGCAATCATTCCCTATTCCCTTCATCCCTCTACAATCCTAAACAACCATTAAATTACTTTCTATAGAAATTATTTTAGTGGTGTTATTAATTGTTTTGATCACACAAAATACTCTGTAGATATTTTGGAAATGTGAAAATATAGTAATTTTTGTAAAGACTTTGAAGTATAGGCCTAACTTCATTCTTTAGCATATGGTAACCCACGTATTTCTGTACCCAGTGTTTCTGTTTAGTAGAGAAAGACAATTATTTCTCTACTAAGCCTCTACTACATAACCTCTTGTTGCAAAACAATTGGTCAAAAGTATATAGATTTATTTATGGACTCTCAATACTATTCTGTTGGTCTATGTCTCTATCCTTAAACTATTTTCACACTATCATTATTTCCGTAACTTTGTAATAAGTGTCAAGATCATTAAGTGTTAAGCCCAGCAGCTCTGTTCTCCTTTGTCAAATTAGTTTTGAAAAGAAAACAACTGATTTCTCTGTGTTGGTCCTGTATCCTCTATCTTAGCAAAGATTTTTTTTCATAGTCAATTACTTAGGATTTTCTTTGTTTAAAAATCCTGTCACCTTTAAATAGAGTTAGCTTTACTTCTTTTTTTGGAATTTGTATTAAAAAAAAGGCTCAGAACTCAATTAATTCTCAGAATGGAGATTTAACTTTTATTCCTAATATCAGAGATGAAAGCATTTAATCTTTTAACACTAAACCAGATGTTAACTGTGTGTTTCTTGTAGATGCCTTTTATCAAGTTAAGGAATTTTTCTTCTACCCCTACTGAATTAGGTTAAATTATTTCTCTTTGTTTATGGAGATAAGTATGATTTCTGTCCTTATTGTATTGCTATGATGTATCACATTGGTTGATTTTCAGTTCTTAAAACAAGCTTGTATCCAGAAATAAATCATACTTGGCCATGGTATACAATGTTTATATACAGCTAGATTCTCCTTGCTGGTCCTTTGTTGACTTTTCTGCATCTGAATTTACAATAGATATTACTTGGTATTTTCCTTTTCTTGTGATGTTTTTGTCTGGTGCCAAGGTAACACTGGATTCATAGATGCTCATTTAGGAGATGTTCCCCCCTCTTCTATTCTTTGCAAGAATTTGAAAAATTGGTGTAGAAGAATTGATATTTATATTGAAGTTTTTGTTTATTTTTTATTAACTTTTCTTTAAATCTTCTGAAAATTTTACCAGTGAAGCTATTTAGACTTTGGATTTTTTTATGGGGCTTTTTCTTTTATTTTTTGCTTAAGAATTCAATATCTTTACTTGTTATGTCTATTTAGATTTCCTGTGGAGAAGGCAACGGCACCCCACTCCAGTACTCTTGCCTGGAAAATCCCATGGATGGAGGAGCCTTCTAGGCTACACTCCATGGGGCCGCTAAGAGTCAGACATGACTGAGCGACTTCACTTTCACTTTTCACTTTCATGCATTGGAGAAGGAAATGGCAACCCACTCCACTGTTCTTGCCTGGAGAATCCCAGGGACAGGGGAGCCTGGTGGGCTTCCGTCTATGGGGTCGGACAGAGTTGGACATGACTGATGCGACATAGCAGCAGCAGCAGCTTTCTACTAATACAGTTTCAATAATTTCTGTCTTTCTAGGATTTTTTCCAATTTATCTAAGCTATCTAATTTGTTGGTATAATGTGATGAATAGTATTCCTTTATAATTTAAATAGAGAAATATTTATTTTTTCTATGGTATATAGTGACGTATCCTGTTTCAATCCTGATTTTAGTAATTTGAGGCTTCTCTCTTTTCTTCATGGGTATTCTAGCTAAAGGCTTGTCAATTTCATTGATTTCAAAGAATCAGGTTTTTGTTTAATTTTTGTTGTTGTTGTTAATTTTTCCTTTTCTGTTTCATTTATTTGCACTTACATCCTCTCTTCTTCTTCTTGTCAGTTTGTCCTGGTTTTTCAAGTGCCTTAAGGGGAAAATCAGATTATTGATTTAAGATCTTTCTTTTCAGGTATATGCCCCTATAAATTTCCCCTAATCATTTCATTTAGTTCCATGTCACAGGTTGTGTTATTATGTGCCTTCATGTTCATTCAATATATAATATGTATATACTATATATATATATATATATATATATATATATAATAAAATTTCACCAGTTAAAGTTATTTTCTGGGAAAGAGGGCTTGTTGAGCTCATCATTTCACCAGTCTTCAAGTCCCACCTTTCATAGATGATATATTTTTTAAAATAATCAGTTTATATATGCCTCTTGGTACATTAGTAGTGGAAATCATTTGACCTCTAGAAATACTTAATTTTCAAGATTAGGAGATGGGGATAATATGTATTTATCATACAGGAGCAGATATTGAGTTAAATAACTTACTGAAAATGGTCATATTTAATTCCTGGAACAATGTTTCCTTCGCCACGCCCTCACCTCTTTGGCAGTTACTGAGCTCTAAATGGGGGCTTCACCAGCTTAGAATGAGTTAACATCATCAGGGTCTAAATTCTGTCCTAGGCATTCCAATTATAAAGGGCTGTTGAAGTATTAGAAAGGATTTCATTTCTCACTTTAGCAGCCATACCAGACATTGATAACTGAATACGCAAGCTATCTCTTTTAATCTGAACAGAGTCTCACAATTCTCCTCAACCTAATTATAGATATTCTCTTCTCATAAATACTACTCTTTTGTTTAGAGGACTTCTCAGATCAAATCCACAACAGAGATGGCCATAGGGAATGATGCTTATGCATAACTGTTGATTTGAATTTTAAACTTATATTTACATGTTGAATCTTTTACTAGGATATTATACCATTTTTATAATTATATCATAGAAGAAAGTCACGTTGCTTAAATAACAGCTTTAGAATCAGATAATTTGTATTTAAATTTTGTTTTCCTTCCTTTCTAGCTGTGGAATATAGGGAGACTTCCTGGCTTTCTGAATTCCTTTCCTTGTAATTTGTCATTATCTTTCATCTATTTATCTTTCTATTCTCAAGTATGATGGTCATCTGAGTTAAATTCACCCATTCAAGTCCATTTTAGTTTGCTGATTCCTAAAATTTCGACGTTCACTCTTGCCATCTCCTGTTTGACCATTTCCAATTTGCCTTGATTCATGGACTTAACATTCCAAGTTCCTATGCAATCCTGTTTTTTACAGCATCAGACCTTGCTTCTATCACCAGTTGTATCCACAACTGGGTATTGTTTTTGCTTTGGCTCCATCCCTTCATTCTTTCTGGAGTTATTTCTCCACTGATCTCCAGTAGCATATTGGGCACCTACTGACCTGGGGAGTTCCTCTCTCATTGTCCTATCATTTTGCCTTTACATACTGTTCATGGGGTTCTCAAGGCAAGAATACTGAAGTGGTTTGCCATTCCCTTCTCCAGTGGACCACATTCTGTCAGACCTCTACACTATGACCCACCTATCTTGGGTGGCCCCACATGGCATGGCTTAGTTTCATTGAGTTAGACAAGGCTGTGGTCCATGTGATTAGATTGACTAGTTTTCTGTGACCATTATATCTATTACTGTGGGCAGGAATCCCTTAGAATAAATGGAGTAGCCATCATGGTCAAAAAAAAGAGTCCGAAATGCAGTACCTGGATGCAATTGCAAAAACAAAAGAATGGTCTCTGTTCATTTCCAAGGCAAATCATTCAATATCACAGTAATTCAAGTCTATGTCCCAACCAGTAATGCTGAAGAAGCTGAAGTTAAATGGTTCTATGAAGACCTACAAGACCTTTTAGAACTAACACCCAAAAAAGATGTCCTGTTCATTATAGGGGACTGGAATGCAAAAGTAGGAAGTCAAGAAACACCTGGGTTAAAAGGCAAATTTGTCCTTGGAATATGGAATGAAGCAGGGCAAAGGCTAATAGAGTTTTGCCAAGAGAACGCACTGGTCATAGCAAACACCCTCTTCCAACAACACAAGAGAAGACTCTACACTTGGACATCACCAAATGGTCAACACTGAAATCAGATTGATTATATTCTTTGCAGCCAAAGATGGAGAAGCTCTACACAGTCAGCAAAAACAAGATCAGGAGCTGACTGTGCCTCATTACCAAATTCAGACTTAAATTGAATAAAGTAGGGAAAACCACTAGACCATTCAGGTATGACCTAAATCAAATCCTTTATGATTATACAGTGGAAGTGAGAAATAGATTTAAGGGACTAGATCGATAGATAGAGTGCCTGATGAACTATGGACAGAGATTCGTGACTTGGTACAGGAGACAGGGATCAAGATCATCACCATGGAAAAAGAAATGCAAAAAAGCAAAATGGCTGTCTAGGGAGGCCTTACAAATAGCTGTGAAAAGAAGAGAAGTGAAAAGCAAAGGAGAAAAAGAAAGATATAAGCATCTGAATGCAGAGTTCCAAAGAATAGCAAGGAGAAATAAGCAAGCCTTCCTCAGTGATCAATGCAAAGAAATAGAGGAAAACAAAAGAATGGGAAAGACTAGAGATCTCTTCAAGAAAATTAGAGATACCAAGGGAACATTTCATGCAAAGATGGGCTCAATAAAGGACAGAAATGGTATGGACCTAACAGAAGCAGAAGATATTAAGAAGAGGTGGCAAGAATACACAGGAGAACTATACAAAAAGATCGTCACCACAAAGATAATCACGATGGTGTGATCACTGACCTAGAGCCAGACATCCTGGAGTGTGAAGTCAAGTGGACCTTAGAAAGCATCACTACGAACAAAGCTAGTGGAGGTGATGGAATTCCAGTTGAGTGCTTTCAAATCCTGAAAGATGATGCTGTGAAAGTGCTGCACTCAATATGCCAGCAAATTGGGAAAACTCAGCAGTGGCCACAGGACTGGAAAAGGTCAGTTTTCTTTCCAATCCCAAACAAAGGCAATGCCTAAGAATGCTCAAACTACTGCACAATTGCACTCATCTCACACACTAGTAGAGTAATGCTCAAAATTCTCCAAGCCAGGCTTCAGCGATACGTGAACCATGAACTTCCAGATGTTCAAGCTGATTTTAGAAAAGGCAGAAGAAACAGAGATCAAATTGCCAACATTCGCTGGATCATCAAAAAAGCAAGTGAGTTCCAGAAAAACATCTATTTCTGTTTTATTGACTATGCCAAAGCCTTTGACTGTGTGGATCACAATAAACTGTGGAAAATTCTGAAAGAGATGGGAATACCAGATCACCCTCTTGAGAAACCTGTATGCAGGTCAGGAAGCAACAGTTCGAACTGGACATGGAACAACAGACTGGTTCCAAATAGGAAAAGGAGTACGTCAAGGCTGTATATTGTCACCCTGCTTATTTAACTTATATGCAGAGTACATCATGAGAAACACTGGGCTGGAAGAAGCACAAGCTGGAATCAAGATTGCCGGGAGAAATATCAATAACCTCAGATATGCAGATGACACCACCCTTATGGCAGAAAGTGAAGAGGAACTAAAAAGCCTCTTGATGAAAGTGAAAGAGGAGAGTGAAAAAGTTGGCTTAAAGTTCAACATTCAGAAAACGAAGATCATGGCATCTGGTCCCATCATTTCATGGCAAATAGATGGGGAAACAGTGGAAGCAGTGTCAGACTTTATTTTTTGGGCTCCAAAATCACTGCAGATGGTGACTGCAGCCTTGAAATTAATAGATGCTTACTCCTTGGAAGGAAAGTTATGACCAACCTAGACAGCATATTAAAAAGCAGAGACACTACCTTGCCAACAAAGGTCCGGCTAGTCAAGGCCATGGTTTTTCCTGTGGTCATGTATGGATGTGAGAGTTGGACTATGAAGAAAGCTGAGTGCCGAAGAATTGATGCTTTGAACTGTGGTGTTGGAGAAGACTCTTGACAGTCCCTTCGACTGCAAGGAGATCCAACCAGTCCATTCTAAAGCAGATCAGTCCTGGGTGTTCTTTGGAAGGACTGATGCTAAAGCTGAAACTCCAATACTTTGGCCACCTCATAAGGAGTGTTGACTCATTGGAAAAGACTCTGATGCTGGGAGGGATTGGGGGCAGGAGAAGAAGGGGGACAGAGGATGAGATGGCTGGATGGCATCACCTACTCGATGGACATGAGTCTGAGTGAACTCCGGGAGTTGGTGATGGACAGGGAGGCCTGGCATGCTGCGATTCATGGGGTCGCAAAGAGTCGGACACGACTGAGCGACTGAACTGAACTGAACTGATTCTCAAGTATCATCACTCTTCCCCTGGCACCTAAGTTTCTGTTTCAGCCCTTTTAATAAATATATTGTGTCATATATTTATTTAAATATCTTCCTGTTCTTGCAAAGGACATTTTTTCCATTTTGATAGAACTTGGATAAGATCCTTCTACATTCATCTCAAGCATTAACTTCTCTACAACTGAGAAAAGTTAATAACTCCTTTCATTATCTCACTATGACACTTTCTATAAAATCTTGTTAGGTACACTCATTGAAGCATCCATTTACTTTCAAGATAAGGATTTTATTGTAAAAAGGAATTTCCCTCATCGCCTGACTCCATGTTTTATGCATACAAAGTTGAAACAAATGTTTGCTGGACAGAATTGCTTCAAGAGTTACAAAAACATATTTGGAGCAAAGTTCATAGTCATTCTCCTTCATAATCAATGTATAATAATGCTCATCTTAAAAAACATGGATCTAGCTACATTGGCAAGCGAGATTAACTGTATATTTTACAGGTCATTGCATCAGGATGAAAAGAACACAGGTTTTGCATTGGGAGGGCATGTGCACTTTTTAGCAGATTTTTATTATTATTATTGTTTCTAAATCAAATACTCTGCTTCTGAGTCTCAGTTTATGTTTCGCCTACCCAGCCTCATCTTTTGCTACTATCTCTTTCATTTCATGTTGTAGCAATCCCAAGTTCTCTCTCATAAATTTGCTTACACTTCCTCGAATTTCTGTACATGCTGTTACCTCTACTTAGGACATTCTCCATTTCCATTCTAGGCTTATTCATCTGGCAAACCTGCAATTCATTCTTCGAAGCTCAGCTGAAGCTACATCATCTGTGAAATAGTTCCTGACTTCCACAGTCAGGTTTGGGAATTTCTTTCCTTGTGTTTTTACTGGAATGTGCAGAAATGATTTGATGCTGCTGCAATTAGCTGTGCATTTATGTAAGTTTTTGAGCATAAATAGTGGGTATTTCAGTTTTGAATTCTCATAACAATGGCTTATAGCATAAATTGGGAGTTCAATAAATATTTGATAAATTAATGAATTGTAAATACATTAACAGTAAGATTTTCTTATCCATGCTTTCCCTAAAAAATAAATATTAACCTAATCATAAAAATTTACCTATTTTTTACTGGTTAAACTTAAATATTTGGCAGTATAAAAAATGCAAATGTGTCTGAAGCTCAAATCATAGAATGTCTAAAGAATGGCTTGGGAAGTGTTTTCAATTACATGGCAGTTCCTGCATTGTATACAGAAAAAGGAAATGGTATAGTATTAAAGAGAACTTTATAAGTCCATGTTAATAACCATTCCACAAACACATACTGAATGTAAAGTACTTGTGTAATAGCCAGTAAGTCATCCTGGACACTAAACGGGTATGATGGGGTGAGACTGAGTGAGGAGGACAGTGGCTTCATGAATGAAAAAAGTGAAAAGTTAATTCCATCTGTTTTTATAACATTTGAAAAAAGCCCTTTGTTTAAAAATTCTAGGTTGATATTATTTAACATAGTAATTTATTTTAGTAGTCTAAAAGAGTAGTAGATCACTATTTCATATTGAATATGGATTCACAATATTTAATTTAACCTTCTCCTTATGGTTGGATGCTTAAATATTTCATCTTTGGGTACAATGTTTTTTCATAATTATTATTTTGAATAGTCTGAGTACATTAAAAAATTTAGAAGTTTTATTTGAGATATAGAAATAAATATTTTAAAATAAAGAAACATTACTGAGAAAGTAAAATAAACAGAATGGGACAAAATATTTGACAATCTTATCTGTGGTAAGGATATAGTATCCAGAATATATAAGTTGCACTTACAATTCAACAACAAAAAGACCAAAGGTCAAAAATGGGCAAAGGTCTTGGTCCAGTGATTAAGATTCCATACTTCCAAAGCAGGGGGTGTAGGTTCAATCCCTGGTCAGGGGAACTAAGCTCCCACATGTCTCATGGCTGTGTAGCCAAAAATTAAATTTAAAAAAATAGTTTAAATTTTTTATAAAGTGATCAGAGGTCTTAAGTAGGTATTTCTACAAATAAGATGTACAAATGGCCAATAAACATATGAAAAGAAGCTCAACATCATCAGTCATATATACAGAAATATAAATTTAAAAATGAGACTTCAAGTTTAACAAGACAGCTATAATGAAAAAAAGGAACTAAAAAGCCCCTTGATGAAAGTGAAAGTGGAGAGTGAAAAAGTTGGCTTAAAGCTCAACATTCAGAAAACGAAGTTCATGGCATCCGGTCCCATCAATTCATGGGAAATAGATGGGGAAACAGTGGAAACACTGGCTTACTTTATTTTTTTGGGCTCCAAAATCACTGCAGATGGTGATTGCAGCCATGAAATTAAAAGACACTTACTCCTTGGAAGAAAAGTTATGACCAACCTAGATAGCATATTCAAAAGCAGACATTACTTTGCCAACAAAGGTCCGTCTAGTCAAGGCTATGGTTTTTCCGGTGGTCATGTATGGATGTGAGAGTTGGACTGTGAAGAAAGCTGAGCCGCAAAGAATTGATGCTTTTGAACTGTGGTGTTGGAGAAGACTCTTGAGAGTCCCTTGGACTGCAAGGAGATCCAACCAGTCCATTCTGAAGGAGATCAGCCCTGGGATTTCTTTGGAAGGAATGATGCTAAAGCTGAAACTCCAGTACTTTGGCCACCTCATGTGAAGAGTTGACTCATTGGAAAAGACTCTGATGCTGGGAGGGATTGGGGGCAGGAGGAGAAGGGGATGACAGAGAATGAGATGGCTGGATGGCATTACTGACTCGATGGACGTTAGTCTGAGTGAACTCCAGGAGTTAGTGATGGACAGGGAGGCCTGGTGTGCTGTGATTCATGGGGTCGCAAAGAGTTGGACATGACTGACCGACTGAACTGATAATGAAAAAATGAGGGGGCGAAGAAGTTGCATTACTTGTGGGAATGTAAAATGACTCAGCCACTGTAGAAAATAGTTTGGCTGTTTCTTATAAAGTTTAACATAGGATTACTGTACCATTTCCAGTTTTGGTTATGTATCCAAAATAAATGAAAACAAATACTCAAAGGAATAGATACATATATATGCATACTTATAATAGCTCTATTAACAATAGCCAAAAGGTGAAAAGTACCCAAATGTCCATAAAGAAATGACTAGATAAGCAAATTTTAGTATTTACATACAATGTAATATTATCTAGCTGAAAAAAGAATGAATACTGACATGTGATGCCATCTAGATAAACCCTGAAAATACACTAAGTCAAATAAATCAGACACAAAAAGTCACATATTGTGTGATACCATTTACATGAGATATTCAGAATACGTCAATCCACAGAAACAGAAAAGCAGATTGGTGGTAGGTTGAAACAGGCTAGAACAGGGAGAAAAGGAAATGATTGTATAATGGATAAAAAAATTTCGTCTTGGGACAAGAAAAATATTTTGGTGGTGGCCGCATTGTAAATATACCTAATGCTACTGAGCTGCTCCTTTTAAAATGGTTAATTTTGTGTTATAATTTTACTTCAAGAAAAAAACAATGAAAATATTTATTGTATCATTGCAATTCAAAATCAGGATAAAAATGAAGTTTGCATATCTATAACAAATTTAAAACTGTTTGTTCTAGTTATGTGAAAAATGCCATTGGTATTTTAATAGTAAGTGCATTGAAACTGAGAATTGCCTTGGCTAGTATGGTCATTTTAACAATATTAACTTTTCCAATCCAAGAACACAGTGAATTTTTCCATCTATTTGTGTTATCTTCAATTTCTTTCATAATTGTCTTAAATTGTTCTTAGGACAAGGCTTTTACAGTGAACAGATTTATTCCTAGGTGTTTTATTCTTCTGATGTGGAGGTAAATGTGATCATTTCTTTAATATCTCCTTCTGATAGTTTGTTTTTAGTATGTAGAAACAAAAATAATACCTATATTCCCGAGACAGTACAAGTATAAAATTAGATAATATAATGTAAGAATCTATTATTTCCAGCACAGTGCTAAGGAAATCATAGGGCATCAGTAATAGTTGAAGTAGAAGTTGCTACTCTAAACAAACATGAAAAAAAATCCATTATTTATCTACAGCCTATCATTCTTAACATATTAACATATCTTCTTCTGAATATCTTATATATGGTTATATTTTACATTATTTAAATAACCATGCAAGTTTTATTTTATTTAATTTTCTATTAAAGTATAATCACTACAAAATATTATGTATTAGAGATCTACAATATAGTGATTCACAATTTTTAAAGGTTATACTCTACTTACAGTTATTAGAAAATATTGATTGCATTCTGCATGTTATACAGTGTATCCCGTCGTTTATTTCATACCTGATAGTGTGCACCTCTTATTTCCCTACCCCTATGTTGTCTTTGCCTCCCTCACTGGAAACTACTGGTTCATTCTTTGTATCTGTTGAGTCTGCTGCTTTTGTGTTCTATTCATTAGTTGGTTTTATTTTTTAGATTCTTCATATATGTAATGGGCTTCCCTGGTGGTTCAGCTGGTAAAGAATCCACCTGCAATGTGGGAGACCTCAGTTTGATCCTGGATTGGGAAGATCCCCTGGAGAAGGGAATGTATTCTGATACATTCTCCAGTATTCTGGCCTGGAGAATTCCACTGACTGTATAGTCCATGGGGTCGCAAAGAGCTGGACATGACTGAACGACTTTCACTTTCATATATGTGATACCATGCAGTATTTGTCTTTCTCTGTCTGACTTATTTCACTGAGCATAATGCCCTTCAAGTCTTTCCATGTTGCTTCAAATGGAAAAAATTTCATTTTCAAGTAGATCGAATGATAAGTAGGGCTTGTGGTGGTAAATTTGGGCATGAAATCTGTTCGAATGTCGTAAGTACCCAGAAACTTTTGATCCAAAAGCCATGCATTATCGGCTGAACCAAGGGTCGCCATGCATGCTTGTTTCTTTTTATTTTATTCTTGTCTTACAAACAGAAAGAGCAAGGGCTTCAGAGCTAGACAGGTTTGAGAGCAATTGCTGGTTCCACTATTTATAAAATGTATTATTTGGGACTAATTATTTAACCACACTAACCTCTGTTTCCTCTTCTAAGAAGTGCCGATGATAACAGTGGCGGAGCCAGGCTGCCACCAGGCCAGCATCCAGTACTCTGTGTGAGGTGTCTAGCCAGGCGCCTGGCATCATCATTGCTAAATAACGGTACTTTGTATTATATTATCATTTAGTTATTATGGCCTGTTCATTGGGGCCTTTGAGGCCTAAGGCTTATAGTCTGGGTACTGATGCTGAGTCTCAGTGAAGACAGCACAGTCAATGGGGGGACTCAAGAACTGAGCCTGATATCAGCTACTGAGTCCGCAATTTGAGTCTCAGCGACCTAGAGACCAGAGTTCCGTATTTTCAGGAAAGAAACTGGAGGGATTTTCTTTTGGATAAACATACCATATAAACACACACACACACATACACAGATGCTGATTTTCGAGGTACCTCAAATACATTGTTGAGACCACAGCAGATAATCACCTATCTGCTGCTGCTGCTGCTGCTAAGTCGCTTCAGTCGTGTCCGACTCTGTATGACCCCATAGACGGCAGCCCACCAGGCTCCCCCGTCCCTGGGATTCTCCAGGCAAGAACACTGGAGTGGATTGCCATTTCCTTCTCCAATGCATGAAAGTGAAAAGTGAAAGTGAAGTCGCTCAGTCTTGTCTGACTCTTAGCAACCCCATGGACTGCAGCCTACCAGGCTCCTCCGTCCATGGGATTTTCCAGGCAAGAGTACTGGAGTGGGGTGCCATTGCCTTCTCCGAATCACCTATCTAGGCATGTAGAATTTTAATAAGCTTTTTTGAAATGTTAAAACATATTATATTTATTATAAACAAGTTTAAAATACTTGGCAATGAAAATAAAGTTATCTGTAGCCAGTATTAATATGTATCTGATTTAACTACCAATCAACAGAGGATGAGATGGCTGGATGGCATCACTGACTCAATGGACATGATTCTGAGTAAACTCTGGGAATTGGTGATGGATAGGGAGGCCCGGTGTGCTGCAGTCCATGGAGTCACAAAGAGTCAGACATGACTGAGCGACTAAACTGAACTGAAGCCCCTTTAGAGATCTCTTGTGTAAATCCCTACTATTATAAACGCAAAACCCTTTTTCTCAACTTAAGTTGTGACTATGCTTGCCTTACTAAGGTTTTTATTATGTTGGTAAGAGATTTTCTACTAATTTTTCTCAAACAATTTACATATTTTAGTAAATCTAATTATGTGCCCTGTGACTTTTAAGAGTTTATTACATTGCACATATCACACCTGTGCAATTTAAGCAATTACTTGTGTTCTCTACTAGCACTTAGTGAGACTACTTTGAAGTTTGTCTCAAATGCTTTTAGGCACTGACTTCTTAATAACTTATATTAATGCCAATTATTTCTAATGAAAATATGAAGGTCAGATAATACACATCAAGATTATATACTTGAGCTTGCAATCAAATATCACTGTCCTCCACTACAAAAGAGGCTTAATAAAAAAATTCGATGCAGATTCAATGTATATTAACTTCGTCAAGGTGTTTGCAAGATCAGTTTGTAACAATGCTGGATGACAGACAGGGCCGCGTGATGTATAAAACGTTCCTACTGAGAGGATGGATGGATGGTTTAACCCCAAGGTAAGGTATGGTAGCATCATTCCTATTTTATAGTAACGAAAAAAAAAAAAAAAAACTTAACTAATATATGGATATGCCAAGACTGTTCTCACATGTTTAAATTTAAGATTATCTTTCATGAAAGGTTTTTGGTCATGTGAATTACAATATTTAAGATAAATTGCATTTTAATGTCCATAAAGGGAATATGGCACAAAGGAACATTGATTTCACTTGCCAAGGACACATGGGATTCATCTTCTCTCAGGCACTGAGTCACTATATTGCTTTTCTGGGCCCTGTAAGAATAAGAGGAGTAGGGCAAAATGGTGACATTATACAAACATTTTGACTCTGGAAAATGGTTGTGCAAAGATATCCCTGAGTGAGTGGTTATCACATAGAGACCAGTCATAGTCTACTTGGGTCCACTTCGTGATCACTCTTTACTTTCCATGTTTTCCATCCAGCTGTATGATGCTAAGAGTTGGGCTTCCCTGGTACCTCAGCTGGTAAAGAATCCACCTGCAATGTGGGAGACCTGGTTTCTATCACTAGGTTGGGAACGTTCCCTGGAGAAGGGCATAGCAACCCACTCCAGTATTCTTACCTGGAGAATTCCCATGGACAGAGGAGCTTGGTGGACTACAGTCCCTGGGGTCACAAAGAGTCAGACACTTTGAGACTAACGGCTAGTCCTCAAACAACGGGAGCAGGGGAAAGGGCCTATGATTGTAATGCAAAAGTATGAGTCTGAATTCCAGTTTAATCACTTAGAAATTATGCAAATTTTTACTTTTGTGACAACACTCTGGGCTTTACCTTTCTTACCTTTAAACTTGGGATAATATTACCTCCTTGCGTAATACCTAAAAGACTGAGATTAGATTTTGAATCTAACAAAACTAATACAGGGTTCACAGCATATATGCATTCATAAAATTCTAAGTATCAGATCCCTTTCTACTGAGGAAAAGACGTAAGAAAGGATTTGAACCATGGAGAAAAGTTTGAAGTGTAATCTTTATATTAAATGGGTTGGAATGGTGATGACCAAATTCTTTCTATGTACATAAAGTATTAAGACCCTAAAAGGGAGGCTTTAGTAAGGAAATTTATTAACAGTTAAATGATAATTGAGGCAGGCACTAAAGAGAAATGGATGGAATTAAACGTGAAACTGGGTAGGGTGAAGGCATCTAGAGGCAGCCTGGTTAGTACTCCTATCTCACATATTAGAAAATCCAGTGTGGGAGTTGCTAAGTAGCCTTTCCAAGGTCAGAAGGAGTAAGTGTTAGAATGAGGACTGGAGACTAAAGTGGCTGAGAGCATTCTTAGTGCTCTCTCATTAGCCTCTTATTGTTTCTGGGCTTTTCCTTCCCTACCCATGAAGTGAATGGTGGCAGTGGTTTAGTCACTAAGTCCTGTCCGACTCTTGCATGCCCATAGACTGTGGCCCGCCAGGTTCCTCTGTCCAGCTGGTCTTTAAAGACACATCATTCTTTGAATGTCTTGTGACAGTCAACATCTGAGCCAAGGCAGACATAATGCATAATTTAATAGTTTTGAGTTATAAAGCCAAGTTCAAACCCTGCCTATTTCTCTGTAACTCTGGCAAAGTTAGCTAACTTTAAAAAAGTTCAGTTATCTTATATAAAAAACAAAAACAATAAGTGGTATATATACTAACACTCAGAGTTTACAGTTACTATATATGCAAAGTGTTTAATACTGAGCCAGGCGTAGCAAGCATGGAAAAACAGTAGATCTGATTTTTACAATTATGTTTTGCAATATTCTTATTGATTCTTTACATATTTTTATTTAGAAGCAAAAATATGGAGTTAGTTGCTTAGAAAAGCACTAAGTGAAACTTTTGCTTCAGGTCAATAACAGCTAGCTCTGGACCATTTTGTAAGCAGTCATACTTAACTTTGAATCCCCAGTGTTGCAGAGAGCCTTTAAGTGTGATTCTGGGGGCTAGCAGAGTGGGAGGAGAGCCCTTCCCACTCTACTCTTCCTGTTTATATGTGTCAAGGAGGCAAGGATCTGGTGTCTGAGAAGCTTTCAGTGAAATTCCCAACCTCAAGATCACCAAAAGTCCTTGACACAGACACCCAGGAGCATCAAAAAGAAATGAAAAAGGTTGCTCAAGCCTGTCTGAAATAACTAAGTACAAGGACCTTGGAGGATTTTTGTGAGCCACTGCAATAGATTTTAGAGAGCTAAATTTGTATTTGTCTTTACATTTTATTGCATTTCCATCTGACCACAGCCCCGACAGATGCTGCTTCAAGCTCCAAATAGTTCAACTAGTGAATCTGAAGAAGGCTCCTGGGATAGGCATCTTTTAACACTCAACTGCTTTTTTTTCACACTCTTTCTCTCTGGCTTCTCAAGGAATCATTTTCTTTTGCACTTGAAGGGGCTTTTGTGAAGTGGCCTGGAAGTAAGATTCTGCATCCATCTCAGCAAAATTAATCCAGGATGAAAACGCCAAAAGGGAACTGCTTGTTTTTATTCTGAACACTCCCTTCAGTGGTCTGAAGGCAAAAGCAAAATGCTTCCTGCCAGCCTCTGTAACTCCACAGAGGGCTATCAACACCTTCTTCCAATCTAGGTCTTCATCAAAGCTGATGGAGTCAAGTCCTTAACAAGCAGGGATTTGATCATACAATGAAAAAAAAAAATGTAGCTGATCTCATCAGTCAATGGCAAAACTACAGCTGAAGTCTTTAGAATTTATACAAAGGAATCAAGGACACAGAGGAAAAAATATTCATAAGGTGTTCAAAATGCACGCACTCAAAATGCTTGCAAGGGAGATAAAAGCATTGGTTTTAGGGTCAGATGATGGGGTCTCAGAGGCCACTTTACTAATTTACATTCATGTAGCTTTGATAACTCATTCTCTGAGCTTCAGTTTACTCATAGCTAAATGGAAATAATATTAAGATGGCAGATGTACAAAGCAGGAAGAGTGAAGAGCAGTGGGGAATGTTTAGCTTGCATGGGGACAGGTTAAAAACAAGGATGCTACATGGAGGAGGCACCTTACTTTAAAAGTTCTTGTGCTGTAACAAATTTTGACATGAATATAAGACCCTGTGTGCCCTTCTCTGTCTTCTTCTTTGTGCTCCAACATCACATTTGCACTGTGCTAAGAGCATTATTTTCCCTGTCTGCCTCCTTGCATTGTATGTGGGGTGGCAGGGGCTATAGCTGATCATGTCTTATCCAGCTTTCTATTTTTGGCATCTGCACAGGGCCTGGAACTGAGTAGCCACTTAACCAAAATTAATTTGGTGTACAGCCTAAAGAAAAAATGTCAAAGGTAGTCACTCAGTTGTGTCCAACTCTTTGTGACCCCTATGGACTGTATAGCCCACCAGGCTCCTCTCTCCATGAAATTCTCCAGGCAAGAATTCTGGAGTGGGTTGCCATTTCCTTTTCCAGACTAAGCATTATATGAATGAATGGATTCTGTCTTGTTAAAGTAAGAGAATATTAGAATTGCAAGAGAGGAGTAGCATCATCTGCTTGACCCTTCTTTTCTACACAGGGTTCCTGCAGCTCAAGGAGTCTGGCCCACATTCACACAGTAATGCAGAGGGAGATACAGAATAAGGATGTTCATCTCTAGCCTTCTGAACACAGGGCCTTCTCTACAGCATTGCACTGCCTCCGTTCATTATGCTTCTGCTGTATTCAGATGTCAGAAAATTGAGGAATCCGGGTATGCACATTTTTTTATAAAGAGTTGGTATGACTGATTTTCTCCTTTTATTTTTTGTGAAGAAATCTTTATAAAGCAACTGCAACCTTTACAGGTAACTTATATTAGGTGAAGTGGGTTCTGGGAATGTTTAAAATCCTTTGACAGCATATTTTCTGACAAAGCACATGGACCAGGTATCTCACAAAATGCTGATTCCAGACAGAGAGAAGCTAGCATTTTCTAATAAAACCTATAAGAGCATAGAGAAAAGTGTAGCATTGTATTTAGGAACTGGCTGGATTAGCTTCTGATAAATGCATGTTAGAAATCTTCATGGGTTTGTAAAAAATAATTTCACAGCTAATCTTAAGATATGTATGCAGTTGAAAGCGTATGAGCTTCTATTTTCATACTCTGGCATATAAATCAATAAACCTAGATCACACTGATTCAGGATTTGTGATAAGTATGACTGAGGAAAACTGATGTTTACTTTTAAATTATCCTAGAAAAAAAGAGCTATAAAGAAGTTTTCACATGGATTATATTGTCAGAGCAGTGATGAAATTCCTTAGGTGAAACTTTTTGTCCATTTCGCTCTAATATTAGTTTTGAGTGCAGAGCCTCTCCTATTTGAGTTCAGGTCTGTCACATAGTCATTGTAACTTGGGACAAACGTAGTGGGTTTAATTGAACATTAACTTACTGCTCTGAAGAATGGGAATAATGCTAATGACTTTGCATGTCTCGTAGGATGGCCATGAAAACTGAATGGGAGAATGTCCCTGCATTGTTAAATGAAAACATGCTCCGCTTCAGTGCAGGTTCAGCTATGATTATCACCAGTAATAATGTGACAATGATCACAAATTATTATTCCTGTCAAGAAAATCTAGACATGCCATATGTTTTTTCTTATTTTACGCTTCTGGATTTACTTGAAAATATCAAAACTATAGTTTACAACATATCATTCATTCAAAGCTGGCTGTAATTTATTCTAGCTTACTTCCTAATTAGTAAGGTTTCAGGTTTCCTCACATCTAAAATGTTCACATATGATCATCTTTGGTGGACTGAATTATCCCCGCTTCTCTACGCTGGGTTATTTTCCCTAATGGAAGATTAGGTGTATGCTTTCATGTACCTCAGAGCAACCATGTGATTTACTTTGCCAATGAAATATGGATAAATGTAACAAATGCCATTTCTAGAAGAAGTTTTGTGTACAAGCTAATGATTTTAGGTGTCCCTTTTCCCACTTCTGCCACCAAATTGCCCAAAACAGGTAGTTTTGTGAGTCTGGATTTCAGAAAGAGAATGGCATAGAATAGGGCCACACATGACCCATAATGAATGTATGATATATGTTAGAAATATATTTTGAAATAATAATTCATGTAGATTTTGAGGTCATTTGTTATCATAGAATAAATTAGCTTGAATTTACTGAACAGCATAATAGTAAATGGAACTGTTCAACCTGCTCCCTCCGTGAAATATTTCACCATCACCTACAGTATAATGGCTAACCTCCATAGCAAGAGATTTTACAATCCTTTTGCCTGATTCCTGGTAACCCTTCCCCAGCCTCATTTCCTGAATCCCTCACACTCATGCCACAATATCTGGCAGTTTCAGGCTGCTTCTGGTTGTCAGAAAGCTTCACATTGTAAATGCTTCCACGTGTGAACCTTACTTCCTCTGATCCTAGAAGATTCTCATTTTCTTGAAAACTCTAGCTCTAACCATTCTTTTTTCCAGGTAGTTGGACTTTGTATTCCTGATCCTGTCAGACATAAATAATCAATCCCCAAAGTCCTCTGTTTCCATGTTTCCTTCTATAAATAATCTTAGCACAAGATATCAAGTGTAATTATTTCACTTTAGGGGAGTAGGTCCAAGATCATATTTACTTCTCTTTTCCTGAGGATACCTGGTACAATGCAGATATTCAGTAAATGTTGATATGCATTTCCTTCATTTATTTTAAAGTGAGACAAATTAAAACACAAACTATATGTTGGAAATGGAGGGTCACATGTTGTGGCTTGAGGAGATTCACACTTCTTAAGTGTCAGTTTCTCTTGCAAAAAATGGCATTTATTGTTGTATCAGAAAATGCTCTGAAATTATGTGAGACATTAAAAGTATAAATTATTAATCATCTTTAATGTGATTTACACACATTTTTTATTAGCTCTTCCTAAGTTTGAACTGGACAAGTATGACTAGGGATTTTATGATCAGAAATCTTTCAAAAAGAAAGTCGTCTCATTTGAAAATCAATGTGTCAGAATGTAGTGAAAAAATTCTAACCTTTTCAATTTTATCTATTTTAGTTCAGTGACATACTCCTACCCTTGTAATATTCTCCTTAACTCTGTACTTTCACAAACAACTCTCTAGAGTTAAATTAGTCACATACTGGAGGGTAAGGGCAAGAGCTGTCCAAGTCACAGGCTTGTTGGGAACCTGCAGGCAAGGATTACTTTTCAAACTCCAAGGAGAGGCCCCACCTAAAATAAAACTGCTACCACTACATATACTTTAAACACCTATATGAATGACTGGCATTGTAATGCCCGCTTTAGAGATAAGGGAACTGAGGCCCAGCTTGCTGACCAGGTACTCAACACAGTGAGACGGGCAACATTTCAAGCTAGGTGCCAGACATGTGAGATCAAAAGAATGACACTGAGCTTGGAGCTTGGAAACTTCCAGTCCAGTGGGGAGAGTGCCTTATAGAGTAAGAAAAGTATGTTTTGCTCAGACTTGTAATGGAGATAAGCATCAGGTGGTGGAGGGCCAGAGCACAGACAGCAAGTTATTCTGCCTGCATTTGGGGTAGAAAGAGGGAGAGGAGTGGATGGGGTAAAGATAAAGGAAGGTGATGTTGGACTGAACTTTGAAGGATGATCAGTACCATATGGAAATGGCAGAAGACACAGCAAGAGGATTTAAAAACACACAGTGCTTTGGGGAACAATGAGTGACTTATTTTTGATGGAAGGTGGAACATACACATTGACGAGTAATCAAAAATATGGTTCCTGGTTGCACACTTTTTTAATTCTTTTTACCAACTTCTTTTGTATGTGAGTGATAAGAATGTTTAAGATCTATTCTCTTAACAACTTTCAAGTATACAGCAGAGTACCATTAACTGTAGTCATGACAGTTACTACACATTTGATCCCCAGAAGTTCATCTCATGATTGATCCCCTGTACCCTCTGACCAACCTCCCCGACTCCCCACTCCCTGTGACCTTCCATTCTACTCTCTCTTTCTATGAATCTATCCTTTTACTTTCCATGTATAAGTGAGATGATACAGTATATGTCTTGCTCTGACTTATTTCACTTAGCATAATGCCCTCAAAGTTCATCCATGTTGCTGCAAATATCAGGATTTCCTTCTGTTTTATAATTGGATATTACTATATTATATATGTATATATATATATATATATATATATATATTTCATATTTTTCTATCCTTTCATCTGACCAACAGGCAGAGTGTTTGCATGTTTTGTCTATGGTAAATAGTGCTACAATGAACACCTGGGATGCAAACAGAGATTTCACATTATGGTTGCCATTATCTTCATTACCTCCACCATAATTTGGCCTCAGGTCAAACAACAGGGAGAGAACATAGACCTGCCCATCAACAGAAAATTGGATTGAAGCTTTACTGAGCATGGCCTGCCATCAGAAAAAGATCCAGTTTCCCCCTCAGTCAGTCTCTCCCATCAGGAAGCTTCCATAAGCTTCTTATCCTTCTCCATCAGAGGGCAGACAGAATGAAAACCACAATCACAGAAAACTAACCAATCTGATCACATGGACCACAGCTTATCTAACTGAATGAAACTATGAGCCATGCTGTGTAGGGCCACCCAAGATGGATGTGTCATGGTGGAGAGATCTGACAAAACTGGAAAGTGAAAATGAAAATAAAAGTCACTCAGTCATGTCCAACTCTTTGTGACCCAATGGACTGTACAGTCCATGGAATTCTCCAGGCAAGAATACTGGAGTGGGTAGCCTTTCCTTTCTCAAAGGATCTTCCCAACCCAGGGATCGAACCCAGATCTCCTACATTGCAGGCAGATTCTTTCCCAGTAGAGCCACAAGGGAAGTCCCAAACTGGAAAGACAAAAACTGGAAAGGGAAGACCAAACTGGAAAGGAAATAGCAAACCACTTCAGTATTCTTGCCTTGAGAACACCATGAACAGTATGAAAAGGCAAAATGATAGGATACTGAAAAAGGAACTCCCCAGGTCAGTAGGTGCCCAATATGCTACTGGAGATCAGTGGAGAGATAATTTCACAAAGAATTAAGAGACGGAGCAAAAGCAAAAACAACACACAGTTGTGGATGTGACTGGTGATGGAAGTAGTTTGATGCTGTGAAGAGCAGTATTAAATAGGAACCTGGAACATTAGGTCCATGAATCAAGGCAAATTGGAAGTGGTCAAACAGGAGATGGCAAGAGTGAATGTTGACATTCTAGGAATCAGCAAACTAAAATGGACTGGAATGGGTGAATCTAACTCAGATGACCATTATATCTACCACTGTGGGCAAGAATCCCTTAGAAGAAATGGAGAGGTCATCATAGTCAACAAGAGAGCCTGAAATGCAGTACTTGGATGCAATCTCAAAAATGACAGAACGATCTCTGTTCATTTCCAAGGCAAACCATTCAATATCACGGTAATCCAAGTCTATGCCCCAACCAGTAATGCTGAAGAAGCTGAAGTTGACCATTTATATGAAGATGTACAAGACCTGCTAGAACTAATACCCAAAAAAGATGGCCTTTTCATTATAGGGTACTGGAATGCAAAAGTAGGAAGGCAAGAGATACTTGGAGTAACAGGCAAGTTTGGCCTTGGAGTACAAAATGAAGTAGGCCAAAGGCTAACAGAGTTTTGCCAAGAGAACGCACTGGTCATAGCAAACACCCTCTTCCAGCAACACAAGAGAAGACTCTACACATGAACATCACCAGATGGCCAACACCAAAAGCAGATTGATTATATTCTCTGCAGCCAAAAATGGAGAAGGTCTATACAGTCATCAAAAACAAGACCAGGCGCTGACTGTGGCTCAGATCATGAACTCCTTATTGCCAAACTCAGACTGAAATTGAAGAAAGTAGAGAAAACCACTAGACCATTCAGGTATGACCTAAATCAAATCCCTTATGATTATACACTGGAAGTGACAAATAGATTCAGGGGATTAGATCTCATAGAGTACCTGAAGAACTATGGACAGAGTTTCATGACATTATACAGGAGGCTGTGATCAAAACCATCCCCAAGAAAAAGAAATGCAAAAAGGCAAAATGGTTGTCTGAGAAGGCTTTAGGAATAGCTGAGAAAAGAAGAGAAGCCAAAGGCAATGGAAAAAAGGAAAGATATACCCATATGAATGCAGAGTTCCAAAGAATAGCAAGGAGAGATAAGAAAGTCTTCTTCAGTGATCAGTGCAAAGAAATAGAGGAAAACAATAGAATGGGAAAGACTAGACATCTCACCAAGAAAATTAGACATATTAAGGGAACATTTCATGCAAAGATGGGCTCAATAAAGGACAGAAATTGTCTGAACATAACAGAAGTAGAAGATATTAAGAATAGGTGGCAAGAATATACAGAAGAACTATACAAAAAAGATCTTCACGACCCAGATAGTCACAATTGGGTGATTACTCACCTAGAGCCAGTCATCCTGGAATGTGAAGTCAAGTGGGCCTTAGGAAGCATCACTACAAACAAAGCTAGTGGAGCTATTTCAGTTGAGCTATTTCAAATCCTAAAAGATGGTGCTGTGAAAGTGCTGCACTCAATATGCCAGCAAATTTGGAAAACTCAGCAGTGGCCACAGGACTGGAAAGGTCAGTTTTCATTCCAATCCCAAAGAAAGGCAATGCCAAAGAATGTTCAAACTATTGCACAATTGCACTCATCTCACACGCTAGTAAAGTAATGCTCAAAATTCTCCAAGCCAGGCTTTAACAGTACATGAACCTGAACTTCCAGAGGTTCAATCTGGATTTAGAAAAGGTGAGAGAACAAGAGATCAAATTGCCAACATCCATTGGATCATTGAAAAAGTAAGAGAGTTCCCGAAAAATATCTACTTCTGCTTTATTGACTATGCCAAAGCATTTGACTGTGTGGATCACAAAATGTGGAAAATTCTTCAAGAGATGGGAATACAAGACCACCTTATCTGCCTCCTGAGAAATCTATATGCAGGTCAAGAAGCAAGAGTTAGAACTGGATATGGAACAACAGACTGGTTCCAAATCGGGAAAGGAGTACATCAAGGCTGTATATTGTCACCCTGTTTATTTAACCTATATGTAGATTACATCACAAGGAAGCCAGGCTGGATGAAGCACAAGCTGGAATCAAGATTGCTTGAGAAATACAAATAACCTCAGATATGCAGATGGCACCACCCTTATGGCAGAAAGTGAAGAAGAACTAAAAAGCCTCTTGATGAAAGTGAAAGAGGAGAGTGAAAAAGGTGGCTTAAAACTCAACATTCAAAAACTAAGATCATGGCATCCGTTCCCATTACTTCATGGTAAATAGATGGGGAAACAATGGAAACAGTGAGAGACTTTTTTTTGAACTCCAAAATCACTGCAAATGGTGATTGCAGCCATGAAATTAAAAGACACTTGTTCCTTGGAAGAAAAGCTATGACCAACCTAGACAGCATATAAAAAGCAGAGACATAACTTTGCCAACAAAGGTCTGTCTAGTCAAAGCTTTGGTTTTTCCAGTAGTCATGTATGGATGTGAGAGTTGGACTATAAAGAAAGCTGAGTGCCTTAGAATTGATGCTTTTGAACTGTGGTGTTGGAGAAGATTCTTGAGAGTCCCTTGGACTGCAAGGAGATCCACCCAGTCCATCCTAAAGGAGATCAGTCCTGAATATCATTGGAAGGACTGATGCTGAAGCTGAAACTCCAATACTCTGGCCACCTGATGTGAAGAACTGACTCATTGGAAAAGACTGTGATGCTGGGCAAGATTGAAGACAGGAGGAGAAGGGGAAGACAGAAGATGGGATGGTTGGATAGTATCACTGACTCAATGGACATGAGTTTGAGTAAGCTCCAGGAGTTGGTGATGAATTGGGAAACGTGGCGTGCTGCAGTCCATGGGGTTGCAAAGAGTTAGACACGACTGAGTGATTGCACTGAATTGAATGTTTGAATCCAATCTAAGTAGCCTTTCTAAACAACATCTCTATCATGATGGATTAACTTGGCCAGGAGGTACAGACTTATGAAAAGGACATTCTCATCCCTTAAAGGATAAGGGCAGTCAAGAGGAAACCAGTCTAAAATTCTATGGAACCAGGCCTCCATTGTCCATCCAAGCCAGTTACCAAAGGAACCAAAATTGCCTTGGTCTCCAGGCATCTTAATCATTTACACAGCCAGACACACAGAGACCACATTGTCTAGCTAAGTGACCATAGACCACTGGATGGGCTATCACATGACATGCTGAATTTAATTTATTTTAAAAAAATTTAATGGAAAATATTTACAATATAATCTTTTTAAAATATGGAAATAAAATTGTAAGCTATATGATTTCAACCTATGAAAACCAGGCATAACCTTAAAACAGTTTTAAAAATTAGAAGGAAATATATTAACATTGCAAAAGTTGATATCTCTGCATGGTAGTTCTCTGATTTTTTATTTTATTTCCTGATAAGCATGCCCTCAATGATTTTTTTCTAGAATGGGTATGTAGATTTATAATCACACATATAGAAAATACACATTGCTAAAAGTGAACCTATAAAATAACACAGATGAGCATCACAGCTTGTGTTTGGTAAGATTACTTTTGTTTACAGTAGGTAATGCAGTCCACTCACCAGATTTAGACATTCTCATTGGAAATAAGTGAATCTTATTATCAAGAGTGCTTCATGAAATGGTTATGATTTAACTTGATCAACCGTTCTACTTTAAGAACTGCCTTAATGCCTTAAACAAGGCAGGACTTGGTTGACCTTTTATATAGGATTAAAGCACCCTATAATTAACTTTTTTATATACTGAGTTAAAACTTAATGAAAACGTGAGGTGAAATGCCAAGACTTAATTTGCAGACTCCTTTCCTTTTACACATCATGAGCTGCTAAGGGTTAGTTTACTGCTCTTTTTCCTCTCAGGCACATTTTTCTGATCAGACTACGATTTGCTAAATCCATCCAGGTAGCCCATTCAGAAAGAGAACACAGGAAAAGAACACAGAGATGTGGAACCAAGAAAGAAAGGGTGGAATTCAAGCTTCTGGGGATGGCAAATGCCTGGGAACTCTGACTTGGGAGTCAAACCAAATTAAACTCTAATCTCAGCCCTTAGTGTAATTGTAGGCATATCACTTAATCTTTAAACCCCAATTTGTATTCTCTTAAAAAGGGAATAATGATAAGTGTGTATGTGTGTGTGTGAGTGAGCTCAGTTGCTCAGTTGTGTCTGACTGTTTGCAACCCCATCAGCTGTAGCCTGCCATGCTCCTCTGTCCATGGAATATTCCAAACAAGAATACTATAGTGGTTGCCATTTCCTACTCTAGGGAACCTTCCCAACCTAAGGATCGAATCTGCATCTCCTTGCATCTCCTGCATTAGCAAGAAGATTCTTTATCACCGTGCCACCTGGGAAGCCCCCAATTAATAATAAGTGTACCTTAGAGAATTAGCTGAAGACTGAACAGGCCAGTATTCATAAAATATAACTGGCACATTCTTAAGGGCACAGCAAAAATTAATTGTTGATTTGTTGAAGACTCTTGATGTGTGGCTCATGATTGTGCCTCCAACTTCACGTCACACATTTTTCAGCATTATCACTCTTCCCACTTCCGGTACCTTTAGTCTAAGTCACCAGAAATGCTTGCCATTTCTTAAACATCTTACTATTTCCCACCTACCGCCAAAGCTATTGTTTTCTTGCAAAATCCAATCTCCTTTTCTTATACAACAGTATAATTTTCACTTGACACATTGTCTTTAGGAACATACACCACAAACCCCAGCCTCCTTTGCAGTTACGCCCCTAGCTTTTGGAAAATTAGATATACAGTGATTCTGTAGAATCTTAACGCAGAATTTGGACACATCCTTTGCCCCTGTTTTTCTTCTTTCCTTTATCTTGCTATCAAAATAAAGATATGAACTTGGACCAAGAGATGAGGGTCATGCCCAGAGGTAGTAAAAAAGTGAGTTAGAAAAAGCCTCAATCCCCAAGGACTAAGCTGGTTCTGGAACAGTCTTTGAGAAAATAAATAAACATCTGTCTTGCTTAATCCACTATCATTTGATGCTCCCCTGGTACTTATAGGCAAACTTAATTCTACCTGAGAGTGCCAAGCTCTTCACATATGAAAATGCTACGTAAATGCTATTTCTTGCACCTATTTTTCATAGAAGTTGTTGACTGCTTTCCATAAACATGCAACCTCCTCCAGGATTCCTTCCCAGATTCCACAGGCAACTCTTGGCATGTACGGCGTCCCTACCATGGCATTGTTCACCATGCATTTTAATGATCACTTTTCTTGACTATTTCCCTTTCTACACTGTGAGATCCTTAGGGGCTAACTGTTGTTTCTTACTTATTTCTTGATTACGCATGCTCTCTGGAAAGTTCGATCCAGACAGGTACTAGAAACATGTTCAATAAATAAATAAGTAGATGAATGAATGACTGGTTGGGAAAAAAAAAAATCCATATAAATTTCTCCATTACTAGTCAGCCAAGGTCCTCACATCACTCAATTTTCTTCTCATCTACTTACCACCACCGCCCACCCCCACCTCCCAGCCATAGAAAGGAGTTGCTTCAAGCAGTGAGTTACAATTGCCTTCAGACTTCCTTAGTCACATCAGAATGCCCTCTTTCAAGGTTCACAGTAAATTCCTATTGATTTTTTTCTAACCAGAAATCTCGGATTCACTGATGTGACTGCAAAGGAAAGTAGGAGGAACAGTATGAAATTCATTCCCTACCTAAATCTTCATTACCTTCTGCTGTTCTTGTTCCAAGAAGATTCAATTACGTATTACACTCACAAGTTCTTTTTTTTTAACCTTAGGGCTGCTTATGAAAAATTAAACTAGTTACATAAAAGAGATTATATTGCTCTTCTTCCACATCTCAGTGGGGAAAAAAAAATGAATCATCAGAAACTAGAATAGACCAATACAAGTTATTTTGATTTAAACCTCAGATTAGTTCACTGGTGGGGTTTATGTGCTAGTCTATTGCTACTACAAATTTTCCTAAAATATCAATACAAAAATGTGATTAGATCTTCTTTCAAGGTTTTATTTCCTCCAATCTACAGAATATAAATTGCTTTCTAAAGACTCTCTTTACCTTACTGAATAATCCATATTGCTTAAATTTTTATATGTGGTAAATACAGCCCTGGCTACATTATCATAGCTCAGACATGTTTAAATTCAGATTCAATTGGCTCCAATTATGGTGACTTCAGCCAATCGAAAAGGGATTTGAATCTGAAATATATGTTTTCAATGGTTCAGAGGATTTTAGAATTTTGAACTCTGCTTTCTCAGTTAGCTTCTTTAAGTGATATGGAAACAAGTAAGGAGAACAGAGGCTCACCTTGATTACAGCATAACTCGAACTTAACTACTGGTAAAGATGATTCACAAAGCCTTCAAGCAATTTGAGCTATAAAGTATGTAAACTCTTTATAGACCAGGGCCCAATCTATCCATATCATTTTATACTTGAGGGACTTCCTATTCCATTCAGTTCAATTTAACAACTTTTTGAGTGCCTACTAGGGGCCAGTCACTGCCTGGTAGTGGGAGGAATTGTCTCAGGTAAACAGTGCAGCTCGGTAGATAATTACAACAGTCTAGCAACTTAGTCCATGGGGTCGCTAAGAGTCGGACAAGACTGAGCGACTTCACTTTCACTTTTCTCTTTCATGCATTGGAGAGGGAAATGGCAACCCACTCCAGTGTTCTTGCCTGGAGAATCCCAGGGATGGGGGAGCCTGTTGGGCTGCTGTCTATGGGGTAACACAGAGTCGGACACGACTGAAGCAACTTAGCAGCAGCAGCAGCAACTTACAAAAGGAAAAGCACAGAAATTAATGAGCAGCAGGTAAGAGGCAACTAGCCCAGGTGTGGCTGAATACATGTATCCTTTCCAGAAGACCTGATATCTATATTGAAATTGTAAAGACACGCTGTGATTATTCATGTACAATGGTGAAGGGGGAAGGTATTCCACACAGAAGAGATATTGGGAGGAAAGAGATGAAGCAGGAGAGGTAGGAACTGGCTAAATTATCCACCATCTCTTCTACTTCATAATTTTGGGCCTGGATCAGCTGAGTACACAGATCTCCTGTGGACTGAGGAGCAGGAATCATTTTCTGTCCCAGCCTGAGAGGGAACACAGAATAGTATAGTGAGTAGGTATACAGGCTCTATAATCAGGCCATCAGGGTTTGAAAACCAGCCCAACTATTTCAGTCACTTATCCACATATTTATTATTTAATCAAGAGTCATTTATTGATAGAGAAGGAAATGGCAACCCACTCCAGTATTCTTGCCTGGAAAATCCCATGGACAGAGGAGCCTGATGGGCTACAGTCCATGGGGTCGCAAGGGTCAAACTTAGCGACTAAACCACCATTTATTGAATGTTCACTGTGTGCCAGGAATTGTTCAAGCACTTGGAATACCACCAGGAACAACACTGACAAAACTCCTGCCCTCATGAAGCTTATAGTCTACTGCTGCTGCTGCTGAGTTGCTTCAGTCGTGTCTGACTCTGTGCGACCCCATAGAAGGCAGCCCACCAGGCTCCGCCGTCACTGGGACTCTAGATAAAAAACATAAATAAATAGATTATTTGATACTTTAGAGCAGTTTATAAGTGGGAGTGCCATGGAGGAGGGAGCTGGTATTGTAATTTTAAGTGGCGTGGTTAGAGTGGGCTTCAATGAGCAGGTGACATCATGAGCAAAGACTAGAAAGAGATGAAGGAATGCATTTCTTAAGGTGAAACCGTGTCCTGCTTTAACTGTTGGCAAGCTCACATCTCTGCTTCAGTTTGTCTATCTGCAAAATGAGAATAATTGTAAAAATGAAGTCATAAGGTTGTCATAATAATTAAATGAGTTAATACACGTAACTTTGACTGGAGTAGTGTTTGAAACAGATAAGGATTTTTCTAAGTACTTGAGGCTATAATTGTTGTTATTGTTTAAATTGGGTCCTTTATGCCCCATGGCCCACCCCCTCCTTTCAGAAAGTCTGCAAGAAGTCATTCCTGCTGTCTCTCCTTCCCTCCCTCTCATTGGCCTAATATGACACTAAATATTATTTGGTATCTAAAGGATGTCCTCCGTCTCTGCCCTCCTGCCTTCTCCACTGCCAGGATCCTAATCCAAGGCGATGGAGATTACACAAAAGCCTCCCAGGTTGTTGCCTTTTCTGTTCTATTTCAGTCCATCCTCAACTCAGCTCTTGTTTTAGCATAAATCAGATCACATTACATTCCCGCATAAACCTCCAGTATCTTTCCATTGTACTACTAATAAAATTTGAATCCATTCTCCCAATCTACACAGCAATGGAGTACAGAGCTGGTTTGGCTCAGTCCTTCCTTGGCTCTTCTGCACTGGTCAAACCGACTTTCTCATGGTTACCTGCAGAACTTGAGCTTGTTCCCGCCCTTGGGAATGTCTTCTTATTCTTCCCACAACCTAAAGTGGCCTCCCTACTCAAGTGGCCCTTGCTTAGGTGGTTCTTACTTGTGATTCAAGTGTCAGCTTCAAAGTCATCTCCTCATAGAGACTTTCAGGAGCCACTCAATCCAGGGTTGACGTCCAGTCACTCTCCAACATATTAGCCTGCACTGTTTCTTGAAGGCGTTACTTTTCTGTTTAGTATTTGTATCTGTATCTGTCTCTTGGCTACCTGAAAGCAAGAGCACACATCTTTTTTGCCTTGCTCACCCTTGTTTCCCCAGGGCCTAGTACTGCAACGAATCCTTTTAAATGAATCGGTGAATGGATGAGCAGCCTTGTCTTGGCTGAAGTTTCAGAGATGAGTAAGACATTGAATTTTCTCTACATCAGAGTCTACCCAGGAACGAATGCTGGTCGTTATTGCCAAGATGAAGAGGGAAGCCTAATACACCAGTTGCAGTCTCTTCAGACGCCTTTGATTTCTGCTGTTTTGTGAACTCGGAGAAGGCAATGGCAGCCCACTTCAGTACTCTTGCTGGAAAATCCCATGGATGGAGGAGCCTGGTAGGCTGCAGTCCATGGGGTCGCTAAGAGTCGGACACGACTGAGTGACTTCACTTTCACTTTTCACTTTCATGCATTGGAGAAGGAAATGGCAACCCACTCCAGTGTTCTTGCCTGGAGAATCCCAGGGACGGGGGAGCCTGGTGGGCCGCCGTCTATGGGATCGCACAGAGTTGGACACGACTGAAGTGACTTAGTAGCAGTAGCAGCATTCTATGAACTGCTGAGGACCATTTTGTACATTGAACTATGTAACCATTTCCTTTGTTCTGTTGATACTACCTCATTATTTTTGCACATGTTTATGATACATTTTCTTACTTTATCTGACTGGAAAACTCCAAGTATTACTTAAGAACCAACTTATGCATCACCTACTATAAAATTATTTTTCTGAACTACCTGTTCTGTGCCAACTTTGAAATTCCTACAAACCTCAGTTTTGGTATTTGTCCTGTTGGGTTGCAACTCTTTATCTACAGATATTTCTTCCCCATACAATATGAGGATTCTTTGAGAGCAAGGAAAATATAATAATCTTTGTACCAAAACACTTCATGCATAATAGGTGCTCAGTGCTTAGTGGGTGAGTTGATGAGGGACAGGTTATCTTCTATTCATCAGACATACCAGATGGTGTTGTAACAATTGTGCTGATGTGATCAGCAGTCTAAACCCAGAATCTGAAGTTTCAACTGGTACACCCTTTTTGAAAGAGGATCCATGTATTCATATTTGTGGTAGATTGGTTTTAATAGAATTTTGATGCAGGAATGGGCTTAATAGTATGAGCTGTAAAAATTGAGCTCATATTTAATCTTCAAATGGAGTTCTGTCCATTTAATTGTCAAATCAATAAATGAACTGAATTGCCTCAGGAAAATTGCAATTCATCCTAAAGCTGAAATTAAATATTATAGAATAAAAGATAGCTTTGTGTCACAAATGTCTATATCTGATGTAGATAAAGACACATAAATCTCTCTCTCAATCCTTTAAATGGGTCATAAAATATGCAGTTCAAACACAACTAACACAAATGGGCCAAAATGTATAAATAGTTTGTAATGCAATCTTAAAAACATCTTTTTAAGGTTATTTATGGGCAAGGATAAACTCAGTTTTGCAGAAGATAAAGCAAAGCATAAATGATGCCAGTACTCATCATGTTATACTTTCATTCAATTAAACCAAAGGTCTTTACAAAAAGATTTTAAGGTGATTTACAAAAGTCATAGTAGTAAAAAGAAACATATCAGATATAATTACAAAAGTTAGAATTATGGATTTTTTAAAAGAAGCAACTTTAGCTGTTTTGAAATTGTCACTGGAGCTCTGAGCTAAATTTTTTTTTAAAATTCAGTTTGTGTTTTCTGTCAGCAATGACAAAAAGAGAAGCACAATATTATACATATCTCTACCAGTAAAGAGGATTTTCTGCTCCGAGAAAATAAATGGCTTTCCTAATATTAACAGGAAACCTAATATTAATTAGGTGTTCCTAATATTCTAAGATAAACTTACCACCTACAGAATTTAACATGAGATCATGTACCCTAGTATACAATGTTTTTGGAATCAATTAATACAATTTACATAGTAGCAATAATATTAATATTAATATTGGGAGGCTTTCCTCACAGCTCAGGCGGTAAAGAATCTGCCTGCAATGCTGGAGACCTGGGTTCGATTCCCATGTCGGGAAGATCTCCTGGAGAAGGAAATGGCAACCCACTCCTGTATTCTTGCCTGAACAATCCCATGGACAAATGAGCCTAGCAGGCTATAGTTCATGGGGTCACAAGAGTCCAACACGACTTAGCGACTAAACCACCACCACCAATTATATTAATATTAACGCTACCAATAATAATCAGAGTAAGAATACAGACTAGATATTCATGGAATATCCAGCATATGCCACACTGTATTTTAAGAATCTTATGGAAACCACTGCTTTCCTATAATTTCAAGATCACTGTTTTGTAAATGAGAAGTTTTCAAGATAACACCATTAACAACATTTTTCTGTTTTACTTCAAGATTCATATATTTCCCACCATGATATTTCTATAAAAAATGCAGAAATGGTAATAGTCCAGGTTGCAAAATTAACATAAAAGTTATTTGTTAAAAAGCATATTGCTTTCTGCTGGTTTAAGCTGATATAAGAAGAAAACTTAAGACTCCTTTAGGAGTAGATGGATAATATTCACTAAAACACTATTCTTCTTTGCTTTTATAAGTAGCTGAGTAAGCAGGTAGTTTGTATTTATACTCTGACAAGATCATGGAATACCAACATACAGAGTCCAATTCAGTGGTGCTGAACAACCACTCTGCTAGGTGCTTATGTCTCACTCGAGCTTACTATAAAGGGTCATTATCTATGCTCCTACTCATCATTTGCTAATACTTGGTGAAAATAATATCTACTATAGTATAAGTATTGTACTGAGTATGTAACTCTGTATAAAAATGCAAGTGGAAGAGTCAGCATTCATTATGAGTTGAAAATCCTACCCAATAATCTGACCACACATCTCTATAACTTGTATGTACACTGGGAGGTTTAGCGTCTATTGGAAATATTTAACAGAGTTTTATATTAATAATTTACAAGTTTTTGCATAAGCACACAGAAATAGATACATACATTAATATAACTTAATTCAAACTTCTATCATTCATGCTCCTCAAACCGTGAAGTATCACAATTGCCAAATCAAAGCCAATTGTTCTCACATGCACTGGCACAAGACAAGTGACAATTATCTTCATTTGGAAAAGATAACTTGATGACATTTAATGCAACAATTAGCATATTCCCAAGCAATAAAAGGATATATGAGATCACAGATAATTCCCTCGTTTATTTCTTTGTCCATCCACAACAATCTACAATCAATGCCCTCTACAACAGAAACTCAAAAATTTTCCAGCTAGAAAACAAATGTTCAATTGGATAGAAATTGTACTTCAAACATCATCTACTCCAGAATGTTACAATTTGTGAAAATTGCTTTGGAGCTTTTACCTCTGGGTGTGAAAAGGAAATGTCTCGTTATAATCAGTCACAGGAATGTACTTCTATCCAGCATTATGGCACTTCCTCTCACAGGGAGATTTTGGAACAGGTAAGGTAAACTTCCTGAATGCAATTATCCAGCATTAAAGAGCACTATTATCAATATTTTATCCTCACCTGAATAAGCACAAAGGTAAGAATCATGCTACCTAAATTGCCAGAGTCAGTCCTTTGCACTTCTCTTTTGCTTACCTGATGTGTGGCTTTGGAATTTAAGCCTAATTGTCCTCAGTTGGAAGTAAATAGCAAATTCTTCCAAGCAGGCAGTAACACTCGAGAGTTATAAATGCCTAGAGCTTGCAGTCGCCAGCACCTGCTGTTCCCCACAGTAACTCTGTAATGGGTAGTTCCTTCAGAAGACTAGTATGCTGGTTGTATTATCAAAACATGATTTTTTTTAATTTATTTATCTGAAAAGGACTAGGTGATACTGAGTTGCTATTATACATAGATCAGCAGAAAGGTTATTTCATAGCAGGGATTTATTTTATGCTGTCAGAAAGAAAGAATACTCTAAATAAATTGAAACCAGACTTTATTGGTTTCTCCCTTCCAAGAAGAGGAAATTATTTTGCTGGGGTGATGTAGAATCATGAACACAGTGTTATTACTCCTCTGGATGCTTTGTTTAGTAGACAAGGAAAGGAATGAAATTAACATTTATTGAGTTCCTATAGAGAAGCATGGTACTGTACTTGGCGTCTCTGTGGGTGATATTTCATTGCAATTCTATAGGAACACCAAGAGGTAGGCGTCATAATTCTATTTTTCCAGAAAAAAATAAGAGTAGCATTTGACATTTACTGAGGGCCTACTATGTGCAGGCCAGTCATATCAGTCAATATGTCAGATTCTTCTCCTTGAACAACCATGATGATCCTTATAACAATCCATTCAGCAGACAGTAGGTGGGAACAACAGTAAAATGTCCATGAAGAATATGGAGGTAAATGAAACAAACTGACCAATATGAATTATCTAGTAAAATTCATATGCTTTTTATAATTAAATTTTTGTGTAAGGATATATCTAACATCACTCTTAATTCCAAATAATTTAGGAATAATTTCGGAGACCTAGGTAAGTGACAGTTTTAATTCAATTAGCAGAAACCAAATAAATTTCAGTATAACCTAATTAAAATCTGTATAAACAACTACAAATTGGCTAATCTAGAGTAGAACCAAAATGTAAAGAACAGGTATAATTTTGCTATTTGACAGAGTGGTCTATGGTTTCAGAAATTCCAGTATGTCTCCCAGAAGAGAGGAAGTTTCCAAGAGCACATGTGAAAATCACTGAACTTGAGATTAAAAAGAAAAAAAAAGTGTCAAAGGTTTTCACTATTCAAGGAATATGAATACAAACACCTCTGCTTCCATGACAAGCGTACTTATCAAAGGTTTAGGCACCCTCAAGGTCATCAACTCATCTTCAGAGGAGAAAAGAACAGATTTCCTTAACATTAAATAAGACTTCTGAGTCCTAAGTTTTGGCTTTCCAGCCAATATTCTGGATAAATATTCAGGACGATAACATCCTGGGGTCAGAGTCTGGACAATGTCCCCAAAAGGCAGCATTTCCGTCTAAAGCGTGATTTACAATTTTCATCACAAATTAATAACTGATTATTTCTTCTCTCTCTCTCTCACCGCCTCTCCTTCTCTCATAAACACACACACACACACACACACACACTCTCCTCATAGACCTCTGTCTCCTAGAGTAATGAAAACATTACAAATGTGCCCAAAAGTTTGAATTCTGGGTCAGCCATAACACTGTCACCAGACCTCAGATGAAGACAAATCCCCTCAAAGTCAGCGTCTCCTTGGTTTCCTACCAAATGGCCCACTTTGTCCGTGCTAAGAGGACCATGGTAGTTTTCTGGTAAGGGGTGTGTGTTGAAAGGGATGACGGGTGCCTGCCTAGGTCCCATATGGCAAACCCTGATTAGTGCAAACCAATCACAGTAACTCCACTCCCCTTGACTAGTGATTGCCTTAGTCCTGGCAGGGAGATGCAAATCTGATGCTTCCAGCCAGCTTTTGTGAGAATAAGTCTGGTAGGGGTTTTGTGCAAGCTCTGCCTGCTTTCCTCAAAAGGTACACCAAACATCCTTTTGTTCTCTACCTGTGGTCAATGTCCCATGATCATCATCTCGGGAACATCTGCTTTGGATCCATGAGGGCAGCTGTAGGGAAAGGACTAGAAAAATAAACTGAGCAATGATATACAGAAAGACACAGTGAACAAACCCTCCCATCCACGTCTTGTTATGTGAGCTAATAAATTTCCAATTGTTTTATTTTATTGGGCTTATCTGCTGCCTCATGCTACCATGTGTGTGACTCTGTGATCAGTCATGTCGGACTTTTTGTGCCCCATGGACTGTAGCTCACCAGTCTCCTCTGTCCATGGAAGTTTTTAGTCAAGAATGCAACCAACTTATTTTCCAGTTACAACAAAATAAATTACACTTATTAAGGAAAAAAAAAAAAAGCGTATTTCCAAGTCTCCACAGCTTAACATTTGTGATATTTAAGATAAAAACCAAAATTACCCTATGAAGAATTGGGAGTATAGAATGCATTCTTTTTCTAAAAAGGAAAAAAAGAAAGACAATCAGATACCAGATGATTGAGATTCAACTAGGTTCATCTTCCCACAGAGAACAAGTCTATACTACGCATGTCATACAAAAAAGATCTCTTGACGGCACCACCCAGGATTGTCAGCCACCTTGACCTTTACGTTTGCAGAATAAAACGACATTGAATACCAAAATGCACATTTTTTAAGTGCATGTGGTTAAGTTCAACAGAGGAAGCCATGAAATAAGTCTAAATAAATTCATAAAGACTGAAATTAAAAAAAAAAAATACTGGAGTGGGTTGCCATTTCCTCCTCCAGGAGATCTTTCTGACCCAGGGAACAAACCCACATCGCCTGGATTTTCTTCATTGACAGGCAGATTCTTTTCCACCGAACCACCTGGGAAGCCCCTCAAGCTAGATGAGAACTAAACAATACAAGATCCAGTCAGCCTTCCTCCCTCTGCAAGCAATCTGCAATTCAAATTATTATCTTTTCTCAGATGAGTAAACTGAAGAACCAATAAATGGGAATGCTCTTAACATTTCCCAAGAGAGGAGGTAGAGTTAATAGCTGACATGTCTCTGGCAGAACAAGATCTTTCTAGCACATTGTTTGGTGAACCATGAAAGGGCCGTTGACTATCTGAGGAAGCTATATATCTAAAAAAGTTTTGGAATTCATAAAATACATATAAATTGGACATATATCTTTTGAAATCAAATGATGAAACCATTTAAATAAATCTCGGGAGTCTCCAAATATTCAGAAAATAGGGAGAATGTAGCAACTCTTAAACATTGTGTTGTAGTGGAGGTAACCACATCAATTCCGCCCCCCCCTCCCCACCACGTACAAGAAGGACTGCTCATCTCAGTCTTCCTCCTTTATTTCAAGAACGGTAGAAGATGGAAGGTGCCTACAGAATGAAAATTTGTAAAACAGCCAACTGCTTTTGAATTTTTACCTGTAGGTGTGCAAATGAGATTCTTATTGCAATTAGTTGAAGAAATGTGCTTCTAGGCAGGATTACAGGATTTATACCCTAAGAACAGGAAGGATCTCAGACCAGATCAGGCAAGATCTCTATACTTACCTAGCATTAACTAACAATTTTTATTGATAATAAAATAATTAGATATTTTATTATCTAATTTTCCAAATTGAATTAGTTCTCAAAATTTTTGTTAAATAATAGCAAGCTGATTACCTCTATAGAACTTCTATAGTGTGGTACCATACATAACAAAAATAAATAAAAAGTAGAACCAACTAACACATGCTAAATGCTAAAGATAAACATTTACAGAAGCAAGGAGGGTATCAGTTGGAGAGGAATAGGTAGTGAAAAGTTTGTATAGGGCTTCCTGGGAAATCTGCACACTGAAGTTGACTTTTGACAATTAACTGAATTAAATCATGATTCACATACAATCAAGTATGCCTATTTTAAGTCAACCAGTTAGTAAATGTTGACAAGTGTGTGTATCCCATAAGCATAATGTTAGTCATCTCCATTACAGTAGAATTTTTCCTTGTGTCCTTTTCCTGGTGATCCCTGATTCAGTATCCAAGAAACCATTAACCTGCTTTCTGACACTATATGTATATTTCCCCTTCTAAAATTGTGCATAAACAGAATCTTACAGCATATAGTCTTTTGTATATGACATCTTAACTCAGTATATTGTTTATATTATTGGGGGAATTCATCCACATTGTTGCATGCATCAGTTTGAGCCTGTCCCGTCCCATCACTGCATGGCAAATAGATGGCGAAACAGTGGAAACAGTGGCTGACTTTATTTTAGGGGGCTCTAAAATCAGTGCATATGGTGACTGCAGCCATTAAATTAAAAAACGTTTACTCCTTAGAAGGAAAGTTATGACCAACCTAGACAGCATATTAAAAACAGAGACATTACTTTGTCAACAAGGGTCCATTTAGTCAAGGCTATGGTTTTTCCAGTAGTCATGTATGGACGTGAGAGTTGGACTATAAAGAAAGCTGAGCACCCAAGCATTGATGCTTTTGAACTGTGCTGTTGGAGAAGACTCTTGAAAGTCCCTTGGACTGCAAGGAGATCCAACCAGTCCATCCTAAAGCAGATCAATCCTGGGTGTTCAGTGGAAGGACTGATGTTGAAGCTGAAACTCCAATACTTTGGCCACCTGATGAGGAGAGCTGACTCATTTGAAAAGACCCTGATGCTGGGAAAGATTGAAGGCCTGAGGAGAAGGGGATGACAGAGGATGAGATGGTTGGATGGCATCACCGACTCAATGGACATGGGTTTGGGTGGACTCTGGGAGTTGGTGATGGACAGGGAGGCCTGGCATGCTTCAGTTTACGGGGTCGCAAAGAGTCAGACATGACTGAGAGACTAAACTGATTTATAAAATATATTTTTATTTACTTCCATTTTAGGGCTTTACTGCACTGTTTATTCATTCATCTTGCTGTACATTTGGGTTCTTCCTATTGATATTATAATATTTTCATACTGTTTATTACTAATATGAAAATGTGTGTACACATCTATCATTAGGCCAATGATTTCATTTTTCTTGGTTTAATATCTAGGAGAAGAACTGTTGGGGCATATAGTAGGTATTTGAACTGTGGTGTTGGAGAAGACTCTTGCAAGTCCCTTGGGCTGCAAGGAGATCCAACCAGTCCATTCTGAAGGAGATCAGCCCTGGGTGTTCTTTGGAAGGACTGATGCTAAAGCTGAAATTCCAGTACTTTGGCCACCTCATGCGAAGAGTTGACTCATTGGAAAAGACTCTGATGCTGCGAGGGATTGGGGGCAGGAGGAGAAGGGAACGACAGAGGATGAGATGGCTGGATGGCATCACCGACTCGATGGACGTGAGTCTGAGTGAACTTCGGGAGATGGTGATGGACAGGGAGGCCTGGCGTGCTGCGATTCATGGGGTCGCAAAGAGTCGGACACTACTGAGCGACTGAACTGAACTGAACTGAACTGATAGTAGGTATTTGTTTAACTTTTTTAAAGGAAACTATTAAACTATTTTTCAAAGTGACTGTAATGATACACTCTCCCACTAACAAGGCTTGCCAGATCTAATTGTTTCACTTCCTCATCAACACAGAGTATCATCAGTGTTTTGCTGTGGTGGTTTTAATTTACATTTCTCTGAAGCTGAATGATGTTAAGCATGTTGTCAGGTGCTTAATTATATACACACAGACACACACACACATATTATTTGTGTGTGTGGAGACTGCCTATTTGTTAATTGGGTTTTATGGTACTTAGTAAGATGTTTTTACTGTGTTAAATCCTTTTCAAAACTATTTACTGCAAATATTTTCTCTCAGTAGTTAGCTTACCTTTGTGTGTTCTTATTGGTGTTTTTTGAAGAACACAAATGTTTCTTTTTCTTAAATGGTCTGTGTTTTTAGTGTCTTAAGAAATCTTTGCCTATCCCTAGGTCATGAAAATTTTCTCCTACATTTTCTTATGGATGTTTATAGTATATATTAACATTTATATTTAGGTTTTCAGTCCTATTAGATTTATTTTTTATAATATAAGCTAAGAGTCAAGATACATGTTCATTGAAGTATAGTTGATTTATAGTGTTGAGCTAATTTCTGCTATATAGCAAAGTGATTGCTATACATATTTTTATATTATTTTCCATAATGGTTTATCACAGGATATTGAATAGAATTCCCTGTGCTATGCATTAAGACTTTGCTGTTTATCAATTCTGTATATGCTAGTTTGCATCTGCTAAGCTTAAACAGCCCCTCTATCACTTCTCAGCACTTCCTTCCCCTTGGCAACCATAGACTGTTCTCTAACGATACTTTTTTTCTTTTTTTTAAGTAGGGAAATCTGGTTGTTCTAGTACTATTTGTTGAAAAGACTATCATTCCCCCTATTGGATTACCTTGGCACTCCTCAAAAAAAAAAATTAGTTGACTGTTTATGTGTGGTCTATTTCTGGACTCTATTCTTTTCCACTGATTAATTTATCCTGAAAACAGCACCACATTGTCTTGTCTACTGTAGACTTAGAATAAATCTTAAAATTGTGTAATGTAAGCCCTCCAATTTTGTTTTTCTTCCTTGTGTGTGTGTATGTTTAGTTTTCCATATAGATAGTTTAGAGTAATCTTGTCTTTTTCAACAAAATCTTCCTATTGAGATTTGTATGGGAATTCTGTTCTAATTATCAGTTGATAATACATAAAAATAAAATTAAAATTTCATACATTGACTTTGTCCCCTGAGATTTTGCTGGTTTCACTCATTATTAAAAATAGATTTCTTAGAGTATCACCTAGGATTTTCTATGTGTATTCATACTTATCTGCAAATAAATATTATTTGATTTCCTCTTAACTAAAGAGTGTTCAAACTACCACACAATCACACTCATCTCACACGCTAGTCAAGAAATGCTCAAAATTCTCCAAGCCAGGCTTCAGCAATATGTGAACCATAAACTTCCAGATGTTCAAGTTGGTTTTAGAAAAGGCAGAGGAAAAACATCTATTTCTGCTTTGTTGACTATGCCAAAGCCTTTGACTGTGTGGATCACAATAAACTGTGGAATATTCTGAAAGAGATGGGAATACCAGACCACCTGACCTGCCTCTTGAGAAACCTGTATGCAGGTCAGGAAGCAACAGTTAGAACTGGACATGGAACAACAGACTGGTTCCAAATAGGAAAAGGAGTATGTCAAGGCTGTATATTGTTACCCTGCTTACTAAACGTATATGCAGAGTACATCATGAGAAACACTGGGCTGGATGAAGCACAAGCTGAAATCAAGATTGCTGGGAGAAATATTAGTAACCTCAGATATGCAGATGACACCAGCCTTATGGTAGAAAGTGAAGAAGAACTAAAGAGCCTCTTGATGAAGGTGAAAGAGGAGAGTGAAAAAGTTGGCTTAAAGCTCAACATTCAGAAAACGAAGATCATGGCATCCGGTCCCATCACTTCATGGGAAATAGGTGGGGAAACAGTGGAAACAGTGGCTGACTTTATTTTTCTGGGCTCCAAAATCACTGGGGATGGTGACTGCAGCCATGAAATTAAAAGACGCTTGCTCTTTGGAAGGAAAATTATGACCAACCTAGACAGCATATTCAAAACAGAGACATTACTTTGCCAACAAAAGTCCGTCTAGTCAAGTCTATGGCTTTTCCAGTGGTCATGTATAGATATGAGAGTTGGACTATAAAGAAAGCTGAGCACCGAAGAATTGATACTTTTGAACTGTGGTGTTGGAGAAGACTCTTGAGAGTCCCTTGGACTGCAAGGAGATCTAACCAGTCCATCCTAAAGCAGATCAGTCCTGGGTGTTCATTGGAGGGACTGATGTTGAAGCTGAAACTCCAATACTTTGGCCACCTGATGCGGAGAGCTGACTCATTTGAAAAGACCCTGATGCTGGGAAAGATTGAGGGCCGGAGGAGAAGGGGACGACAGAGGATGAGATGGTTGGATGGCACCACGGACACAATAGACATGCATTTGGTTGAACTCCGGGAGTTGGTGATGGACAGGGAGGCCTGGCGTGCTGTGGTTCATGGGGTCGCAAAGAGTCAGACATGACTGAGTGACTGAACTGAAGTGAGCAAATAGGCCAACTCAATGCTTTGCTTGTTTATTTTAATATGATTGCACTGATTATAACCTCCGGTACAAAGTCAGTTGGAAGTGGTCATTCTCTGTTTTTTATCTGAAGAGAAACTATCCACTCTTTTATGAAGCTTGATGAAGTAGGATGCAGGCTTTTCTTTGATGCCTTTGAAATAGTTTTATAATAAATAGGAGTTTTATATTGTCAAATGATTCTTCTGAAACCACTAAATTATCATATTTCTCTTTTTTATCTTGGTATGAATTACACTGATTGATTTTCAAATGTTATATTGATCTTGCATTCATGAGATAAACTCCAGTTGGTCATAATATCTTGATCCATGTTGTAAATTACTCAGTTAAATTTGCTAATATTTTGCTATGAATTTTTATGTCTAATGAGGGATTGGGTCTTTACTTTTATTTTATATGCTGACTCTGTCCAATTTTGGTATTAGGGTAATGTTCATTTTACAAAATTAGGTAACAAGTGTTCCTTCCTCTCCTATCTTCTGCAATAGGGTCAGCAGTATTGGTTTCAACTGTTCAGCATAATGATACAGCATTTTTACAGCTTACACTCCTTCGAAAGTTATTAATGGTTAAAACTCCCCGTGCTATAAATATATCCTTGTTGCTTGTCTATCCAATATACAAAAGTTTGCAACTCTTAATCCTTTACCCCATTGTGCTCCTTCATTCTTCCCTCGTCCTACCAGTAACCACAAGTTTGTTTTATACATAAGGGAGCTTCTTTCTGTTTTGCTATATACATTCATTTGTTTTTATTCTTTTCGATTCCACATATAAGTACATCATGCAGTATTTGTCCTTCTCTGTCTGCTGTATTTTTCTAAGCATAGTATTCTCTAGGTCCATCCATATTGCTGCAAATAGCAGAACTTCATTTATTTTTATGACTGAGTGATATTCCACTGTATATTTATATGCATGTGTATATGTATTTGTTGTTGATGTTTAGTCACTCAGTCCTGTCCAACTTTTTGTGACACCATGGACTGTCAGGCTCCTCTGTCCATGGGATTTTCCAGGCAAGAATACTGGCATGTGTTGCCATATATATACACACCACTTCCTTAGTTATCCATTTGTCAGTTGAGCAACACCTGGGTTGCTTCCATATCTTGGCTACTGTAAATAGTGCTGATATCAACAATAGAGAGCATGTACCTTTTTGAATTAGCATGTTTGTTTTTTTCTGGATATATACCCAAGGGTGGAAGTGCTAGATTTCATTTTCATTTAGTTAAAAAAAAAAATCTGTTTTTCTTTATGATTTATTTTTTGACCAATGTACTAAAGATAGATTTTTTATTTAATTTCCAACTACTTGGGATTATGTTGGCATCATTTTAATAGTGATTGCTAATTTAAATTAGCTGTGATCAAAGACCACATTCCATATAGAAGTGGTCTTCTGTATCTGCAACTTTCACAACTATATAGATTCAACCATCTGCTGATTGAAATTTCTTCCACGGATACTGAGAATCACTAATTTCAACATTTTAAGCGTATGTTAAAAATTATGACCAAGCCTTTTGTAGTTCTATTCATTTTACCAACATATTTCCCATCTTTTGTAGTTCTATTTATTTTACCAACATACACAGACATTAGAACATGTTGCTGTTATTCACTTAATGCACTTTGCAGATACTGCCAGTTTTACAGATTGGAAGTTTGTGGCAATGTTGCATTGAGCAAGTCTTTCTGAGTTATTTTTCCAACAGTATTTGTTTATTTTATGGCTCTGGTCACATTTTAGTAATGTTTGTAATATTTCAAAATCTTAAATTATTATTATATTTGCTATGATAATCTACAATGTTATTATTGTAATTGTTTGGGGGAGCTATGCAACATAGCCATATAAAATGACAAAGCCCACTGCTAGATGTTGAGTGGACTATGACTGCTCCGCTGCTGCTAAGTCGCTTCAGTCGTGTCTGACTCTGTGCAACCCCATAGACGGCAGCCCATCAGGCTCCCCCATCCTTGGGATTCTCTAGGCAAGAATACTGGAGTGGGTTGTCATTTCCTTCTCCAATGCATGAAAGTGAAAAGTCAAAGTGAAGTCGCTCAGTCATGTCCAACTCTTAGCAACCCCATGGACTGCAGCCTACCAGGCTCCTCCATCCATGGGATTTTCCAGGCAAGAGTACTGGAGTGGGGTGCCATTGCCTTATCCAACTGGCTATTCAGTGTGTCTCTCCCTCCCCTCAGGCCTCCCTGTTCCCTGAGACACAACAATAGTGAAATTAGGTCAATTAATAACCTTGCAATGGCCTCAAAGTATTCACACGAAAGGAAGGGTTGTACACCTCTCACTTTAAGTCAAAAGCTAGAAATGATAAAGCTCAGTGAGGAAGGCAAGCTAAAAGCTGAGACAGGCCAAAAGCTAGCCTTCTTATACCAGACCAGTTTGGAATGGGGTGCCATTGCCTTCTCCGTGTAAATGCAAAGGGTAACTTATTGAAATAAATTAAAAGTGTTACCCCAGTGAATACAAGAATGCTAAGAAAGTGAAACAACTTTCTTGATGACAAGAAGCAGGTTTCCAAGGTCTGGATAGAAAATCAAATCAGTTACAGCACGATCTTATGGCAAAGCCTAGTCCAGCGCAAGGCCCTAACTGTCTTCTAGTCTATGAAGGCTGAGAGGATAACAAAACTGTGGAGGAAAACAAGTTTGAAGCTAGCAGAGGTTGATTCATGAGATTCAAGAAGGAAATTGTCTTCATATCATAAAAGTACAAGGTGAAACAGCAAGTGCTGTTGTAGAAGCTTCAGCAAGTTATTCAGAAGATCTAGCTAAGATAATTAATGAATAATTACAGATTTTCAGTGTAGCCAAAACATCCCTCTATTGGAAGAACATGTCATGTAGAGCTTTCATAGCTAGAGAGAAGACAATAACTGGCTCCAAAGTTCGAAAGTACAGGCTATCTCTTGTTAGGGGCTAACACTGCTAGTGACTGTTTAAGTCATAAGTCAATGGTAATTTACCATTTTGAATATCCAAGGGCCCTTAAGAATTATGTTAAATTTACTCTGCTTGTTCCCTATAAATGGAACAACAAAGCTAGGATGCCAGCACATTTGTTAACAACATGGTTTACTATTTTAAGCCCATTGTTGAGACCTACTGCTCAGACAAAATAATCCCTTACAATATATTCTTGTTTCCTGACAATGCAGTCACTCAAAAGCCCTAATGGAGGTTTGCGTTCACGAGTGCTTAGTTGCTCAGGCCTGTCTGACTCTCTGCGATCCCATGGACTGCAGGCTTCCAGGCTCCTCTGTCCATGGGGATTCTCCGGCCAAGAATACTGGAATGGGTTGCCATGCCTTCCTCCAGGGCATCTTCCCAACCCAGGAATCAAACCCAGGTCTCAAACCCATGTCTCCCACATTGCAGGAACATTCTTTACCGTCTGAGTCACATTGACTTATTTTCATCCCTGATAATGCAACATCCATTCTGCAGCCTGTGGATTAAAGAGTACTTTTGATTTTCAAATATTATTTTTTTAAGAAATGCATTTCATAAGTCTATAACTGCAATAGGTTGCAATTCCTCTGGTGGATCTAGACAAAGTAAATTGAATTACTCTGGAACACCATTCTACATGACATTAAGTACATTAATGACTCATGGGAAGATGTCAAAATATCAACATTAACAGGAGTTTGGAAATTTGATTCCAACCCTCATGGATAACTTTGCGGAGTTCATGATTTAGGTAGTGGCAGTAACTACAGGTATGGTGGAAATAGCAAGATGAGTCGAATTAAAAATGGAACCTAAGATGTGACTGAATTTCTTCAATATCATGATATAATTTTAACAGATCAGGGGTTGATGGTTAGAGTTGAGCAAAAAAAAGTGTTTTCATTTTGATATTTGGCAAAACTAATACAATATTGTAAAGTTTAAAAATAAAATAAAATTTTTAAAAAAAAGTGTTTTCTTGAGATGGAAACTGCTCCAGGTGAAGATGTTGTGAAGACTACTGAAATAACAACAGAGTTTAGAATACTGATGAGCTTAGTTGATAAAAGTGGCAAGGTTTGCAATGACTGGCTCCAGTTTTGCAAGAACTTCTACTGTGGGTAAAATGTTACCAAGGAGCATTGCATGCTGAAGAGAAATTATTCATGAAAAGAAGAGTCAATTGGCATGTCAATTTCACTGGTGTCTTGTTTTAAGAAATTGCCACAGTCACCCCATTCTTCAGGAACCACCACCCTGATCAGTCAGCAGTCATCAACACTGAGGCAAGATGCTCTACCAGTAAAAAGATGACAACTTTCTGAAGGCTGAGATGATGGCTAGCATTTTTTTTTTGCAATAAAATATTTTTAATTAAGATACATACACAGTTTTTAAAGATATTACATACTTAATATGGAGAAGGAAATGGCAACCCACTCCAGTACTCTTGCCTAGAAAATTCCATGGATGGAGGAGCCTGATAGGCTACAGTCCATGGGGTCACAAAGAGTCGGACATGACTGAGCGACTTCGCTTTGTTTCTTTCTATAGTTCCTTTTGGAGAAGGAAATGGCAACCCACTCCAGTGTTCTTGCCTAGAGAATCCCATGGACGGAGGGGCCTGGTGAGCTACAGTCTGTGGGGTTGCAAAGAGTCAGACACGACTAAGCAACTAACACACACACACACACACACACACACACACACACACGCATACATACTTAATAGACTGCACTATAACTTTTATATGAACTGGGAACACAACAGCAGCGAAAAATTGTGTGACTTGCTTTATTGGGATAGCCACTTTACTGTGGCTTCTGGATTCCAATCTGAGGTATCTTGAGGTAAACCAGTATACCATTTTTTGTTGCTCTTCTTTCCTTTATATATTTCCTAGCTTCATTTTAGATCTTTTTTTTTTTTCTTCCTGGCCAAAATTTCTATAACATTCCTCCTAGTGTTGCTGGTGAATTCTCCCAGTTTTTCTTTTTCTCAAAAAGGCTTTATTTTCCTTTATATTTTAAAACATATCTCTGTGTATTTAGAATTCTAAGATTTTTTTTAAAAGTATTTTAAAGATGTTCCACTGGATAGCTTCAGGTAATAAGTCAGCATTAATTATTATTATTTTTTGTTTCTGTATTTATAATGTATCTTTTTTAATCTGGCTAGTTTTATGCTTTGTTTTTATTTTTCCCTTATCACTGGCTTTCACAACTTGATTATCATATGAGGTGTTCTGTATGTCTTTATGATTCTGCTGTGTTTCCTTGAAGTTTTTGCACCCAATGGTTATCAGTCAGTTCAGTTCAGTTCAGTCGCTCAGTCGTGTCCGACTCTTTGTGACCCCATAAATCGCAGCACACCAGGCCTCCCTGTCCATCACCAACTCCCGGAATTCACTCAGACTCACGTCCATTGAGTCAGTGATGCCATCCAGCCATCTCATCCTCTGTCATCCCCTTCTCCTCCTGCCCCCAATCCCTCCCAGCATCAGAGTCTTTTCCAATGAGTCAACTCTTCACATGAGGTGGCCAAAGTACTGGAGTTTCAGCTTTAGCATCAGTCCTTCCAAAGAAATCCCAGGGCTGATCTCCTTCAGAATGGACTGGTTGGATCTCCTTGCAGTCCAAGGGACTCTCAAGAGTCTTCTCCAACACTACAGTTCAAAAGCATCAATTCTTTGGTGCTCAGCCTTCTTCACAGTCCAACTCTCACATCCATACATGACCAGGGAAAACCATAGCCTTGACTAGATGGACCTTTGTTGGCAAAGTAATATCTCTGCTTTTCAATATACTATCTAGGTTGGTCATAACTTTTCTTCCAAGGAGTAAGCATCTTTTAATTTCATGGCTGCAGTCACCACCTGCAGTGATTTTGGAGCCCCAAAAAATAAAGTCTGGCACTGTTTCCACTGTTTCCCTATCTATTTCCCATGAAGTAATGGGATCAGATGCCATGATCTTCGTTTTCTGAATGTTGAGTTTTAAGCCAACTTTTTCACTCCCCTCTTTCACCTTCATCAAGAGGCTTTTTAGTTCCTCTTCACTTTCTGCCATAAGGGTGGTGTCATCTGTATAATTTTCTGCAAATTTGGAAAACATTTCAGCCATATTTTTTTCAACTATTCACTCAATCCTAAGCCCCTATCTTTTTCCTATGGTACTCAAATGCTGGAGTTCTTCATACCACAAGTCACTGAGGCTCAGTTTATTTATTATTTTCAGTAATGTATATGCATATGTGTATAAATATATACATATGTTTAAATTTGCATTGTTAAGACATGAAGTTTACTGATCCGTCTTCTGCAGTGTCTCATTTGATATTGATCCCAGCAGTACTTTGTCCTTTCCCCACCCTTGGGATACTTGACTTCTGTAAGTAGAAATTCTATTTGTGTTTATTTATTTTTCATTATATATATATTTTTCCTCTAAGATTTTATACATAATCATGTTATTTTTTACATTCTTTTATATTAACTATTATCTATGGCAATGGCACTCCACTCCAGTACTTTTGCCTGGAAAATCCCATGGACAGAGGAGGCTGGTGGGCTGCAGTCCATGGAGTCGCTGGTTCGGACACGACTGAATGGTTTCATTTTCACTTTTCACTTTCATGCATTAGAGAAGGAAATGGCAACCCACTCCAATGTTCTTGCCTGGAGAATCCCAGGGACGGGGAAGCCTGGTGGGCTGCTGTCTATGGGGTTGCACAGAGTCGGACGCTGAAGAGACTTAGCAGCAGCAGCAACAGCAGGCCCTTTCTGAATCTTCTTTATTGGTTGATTTTTCTCCTCACTATAGATCAATTTTCCTATTTCTCTACATATCTTACAATTTTTCAGTGAATTTTGAACATTATAACAGGTTTAATTTTGTTTTCCTTCAAATAGTGAAACATTTTGTTCTGTCAGAAGTTAACTTGTGGATCCACTTAATTTTTTCATGGTTCTTATCACAGGTTTAGAGTAGCTTTTAATCTATGGCTAGCTCAGCACTATTAGGGTTTGACCCTCTGGTATCTCTGCGAAATCTTCCAGGCATTTAGCAAGAAGTCTTTTCTGCCTTGTTAGAACAAAAGTGCCTGTCAACAGTGTTTAGTTTACAATTCTGATTATGTGTAGTGGCTCCATACATGTATAATACCATGTGTAGTATTCAGCCATAGTCAAGGGGCTTCTCAATAGAGTTCTGTTACTTCTTTAGACAACTCTCTTCTTCCTGGTGAGGGCTTCCCAAGTGGTACAGTGGAAAAGAATCTGCCTGCCAATGCAGGAGATGAAAGAGACACAGGTTTGATTTCCTGGGTTGGGAAAATCCCCGGGAATAGGAAATGGCGATCTGCTTTAGTGTTCTTGCCTGGACAATCCCATGGACAGAGGAGCCTAGTGGGCTACAGTCCATGCGGTCGCAAAGAGCTGGACACGACTGAGTGACTTCACTTTCTTTTCTAGTATTCTTGCCTGGAAAATTCCATAGACAGAGGAACCTGGTGGGATACAGTCCAAGGGGTTGCAAAGAGTTAGATATGACTGAGCACTCATGCACTTCTTTCTGGTATGCTTCCCTAAAAATTACGTTGTCTTTTTCTCTCCAACTTTTTCTTTCCATCTTTTCAGTTTATCTAGGTCTTCTGTGCTTTTCTTGGGATTTCTGTCCTTGCTGCTTTGCTTAGAAAATGGCTTAGACAAAACTCCAAGGAAATTGCATAGCTGACTTTTTCTGTTCCCTTTCTTTCAAGGGCTACACTCCTTGTCTTTTGATCACATCTGAAAACAATTTTGCTTTGTTTTAAGAAAGTCCTATTTGGTCTAGTTTTCTATTTATTAATTTTGGGAGAATAAGTCTGGTCCCAAACACTCCGTAATTTCAAAAGGAGAAATCACAAGAATTTGCTTTTGAGTAAAAACGTAGAGCAAATGAAGGAGCTAACTATATAGATACCCGGAGAACTAGATTTCCGGGAACAGTAATAGAAATTAGTGTAATGGATATAAGATATCTGTGCCTGACAAGTTTAAGAAACAAAAAGGAAGGCAGAAAAAAGTGAAATAGGAGAATATCAAGAGTTGAGATCAGAGATTAAACTGAGGCAAAATCAGAGAAATTTAAAAATTACAGTAAGGACTTTGGTTTTACCCTCAATCAGATGAAAAAATCTAAAGAGGTCAAGGGCAAAAGCAGGGACATAAGTCAAAGGACAACCCAGGAATATATAACCCAAGAATGCATAATAATAGTAAGGACCAGGGTACTTAATTGTCACTTACTGCTTGTGAGAATGCTTTAAGATATTTAGAAAATGTTTAAGATGTATGCATAACACTATTCTATTCCCTTCCAAAGCAAATAAGACAAAGAAAAAACATGTTTTTGTTCCTCTATAATTGAAGGGATTTAATTCCCTACTTAGCTATAAAATTAAAATCAAAACAAAACAAGTTCTAGCATTATCTAGACATAATACTACATATAAGATTCTCTTGCACTGGCTCATTTGTACTCTCTCCTCTAATACCAAGCCAGGGTTGCTGCAGGGGGTAAAGCTTTTCTATTAAAAGTTTTCCTACCCAATTTCCATTTGGATTAGACATATTCTTTCTAAATGTACATGATTAGAGGTTAAAACAATTTTTTCACCTCACCTATTCCTTTGATTTTGTAGAGTTAAAACCACCAATCAAATGGCCACTATTACAACCCGGGTTCTAAAAGGGCAGCACTAGGAAAGGGACTTCTCCCATAGGTAACAAGGATTGTAGCAAAACGGAAGCAAGAATCAAATGCCAGCCTGGAAAAAATACAAAGACAATTCCAAGGGGCCAATATCAAGTGCTTAATTTCAGACAAAAGTTTGAGTTGGGAGGAAATCTTAACAGAAGAAAGACAAGGTTCTAGCTAATAAATAAGCTCAATCTGAGGTCATGGAAGTAATTGTTGAGAATAACTTTTATTTGGTCACTGTTTCAGTGGAGGTATGTCTGTGTGTGTGTGTGTGTGTGTGTGTGTGTGTGTGTGACTCTGAGGGTATAAATTGCTCTCACTTAAAGTACCAAAAGCAGGATTCATATTAGACATAAAAGATAAAAGTGCATGCCTAGTGGATAATGTACTAATGAATACTTAAATAGAATGCACCCCCAGGAGCAAAATCATACACCTTTCACAATGGATAATGTGTATAATGTGGTTAGATGTGTTTCCATATCAGAGTTATACATATACGATACAGTACACAGATAAAATTCAGTGTAAATGGGTAGTTCACTCAGGCAAACATCTAAACAGACTTTTTTTATGGTACCAAGGTGAGGTGGGATTGAAATCCACCCCCTGCTGTTTTTTCTGATTTGTTCCTAAGCTCATTAGATGCTCAGTACCTCCTCCAGGGGATGAATCTCATCTTCAGACAATGTTAAACTCATTCTCTTGAGCAGAGGTGAAAAAGCTATTTCCCCACTGGAGTTTTCAAAGGCAAACATTTCCTGCAGGAAATCAAACAATTCTAGGACTTGACAAGGTAGCTAAATATATTCAGTTTAGCAAGTAGCTGCCAGTGGAAACCTCTGTACACCTCCATACGCAGTCTCAGGTCCCTCCTGGGGATGACAAAGCCATTAGTTTTTTTTAAAAAGGAAAAATCTTGACAAATCATCTTGCAACAAACTCTGGTGCAGCCAAAACAGAAATGGATAATCTCAGAAGAGGGATATATTGGATCCCCGAGCAACCTAACTTCATGATTAGCACACACATGAATATGTATATTTTGCCTTCTGATCCTAACATAGAACAGTCTTTGAATTTTAGGTTCTTAATTTTAGCTGCTTGCAGTTTATGATTATTTTTTTTCCTTCAAATTTCACCTCTCTGACAAGCATTATTTGAATATTAACTGTCAGGCATTCTGACAGGGGATGGCTCTACCCAATGGACAAGGAGGCACAGCCTCCATGATGACCCCATAACCTACTGATGAGGATTGAAGATACCTCAGTCCACAAAGGCATCACACACTGTGATAAGAGCTAGGAGGGAAATGAGCAGAGAGCTGAAAGAAATAAATAGGGAGACTTCCTTTATGGAGAAAGGTCAAGAACAATATTTCTGAGGGTGTGACACCCAACCTGAGATCTGTAGGCTGAGAAGGTGGCACCTTTGAAGCAGCAGGGAGATGGTTTCAGACAAGAGAACAAGAGCAAAGACTCTCAGGCCAGAATGTCTGTTCGGCAGTATCAGAGGAAGAAAGGGGAAGCCTAATCCAAAAGAAGGCTGAACAAAGTTCAGGTCCAGATCCCAAGAGACATTTTAGACAGTAGTAGGTATTGGGTGTGATATACACACAGGACAATAAGTAAACTACAAGAAGTAGTAATCAAATAGAACACTGTTTATTTATATGATTCCCTGTTCTGCCAAAGATCCTTTCTCTACTATTTCACTTTCTTCTTCAGCCCAGCCTGTCTTTCCATCCTCTCATTGGAATTGTTACTTCTTCATGAGGTATATACATGCAAGGGAATACTATTCAGTAATAAAAAAGAATAAAATAAGACCATTTGCAACAACAGGGATGAACCTAGAGATTATCATACTAAATAAAGTAAGCCAGAAAGAGAAAGACAAATATCATATGATATCAATATGATATCACTTATTTGTGGAATCCAAAATATTATAAAAATGACTTTATCTACAAAGCAGAAACAAACATAGACAGCAGACTTTTGTCAGGAGAAAGGGGGTGGAGTGATGGATTGGGAGTTTGGGGTTAGCAGATACAAACTATTAATGCATAGACTGGATGCAAAGAATATGGAAAGTAGTGTATACTTATGTATAACTGAATAATTTTGCTTAAGAGCAGAAGTTAACACAACATTGTAAATCAACTATACTTCAATAAAATAAACTAAAAATAAAAAGAATTGCACCTCTTCAGTGAGAAAGAGAAAGAGAGATACATCCTAAATCTGAACTAAAATGAAAATACCCATTCCAGAAATGAAGACTAAAAAAATGAATAGGCAAATAAGTATTGGTAAAGGTATCATCCAAACCTGTTTGATTTTGAAAAGTTAAGAATGGTTTCTCTTTCTAAAAGACTGCTCTAGTATAATTTCTCTCCATTATACATTCGCCATTCTACCCCTTTCTTTTTATTCTTGAGCTCTACAAAGCTCAAGAATATTTGGATGATTGTAAATGCTTTTCTGGCTCAGACATCCTCATACTTAGCTGGTCACCAGAGTCTTGTGGGGACTTTAAAAATGCCTGTTACATATGTACGTGTATATATAACATACACATGGAAAACAGATCAGTCTCTTTTAGAAAATCTAATTTCTGAAATGAGGGCTGTTAACTGATCTTTTATCTCAGTTTGGTTTTTCTGAGGTGTTCGCAAGGAAAATTCACTGCCCTAACTGGTCCCTTCACTTCCAAACTGTTTCATCACAATCCACTCTCCACTCTGACAATAGATCAGCTCATTTCTAAATCGAGTCATATCACTTCTCCATTCAAAAAGTGATTTTATTCATTTTATGGCTGAGTAATATTCCATTGTGTGTATGTACCTCTTTATCCATTCATCTGTCGATGGACATCTAGGTTGCTTCCATGCTCTAGCTATTGTAAATAGTGCTGCAATGAACAATGGGATATATGTGTCTTTTTAAATTTTGATTTCCTGCAGGTATATGCCTAGGAGCAGGACTGTTGGGTCATATGGTGGTTTTATTCCTAGTTTTTTTTTTTAAGGAATCATTTCTTCCATATCTGTAGTTATGCCCCCTTTCTTATGCCCAATTTTATTTATTTGAATTCTCTCTCTTACATATTTTCTCTTTCTCCCTCCTTTATATCTTTCTCACTTTTCCTTTTGATAATTTAACAGATTTTCTATTTCATCATTTATTTCAAAACTGTCATTTAAAAGTTACTTTAGACATCAAATCTACTTCTATTTTCTTCATGTCAGTTATTCTTTTTTTCTAATTCTTTGAGTTTGGAACTCAGGTAAAATTTACTTAGTTTGTTTTCTAACAATTAATCTGTCTATACATTTTTGTTTTATTATAACCAAAAGCACGTGTACAGAGCTAACCGTTTCTCATTTCTAAATAGTTGGGAGTTTCAATTGTTGTTTTCTTTAAACTTTGTTTGGTACCAAATTATTGTAAAGGGCTTGGAAAGGAAGAATTTGACTGACTTGTTTTTCTGGGCAGTTTTTTATTGATTTCTAATTTTATAAGCGAAAAACAAATTCTTACACTAGATATCATGGTAGAGATTTCCGAGTTGTGGTTTTCCCTCCAAACAAGCAAACAGACGTAAAGAATGAAGATAAAGTATGTTCACTAAGACCTAACATCCTGTAGGGCACTGGTAAACCAGACCTTCACCTTGAGATCAACTTTTTATGCAGCTTACGAGCACTTTATATTTTATTTTGAGCACAGCCATGAATTAGAATTAATGTAAAACCTAGGCAAGATGATGCAAGTGTAGCTGTGCATCTGTGAGATATTATATATGAGAAAATGCTATCACTCTTTCAACAAACACTTACTGAGAGCCTATGACATGCAGGGGATGTTCCTAAACACTTGAGGCTCATCAGCAAAAACAGACCAAAAGGTAATCCATTCCCAGGAAAGCATGTGTTTTATTAGGGAATCCAGACAATAAATAGTAAATAGAGAACATAAATTATAAGATATTTTTGAAATCCATGATTACTATGGATAAAATAGAGTTGGTCAGAAGGACTGTTTTTCTTAATATAATTTAGAAATAAGGCAGTCAGTGTGGCATTGAGCATTGAGGAGGCAGATATCTGGAGAAAAGAGCTAGAGGTAGAAAAGCAAGTCCAAAGGTCCTGTGGTGGTCTCACTAACAAACCAGAGGACCAGGAGAACTGAGCAAGGCAGGCCGCTGTGCAAGGTGAGATCAGCGCTTAAGGAGAGGTGATAAGGTCATAGAAAGCTTTTGCAGGTTATGAAACTTGTGATCCATTAATAGTTTAAAAATTAATATTCTCCCTGCAGGAATTTTGGCCCAAGCCTTCCTTCCTTGGATTTAAACTGTAAAAATGTTTTCATCTTGAATTAACAGATGAAGAAAGCCCATGATCTGTCACAGTCCACCCTCACAGTGTGGCTGAACTCCTTTCTCTTGGGCACCTTGGAAGGTGAAAAGGATGAACCTCTGCAGATTCACAGATGCAAATGAGCAGTTGTACCAAGGAAATCCCAGGTGTTTAGAGAAGGGGCTAATGGAACTCTGAATGCTCTCCAGAGCTCTGAGTACCATTCCACCTTCTTCCCTTTTTGTCTCCACATCATTACAACTTCTGTGAATGCGACCATCTGATGCTGGCATGCTGCGATTCATGGGGTCTCAAAGAGTCAGACACGACTGAGCTACTGACCTGAACTGAACTGAAGCTGTCATAGACTTCTGATGTGGTGATAGACCTCCGTTTGGCCTTTTAATTAAGCCCGATGACTTGTTTCCAAAAATCCCACTGTAGCCAACTATTGGTTTGCTTTTCCATGTAGCATTTGGACAATTTACCAGATTGATAGTCACACAAATTTGAGACTTTTTTTTTTTTAATACTTTCTGCCCTGGATCTCATCTAGCTAGAGTCTAAGCCAATACCTCCATCTTTCCTGAATCTAGAACAGATGGGCTCTAAGCTAGATAAAACAAAATATTCACAACTATAAAAATAAAAAAATGAAACAAACAATTATGATCAGATGACAGAACCTGTAGACTGACAGCCCCATGATGTCAGGAACTGTGGCTGCTTTGTTTACCACAACGTACATATGCTTCCACATAAATTGATTAACTATTTGAGGAATAAGTTAATCAATGAGAAGTAGATATGTCTTTGTGATAAGAGAAGTGATCATTAGTAATAATACTGTTTTCTACTTAGTAATTCTATGTCCTTGGTCACTGCACATAACTTTTCTATGCCTCAGTCACTAGCTGTAAAATGGGCGTAATAATGTCCATTCATTGTGTTGTGATAACACAATTAATAATTTAGTGCAAAGAAGAAGTCACCTAGTCTTACATTTTACTTATATCAGTTCCTCACTGTTGTTTCCTTGCACACAATATATGACCATCAGACAATTGTATGTCTGAAATATTTACTAAGCTCTTTGGATTTGCCCATTGACATCTCATTTATTGATCACGACCTGCCTCCTTTGAGTATTCTCCCAGCCGCCCAACATCTAAATACGCCTAGCACTTCATTTGCAGCAGTCTGTGCTGTTTCTCGTCTCCTGTTGCCTTCTGAATATGAAAATCTGCGTAGGCAAAGAATTCTAGACGGTTTCCAACTGGCATGCTTTTCCCTGAGTCAGCACTCAATTAAAAAAAAAGAAAAACATGTTGAAATAAAATCATTATGTAAAATTCATTGTGTGTGTTTGGATTTTAGGCTGCTAGGATTATTGTACACTGCGCATTGAATACCCAGCCTTTCTAGTACAAAATCAGACTTCCATGAATCAGCTGACAAATAAGGATATTTGGAATGTAGAAGAGTATTCTACAACTTGAACATTTTCTTTCAGAAGTGTCACTCTCAGGCAAGTTATTTTAACATACCATCCTTCCATTTTTTTCTCCTTTAAAATTAGGCAAAATTTGTAACTAATTCAGAGAGCTACTGTGAATACAGTCATTTCCTCTGTATTCCTAATACAGAGGAAACTGTATGCACTAATACATGTAAAGTAATTTGAATCATTTCTGGTCATAACAAATACTTGTACATTATCATCATGGTTATTATCATTCTTATTTGCTATTATATTCACCCTGGGACAACACTAATTTTTAAGTATTTGATTGCACAATATCTTTATCTTTAAAATAAAGTGATCCTAACTTATGGTTCTCTGTAAGTAGAAATTATCAGTGTTTGCCCAAGATGGAGCAATCAGAAAATATTTCTTGACAAGGTGAATGACACCATCTGGTTTCCTACCCGTGTTTCTGTCCCTGTTTGTGCCTTTCTCCATATGTGCACTACTTTTCAGGCAGAGCATTTTCTCAACTCTGTCCTCACTTCCATCACCCATTTTATTGACCTGTCCCTTACTAACTGCTCTATGAAATCTAATTTAAGGCATTTTCATAAGTGAGTCTTTCTTGGCCAACTGTATTTATCCAGTGCCCTGTTAGTGTGGTATATAGCTCAGACTCTGGAATTAAGAAGCCCAAGGCTTCCTCCCTGGCTCCACCACGTATCGTCCACATGCAGAAGTGTGAGTGACTTACCACCTCCAAGTCTCACATCTCAGTTTTTCCATATATGAAAAACTGCACCTACTTCACAGGGTTAGTGTGAAGATCTAGGGAAAAAATGTGTCTATGTGCTCAACAGAGTATCTGCAGAGAGAATGTGACTTGATAAATATTGACCATTTCGTGGTCATTTTTTAACATACTAATGATTTTATTTATTTTTAAAATTAACTTTTATTGGAGTATGACTGATTTACAATGTTGTGTTATTCTCTGCTGTACAGCAAAATGAATCCATTTTAGATATGCATATATCCCTTCTTTTTTAGATTTCCTTCCCATTTAGGTCACCACAGAGCACTGAGTAAAGTTCCCGGAGTTACACAGCAGTTACTCATCATTTTAATTGATGCATTTCTTGACTTTCATAATATTTTCCACCTTACATTATAATCACCTATAACTATATCAATATGTGCTTCCATCTTTGACCTGTCAGACAGCAGGCCCTCTATAAACATTTACTGGCTAGAGAAAAAAAGAAATGAGTTCCCAGAGGGCAGAGTATATCCCAGCTCTGCAAAACTAAGTTGGCAATGCCAAGCACCTGGATCCCTGAAGTAGAATTCCCAGATTTAGCAAATAAAAACACAGGGCACCCTGCTAAATTTGAATGTTAGTCAAAAACAAACTGTTTTTTAATAAAAGTATGTCTTATTCATATTTGAGATATACTGAATGGAATGTGTGTACTCAGTCATGTCTGACTCTTCTGCTACCCTTTGGACTATAGCCCACCAGGCTCCTCTGTCCATGGAATTTTCCAGGGAAGAATACTAAAGTGAGTAGCCACTCCCTTCTCCAGAATACTGGAGTGGGTTGTCATTTCCTCCTCCAGGGGATCTTCCTGACCCAGGGATCGAACCCATGTCTTCTGCATTGGGCAGGCAAATTCTTTACCATTGCACCATCTGAGAAGGGGGAATACTAGAAGTTTGTTTACTGTTTATCAGAAATTCAAATTTAACTGAATGCCCTGAATTTTATCTGGCAACACTACTCTGAGGCCACTTTTGAATCCATAAATCTTCATCTTCCCATGCCAAGACTGAGAATGAGGACTCAGGTGTGTCCATGGGACACCGGTCAAAGTCATGATAAAAAGAAATTGTATGTAATCTTGCATTATTTTTCTTAAATCAAGGTATAGCTACAACTCATTTATTTTGAAGTAACCACTACTATTAAATTAACTTTCATTCCTCAAAAGAATATAGTACAGAATAGTGTGCTTGTTTCTTTTTCTACTGAGGTAATAATAAAGAATTTCACAAAATCTTCCAAAATTACAGGAGAAACAGTACAATGGCTCAAAGAAGTAACTCAAATTTTCATTTGCCTCTTTTATTTGATCAGATCTAGGAAAGAAGGGAATGGCAACCCACTCCAGTATTCTTGCCTAGAGAATTCCCTGGACAGAGGAGCCTGGCAGGCTACAATCCACGGGGTCGCAAAGAGTTGGACATGACTGAGTGACTAACACACACACAAGGAATATGCAGAGTTTGTGGGCTGGTCCTGTTTACCCCAAGTCATCTTATTTAGGAAGCTAATTTAATAGTTTATTGCTCACATCTCTGGCATCGGTGACACTTATATAATTTAGTATTTGGGCACTTTCAATCTGTAAATATGCACAGGTTATTGCTATACATAGTATATGGGCTCCATATGTGTCTTCTTCAATTCTTTATCCTTAGCTCCTAGCAAACTTCTTGACAACAGAGGTGAAGGTCAATACACAGTCGGACAGTAAGCAAGTGGTTAAGAGCTCAGATTCTGCAGACAGATTCAGGTCCAGATTCAGACTCTGTCACTAGCTGGATGACCTTGCAAAATCCCTTAGTCTCTCAAGACTTAACTTGTTATATATAAAATGGGGATACAAATAATAGTTGGGACACAGGGATGCTTTGAGTATCAAATGCAATCTTGCATTTACACTGTTTAGAGAGAGCCTGACATGGTAGCCAGCACTTTAAAATGGGGTTAATATTATGTTACATTTCTGACTACTACTCTTGGCAAAGTGTCAATGAAATACCACCCCTGCTTCATGAGAACCTGACCTTGAGTTAATTCTCTAGCTCAACTTCCCTGAAAAAGCTGATAAGAACAAGAAAGTTGACAGGCAACACAGCTAATGTTAAGAAATAACCCTGAGTATTAAACTACAGCCGGACTGGGAAGAACTATAAACAAACTATAAATACATGATGAATACACCATGCTTTGAGATTCTCTGAGTATTGCATACCACATGTGTTGCATGAATATGTGGTGGTCATTCTGGAAGTTATGCGTATGGGGTTTTAAGACAGAGCAGCCCTATACCTCCTGATCTTGTCTCCTTGGACCTAAAGTTGTCATCTGGAAAGAAGACAGTTTTGGGATGGCTGCTTGGACTTCCAGAAGAGGAAGCCTTGACATGTCCAACCAGCCCACTACAGCTTCTCTTCTCTTGTCAACCTGGCATACTCCCAGTGGGACTTGTTGTAGTCTCAAGGGTCTAATGCTCACTAAGCCTGAAACAATGGCCTGATTGTTGCACATCTGTCCAGCGGCAGGGACCTCCTCAACAAATTGCCCAATAACATTAGAATCCTCGGACTAGAAGTAATCTTCTATGCCATCTCCTTGGACAAGTTACCCAATGTTGGAAGCTCTTATGTGGTATTTTCAACTAGCCAGCTGATCTCTTCAGCCTTTTTTTTCAACCACAGGTAGAGATGTACCTTGTAGGAATCCATTTCATTGCCATGCAGTCCTCACTATAAAGAGCTTTGTTCTACATCAAAATCTGCCTCCCTGAAGTATCTAACCATTAGTTTTATATATTTTTTTGTCATGAGAGCTACACATAAGTCTAGACTCTTCCCCACGATTACTACTTACATACTTTCAGGGATCAATTTGATCCTCCATTAATTTCTTCTCTTTTTTTTTTTAGCAGAAGTATGTCAAGTTTCCTCAATTAATCCCTATTGTCTTTGCCAACTTTCTTCCCTTCTTCCTGGACTAAGCCATCACATTAATCTTTCAGTACAACTTTTAGAGGACGTGGTATTATCCCTCAATCAGGGTAAATGTAGGCTTTTAAAGCATGGAAATTTATTTTAAATTATAGGAATAAGAAACAATTATGATATTATATATGGGGAAAGGCAGAAGTTGCAGAAAATGCTAAAACACATAACAAATATATATATATGTATATATATGTATACACATGATATGAATGATCATAAGTAATAAAGATACCAGTAACATAGTGCTATGCTTAAATTCATGTTTTGGAGAAATACCACCTGTATTCAAATTCTGGCACTACAAAGGACTAAGCATGAACATTTGGAAAAGCTATTTTATTTCTCTAACTCCTAGTCAGTTGCCCCATCTGCAAAACAGCAAAAGTAATCATATAGATTTCACTGAGCTGCTGATGAGAGAAGCAATCAATGTAAAATATTCCATGGATACTTAGTTGAGAGTAAACATCATGTAAATCATTATTACATGCTGATAAAGATTGCTAACTCTCAGTTTAAATCTCTGTTCACTGTGCATGGTGACTGCAGCCATGAAATTTAAAGAGCTCTTGCTCCTTAGAAGAAAAGCTATGACAAGCCTTGACAGCTTATTAAAAAGCAGAGACGTCACTTTGCCAATGAAGGTCCATATAGTCAAAGCTATGGTCTTTCCAGTAGTCATGTACAGATATGAGAGTTGGGCCATAAAGAAGGTGAACACCAAAGAAATGATGCTTTCTAACTGTGGTGCTGAAGAAGATTCTTGAGAGTCCCTTGGACTGCAAGGAGATCCAACCTGTCAGTCCTAAAGGAAATCAACCCTGAATATTCATTGGAAGGACTGAAGCTGAAGCTCCAATATTTTGACCACCTGATGGGAAGAGCTGTCTCATTGGAAAAGACCCTGATGCTGGGAAAGATTAAGGGCAGGAGGAGAAGCGGGTGGCAGAGGGTGAGATAGCTGGATGGCATCACTGACTCAGTGGACATTAGTTTGTGCAAATTCCAGGAGATAGTGAAGGACAAGGAAGCCTGCAGTTCATGGGGTAGCAAAGAGTCAGACAGACTTAGCAACTGAACAACAAAACCATTTACTCACTAAGTCTTAGGCAAGGTATTTACCCTACTTCCATCTCCATTTCCTTAGATGAAAAATGGAGATCGTATCAGATTATATTCTGCAAAGATTAGTGTAACCATATTTCTAGTTCTCAAAACTTGCCACTTCCCTCATCACAAGGTGGCGACTGTGCTTCCTTTTCAACCTGGGTAGGCCTTCGTGACCACTTGGCTAGTAGGCATGGGGAAATGATGCCATGTGACTTTCCAGGCTCACTCATAAAAGGTGGTACAGCTTCTACTTTCCTTTCTCTCTCTCTCTCCCCCCTTGGATTTTTGCTTTTAAAACTGTCCTCCAATGAAGCCTAGCTACCGTGAAGCTACCAGGATGAAGAGACTACAGAGAAACAGAGTTGCATCAAGAGCTGCAGCTCTTTCAGCTTCCCAGCTGTTTGGCACAGGCCACAGACTTATGAGCAAGTAAGTGAGCCCTCAGATCTTTCCAGCCCCATCATCTGATCGCAATCATATGAGAGACCTTGAGTGAGTAAAAGCACACTGTGAGTGAGGTTACTTAACCCCAGGATCATGAGCGATAATGACACAACGATTGCTGTTGTTTTAAATCACCACATTTTGGGATGATTAGTTAGGCAGCAATAGATAGCTAATGCAAAGCTAGAAGAGTATTTGACTCATAAGGCTTATGAGAATTAGATGAGTCATGTAAACTGCTAAACATAGAGACATGGTTCTCAAACTTTAGTGTCCAATTCTATCACCTGCGGGCTTATTAAAAAACAAATTCCAGGACTCCACCCCACAATTTCTGATTAGTTAGTCTCGAGGGAAGCCTGAGTGCTTAATTTCTTTCTTTCTTTTTTTTTTTTTCATTTTTTATAGGAGCATAGTTGATTAATTATGTTGTGTTAGTTTTAGGTGTACAGTTAAGTGATTCATTTATACATATACTTGTATCTATTCTTTATCAAATTATTTTCCTATTTAGGTTGTTACCAAATATTGAGCATCCTTCCCTGTGCTTATACATTAGGTCCTTGTTGACTATCTATTTTAATTATAGCAGTGTGTAGATTCCAATCCCAAACTCCCTATCTATCCCTCTCCACCACTCTTCCCCCTAATAATAGTAAATTTGTTCTCTAAGTCTGTGAGTCCATTTCAGTTTTATAAATAAGTTCATTTGTATAATTTTTTATTCCACTCATAAGCACATAAGTGATATCTTACATTTGTCTTTGTCTGACTTGCTTCACTTAGTATGATAATCTCCAGTTCAAACCATATTGCTGCAAATAGCATTATTTTATTCTTTTTAAGGACTGAGCAGTGTTCCATTTTATATATGTACCTCATCATCTTATTTATTCATCTGTCAATGAATATTTATGTTGCATCCATGTCTTAACTATTGTAAACAGCACTGAAATGAATGTTGGGGTGTATGTATCCCTTCAAACCATGGTTTTCTCTGGATATACACCCAAGAGTGGGATTGCTAGATCATATTGTTTTTCTTCAATTGCTAAGTCATGTCTGACTCTGAGACCCCATGAACTGCAGCACGCCAGGCTTCCCTGTCCTTCACTATCTCCCCAAGTTTACTCAAATTCATGTCTATTGAGTCTAGTGGCCATACCAGTTCACATTCCCACCAAGAGTGTTAGGAGGATTACCTTTTCTGCATACCCTCTCCAGCATTTAATGTTTGAAACTGTAATTGAAAAACTCTCAAAGAACAAAAGTCCAGGACTAGATGGCTTCCCAGGTGAATACTATCAAACAGTTAGAGAAGAGCTAACACCTATCCTTCTGAAATTATTCAAAAATTTGAAGAGGAAAAAATACTCCCAAACTCATTCTATGAGGCCACTGTCATGCTGATACCAAAACCAGACAAAAAGTAAAAGTGAAAGTGTTAGTCACTCAGCCATGTTCAATCTTTGTGATCCCATGGACTGTAGCCCACCAGGCTCCTCTGTTCATGGAATGGAATTCTCCAGGCAAGAATACTGGAGTGGGTAGCCCTACCCTTCTCCAGCAGATCTTCCCAAATAGGGGATCAAACCTGGGTCTCCTGCATTACAGACAGATTACTTACCATCTGAGCCACGTGGGAAGTCCCAAATCAGACAAAGATATGACAAAAAAAGAAAGAAAATTGCAGGTCAATAGTCCATGGAGTCAAAAAGAATCAGACACGACTTAGTGACTGAACAATAACAACAAATAATAATATGGATGACAATACATGCAAAAATCCTCAACAAAATACTAGCAATCTGAATTCAACAACACATTAAAAGGATCATACACTAACATCAAGTGGGATTTATCCCAGGGATATCAAGGATTTTTTCAATATCCACAAATCAATCAGTGTGATACTCTACATCAACAAACTGAAGAATTACAGATATATGGCATAATTTTCTCAATAGATGACGAAAAAGATTTTGACAAAATTCAACACCTATTTATGATTAAAATAAAACTCTTCACAAAGTGAATAGAGAGGGAATGTGCCTTAATATAATAAAGGCCATATATGACAGGCTTATAGCTAGCATCATACTCAATGATGAAAAGCTGAAAGCAAGTCCTCTAAGACTGGGAACAAGACAAGGATATTCACTCTCACCACTTTTATTCAGTATAGTTTTGAATATCCAAGTCATGACAATCAGAGAAGAAAAAGAAATAAAAAGAATTCAAATTGGAAAAAGAAGAAGTCAAATTGTTACTGTTTGCAGGTGGTATGATACTACTATAAAAAATCTTAAATGTGTCACCAGAAAACTACTTGAGTTCTTTCTTTTTTATTTCTTTGTGAATTTTTATTGAAGTATACTTGCTTTACAATGCTGTGTTAGTTTCCGGTACACAGAAAATTGATTCAGTTACATACTTATTCCTTTCCTGCTCCTTTTCCATTATAGGTTATTATAAAATATTAAGTATAATTCCTGTCATTGTTGGTTGTCTATTTTATATATAGTAGTGTGCATCTGTTGGAGAAGGCAATGGCACCCCACTCCAGTATTCTTGCCTGGAAAAATCCCATGGACGGAGGAGCCTGGTAGGCTGCAGGCCATGGTGTCGCTAAGAGTCAGACACGACTGAGCGACTTCACTGTCACTTTTCACTTTCATGCATTAGAGAAGGAAATGGCAACCCACTCCAGTGTTCTTGCCTGGAGAATCCCAGGGATGGGGGAGCCTGGTGGGCCACCATCTATGGGGTCACACAGAGTCGGACACGACTGAAGCGACCTAGCAGCAGCAGCAGCAGAGATGTGTATCTGTTAATCCCAACTCCTAATTAATTACTCCTCCCACTTTCCCTTTTGCTAACCATGTTTGTTTTCTATGTCTGTGAGTCAATCTCTGTTTTATCCATAAGTTCATTTGTATACTTTTTTTGATTTCACATATAAATGATATCATATGATATTTGTCTTTCTATGTCTCATTTACTTCATTTAGTATGATTACCTCTAGGCCCATATTACTCCATTGCATATATGTACCATATCTTCTTTATCCATCCATCTTTCAATGGACATTTGCATTGCTTCCACGTCTTGGCTATTATAATGCTGTTATGAATACTAGAGTGCATATATCTTTCTGAATTGGAGTTTTCTCAGATTTATACCCCAGAGTGGGTATATGCACCCTAGTATGCTATTTTTAGTTTTTTAAGGACCTTCCATACTGTTCTCCATGGTGACTGTACCAACCTACATTCCCACCAACAGTGTAGGCTGATTCCATTTTCTGCACACCCCTTCCAGCATTTATTATTTGCAGACCTTTTGATGATGGCCATTTTGACCAGTGTGAGGTGATACCTCATTGTAGCTCGGCTAATTCTAATGCTGATGCTGTTGCTTTGGTGATCAAATTTGAAAACCATGACATATATCAAACACTCAATTATTAATTTTATTACTACCATTTTTAAAGTTCTTACTGTTTTTATTTCATGAAACTTAAGTATTGCTAGTTTCTTTGGGTACAAAGGAAATTTATACTCTCTCCATAACTTACAGTCTTATTTCTTTTTTTCCCTAGTGTTTATTACAATGACTGTCACAAAATAAGTGCTTAATAATTGCTTTTGTGGGAAATATGAAGAGTCCCTACATCAACTGATGTAATGAATATAATGTAATGAAGTGAGACAGTGTAAAAAAAAAAAAAAGAGCAAGACAGAGAAAGTGAGGGGGAGAGAGAGAGGAAGGGAGGGAAAGATAGGAAGGGAAAGGGTGCAGAATTTTACATTCTGAGTTCTAAAACTTTACTCTTCACTATGATAAATTTCACATTTTCTTTCTCTAATTTTAAGATGTACAGTCCATGACAGGAGCATCTTGTCTCCAAATCCCTCTTTCATTTCTTCAGTTTCTTTAAAATAGAATGATAAAATCACTGAAGGACTGTCTAACAGAACCAGCAAAAAACACTTTTCAGACGATTTGATTTTATAGCTACTGTCTGGTCTGATAAAAAATGCATCAATTTGGATGTTTGAGCTCTGTCTTTAGCTCAAGATGCTGGTACATCAGCATTCATCTTATTGACAAGATCTTGTGGATATGGAAGAATAAAAATATGACGGGACAGAACAAGACTCGAGGATACCCTGGAGGCCTCTGGTTTCCATATAATCCCAATTTTAAAGGCATTTACAAGGTTGGCCACGTCTAAAAGCCCTATTAGGATTTCAAAGCACGTATTCAATATTTGGCTTCCTCCTTTCCCATCCCGTGAGGAGGAAGATCATGGGAGCAAAGCACACAATCTATATAAAAGCTCTTCAAGTCTGTAAAGCTCTACTTATAAACACTTAACACAATTAGTATCTTGTTTTGTTATTTGCAATAGCTTATAAGTCTTATTAGGAATTTAAATATTAGTTTGCATACTATACAACATATATGATGTGTTGAGGACCATTCTGTACCTATTTATTTGTAAATGCTTAGGGAAATGCATAAAAGGAGAAAATGTGGCATTTGCCTTAATGTAAGACATGATTTTAAGAAAAAGACAATATTTTTAAATGAGACAAATTTTGCCTTTTTAAACAGGCATGAGATCAGTTGTTTTCCTGCCGAAAGACTTTTGGTATCATATTCCTTTTAGAAAACAAACTTTATATTAGCTTGGGCAAAAGATTCATTCAGGTGTTTTTCATAAGATGCTATGTTATGTTATGGGCTTCTATGGTGGCTCAGATCTTAAAGAATCTGCCTGCAGTTGCAGGAGACCAGGGTTTGATTCTGAGGTTGGGAGTATCCCCTGGAGAAGGGAATGGCAGACCACTCCAGTATTCTTGCCTGTGAAATACCATAGACAGAGGAACCTGGTGGGCTACAGTCCATAGGGTCGCAAGGAATTGGACATGACTGAATGACTAAAACTTTCACTTTTCACTATGTTATGGAAAAATCCAAAAGAACCTTTGGCCAACTCAATAGAACGACTGGCAAAATCTCTACGATCTAGCTCAGCTTTCCATCTAATTAGTCTCAACATTCTCATCTCTTGCATAAGCCTATCACCCCTTAGATACTGCAGTCATTCTAACACCCACCATCCTCTTTCATATTATCATGGCTTTGTATGTATATTTTTTTTTCCTTCAAGATATCTGTCATTGGTGTTTATATAGTCTCTGATAGATAGTAACCATACTATACAAAATATCTCTAGAATCACTTATTAATATGACCCTGCTACTATGTTATTTCAACCTCTGCCTATGCCAACAGACTGCAAGATGAATGGTACGCTTTTTTCCAATTATCATTCTTGTATTATCCCACAAAACCTAGCAAGGTCCCTGGTTATTTGAATGAAAGAAGGCAAATACATATATTCTAAACAATTAGGATTGTATTAAAATTAAAAAAAAAGAAAAATAGAATTAAAAATAGCATATGGTAGGATCAAAAGAGATTATGGACAGTTATTAAACTAGCAATACATTTTAGCTAAGAATGGTTTCCAGGAGGAGGTAAAATGTTGATCTTAATGAACTTATGTCAAATTGAACCTTTAGAAGCCAGTTAATGCTCCGGGGGAAGAAACTGCACCAATAACTCAAAAACTTACATATCCATCAACCTTATTTGTAAGAAAAAAAAAAAAACATGGTGTAGAATTAAGAAATGCACAGTTACTCATGGCGTATGATGTATCAATATGTCATTAAGAGTCGGAACAATCATAAGATATGAATTTATATCCACTTTAATAGAAGAATAATCAGAGTCTTTGAAGTAAATTAATTACACAAAGTCTAACATTGAGTGTCAGAACTAGGATTCAGGATGAGAGTATGCAGAAACTCATGGTATTTTCAATATATAACAAGGTTATTCAGATACTAAGAGAAAGAGAAAAAAAAATGTAGCTTTCCCATGGTAGTGTGTTCACTAGGAAAGGCAGAAAAAAAAAAAAGTATTGAAACTACTATTCATTCACTTGAGCTTCTGGTTAAGCTACATTCCTGAGAATCAAAATAACACAAATACACAGCCTCTGTTCTTGTGGGGTTTGTGAGAAGCAGGCATAAACTTAAAAATCCACATGAATTATGCAGAATTTACAACTCTGGTCAATGTGATTTAAAAAACAAAAGTGCTACCTAGTACTTAGAGAGCTAGAATGGAAAGAACAGATCTGAACTCGTCTTTCCTTCTGATGTGATGAAAGAATGTTGACCTAAAAGAGCAGCTGGGATCCACAAGGGTGTGTGTGCTGGCAGAGGGGAGTATGCAGAAGGAAGAAATATTTCAGGCATAGGAAACAGCAGGAGCAAAAGTGTGGGAGCAGGAAGGATGGCCTCTTGTTTAGGCAACTGAGGAAAAAATAGTGTATTCTACACTTTTTGACCCAAGAGAATAGTATATAGAAGTCTTCTTACCTTGAAATCTGGGAAAAGAGGAAGATTTTGTGTCTAGTAGTCTTCTTACATTGAAATCTGGGAAAAGAGGAAAATATTGTGTCTAGTAAAGATCAACTTTGACTTGAATTAATGCATCCAACTGGGTTTATCAAGTATTTTCCCCTCTTTGACCATCACACTTCCCTCCGTGGTGGAGATGTTAGAGAAAACACTGAAGTCACAGACACTCAAGCCACAGCATATGATGGATTTGCTTCAGGATAATCTCTAGAAGGGCTGTTACCAATTTCCTTAACAGGCAAGTAGTGGTTGTTCATGGAGAAGGAAATGGCAACCCACTGCAGTATTCTTGCCTGGAGAATCCCAGGGATAGAGGAGCCTGGTGGGCTCTATGGGGTTGCACAGAGTCGGACACGACTGATGTGACTTAGCAACAGCAGCAGCAGTGGTTGTTCAGAAATCTGGGACGTGTAACAATAATAAGCTTAGTCCGTGGATTGTGCCTGATTTGGGCTCAATCCCATAACTTTACTAGCGAGGTCAGTTTGGGCAAGCAACAAAATTTTCTGAGCTTCAGGGTCTTTGCATATCCTACGATTGCAATGAGCTAATAGGAGAAGAAACATTAAGTTCTAAACACGTGTTCAACACCTCGCCTTTTCTTTCCTCCTTCCCTTCCTTTATTCGATTCTGTCTCACCTCTTACACCATCTGTTCCGCTTTCAGTCTTCTGACAATATGCCCTCTATCCACCCTTCCTTCTCCATTTTGGTTTGGTATCTTTTCTCTTTTATTCCTGGTGATAAATTAAAGCAAAATAACCCTCATTTTTATTACCTTCATGCTGTATCGAATCCCAAAGAGTGTTACGCTATCATCAGTTCAGCTCAGTCGTGTCTGACTCTTTGTGACCCCACAAACAGTATGAAGAGTATTCTCTCATAAACCAGGACTAATCTCTTCCCTATCGAAATGATAGTGTACGCCATGCTGTATAATCATATTGCTTTTCATAGGACCAAAAGAGAATAAGGCAAGGAAATGACATTTTCATCTATTTCAAAGTCAAAAGGTTTCCATAAAACTGTGTTGATTTAACGATACTCACTTGAAAATACAGAGCCCTTTGTATGGGGGTAGGGTGAGGAGTTCAGGTAACAGGCTGCATATTTAATACCTTACCCTTTCTTTCCCCTTTCTTTCCTTTACAACTCTATTTCATCTTCTTATAATGTGTGTACTACTTGGCACACCAGTAGTGCTTAAGTTTGCTTCCCTGGTGTTTCAGACAGTAAAGAATCTGCCTGCAATGCAGCATCTGGGTTTGATCCCTGGGTTGGGAAGATCTCCTGCAGAAGGGAATGGCTTACCCACTCCAGTATTCTTGCCTGGGAAATCTCATGGACAAAGGGGCCTGGCAGGCTACAGTCCATAGGGTCACAAAGAGTCGGACACAACTGAGCAATTAACATTTTCACTTTGAGGTAACAGTTCATAAAGATATACTTTCTTTCCCCTCAATTTACAAAAGCCTCTATTTCATCAAAACCACCACTTAGAACCATATTTTCTTTTAAAATCATTTATCCATTATTAGCAGTACTAAAAAGACAGGTGTCAGGCTTAGAAAGGCCAGGTGTTTTAGCTAAGGAATGTGCTTGGTGGTTAATTAGAGATATTTTGCAATTCTCCTTGGCTGAGCCTTTGTATTCCTTATTCTGAGGAAGCAAGCTTCTCATGCCTATAGTCTACAGTGCCTTTATGTTAATCCAAAAGCAGCAACCTAGCTCTCCCTCTGAATGTTGTTTTTAAGAAACAAAGATAGAAGAAAAGAAAGATGGTCCCATCTCATTCTTTCTATACATATGTAGTCAACACTCTGCTTTCTCCCGCACTGCTATTTTCTTATCTGTAACTCCTTCACTCTTTGATAAACTCCTTGAATCAAGAGGCTTTATCTTGTCCTCAACTGTACACCAAACAGTTAAGTGTCCAATAATAGAAGTTTAATTACAAAATAGGGAAAGATTGCCCCCTACCTCAGTGCATGCACCACTTACTTTCAGTGGCTTCTAGAGTCTTTTCTATCTGAGAGCTCAACATTTCTTATAGGAAGAAACTGAGGGGAAAAAAAAAAAAAAAAAAACCCAATACTATGTACCTGGCATATACTAGGTACCATGGTCTGCATTTTTCGTACATTAATCTCACTTAATGTACACCACAGCTACGGTAGTTAATTTCCTCCTGTTTTACACAAAAGAAAAGAAAGCCTCAGAGAAAGTAATGACTTTATCAAGGTCACATAGGAAGAAAGTGTCAGATCATGAATTTGAAGACATGGCCAAGATGGAAAGAACTTGTCTTTTGGTTTAGGCGGTGGGTGGAGGGGCTGACACTGGAGGAGCAAAAAGAGAGCAATGAGAAATGAAAGTGGTCTTGAGAGTGTACATATCCACTGCTGTATTGAAAATGGATAACCAATAAAGACCTTCTGTATAGCACAGGGAACTCTGCTCAATGTTATGTGGCAGCCTGGATGAGAGGAGAGTTTGGGGGAAGAATGGACACAGGTATATGTATTACTGAATCCCTTCACTGTTCATGTGAAACTATTGCAACATTGCTAATCGGCTATATCCCAATACACAATAAATGGTTCAAAGCAAAAGTGGTACCAAGAATTCTATAAGTGAGTGGGAAGATATACTTTGTGAATATTATAGTTACTTGAAAAAAGTCTCAACAGCAATTGGAATTTTACTTTATTGGATCTCTAAGTATAATTTGATTATCCATATATCTAGCATTGTTCCTAGTCTATATTTTCAATATGCTGAGTTGCTCAGTCATGTCCGACACTTTGCAACCTCATGGACTGTAGCCCTCCAGACTCTTCTGTCCGTGGGGATTCTCCAGGCAAGAATACTGGAGTGGCTTGCCATGCCCTCCTCCAGTATATTTTCAACAGAATGACCTATAATGATGCTAGTGATGAAACTGCTGTTTTAAGAGGTACTTATTATTAAATTCTTATACACATTGCATAAATAGAATGGGAAAAATTAGCCTTATATAGTCCTATGCTACAACTGTTAGATCTGTAATTTTGTGAGCCAAATGGCTTGGCATAGGGGACCTGGGTTCCCTCTGGGGACTGTTTTGAGCAAAAGCAATCAGGCAGTGATGCAATTGTAACACCTACAAATATTATTGTAACCTTTTCTACCCACTCTCTACAGCAGGTTAGGTTCCCAGGGAAGCAAATTCTGAAATGGAATTTAGCATGCAGGGTGTTTACTGAGATGTGCCCTTGGGAGCAACACCTGTGGAAGGGATGGTGGGAAGTAGAATTTGTTGGGCACAGGGAGAAGTCAAGTAACTCTCTGCACCCACACAGAGAGTTCTGGAGCTAGAATGCACTCAGTGCTCAGTCATATTCAGCTCTTTGCAACTGTATGGACTGTAGCCCAATAGCCCCTCTGCATTGTCCCAAGGTGGATCAAGGTCCAGGACCTTATACTCCTGGACTGATTAGTTATTCAGTGTGGGTCATGCCAGGAAAGGGCTTGACCTTGGGTGTGGCAGCTCTCTGCAGCCAAGGCAATCTCTGAAGGAGCTGATAGCTGAAGTCTTTAAAAAGGCTATGGCCTGACATCAGCATCAGCAACTGGGAAAAGGTGTGTCTCAGGGATGGGGAATCTGAGTGGTACTGGAGGATACAGTGTCCACCACAGAGTCACTTATGTAGCGATATCCAACTACAGGAAGTCGTATCTTCCTGTGAACAAAAACAGTGGCTACGTGGTTTTTTTAATCTGCATACGCTTACTCCTTGGAAGGAAAGTTATGACCAACCTAGATAGCATATTCAAAAGCAGAGACATTACTTTGCCAACAAAGGTTCGTCTGGTCAGAGCTATGGTTTTTCCTGTGGTCATGTATGGATGTGAGAGTTGGACTGTGAAGAAGGCTGAGCACCGAAGAACTGATGCTGTTGAACTGTGGTGTTGGAGAAGACTCTTGAGAGTCCCTTGGACTGCAAGGAGATCCAACCAGTCCATTCTGAAGGAGATCAGCCCTGGGATTTCTTTGGAAGGACTGATGCTAAAGCTGAAACTCCAGTACTTTGGCCACCTCATGTGAAGAGTTGACTTATTGGAAAAGACTCTGATGCTGGGAGGGATTGGGGGCAGGAAGAGAAGGGGACGACAGAGGATGAGATGGCTGTATGGCATCACTGACTCCATGGACGTGAGTCTGAGTGAACTCCGGGAGTTGGTGATGGACAGGGAGGCCTGGCGTGCTGCGATTCATGGGGTCGCAAAGAGTTGGACATGACTGAGCGACTGAACTGAACTGAACTGAACTCTTATTTATTAAACTTATAGCCCATTTACAGATTTAAGTAAAATCAACAGGGATTTTTGTAAGCTTTATAAATGAGCTTACATACAGACTTCATGTGGTATATTATTCAGCCCAGCCTACCATAATAACAGTATAGACTGGGTGGCTTAAACCACAGAAATGCGTTTTCTCATAGTTCTGGGAGCTAGAAGACTTAGATCAAGATGCCTACACAGATTTGATTTCCGATGAATGCTCTCTTCCTGGCTTTCAGAGGGTTATTTTCTTTCTGTGTTCTCATATGACCTTTCCTCTGTGCATGCCTAGAGAGAGAAAGACATCTCTGGTATCTCTTCCTCTTCTTATAAGGGTACTAGCCCTCTCAGGGGAAAAGGCAATGGCATCCCACTCCAGTACTCTTGCCTGAAGAATCCCATGGATGGAGGGCTGAAGTCCATGGGGTCGCTAAGAGTCGGAGACGACTGAGTGACTTCACTTTCTCTTTTCACTTTCATGCACTGGAGAAGGAAATGGCAATCCACTCCAGGGTTCATGCCTGGAGAATCCCAGGGACGGCGGAGCCTGGTGGGCTGCTGCCTATAGGGTCGCACAGAGTCGGACACGACTGAAGCCACTCAGCAGCAGCAGCAGCAGCAGCAGCAGCAGCAGCAGCAGCAGCCTTCCTCTCAGAATAGAACCACGCCCTTATGACCTCATTTAACATTAATTACTTTCTTTATCTCCAAATATAGTCAGATTTGGGGGGTTAGGGCTTCAATGGAAGTTGCACAATTCAGTTCATAAAACAACATCCTTGAGATTTATATCTCATTCCAAGTGTTGTAAAAGTTAAGGTTTTGGTTATTTTCCTTCTTTGTAGGGACTTAGTAAATACTCTCTAAAGCTAATGGATTGTGCCTTCATTGGTGATTTTAAATGGTTCCCCTTTTTATTTAAATTTAGGTTTATTCAAATTTATTCTATCATTATGTACCTGTGACTGATGCTCCTAACTTCAAAAACCTATCTTCTGAAATTGCTCATTTAACCTGTATATTATTCTGCGTATCTTTCAAGTATCTGATTTTTTCCTTTGGTATACAAATTCCATTAGAACTGAGATGTGTACACTATCTCATCTGAGTTGGAAAGAAAAATTGATGATGACAAGGAGGAAATTCTGCCATTTTGGTTGTAATGAGTGAGCATTCAAATTATTTCATTACAAAAGACTTACTGCACTAGGAGGACTTCCGTTTGACTTTGTAATTCTGAGTTTTTACCTGTAGGAAGTAGCTACACACACACACACACACACACACACACACATCTACATATATATACATAAGTACATATATATACATATCTACATATATGTGAGTAGATGCATATGTACATGTATATGTACATACACACACAGACCATATACACACAAAAGGATGTTCATTATAGCATTATTATAGCATTGTTAATCAAACTGAAAAATTAGAAGCAATCTAACAGTCTAATGATATAATTCTAGTAAATAAATTATGATACACCTTCTCAAAAAAATATGCAGCCAAAAACTGTCAAAAGTATTTGTGACAAGGACTATTTATTATAAAGCTTATTTATGTTTCAAAATGGTTTATATGCATGTCTCTATAGGAATATGAGTATATGTATATAGGAAAATATAGAATTGTATATAGCTAAATATTAATAGATTTTATCCCTGAGAGTAAGAATATATTAACAGATAATGTTTTTTTTTATTCTTGATGTTTTATTTATTCCTATTTTTTAATTTTCTGTAATTAAAATGCCTTAAATATGTAATTAAAATGCATAGCAAATATCAGTTTAAATTTTGTAAAAACATTATAAATTAGCACTCAGTCTAATACTACTAACAGTAATGATAGTTAATATTGATTGCTTACAATATGACTTTCACTTCCTTAAGATCTCTACCTAATTTAATTCATATAATCCAAGAAATCTAAGCCAACCATTCAGACAGGATTTTGTGTATGCCTTCTAAAGAATAAAATCCAGAACCCAGTATCTCTACAACTATTCCTTATTATCAACAACAGGTAAACTACATTACAACTTTCTATTGAAAGATGAAACTGAAGAAAGCATTTTTAAAATAAGTAAGACTATACTAAATTCAGGAATTTATTCAAGTTTATACTTGAAGAAGAATGGCTAAAGGAGACGGGACTCAACATGAGAGAGCCCGTGACAGACTCTTAGGTCGAGAGGTCCCTCCTCAGAGAATTAACCCAACTTTACTGTTTATGGACGAGACAGCCTTTTTAGAGGGGAAAAGCGGTATGCAAAGGCTTCCAGATATAGAACTAGAACTCAAATCTCTATTCACAGTTTTTAGTTTTTCCACTCTTACCAAATTATTTTCCATAATAGATCTTATTTCTTTATGACTATCCATATTTGGGCAACAATTAGCTAATCTGAATTTTAAGATTACCCCTAAAGCACAAAATTCCTGAAGTGTTCAACCATTTCAAATATTTCATAACTGTTGCCTCGGGATTTAGACGTTTATTCTGGATCAGTTCCCTTTAATCAACATAAAAGAACTTAAATAATGCCAACTTTTTATACCCTTATTCCTGTGAGTTGGGTATCCTTATTCACTAATTTATAGACATGGAGATTAAGGGTAATTTTAAAAAATTATTCAATGACAAGCACATATTAAGTTGCTAAGATAGATAATATTGGAAGTGAATACCACTTTATTTGAAAACTACTTTTTTCTTTTATAAGACATCCCATCCCCCAGTCAATGGACACTTTGATCCAGGAGAAAAATCACATAAAGAAATGCAAAATTTTAAAAAAGATAAAAGTCTCATCATTGTTAATATCAGGCTAAATTTATAACATTCACTTCTCAAAAATTAGTAGATGAGCTTCCCTGGAGGCACACTGGTAGAAACAGCCACCTGTCAATTCAAGAGATGTGGGTTTGATCCCTGATCCAGGAAGCTCCCACATGCCATAGGTCAAGTAAGTCCACGTGCCAAAACTACTGAGCCTGTGCTCAAGAGTCCAGGAGCCACAATGACTGAGGCCACATGTCACAACTGCTGAAGCCTGCTCACCCTAGAATCAGGGCTCCACAACAAGAGAAGCCTGAGCGCCACTGCTAGAGAGTAGCCCTTGCTCACTGCAACTAGACAAAAGCCCGCACAGCAACGAAGACTCAGCGCAGCCTAAAAACAAGTAAATAAAAATATTCTAAAGAGGAGTAGATGGAAAAATGAGGAATATATTGAGGTAGACACAAATGTGAAATAGTGTAATGAATGACAGATCAAATATTAGCCTCAAAACTTGATTTATTTTTGCATTTCTTGATAATATAATGCATTTAGAAAGTTCAGACTCACCTTGTTGCAAATAGCAATTACTCCTTAAAGTAATCTGCTTTGCAATTGCAGGGTATTTTCATTCAAATAAAAATGGCAGTAAGAATGGTATCTCTAAGGCTACAAAAATAAGATGAGATGGAGTCCTGTTTCTTTCATCAGGACTTTCCCATTTACTCTCATGTCTCCGGGGTCTAGCAAATTGTCTGGCAATAGCAGGAGCTAAATAACCATTTGAGGAAGTAAAAAATAATAAATGACCCGTTGAGCCTTGCCCCTGCTCTTATACTTTGATGTTGGGACTTCCCTCTCCTCAGATGATGGGTTAGTTATCAAAAATGCATCAAAAAAGGCTTGTTTTGTGCCCACTATTTCTAGTATGAGAGATTAACAAGCCTATCTGAAAATGATCTGAGAAGTGGGGTTAGATGAGAAGCACAGAGTATATATATTTTCCTCATCCTCTTTTTCCCTCCTCTTTTTTAATTTTAACTTTCTTTAATCTGCTACTTCTTTAAAGATTCTGCATATTGGGAATGGTTAATTTAAGGTTCCTTATGAAAAAGTGGGCTAAAAAGTAGCTGTGAAGAATTCTAAATTTCTTTGTCCACAAATACCCCCTTCAAATAAATACTCCATTCTGTAACAACAGGTGATATAGTGTATGTCTCTAAACAAGTGAACCTTTGCTTTTGGGCACTGATGTGTCTGCATTTTTCTTATATCTTTACTTCACATTGCCTTTCCGTGATTGCATTTCCTACAACTAGATTTGGATATACTGGCTTGACCATGTGGACCTTCGGTTCAGTTCAGTCACTCAGTCGAGACCGACTCTTTGTGACCCCATGAACCGCAGCAAGCCAGGCCTGCCTGTCTATCACCAACTCACGGAGTTCACCCAAACCCATGTTCATTGAGTCGGTGATGCCATCCAACCATCTCACCCCCTTCTCCTCCTGCCCCCAATCCCTCCCAGTGTCAGGGTCTTTTCAAACGAGTCAGCTTTTCACATCAAATGGCCAAAGTATTGGAGTTTCAGCTTCAACATCAGTCCTTCCAATGAACACCCAGGACTGATCTGCTTTAGGATGGACTGGTTGGATCTCCTTGCAGTCCAAGGACTCTCAAGAGTCTTCTCCAACACTATAGTTCAAAAGCATCAATTCTTCTGCACTCAGCTTTCTTTATAGTCCAACTCTCACATCGATACATGACCACTGGAAAAACCATAGCCTTGACTAGACCAACCTTTGTTGGCAAAGTAATGTCTCTGCTTTTTAATATGCTGTCTAGGTTGGTCATAACTTTCCTTCTAAGGAGTAAGTGTCTTTTAATTTCATGGCTGCAGTCACCATCTGCAGTGATCTGGGAGCCCCCCAAAATAAACTCTGCCAATGTTTCCACTGTTTCCCCATCTATTTGCCATGAAGTGATGAGATCCGATGCCATGATCTTCATTTTCTGAATGTTGAGCTTTAAGCCAACTTTTTCACTCTCCTCTTCCACCTTCATCAAGAGGCTCTTTAGTTCTTCTTCACTTTCTGCCATAAGGGTGGTATCATCTGCATATCTGAGGTTATTGATATTTCTCCCAACAATCTTGATTCCAGCTTGTGTTTCTTCCAGCCCACCGTTTCTCATGAGGTACTCTGCTTATAAGTTAAATAAGCAGGGGGACAATATACAGCCTTGACGAACTCCTTTTCCTATTTGGAACCAGTCTGTTGTTCCATGTCCAGTTCTAACTGTTGCTTCCTGACCTGCATACAAATTTCTCAAGAGGCAGGTCAGGTGGTCTGGTATTCCCATCTCTTTCAGAATTTTCCCCAGTTTCTTGTGATCCACACAGTCAAAGGCTTTGTCATAGTCAATAAAGCAGAAATAGATGTTTTTCTGTGTGGACCTTAGCAGTAAATTTTCTCCATGGACACAAAGTTTATCATGCTAGGTATCAGAATTCTAACAGAATTTCCTATTTGAAAATAGTTTTCCTTCCTGCTAGGTTTGCTAACCTAAAACCTCTCTGCTGATATCCCCCTTACGTGAACCCATTGATTCCCATAGTTTGAAACATGGGTCAGAGAAGACTTGCTCTGTACCCACTATTTCTAGTATAAGGGATTAGCAAGCCTATCTGAAAATGATCAGAGAAGTGCAATTAGAGAAGAACAGAGTATATTTTCTTCAGAATCTTTTGGTGTATGATTATGTGCAGGTGTATATGTTTATGTACATATACCTCCAGCTCTACCAGTTTAATACCTTTTGTGATAGTGGGCATAATACTTAAACCTCTAAATCTTCACTTGCTATTAGCTAAAAGTTAATAAATGCAACATATTTAATCAGCTGTTAACAGAAATTGACATAAACATTTACATGTCTATTTTGCCTACTATGTTAGGCATTTTTATCCAAGAAATGCTAGTTTTTGTATCTCTAGTCCTAGGTATCCAGTAAATGTTTAGTATCAGTAGGTACTAAATAAAAGGAAAAAAAATAGACTATCTTCCAAATCATACAAATAGGACAATATTGAGTATTATACCATCCCTAAAGTCATTTATAGTTTTCAAGGTATACGGTATTTGGAACCAAGGATGTATTTACTATAGTTAGAATTATAAAATATAAAGATTATGTAATTGTAAATGAGATTTAAAGCACAACTAGAATATTTCATCTTGATTACCTTTATTTGGTTATTTACCATAGCAGTCCTTTTCAAATATTCATAGAAAATGGCATTATATTGTTATAACAACAAAACACTCAATATCAATCAAACCAGCTTCCAAAGGACTAACATACACATCAATTTACTGAATATTTAAAATATCTCCCTGTGTGACAAATGAGGAACAAGTAAAGTCACCATTAACTGAAATATAATAATAAATTGTATCCTCAACAGAATCAAATCCATCCTACATTCTCACTGGTAAACATTTATTTAAAGTAGTTTTAAAAGTCCTGGTTTTACAAGGATATATGCATTTTTCTCGTATTGGATTATAGCAAATCCATGCATTTTCAGCCTGCTATGCAAAAAGGTACATGTGCTTTTCACTCTCAAGTCCAAAGAAACTAAATTTATCTGCCCTACTTGTTTCATTTATACCACATACATTATTATATTCTAAGGTGACGGCTAATAAGCTTTTCTCAAAGGTACTTTTTAAAAAATGGATTTGTTTTTTTCTTTCTCCAGATAAAGTATACTCCAGTAAAGAAATGGAATTTATCCAAGTATTTAGTGCATAACTGCTGTGTGACAGGGACCTTCAAAGAGTCTCAGGATAGGAAGAAAACGCTTTTGTAGATTGATAATTAAAAAAAATAAGTTATTGAGCACTTTCTATACACAATATTAAGCGTAATAATATGGTATATAAAAACATGTTAAGAAGCAGCAGAAGATAAAATAAACAGCTGCTTATTTGCTTGTGACAGGTGACAGCGGGTCTGCACAGTACGGAGCAGACAAAACTGCTCACTGCGCCTTGCCCCAGAGCAAGTGCATGACCATGCTGCATCACATTCGGAGCAGTGGCAGGGGGGACCTCATCACTAAGACCAAGAAAGAGGGAGCTGGACAGCAGCTTTCTCACTGCCTGTAGATCATTTGGAGAAGGCAATGGCAACACACTCCAGTACTCTTGCCTGGAAAATCCCATGGACGGAAGAGCCTGGTGGGCTGCAGTCCATGGGGTCACTAAGAGTCGGGCACAGCTGAACGACTTCACTTTCACTTTTCACTTTCATGCAATAGAGAGGGAAATGGCAACCCACTCCAGTGTTCTTGCCTGGAGAATCCCAGGGACTCGGGAGCCTGGTGGGCCGCCGTCTATGGGGTCGCACAGAGTCGGACATGACTGAAGCGACTTAGCAGCAGCAGCAGTAGATCATTTATTTACACAACTTACTAGACTGGTTGGGGTTTCCCTGGTGGCTCAGATGGTAAAGCATCTGCCTACCATGCAGGAGACCCGGCTTTGATCCCTGGGTCAGGAAGGTCCCCTGGAGAAGGAAATGGCAACCCACTCATGTACTCTTGCCTGGAAAATCCCATGGACAGAGGAGTGTGGTGGGCCACAGTCCATGGGGTCACAAAGAGTTGGACACAACTGAGCAACTCCACTTTACTTTGCTTTTACTTTACTGGACTGGTTCTCTGGTCTCAGGGTTTCCCTGGTGGCTCAGCAGTAAAGAATCCACCGGCCAATTCAAGAGACATGGTTCAATCCCTGGTCCAGGAAGATCCCTTAGAGAAGGAAACAGCAACTCACTCTGGTATTCTTCCTTGGAAAATCCCATGGACGAGGAGCCTGGTGGGCTACAGTTCATGGGGTCCCAAAAGAGTCATGATTTAGTGACTGAACAACAATAACAACATATCAGGTCTAAACAAGTCTTCAAGCCAATTTAGAATTTAGGTGCTTCTATCAATGAAAATTTCTTCAGTCTGAAGTCAACTCCTTGTTTTTCATAAGACATGAAGAAATGTGCTATATTCCAAATTCAATCAAGCCTAAAACTTGATTTTCTGTGCTTACTTTGTTCCTGAAGCCACCAAAATAGTTAGATCTAGAATCAGATGTTTTCACTGCCATGACAGTCAAACAGGACTCATTTATAATCTATTTGTCTGCTTTGCAGTCAAGTGTGCAAATATATGTTCTTATAGCATATTTAGACCTGTGGTAAAATCACCTCAGTAATAATTCACTGATGCAGTTAGGTAGACATTGACACAACTATGAAAACTTGAAGATATTAATTTAAGAAATATTGTTTCAAGGTCCTCCCCAGTGCTGTAGTGGTTGAGACCCTAGCACACCAGGCATGGGTTCTTTCTTTGTTGAGGGAAATAAAGCCCCACATGCTGCATGCCACAGTCAAAACAAAAAAAAAAAAAAAAGAAAGAAAAATATTATTTCAAAATGTAAAACATGTTTAATATCTGATTATAATGTTTATCTATGTATAATTAACAGAAGCAGAGATTTTAAGAAGAGATGGCAAGAATACACAGAAGAACTATACAAAAAAGATCTTCATGACCCAGATAACCATGATGGTGTGATCACTCACCTAGAGCCAGACATCCTGGAATGCCAAGTGAAGTGGGCCTTAGGAAGCATCACTATGAACAAAGCTAGTGAAGGTGATGGAATTCCAGTTGAGCCATTTCAAATATTAACAGATGATGCTTTGAAAGTGCTGCACTCAATATGCCAGCAAATTTGGAAAACTCAGCAGTGGCCACAGGACTGGAAAAGGTCAGTTTTCATTCCAATCCCAAAGAAAGGCAATGCCAAAGAATGCTCAAACTACCTCACAACTGCACTCATCTCACATGCTAGTAAAGCAATGCTCAAAATTCTCCAAGCCAGGCTTCAACAGTACGTGAACCATGAACTTCCAGATGTTCAAGCTGGATTTAGGAAAGGCAGAGGAACCAGAGATCATTGCCAACATCCGCTGGATCACCGAAAAAGCAAGAGTTCCAGAAAAACATCTACTTCTGCTTTACTGACTATGGCAAAGCCTTTGAGTGTGTGGATCACAATAAACTGTGGAAAGTTCTTAAACAGATGGGAATACCAGACCACCTGACCTGCCTCTTGAGGAATCTGTATGCAGGTCAGGAAGCAACAGTTAGAACTGGGCATGGAACAACAGACTGGTTCCAAATTGGGAAAGGAGTACGTCAAGGCTGTATATTGTCACCTTGCTTATTTAACTTATATACAGAATACATCATGCTAAATGCTGGGCTGGATGAAGCACAAGCTGGAATCAAGACTGCCGGGAGAAATAGCAATAAGTTCATATATGCAGAATATACCACCCTTATAGCAGAAAGTGAAGAAGAACTAAAAAGCCTCTTGATGAAAGTAAAAGAGGAGAGTGAAAAAGTTGTCTTAAAACTCAACATTCAGAAAACTAAGTTCATGGCATCTGGTCTCATCACTTCATGGCAAATAGATGGAGAAACAATGGAAACAGTGACAGACTATTTTTTTGCCCTCCAAATCAGTGTAGATGGTGATTGCAGCCATGAAATTGAAAGTTGCTTGCTCCTCAGAAGAAAAGTTATGACCAATCTAGTCAGCTTATTAAAAAGCAGAGATATTACTTTGCCAACAAAGGTCCGCCTAGTCAAAGCTATGATTTTTCCAGTAGTTATGTATGGATGTGAGAATTAGACTATAAAGAAAGCTGAGTGCTGAAGAATTGGTGCTTTTGAACTGTGGTGTTGGAGAAGACTCCTGAGAGTCCCTTGGACTGCAAGGAGATCTAACCAGTCCATACTAAAGGAAATCAGTTCTGAATATTCATTGGAAGGACTGATGCTAAAGCTAAAACTCCAATACTTCGTCCACCTGATGCGAACTGACTCATTTGAAAAGACCCTGTTATTGGGAAAGATTGAAGGCAGGAGGAGAAGGGGATGACAGAGGATGAGATGGTTGTATGGCGTCACCAACTCGATGGACATGAGTCTGAGTAAGCTCCAGGAGTTGGTGATAGACAGGGAAGCCTAGAATGCTGCAATCCATGGGATCACAAAGAGTTGGACACAGCTGAGTGACTGAACTGAACTGATATATAATTTTATTTTTATAAAAGACAAAGTGTACTCGTTAATTATAACTTATACATATATAAAAACTATTATTTAGTATGCTATAGTCAATGGACACTCACAATAAAAATTTATTTTTAAAGGTTTAAAAAGTTAAGTATATAGGTTGCCAGCTATTCAAATAGATCACTGGATTTGAAAACAGTGGCAAACACTTGAAATAGGGAAGCTCAGAAATGTTAAGTTTCATTACTTTGGCTTGTAGAAACTTCTTATAACTTCAGTTTTACAATTCAGCATTTTGAAGCCTCCCAGTTATAATAAATCATAAAATCCCTCAGTTATAATAAATAGTAAGTATTCTCTGATAAGGAACTGTGATAAGTCTAAATTTAAAAAATGAATGGCATATGATATAATCAAAGACAATTGACAAACATGGTATGGAGCAGCTATTTAGAGTTCAAAGTCTCTTTCAGTATGTCTTTGCATGAGAAGTAGAAAGCAGTCAAAAACCTCAACATATTTTTCCTCAATTTTTTCCCAACATATTGTCAATATAGATTTTAAAGCTGATATCTAGTTTAAAAAGGTTTAATTATATGTCAATATAAAGAGGTTTGGAGAAGGCAATGGCACCCCACTCCAGTACTCTTGCCTGGAAAATCCCATGGACGGAGGAGCCTGGAAGGCTGCAGTCCATGGGGTCACTGAGGGTCGGACACAGCTGAGCGACTTCACTTTCACTTTTCACTTTCATGCATTGGAGAAGGAAATGGCAACCCACTCCAGTGTTCTTGCCTGGAGAATCCCAGGGACGGGGGAGCCTGGTGGGCTGCCGTCTATGGGGTCGCACAGAGTCGGACACAACTGAAGTGACTTAGCAGTAGCAGTAGCAGTATAAAGAGGTTAAGTTAAAATACCTTTAATTTTAGGATTAAAGGAATTTACCAATAAAGATTTTTTTATTCCTTATTTTAAGAACTATTTTTTGAGAGACTACTGTATGCTGACTATTGTTCCAGGCACCAGGAATACACATGTGAACAAGTTAGAGCCTGCATTCTCATGAAGCAGTTAAGCAATTATTATACAAATAAGTAATGTAATTTATAATTATAAAACTTCTTCACTTTTGACATATTTGTCGAGCACCTTCTATATGCTAGGGGCCCTAGTGAGTGCTTGAGATTTATCAATGAACAGAAACAAAAAGCTGCCTTCAAGAGCTGTGCATATTGATTCTATGAAGAAAATAAAGTATAACGACATGGGACTAAGGTCCTTTTTCTAAGAGAGCTGAGACAAGGAGAATCTGAGGAAGTGGTATTTTTTTTAATTTTTAAAAATATAAATTTATTTATTTTAATTGGAGGTTAATTACTTTACAATATTATATTGGTTTTGCCATTCATCAACATGAATCCGCCACAGGTATATATGTGTTCCCCATCCCAAACTTTAATAGAGACTAGAATGACATGAAGGAGTGAGACCTGTGAGAATCTAGGGAGATAGAATTCTAGGCAGAGAACGCAACAGGTGTAAAGGCTTTTGAAATAGACAAGGGCTTGGTAGGTGCTAGGAACAGCAAGAGCCTTATCGCTGGAGCACAGTGGCCCGAGAGGGAGTGGCATGATGTGAGATCAGGGAGATGACTGGTCCAAAAATGAGATCCTGATTTTGATCCACGTGTGACGGGAAGTCATTAACAGGTTTGAACCTGGTGAGTAAAGTGATCAAATTTACCTTTTTAAAAGAGGTCTCTCAGTTACAAATGTAACAAATGCACTGCTGTGGTTTTGATGTTGATAGCTGGGGTGCTTTGCATGTGTGGGGAACTCTGCCCCTTCTACTCAATTTTGTTATGAACTCTAAAGGCAGCATAGGCAACAACAAAAAATTGCATTTTTTAATCAGTTATAAAATAACCAGTAAGTGTTACTGATATCTCTTCCTTATACCTAATCAGGTATTCTTCCTTATTTCCCAATAATGTTGATACAATGAACATATTCAAAACAAAAATGGTAACACCGCACAGAATAAAATTGATTAGTGGAAAAGAAGAAAAAAAGCCCCTCAGTAACATGGAGGATAGACAAGGAAAAAATGTTAATGGCTTGGAATAGAGCAATGACAATGGATCTAGCAAGAACTGATCAAATCTGAGTACGTTTTGAAGTTAGAACAAAAAACTGATTTGTTGATAGATTGACTCACCATTGGTTGTGAGGGAAAGCAAAGGTAGAAAGATGTCTCCTAGGTTTCTGGAATGAGCAACTGGGCAAACCAAGATGCCACCTACAGAGACAGATGAAAGTGCCATAGTTATGATGGGCAGGTAATCACGAGTTCTTTCTGAACATGAAAAAGTAACAAAGCCTATTATATATTGCTATGTTAAGGAGTCAGTGATATGCTAAGTGTGTGGCTTTAGTGAGAATTTGGGGCTGGAGATAATTTGGGGGTCATTAAAATTTAGATAAAAGTGAAAACTATAAAATTGGGGGGAAATTGGCTAAAAAGAGAGGAAAGATTGAAAAGAGCCAAAAACTGAATCTTCAAACACTTCAAAATTTAAAATTGGAAAAAAGAGGAGCCAACAAAGGGACTTTGGAAAGAGCAGTCGATGTTTAAGTGAGCTCTGAAGTGTTAGCAGTGGCAGGAAAAAGAGGAGACTCTGGGAAAGAGGAGACAGGAAAAGTGCTCAAAGCTGAAAAAAGCATGATCCAGTGGAGAAAGAAAAACAGTTTCTCTGTTGTAGGAAAGCAGAATACAAAGGGGAAAAAGGTTAGAATTGACCCTGGAAAGGGAGGGAACAGCTGTCTATCCTGGAGGTTGTTATGATAATCAAAGAAAAAGATGGTAGTGGCCTGCTTCAGGGTGGTGGGGGAGGAATGGAGCACGCCAGATAAACCAGGGAAATGTGTAGGAGGCATGCGTTTGCAGGCCTGCCCAGTTACTCAGCCGTGTCTGACTCTCTGGAATGGGTTGCCATTTCCTTCTACAGGGGCTCTTTCTGATCCAGGGATCAAACCTGCATCTCCTGAATTGACAGGTGGATTCTGTACAACTGAGGCACCTGGAAAGCCCTTATATGAGGCAGGAGTGTCCAAATTGCATGATGTTTTGACATTGAAATGGAAACAAGGAAACTCTGGTTTCAGGCCAAGCTATTGACCTTCCTTTTAAACATTTTATAATATGTAGCTGTTGGAAAAATAGGGGAAAAATATATAACCCCACTAACAGAAATACTGGCTTCCCTTGTAGCTCAGTCAGTAAAGAATCTGTCTGCAATGCAGGAGGTCCGGGTTCAATTTCTGTGTTGGGAAGAGCCTCTGGAGAAGGAAATGGCAACCCACTCCAGTCTTGCCTGGAAAATCCCATGGACAGAGGAGCCTGGTAGGTTACAAAGGGGGTAGTTAAAGGGTTGGACATGACTTAGCAACTTAACCACCATGACAGAAATACTATTTTCTTTTCACATTTTAACAGTATTCTTGAATATAATGTTGAAATGTGGCAATCCTAATAAACATGCACATCTCCATAAACACTTCTATGCTGCCTCACAGTGTCTACAGATACCATTTAAATGAAAGCATATTGTATCATAGACTACAAATAATTTAATTTACTCTGTCTCCATTTTTGAACACTTACTACTTCCACTTTCTAACTATTGTCACTAGCACTACACGCTCATGAACATGGACTTGCCTTACTTTTGAATTATTTGTTCAGGGTATAATTGAAGATGCTGTAAATACACAAATATTACCAACTGCTTTTTTAAAGTTTTACCAGTAGACAATTCTCTCAGGAATATATCCATGTACCACATTCAACACAATCTAAATAGAACTGAATATTTTTCTTAAAAATATCTTCTGACTAAATGTGTGATTTCAGTTTTCCTGTTAATTTGATTCGTATGGTTCATTTCTAGCAAGATGAGCTGTTTACCTAGCTAAACACTCCCCTTATTGCTAAGCATTTATATTAAGGCTTTTAACTCACTTAAAGTGTGTTTTTGTTCAGCTAGTTGTACAGGTTTTTATATAACAAAGTCATTAATCATTATGAGTTCCTCTGAAAAATGTTCAGTATACTTCAAATGAAAAAAAAAAAAAAACAGAATCAGGCATAAGATGAAGGTTTGTATCCTGGTTTCAATATGTTTTGCTAGTTAGATTAGAACCCTGACTCTCTGGCTTATGAACTTTGCTTGGGTTTAATCCTTTCCCTTCCCAGTATGTCACAGTGTAATTTTGAGGGTTCAGGTAAGCTAATATATGTGTGAAGTTTGTTTTAAAAGAAAATAAATTGGTGATATTACTATTTGAGCATTTCAGTTGGGTGCTTGAGGGAAGGAAACACTGAATAATTTTTGACATCATTGAAGCTCTTGCAGCCTGTGGCTGTCTCTTCTGCTTATACATCAGGTCAGTCTTGCTCCCAGGGAAGAGAACAATCCAGGGGATGTGGATTCTATTAAATGAATATGTGTATAAATATTTAATTTTAATTATCAACTTAGTCAACTCTAGGAACAACATAAAAAATAAAATCATGAAGCTTAGAAATTATATTAAAAATTCCTGATGGGTGTGGTGCACATTTTAGACTTTTATAGCGTCTGATATAATAAGAGGAGAGAGAACCAATAAATGTTCTCATCACTAAAACATTCAGTTTGTAAATGATATTTATTATCTTTAATTTCACTTTAATAATGAAGTAACTACATAGTAATTTTTATGCCAGACTAATAACTTATGATGGCCAAATTGGGCTGTCATGCCTTTAATTATGGTTTAAAAAATAATATAAAAGATGGTAAAATTTGTATTTGCTTAAAGACTCAAGAGTCTAGGTAATTTAATAAGATAAATTATAAATTAAATTAATAGTTTATGACTTAGTCGATGATAATATAACCAATATAGCAACATACTGAATTTCATAAGGGGGAAAAAAGAAACTTTTCTTCACTAATAGGTATTTATAATGCATGTGTTCATGTTCTTGCCTAAATATTTAAAACATTAAAATTACAGACAGGAATTGAACTGGGGTCTCCTGCATTGCAGGCAGATTCTTTACCAGCTGAACTTCCAGGGAAACCCAAAATTAAAGAAGGTTTACTGAGATTAATACACAGAGGTATAATTACCTTTCTATCTTTTAAGATGATGTCTTTCTTCTCAATTTGTCCAAAGCAGATGCTGAAATAATCCAAATTATATACTGAGAAGTAACTTTTGCCAAAGCACAGGAAAATCCTTTTCTGATGGCTTTCCTTCCACTGCATCTTCGCTCCTCTGAACTCATTTTTTATCCCTTGCTCCTCCCATACGCAATGGCTCATTCTAAAAACTGGCATGGCCAAGCAAATACTTATAGTTACTTTTGCAATCTTAAAAAATTTCCAGTAACTATTATAAACTTAAAAACACATTTAGGGAAACATAAAGTCTGCTGTTATCTGTTTTTCATTAAAAAAATAAACATTAGGTCCACATTGGGCTTCCCAGGTGGAGCTAATGGTAAAGAACTCGCCTGGTAATGCTGGAGAGATCAGGGACCCGGGTTCAATCCCTAGGTTGGGAAGATCCCTTGGAGGAGGGCATGGCAACCCACTCCACTATTCTTGTCTGGAGAATCCCCTGGACAGAGGAGCCTGGCCGGCTCCAGTCCATGGGGTCACAAAGAGTGGGACATGACCGAACGACTTATCACCTACATGCAGACACTGGGCAGTTGTTTCCATTAGTCCGTTCATCTATTTTATGCTATGGAAGTGACTCAAAGACTGTCTTTTGCTGTGATCTTGGAAAACTTACCTGACAAATTTAGACTAAACATCACCTCTACAGCAGGAACTGTAATGGCTCACAACTGTACTGAGAATATCATCATCCTTATGGACTGCCTACAGGTTCATCTCCTTATAAATCTTGCCATCCTCTAAAACTTGTCATGAGCGCTCATCTCTCTTAACCACAAGCTTCTGTCCAATTTGTGAACATATCACTCATGTGTTCTATAATCTGTACTCGTGGTAGTTCAAAGTTCATAGTAAAACCACTATCACAGGGTGTACAAGGGGAATTCCTTCTGCTCATTCTTAATTGTGAGTTTGAAATGGACATATGTAAGAGCAGAAGGCATCATCTTCCTTGAAGAAATCTGCTGTGAAGAGGACCTACTTCAATTAATGACACCACTGTCTACACAGGGATCTGCAACCTGGGTATCAGCCTCCCCTCCTTCCCCTCCTTGCCGTTTTTATACCCAAACTATTCCTTGGATGACTTTATTCTCATTGTCTTCTGCCACTTTTCTAGCTGAATCTCAACCACAGCTCATAAGCATTAGTGAAATCAGCTTCCAGCTTGTCATCCTGCCTTAATCTTGTCCGTGTCAAATTTATATTCTGCCAAAATGAGTTATATCTTTTATTCTTTCATTAAGTATTTCAAGGTTTTCAAGATTTTACAACATTGTTGCCAACGTCCATGTACTCATCACTCAAGCATTCTAATTTACAGCATCAGGTCATTTAAAGTCATAGCTATTACTTATAAAGCATTTTTATGCCAGTAATAGAAATGCTTTAGCATGCTTATGAGCAAAAGGGATTTTATTGCCTCTGTATTCGCCCTCGCAAGATGGCAAAACATAATACCACAACCCTTTTCCTCACTCAACTGTGGTTTTGAGCCCTATTCTTATTGACAAATGTTCTTTAGCTCATTTACTTTGTCAGTGACTCTCATTCTCCTCATTCTGTCATTTCTCCCTTACACAGTTACATTTCGCCAACCAGCATTGCCATCACACAGTTGAATCCATGCTCAACCTCCTTCCCCTTCTTCTATTTAATTGCACTAGTCTGTCATAACCTCAGCATTTGTTCTGTCCATCCCTTGCTCTATTCTGTGCAAATATCTGCACTGATGAAATGGTTTTAGATTATATACTTGCTCTCAGTTTATTATTACTATAATTCAATATACATGCTAGCAAAGTAATGCTCAAAATTCTCCAAGCCAGGCTTCAACAGTACGTGAACTGAAAACTTCTGGATATTCAAGCTGGATTTAGAAAAGGTAGAGGAACCAGAGATCAAATTGCCAAAATCTGCTGGATCATCAAAAAAGCAAGAGAGTTCAGAAAAACATCTACTTCTGCTTTATCGACTACGCCAAAGCCTTTGAATGTGTGGATTACAATAAACTGTGGAAAGTTCTTAAACAGATGGGAATACCATACCGCCTTACCTTCCTCCTAAAAAATCTGTATGCAGGTCAAGAAGCAACAGTTAGAACCAGACATGGAACAGTGGACTGGTTCCAAATTGGGAAAGGAGAAGGTCATGGCTATATATTGTCACTCTGCTTATTTAACTTCTATGCAGAGTACATCATGCAAAATACTGGGCTGGATGAAGCACAAGCTGGAATCAAGATTACTTGGAGAAATAGCAATAACCTCAGATATGCAGATGACACCACCCTTATGGCAGAAAGCAAAGAGGAATTGGGAACCTCTTGATGAAAGTGAAAGAGGAAAGTGAAAAAGCTGGCTGAAAACTCAACATTCAAAAGACTAAGATCATGGCATCTGGTCCCATCACTTTATAGCAAATAGATGGGGAAACAATGGAAACAGTAACAGACTATTTTCTTGGGCTCCAAAATCAGTGCACGGGGTGACTGCAGCCATGAAATTAAAAGATGCTTGCTCCTTGGAAGAAAAGCTATGACAAACCTAGACAACATATTAAAAAGCAGAGACATTACTTTGCTGACAAGGGTCTGTCTAGTTAAAGCTATGGTTTTTCCAGTGGTCATGTATGGATTGAGAGTTGGACTATAAAGAAAGCTGAGCACCAAAGGATTGATGCTTTTGAACTTGTTTTGGGGAAGACTCCTGAGAGTCACTTGGACTGCAAGAAGACCAAACCTGTCAATCCTAAAGGAAATCAGTCTTGAGTATTCATTGGAAGGACTGATGCTGAAGCTGAAACTCCAATACTTTGGCCACCTCATGCAAAGAACTGACTCATTGGAAAAGACCCTGATGTTGAGAAAGATTGAAGGTAGGATAAGAAGGGTACGACAGAGGATGAGACAGTTGGATGGCATCACCGACTTGATGGACATGAGTTTGAGCAAGCTCTGGGAGTTGATGATGGACAGGGAAGCCTAGTGTGCTGCGGTCATGGGGTCACAGAGTTGGACACAACTGAGAGACTGAACTGAAGTTGAAAAATGTAATATAAGTTTTCAATATAAGTTGAAAAATGTAAATTTATGACTTCAAGTAAACAATTATTTCAAGCTAACAATCCTGTTAGTGTTCCTATTCCATTCACTCTCCCTTGCTATTCTATGACTCTTTAGAACTTTCCTGTCTTTTCCCAAACTTCGAATAACTTAATTCTCAGCTCATGATGATTCTTCCTATTTCCCTGAGAAAATGAGAGCAATTACAACAAGAATTCCCCCACAATCCTATTATAAAATCTGCCCACGTGCTTCCATATATACCACAGTATCGTCTCTACCTCCTTTCCTGGGAAATAAACCCAGTGCCTTTCTTTCTAAGGCCACCTTTCCACAGACATTCAGCTCCAACCTAGGATACCACACAAGCAATTCTTTCTCTCCTGCTTGTTACATGTTCTATTTAATCATTTCTTGTATTAATACAAACATACTATAATTTAAAAAACAAAGTTACCAAGCAGTCTCGAGCTCACATTTTTCTTCATTCACTATCCTACTAACTCATTCTCTTTTTTTTTTAACTCATTCTCTTTTAACAAATAATCTTGTTTCTTTTTTCTTCTCCTTTAATTTTCTCTTGAACTACACCAACCGGATTTGTACCCATAACACTTGTGCCCAATTCTACTCCTATCAAGATTCCCAATAATTAATTACTGTAGATCAAAGGCCAATGTTCAGTCCTTTTCTTATAAAAGCTTTCTACAGCTTGGCACAGTTGATCACTCTCCTTGAATTTCCTAGTTATCCAGTGTGGCTGATTTTATTTTTAGGGAAATAAGATCGCCTCTTTCGTGCATTACATGTTCCTACACTTGGTCCTCATTTTTATTCAGCTGTTAATTTTAAAATATTTTATAGGGTTTTGAAAAATCTCCTATAGATTGCAAATATAATTCTGGAATCAGTTCTTCCTTTTCTAAAAATACTATTTTCATTGCTATCTTTTTGTTTTGCTTTAAATATTATATTTTGAGGTACTTGGAATTGTCAATCTTATCCTTTGTGATTTATGTTTTATTAAACTGCCTTGTTTAAGTAACTGTTTACATCTCAGACATTCTAAACTCATTACCTATGCTTTTCCTTAAAAATAATACTACAAGTTTTATGAGAAAATGGTGTACAAATATTTATGAAATGAAAAATGAATTTTCCCAACCTAATTTGTGGAATCATCCAATCTATTGCTGTTGATTGTAAAACAATTTATAATAGATATCAAGTTCACATATGCAGTGGGTATGTTGCTGAACTTTTTGGTCTTCTTCTATGTGTTTCTCCCTGGGCCAATTTTGTTTGCATTGCTTATAGCTTTATAAGAAAAATTGGTATCTGTTGAAGTAATGTCAAAAGTGTCTTTGCGATTCTAGGACACTTTCTCTTTCATATACCATTTAGAAATACATTATGGCTTACTAAACACCCTGTTGAGAATTTTCACTGAAATTGATTAAATTGAATTAAATTTTGATTATCTGGATATCCTCATTATTTTGAGTTCTCCAGCTGTTAATATATAATTGTACTTATTCCAGATTTCTTTTATAGTCTTTAAAATATTTTAAAGAATTTTTTAAAATGTCATACATATTTCTTAATTTCTTTGCACTTTATATTTTATGCATTTGTAATTTTATCTCTCTAATTAACTGTTATAGGAAGCTTACTAAAATTGTATTGTGGTCTTAAGCAATCTTTTTTTTTTTTTCTTTTTGGCTATAGTATGGAGAACTTCCCCACAAGGAACAAACCTGTGCCCCCTGCAGGGGAAGCAGAGACCACCACGGAGATGCTTTGTTTAAGTTATCTTGATGAACTGTCTCATTCGTAAACTTTTTAGATGTTCTTGTATTTACTTGCATCCACTGTGTATACAATGATATCATCTGAAAATTATACATTTTTCTTTTCATCTCATGTTTTCATTTGTTTTTTTTTTTTTTTTTACTAACTATATCACCATTCTTATAGTCCATTAAATATGCCATTCTTATATTCCTAGGATAAACATTGTAATATCATTATTTTGAACACTGTTGCGTTCAATTTGTATTTTATTTAGTATCTTTGAAGCTATGCTCATTAATGAAAATAGACTAAGATTTTTTTTTTTTTTTTGCTCAGGAAGTTGCATATTATCTTTTCCTAGAGGACAAACTTAGCTTTATTCTATTAAATTTAGCATTTTTTGTTTTGTAAGTGAGCACATATATATTTTTTCAAATGCAAACTACATAACGTGTGGATCACTCTTGTGGTAGAGACAATGAACTGGCACCTGATTTGCCTGCTTCTCTGGTTATATGCACACAAAGCACACACACTAATGGGCGTACATACACACGTCTATATCTTTATATGCATCTACATCTATGTGCAGGTATGCTTAGTTGCTCAGTCATGTCTAACTCTGTGTGATCCCATGGACTGTAGTCCACCAGTCTCCTCTGTCCTTGGGACTTTCCAGGCAGGAATACTGGAGTGGAATAATCTCCTTCTCCAGGGAATCTTACCAACTCCAGGACTGAACCCATTATCTCCTGCATCTCCTGTATTGCAGGTGGATTCTTTACCACTGAATCACCAGGGAAGTCCATATGTAAAAATATTTCTATCTATATCATGCATATATGCTGAGCCATCTGCAATAGAGAACAAGATCTTCTTGCAGCTGGGTGTGCCCATGTGATTAAATGCTAACCAGTTGAATGTAAATGGGAGTGATATTCTCAACTTCTAGTAAATGTAGATTCCTCACCACCTTTTTTTCTCCCTGTGCTTTGGAGTAAAACTAAGTGCCTGAGGCTTTAACAATAAGCTTATCTCTTTGTTCTATCATCACTTGAGAACAAAGCTAAACTCACTGAATTTGTTCATTTCTTTCTCCTTTTGATTCCATCCGTTTTTGGTTGGAAATGTGTATAAAATGGGTATATAAAATGTGTATACAGTTTTAAACCTCAGTTATGTGGATGGTACCACTCTAATGGGAGAAAGCGAAGAGGAACTAAAGAGCCTCTTGATGAGGGTAAAAGAGGAGAGTGAAAAATCTGGCTTACAATTCAATATTAAAAAAACTAAGATTGTGGCATCTGGTCCCATCATTTCATGGCAGATAGAAGGAGAAAAGGTGGAAGCAGTGACAGATTCCCTCATCCCTTGGGCTCCAAAATCACTGTAGATGGTGACTGCAGCCCTGAAATTAGAAGATAATTGCTTCTTGGCAGGAAAGCTATGACAAACCTAGACAGTGTGTTAAAAAGCAAAGATCACTTTGCCAACAAAGGTCGGTATAATCAAGGCTATAGTCTTTCCAGTAGTCACGTGTGGTTGTGAGAGCCGGACAGTAAAGAAGGCAGGGCACCAAAGAACTGATGCTTTTGAACTGTGGTATTGGAGAAGACTCTTGAGTGTCTCTTGAGTTTGATCAAGGAGATCAAACCAGTCAATCTTGAATGAAGTCAACTCTGAATACTCATTGGATGTACTGATCCTGAAGCTGAAACTGCAATACTTTGGCCACTTGATGCAAAGAACTGACTCACTGGAAAAGACTCTTATACTGGGAAAGATTGAAGGCAGAAGGAGAAGAGGGCAACCAAGGGTGAGATGGTTGGCTGGCATCACCAATCACTGGACATGAACTGCATGTGCAAGCTCTGGGAGATGGTGTGCGACAGAGAAGCCTGGCATGCTGTAGTCAGGCTCGCAAAGGGGTTGCGATGGGGTTGCGAAGAGTCAGGCATGACTTGGTGACTGAACAGCTACAACAAATATACTATTTTGTTACAGATCCAGATTTATTCAGGATTATTATGGTGTGATAAGTTAACATTTAATATTATGCAGTTACATCAAAGCTGCAAGTTGATAAAATGACATTGAACATTATAAAACAACCCTCTATTTCTGGTAATAGTCCATGCATCCCAGTCTACTTTGCCTCATATAGTATAGCTATATTGGCTTTTATGTGTTTAGTATTTGCGTGATATATCATTTTGTATCTTTGTATTACTTTCACACTATGTGTATCTATAGATTTAACATACCTCTCATATAAATTGCATATCCTGATATTTTTTATCTAGCATGATCATCTGTGTCATGTATGAATATAATTATTACTCTGTTTGGTTTTAGTCTATAATATTTCTACTTGCTTCTTCTTTTCTGTGTTATTTCTTTTCTTTATACTTCAGGTTTAATAAATTATTTTTAGAATGTTCTTTTTCTCATGGGCATTTTAGCCTGCCTTATTGTGTGTGTGTGTGCGCACATGTGTTGTGTGCATGTGTGTGTGGATGGCGAGTGCACTTCTTTGTTAGGGTCAGGCTGCTATCCCTGGCTGCCTTTATCCAATTTGGTCCTCAAGGATCCAGGCTCCTTTTGTCTTATGACATTGCAATTTTTAACATGACATCATTCAGTGTATTTTATGGCCTGACTTGGTGGTGAAAAACATCACTTCTCCCATATTCCATTGTTAAAGCCCATTCACATCTTACAATGTGACTGAACAGGATGTTAAGAAAGATTAAGTGAAATGTATCAAAAGTGAAAGTCGCTCAGTCATGTCCAACTCTTTGAGACCCCATGGACTGTAGCCTGCCAGGCTCCTCTGTCCACAAAATTCTCCAGGCAAGAATACTGGAGTAGGTAGCCATTCCCTTCTCCAGGGGATCTTCCCCACCCAGAGATTGAACCCAGGTTTCCTGCATTGCAGGCAGATTCTTTACATTCTGAGCCACTAGGAAGTCCCTGAAATGTACTGAAGTAGGGGAAAAGGAAGACAGTATCCAAGGTGGAGGCCACAGAATGAACAGTAAGTGGTAGATAACAATGTAGTGTGGGCTGAGCAGATGGATTACTTTAGACAGTAACTACCAGTGAGTTGATAGGGTGTATCCAGATTATAGGGGTTTAAAAATCCAGCCAGAAATGCTCAGATTTAGTTATGCTTTTGGAAATATGGTAGATTATATAGTCCATAGCTATCCACTTTATTACATATAACACGATTACCTGCACATCCGGTTAAATGTGACTTGCCATGTCTCCCAGTAGATGGAATGTATTTCCCGGCCCCATTCTTGGCCCTAGCAGGGGACTTTCTTCAACTAATGTAATCTGGGCTGTCATGATATATGCCACCTCCACAAAAAAGTGTGTATTTGATTGTATGGCCAAGTCAAGCCTCTAACCTGTTTGTAAAATGTAACCCCCATAGACCCTGCTTCTTTATTCTTGGCCTGGAATGAGAAGCCACTAGCAGACTTGCAGCCAGTATTGAGATTATATGCAATGAGGATAAGGAACAAGTATTAATGTTTACAGTAAAATAAGTATATGTGTGGACGCTAAGTTGCTTCAGTCATGTCCGATTCTTTGCAACCCCATGGACTATAGCCTGCCAGGTTCCTCTGTCCATGGGATTCTCCAGATAAGAATCCTGAAGTGGGTTGCCATGCCCTCCTCCAGGGAATCTTCCTGACCCAGGGATTGAACCTGTCTCCCATGGATCCTGCGTTGCAGGCAGATTCTCTGCCACTGAGCCACTGGTGAAACCCAAAGTAAGTATATAGTAAGCACCAAAATACTTTTGGGGAGGAGTGTGGAATAGATAACAGAAGAGTAGAACAGATAGAGAATGGTAGCTTAGTACTTGGGTTTCAGAAAGAGACAAATGTAGACATAATCATTCTGTTTTATTCCCTACCTTCCAGGTCAATCATCATCAAGTCTTTGTTTATGTAAAACATGAATAATTTTTACATATGTTAAGGAACTTTAGTGAAATATAAAATAAATGTATGCCCGATGCTCAACACATTATTTGACTTCAGGATTTTTGCAGAAACTAACGCCGGTGACAGGGAATTTGTTGTGTAAGTGAATATTGAAACACTCTGATCAATAATATTCAGATAACTGAAGATGTATTAATATGTCTCTGGTCAATAAGTTGTTAATATTTCAAATGTCCTTAAAATTTGTCATTGCTCATATATATAAACTTGGTTTAATGCAGATCGAACCAAGTTCCTGAGCCAGGCCACACACCTGGCTGTGAAGGATGCAGCATGACCCACTAGAAAGGTTCCAGCTGTGGGCATCCCACAGACTCATGCTCACAATTCTAGCTTTGCCAAATAGCAGCTCTGACCTCCTTTTGCAAAATAGCTAAGTCTTAGTTTCTTTGCCTTTAAACTGGAGGCAAATTATAACTATCTCATGTAATGATAAGACGTACTTGTGATCACATGTGCAAAACACCTTTCAAATTCAGAACATGGAACACAGTAGATACCCCAAAGTACATGTACCCCTATGAAGAAAGTTGCAGCGGTGTGAAGTACAGCAATTGAAATACCTGATCAGAGTCATTTAATCACCTTGGGATGCAAAGATTTCAGCTGGAAAATTGGGATGCTACTTCAAAAGCATTTTATGTGTTGACTAATTCACTATCAGGAGGCACTTTAAAACATCAAATTTCCAGCTTCATAATAGCACATTAATAGCGATAAAAACTAGCATGGCATGCAAATTCTAAATCTAAAACACATTCTGCATAAATTCCTTTGGCAGATTCATTTGGCCCTAATAGAACCATTCATTTCCCATTTTAAGACACAGTTCAGTGTTACTCTTGGTTATCACATAGCTATTTTATTCTACTCCAGGGGAGAACAACTTGAGTCAGATGAAATGATCTCTCTGGGAAGCTGCTATATATTCTTTAGTTAACCTGGTTAACATGGAGAGGCATAGTATTTTGAAATTCTTCACATAAATTAAACTGCCTTACGCTATTTGAACTCCACATATTTATTTATTAAAGGTATATGGCCTTTCCTTTTTTTTCAATTCTGTTTTGAACCACCTATGAATGCAGGTGAGGATAGACATCTTTTTAGGAAAAATAAATATGTTACTAAGGTCTTTATGTTTTATTTTTAAATAGGTGCATGTTTTCTTACAGGAAAGAGATAAACATGTTACAGTAAATAAAAGGTAGAAAAGATTATTTGAAGATGAAGAAAAGTGTGAAATAATAAGCACTCAGTAGTAAACAAACCTGTAAAAGCTACAAGTAAGAGTTTTGTGGACAGATGGATCAGGGCTGGAAAAGAAGTGGTAACAACAAAAAAAACTGTGTGAGAAAACAAAACCCTCTTATTTATATTGAATATGATTGTCTACTTTCAAAATGAAATATACATTTACATATCAGTATAAACAGACTACAAAAAAGCTTCATATTTATTCATTTGTAGAGGCGACATATTGTTCAAAGGAATTGGAAACACATGTATATGGTATAATTCCATTTAGGACAAAAAACAAAGCAAGTCTTAATATCTTCCCCATACGAGTATATGTTCTTGTACATATCAGCATGAACCCAGGAAAAGGTTCATACCATCCTGCTAAAACTGGCTAGATACATGTGTGAGTGAGTGAAGGCTGAGGACAAATAGAAGTGGGGTGACAATCTGCTTTGTTACAAGTAGGTATATATTAATATTTAAGTTTGTGGTTTGAAAAAATATCAAATAATGAAATATTTCAAATATTCTATTGCCTTCTTAATCAAGTCTTCTCTTCATCTCAAAACTCTTTTCAACCAACCAATTCCTTAACCTTCTCGGAGCCAAGATTCTCAAGGTTTCTACGGACACCACCCCCATCTGTGCCCCACCCCCTTTCACTGTTTGATCCCTAAAATGTGCTTTTCCTCTCGCCATTTTTGTAACACTATTCTTACTGTCACCAGTCATCACCTGCTGCTGGATCCAGCAGGTATTGTTCAGATCTCATCTCACATCATTTAGGACAGATGGTCATGCCCACCTTCTTGGAACTTTCTGTTCTCTTGGCTTCATTTTCTTTGTCTTTCCTCACCCATCTCTTAGCTCCATTTTCTGACAATCTCCTCCTCTCCCAGTTGCTCCTTAATTTGTGTTGTGCTAGGCTTCAGTGATGGCTTTACTGTTTTCTTACTGTACATCCTCTCCCTATGAAACCTCATTCACATTTCAAACATCGTCCGTATTTCAATGAATCCCAAAGTTAGACCGCATTCCAGATCACTTGTCTGCCTTCATATCTATGCTTGACCCGTCCATCTACCTGGGTGATTCTCATGCCAGAAACTTAGACTTATCCTTGGTATTACTTTATCAGCTATTTATCAATCATTATTAAAATTAAACCCTTCAATAAACATAAAATAATATTCTATTATTATAAAATATCTAAAATAATTATGATTATGTGGTAAGCATAATTCTATAAACATTTCCTATATTATTTTGTTTTTAACAATGCAATGAAATAAACACAAATGTCATTTGATTTTTACAAATAAGGAAATGAAGCGCTTGCTGCTGCTGCTGCTGCTGCTCAGTCGCTTCAGTCGTGTCCGACTCTGTGCAACCCCATAGATGGCAGCCCACCAGGCTCCCCGGTCCCTAGGATTCTCCAGGCAAGAAAACTGGAGTGGGTTGCCATTTCCTTCTCCAATGGATGAAAGTGAAAAGTGAAAGTGAAGTCGCTCAGTCGAGTCGGACTCTGTGCAACCCCATGGACTGCAGCCCACCAGGCTCCTCTGTCCATGAGATTCTCCAGGAAAGAATACTGGAGTGGGTAACTATCCCATCCTTGTCTTTTTAGGGCCTTTGTTTACATGATTTTCTTTGCCTAGAACACTTTTGCTCCAGTCTCTGTATGGCTAACTTAAACACAGCTTTTACATCTGAACTCTAATGTCACTTTAAACCAAAATAACTCTGACCCACTTATGTAAATTAGAGTTCTGGTGTTTTCTTTTACAGAGTGTACATCCGTACCATGTATCTTTTATAGGGCATAATTTATATATGCTTTTGTTTTATTTTTAGATGTAAATTTAACAGGGACAGGAACTGTGTGTTTTCTCATCTTTGTAATCCCAAGATCAAACACAATCTCTGGTCTGTCAGCCAGCTAATATCCACACAGATAACACTGAACACTGTAAGTCTATCAGAATATCTAAGAATGGCCAAAGGAGAATTCCCTTGGAATATTTCTTCCCCTTCTGTGATACTGATTCATACACCTGAATGTATGGTTTTATTCATGGAAAGTACATCATATAAGCCTGGTTTCAAATGTTAAATTCACAATACTGCAGGGTTTGCCATGAATGCTTACTTACAAGGAAGCAATCAACAGAGCGAAGGGATCATCTACAGAAAGAACGAGAACATTTGCAAACCATGTATCTGATAAGGAGGCAATACTCAAAATACACAAGGAACTCAAATACTCAATAGCAAAAACACTCCAAATAACCTGATTCACAAAATGGGCAAAGGACGTGAACAGACATTTCTCAAAATAAGATACACAAATGGCCAACAGTCATAGGAAAAGCTGCTCAATATTACTCATCATCAGAGAAATGAAAGTCAAAACCACAGTGAGTTAGTACTTTACACATGTTAGGATAGCTGTTATCTAAAAAACAAAAGATAGCAAGACTTGGTGAGGTTGTGGCTAAAAAAAAGGAAACCCTTTGCTCTTTTGGTAAAGTCATTATGGGAAACAGTATGGAAGTTCCTCAAAAAATCAAGAATAGAACTACATGTGATCCAACAATCCCACTTTGGTGTAAGTCCAAAGGAAATAAAATCAGTATCTTGATGAGATATCCACACTTCCATGTTCACTGTAGCCCTATTTATAATATCCAAGATATGGAAACAGTCTTACTTGTCTTAGGTCCAGGCCCTGGCTAAGGGGAAGGGGACCCTGTGCGGGCTGGTTACCCTGCCTGGGAGTGATCGTCCAGCATGCAGGCTGGGTCTTCTTTCCAGTGCCGAGGCCTGGCTGAGGAGGCAGATCTTAGCTGGCGGTGCCCAGGGCTCCAGACCCTGCCAGCCATCATCACTGAGGGAGTCAGGAGACCAGGATGCAGCCAGCCCTCAGACGGTTTATTTAAACTGGAGAGAATTAACTAGATCAATAGGAGCGAATGTAAATCAGGTTAATACCCAGGTCGCAACAACTGCTCTTCCTTGGGAATAGCCCCAACCAGAGAGATGGACCTGAAATAATGCTGTGCAACATCCTTGCAACCTAACCCTGAATTCTAGCCACCTCTTAGATGGGCTTCCCTTGTGGCTCAGATGGTAAAGACTCTGCCTGAAATGTGGGAGACCTGGGTTTCGGTCCCTGGGAAGATCCCCTGGAGAAGGGAAAGGCTAGCCACTCCAGTATTCTGGCCTGGAGAATTCCATGGACTGTATAGTCCATGGGGTCACAGAGAGTCAGACACGACTGAGCAACATTCACTTTTTCAGAGGTACACAACTGATCTAAGCTGTACCATTCTTTGAAACTTGAACAGAGAGACTGAGTTGGTTGAAACTGTTACCTTAATAGCAGTGTCCATATACTCTAGTTGCCAAGGGCTCTGTGGACTGCGACCCATGGAGATGCAGCTGCCATTAAGTCGTGGAAGTGGAGAAGGGGGAAAGGTCACTGTGCTTTAATGCCAGGGCCCTGTGGCCATGACGAGAGCTCTAGGTGGAGCTCTGCAGGACACAGCCTTCTGCCCCTCTCTGTGGCCTCCCCACTGATTGCCCTGCCAGCCTGAGGTCAGAGGGCCTAGAGGGCTCCAGGGAAAAGGCCACAAACTCTCTCACTGCACTCTGCACCCCAGGACCACTCCCACCCGGCTGACCATTACTGGGGTGGGACCTCTAACCTCTGAGCTCCGAGTCTCCTGCTAACAATCCTGTGCTAACTGTCCTGAGTCAATTTCTGCACGGGCCTGGCCCCTGTTACAATACCCTCTCCCTTTTCTTGAAACTCCTCAGTCTCTAGGAGTGAGTTGCCATGCCCTCCTCCAGGGGATCTTCCCAAACCAGGGATTGAACACAGATCTCCCGCATTGCAGGCAGATTCTTTACCATTGGAGTTACCAGGGAAGCCCTTAGGATAGAGAAGTTAAAGACAAATTCAGCACAGGAACTTGGTTGTAGGTTGTAGCTTCAACCTCCAATCCTGTTTCACCTTCCCCAAGTCTTTCAGGAAATAGAATGACAACTGCTCAGGCTCTTTCTTGCTGAAATGGGGTATGATCCTAACCTTGATTTGGGGACTGGATATCGAGTTGGAAATATTTCTGCATTTCATGCCCTGGATCCAAATCTTATATAAGAAGGAATTCAGAATAATAAGCCTGAAATCCAGTCTGGACTTAGCACTTTGGTGGAGACTTATTGCCAGGTATCCAGCTGTCTAATTTTATGTAAGCAGGTTTTAGGCAACACACTCCAGTACTCTTGCCTGGAAAATCCTATGGGCGGAGGAGCCTGGTAGGCTGTAGTCCATGGGGTCACGAAGAGTTGGATACAACTGAGCGACTTCACTTTCACTTTTCACTTTTATGCATTGGAGAAGGAAATGGCAACCCACTCCAGTGTTCTTGCCTGGAGAATCCCAGGGACAGGGGAGCCTAGTGGGCTGCCGTCTATGGGGTCACACAGAGTCGGACACGACTGAAGCGACTTAGCAGCAGCAGCAGCAGCAGTAGTATTAAAACACACATAGCAGAAGCTACTGGCCACCGCACTATGCTTGTGCTTAGTCGCGTCTGGCTCTTTGCGACCCTTTGGATTGTAGCCCACCAGGCCACCCTATCTGTGGGGTTTTTCAGGCAAGAATACTGGAGTGGGTTGTTGTTTGCTCTTCCAGGGATCTTCCCAACCCAGGGATCAAACCCACATGTCTCCTGCATTGCAGGTGGATTCTTTACCCACGGAGCCATCAGGGAAGCCCATCGGGCACTATGTGTCTCCTTTTATCTGTTAACATCTGATCTAAAGCAATCTTACTGCCTAAAGTTTCACAGTTAACAGAGGAGACCATGAGGTCATAAGGCTGCAAAAACCATCTCCCAGCAGACACTGCTTTGAGAATGAATGGCTAGTGGCATCCTGCCCAGGTATGAAATGGCTCCAAAAACCCAAGTGCTCAGAAATACAGAAATGTGTCTGAAATCACATCCACAATGGCTGCCTCATTTTACCTTGGATGTCTGAACCAAGGAGATTCCATTTCTGACTCAAATATATTTCTCTCCTCCATGGCCAAGGCAGATGTATAATGCATGTCTGAAAGCCCACAATACTGGTCACTCTGGTCTGTAAAGTTTAATTGAAATTATGTATCAGCCAGAATGACCTCCTCACACTCTAAAATAAGTGCAGACTTTTTCATCATTTCCCTTTTTAATTGTAAATACTTCAATAAACCAAAGCATGTCCCTTGATGCCAAGGTGATTTAGCTGCTTTTTCTGAGTCTAGATCATGTTCCTAGGTGCTAAGCCTCCTTTATATGTGCCTAGATATTTATGCTGGGGGAAAACTGATCAGATATTGGGAACATGCTCAGAAGTATGCTAGTGGGAAACACTATATAGTTCATACATTTTGTCACTTATACTCAATCTTTACACAAGCATTATACATGTGATTTTAGCAATGGACTTCAAGCAAGCAGTGTTCTTCTGCCCCCCAACGCCCAACACACCATATCAAAGACTAATTTATTTGTAAAATAAATCTGATCAGTCAACTACACAGGCTCCTTCAAACTAGTTTTGGTGGAGCTCCTCAGGAGTAACAGAATGAATTCCCAAAAGGTTTCTCAGGGCCAGGAATTCCACACCAAAGGCCTGCCATCGGACTCTGCCTCAGTGGAATTCTTGGTCCCCAAAATATCAAGATTCCTGTACATGCCAGGAGACATTCTTTCCCATTCACCTGATAACTCTACCTGAGAGCCTCAAGTTTCTAGAGGGACCAGTCAGGGAAAAAAGAAAAACAGTTTAATTTTATTCATAGAGGTAAATTTACCAAATTTCTATAAGCCATGACTAACTTGAAGGGAAAGGCTTCCCTATATCTGGAAAACACAGTAAAATTCCATATAAAACCCATAAACATTATAACCATATTCACCAGTTTACTCAGTAACCAATTATTTTAATAACTCTATGAAGCCATCAGTTTCTCCATAAGATTTTAAATTTCTTACCCAGTTTAATGCAATAATCTGAGATGTATTACAGACCTGTACTTGTCAAAAGGTCTTTCTTATGAATCTTCTTGAAGGTAAAGCACTTTAATAAAAATATCAGCTTAAATGTCTACCAAAGACTTAAAAAGCCATTGTTAAAGATTTGATCACAATTGTTGACAAAGGAGCTTAATCAATTTGTGGTCATATAATCAGAATTATGACTGATATATTATACCAGGACATACCTACATTTTAATCTAGAATATCTATACTAGTAGCATTTTTCCATATAATATAACCTGAAAAGGTTTATTACTCATTGAACAATGCCTGTCATGTAATTCAACATACCAAATAATACTGGTTAAATATTCCTCTCTGAGATTACTCAGGGGCCCTCTAAAGTGCCCCAAAGATACTGCTACTGCTAAGTCACTTCAGTCGTGTCCGACTCTGTGCAACCCTATAGACGGCAGCCCACCAGGCTCCCCCATCCCTGGGATTCTCCAGGCAGGAACACTGGAGTGGGTTGCCATTTCCTTCTCCAATGCATGAAAGTGAAAAGTGAAAGTGAAGTCGCTCAGTCCGGTCCAACTCCTAGCGACCCCATGGACTACAGCCTATCAGGCTCCTCCATCCATGGGATTTTCCAGGCAAGAGTACTGGAGTGGGGTGCCATTGCCCAAAGATAGCTGGAGGGCAAAAGAACTTTAAATCAAATTTGATATTTGGGAAGTTTTTCAAAAAGTTTCAAAATATTTGGTCAAATAAGATTATGGGTCACTGAAAGAGATATATATGTATCTCTTATCGAAAGAGAGAAGAGATCTCAAAAGCAAATACAGATCACTTAAAGGCAAGGAAGTTCATATAACCTGTTATCAAAAGCAGCATTCTAAGTAAACTTGCTTCTTTACCTGAAGGGAACCAAACCTAGTCTAGCACCAGCCTACTTTTAACAATAAAATGCATTTATCCAAGTTTAATTTCAGGATGACCATGCAAACAAACTCATTGTTTTACACAAAAAATGTATCATAATTTCCTATTACACTTTGCATTTTATGATTATATTAATATCCTCAATTCTTAAAAATCTTAATTTTTATTGAAAACCAAGGGCCAAGTAATTGTGATCTGTCATTCCCACATTTCTCATTGGAAACTTATGCTTTAGTTTTCCTCTCCTAAAAAGGCAAATGCAGGTAAACTTAGATCTTCCCAGTATTCAATGTTCCAATATGTCATCCTATTTGAAATGACCCAGACAGTCAATGAATTCTTGCCATTTACCTTCACTCAGTTTCAAGCTACCAAAATCTGGAGGGGCTACTTTAGATAGACTTAAAAGTTTCAACATATCAAGTTATTTTCCTTGCTGACAAATTTGCAACAGATATATGGTTTTACCTGATTTCTAATAAACCTAGATATAACAGATATATTATACTTATCAATCCAACAAGCTTTAGTCAGCTTCAATACCAGATATTAATTCAGTACTGAATATTTTCCAGATAATGAGTACCTGAAATTCATTTTGGCCAATGTTCTAAATATTAGGAAATATTTAATCTATAAGTGCTTACTTTTAATTCAGTTAAATAGAATTCATTTACAAGTTAACTCAGTAATGATATAACTGTAAATGGTCCAATCTGGAGAGTGCACCTCAAGGGCTACGTTTAGGAAATAAATCTGAGTTTCCTATACCCAGCATACTTACGCACAAGACAAATACAAGCATATACACAAAGAGCAAAATATAATTCCTGCAGGACAAAAACAAATGTGAAGTCCAACAATTTTCTCAACTTTTTCCCAACAAAGATCCCACTTTTTAACAACAAACAATAGGAAAATGGAAAGACAGGGAATCATGACCATATGTGTCATGGCTATTCAACTGGCAAATGCAAAATCAAAAACAATAGTTAAATTTATTTAGCTAAATTCAAGCTTTCTCCTATAATTTTTTAAATCATTATTTTCTGAGACTCAGTATTCTGAAAAAAAAATATATTTTATCAAACCAGTTTTCTTTAACTACATATGCAAAAAGAATTAGTTTTGGAAATTTAGAGAAGTTTCATCTTAACCAATTTTTCTACAGAGTCTAAAGCATACAGTGGTCACACAGTGTTTAAAAAGAAAAGTCTTCTTTCTCTCTCTTTCTAGGAGCATACTAAAGATCTCCCAGTTTTGAAAATACACTCAGGGAACTATAAGATGGAATAGTGAAAGTGAAAGTCGCTCAGTCATGTCTGACTCTTTGTGACCCCATGGACTATACAGCCCATGGAATTCTCCAGACCAGAATACTGGAATGCGTAGCCTTTCCCTTTTCCAGTGGATCTTCCCAACCCAGGGATTGAACCCAAGTCTCCCACATTGCAGCCATATTCTTTACCAGCTGAGCCACAAGGGAAGCCCAAGAATATTGGACTGGGTAGCTTATCCCTTCTCCAGGGGATTTTTCCAACCCATGAATTGAACCAGGGTCTCCTGCATTGCAGGTGGATTCTTTATCAACTGAGCTATCAGGGAAGCCAGATAGAGCTTTGATTATCACTGCATGTATTATTAAATATCAATCTAACAAATATGCAAAAAGGTCTCTCAGGATCATAGTTCTCCAGCAACAAACCTCCATCAGTGGAAAAAGAAAATGTGAGATACAAATACAATGAAATATTATTCAGCCATAGAAGAAGGAAATTCTGCCATTTGTTACAACATGGATGAATCTGGAGGATGCTATTGACTGATATAAGCTAGGCATGGAAAATAATATTGCACAATCTCACTTATTTGTAAATCAACAGTTGAACTCCTAAAAGCAAAGAGTAAGAGTAGAATGGGGTGAGAAGCTGGAAAAATTGGGGAGATGTTGGTCAAAAGTTTATAAAATTCTAGTTATTCAGAATGTAAAAGCTGTGGAGATCTAATGGATAGCCTAGTGACTAAAGTTAATAATACTGTATTATATTCTTGAGAGTCCCTTGGACTGCAAGGAGATCCAATCAGTCCATTCTAAAGGTGATCAGTCCTGGGTGTTCTTTGGAAGGAATGATGCTAAAGCTGAAACTCCAGTACTCTGGCCACCTCATGCAAAGAGTTCACTTTTTTCACATTGGAAAAGACTCTGATGCTGGGAGGGATTGGGGGCAGGAGGAGAAGGGGACGACAGAGGATGAGATGGCTGGATGGCATCACTGACTCGATGGACGTGAGTCTGAGTGAACTCCGGGAGTTGGTGATGGACAGGGAGGCCTGGCGTGCTGCAATTCAAGGGTTGCAAAGAGTTGGACACGACTGAGCGATTCATGGGGTCGCAAAGAGTCAGACATGACTGAGAGACTGATCTGATCTGATCTGATTTGAGCGACTGAACTGAACTGAACTGATATCCTTGAAATTGGCTAAGAAAGAAGATTCAAAACGTTCTCACCATCACTACCACCAGAAAGAATGTAACTATGTGAGGTGATAGATATGTTAATTAGCTTGATTATGTAATCATTGCACAATGTAACAGTTCAGTTCAGTTCAGTTCAGTCGCTCAGTCGTGTCCGACTCTTTGCAACCCCATGAATCCCAGCACGCCAGCCCTCCCTGTCCATCACCAACTCCCGGAGTTCACTCAGACTCATGTCCATCGAGTCAGTGATGCCATCCAGCCATCTCATCCTCTGTCGTCCCGTTCTCCTCCTGCACCCAATCCCTCCCAGCATCAGGGTATTTTCCAATGAGTCAACTCTTCATATGAGATGGCCAAAGTACTGCAGTTTCAACTTCAGCATCATTCCCTCCAAAGAAATCCCAGGGCTGATCTTCAGAATGGACTGGTTGGATCTCCTTGCAGTCCAAGGGACTCTCAAGAGTCTTCTCCAAAACCACAGTTCAAAAGCATCAATTATTCGGTGCTTGGCTTTCTTCACAGTCAACTCTCGCATCCATACATGACCACAGGAAAAACCATAGCCTTGACTAGACAGACTTTTGTTGGCAAAGTAATGTCTTGGCTTTTGAATATGCTATCTAGGTTGGTCATAACTTTCCTTTCAAGGAGTAAGCGTCTTTTAATTTCATGGCTGCAGTCACCATCTGCAGTGATTTTGGAGCCCCCCCAAAATAAAGTCTGACTCTGTTTCCACTGTTTCCCCATCTATTTCCCATGAAGTGATGGGACCAGATGCCATGATCTTCGTTTTCTGAATGTTGAGCTTTAAGCCAATTTTTTTCACTCTCCACTTTCACTTTCACTTTCATCAAGAAGCTTTTTAGTTCCTCTTCACTTTCTGCCATAAGGGTGGTGTCATCTGCATATCTGAGGTTATTGATATTTCTCCCGGCAATCTTGATTCCAGCTTGTGTTTTTCCCAGTCCAGCGTTTCTCATGATGTACTCTGCATATAAGTTAAATAAACAGGGTGACAATATACAGCCTTGACGTACTCCTTTTCCTATTTGGAACTAGCCTGTTGTTTCATGTCTAGTTCTAACTGTTACTTGTTGACCTGCATACAGATTTCTCAAGAGGCAGGTCAGGTGGTCTGGTATTCCCATCTCTTTCAGAATATCCCACAGTTTATTGTGATCCACACAGTCAAAGGCTTTGGCATAGTCAATAAAGCAGAAATAGATGTTTTTCTGGAACTCTTTTGCTTTTTTGATGAGCCAGCAGATGTTGGCAAATTTGATCTCTGGTTCCTCTCCTTTTTCTAAAACCAGCTTGAACATCATACTTACATCAAAACATCATGTTGCATATCTTACATATATACATCTTTTATTTGTCAATTGTACCTCAGTAAGACTGAAAAAATGGGGACAGTGATTTTTCTCAAACAGAGTTACTGAATAGATTAACTTGATATTTGTAAAGCTCATTTCTCCATCTCTGCAGCTGGTGGTGTTTTTCACTCTTTTGCTGAGGGTCCTAATGTTTTTATGCATAAAATAGTGGAAAGAAAACTAGAATTTTAAATGGGAAACATGGTTGCACTTATTACCAGATGTGTGATTTTGGATAAGTCCTTCCTCTTTTGAACCTCTATTTATCCCTTTCTGCAAAATATTTAATACATAATTCTCCAGGCGACATTATATGTCAAAGTGCTTCAGAAAGACCATCAGGCCATAACACAATAAATGCTGCTATTTACCAATATATACTTAAAAAAAAGAGAAAGAAAACATTCAGACTAAATATAAGTGACTGAGAAAGTTTAAGCAATTTTTTTTCTACAGGTATTTGCATTTTGGTGCTTCCCAGGTGGCTCAGCAGGAAATAATTTGCCTGCCAAGCAGGAGATGAGAGTTCAATTCCTGGGTCAGGAAGACCCCTTGCAAAAGGTGAGGACAACTCATTGCAGTAATCTCACCTAAAAAATCCCATGGACAGAGGGGTCTGGCAGGCTATAGTCCATGGGGTCACAAAAGAGTTGGACACAACTCAGCGACTAAAAAACCAACTTGCATTTTAACAGTAATCAAAACCAATTTTTGTTGTATAAAACAGTAATTTCAAGGAGTATTAATGTTGTTAAGCTATACTATATGGCAACAAAACTCCAAAGTTAGATGTATCTCGATAGCAAATTCTGATAAAATACTTACTACATGCCCCCAGTTGTGCTTATTCTGAAGATACCAAGGTTAACAGAAAAGACACAATTAGAACCTAGGCTTACATATCTTACATTCTCATAGGAGTACTAAAAGATAAAAAAGCCAAGAAACAAGAGTGTGGTAGCCTGTGATAAGAGCTAATAAATAAAATGCCGTGACAGTAAGTTATCAGGGACAAGAGGGCTACTTCAGATAAGGTGGTTGGAGAGAGACCTCTGAGATGATATATGGACTGAGGCCCAAAAGCCACAAAGGAAGGACTCAGACGTAGGGACACGTGACATTTGCTCTGGGTAGAGAGGACAGCAAGTTAAAGCAAAAGCAATCTGTGAAAGAAGGAGCTGTGCTTCCGGGATTGTTAGAAGAAAATGTGGCTGAAACAGTGGGCCATTGGGACGTGGAAAGGGTCTGAATCCTCAGGGTTAGATGGGGTCAGAATATATTCTCGATGAGAAACTCCTATAAAGCATTTGTTTCAGTTCTAGAAAGGAAACAAGATATGAATGATTCTTAAAAACATTACACTAATAAAACCAAACTGCCATAAACAAAAGAATACACATTAGGTGCTAGAACAGGCAAACCCAAACCAAAACAAATAAATGAAAAGAGAAAAACAACAAACAGGAAAAAAAGTCAGAAACATAGTTAGGTCTATTTGAGTGAAGGGTATGAACTTTGGTGAAGAGGAATAAGGAGAATCTTTAAAGTGATGCGCTTTGATTGAGGATTGGGTTACATAGGAATATGAGTGTCTAACTCACTGAATGCATGTTTTGTTGTTGTTGCTGTTCAGTCGCTCAGTCATGTCCAACCTTTTGCGACCCCATGGACTGCAGCACGCCAGCCTTCCCTGTCGTTCACCGTCTCCTGGAGTTTGCTCAAACTCGTGTCCATTGAGTCAGTGATGTCATCCAGCCATCTTGTCCTCTGTCATCCTCTTCTCTTCCTGACTTCAATCTTTCCCAGCATCAAGATCTTTTCCAATGAGTCAGCTCTTTGCAGCAGGTGGCCAAAGTATTGGAACTTCCGCTTCAGCCTCAGTCTTTCCAATAAATATTCAGGGTTGATCTCCCCTAGGATTGACTGGTTTGATCTCCTTTCAGTCCACCATGTATGCTTAATATTTGTTTATTCCAAATACACAAAATTTAGCAAAGGTAAAAAAAATTCATGAACAAACACAGCACTCTTATTGATATGCATGCTCAGAAAATGCAGAATACATGTAAGTCTACAACTTATTTTGAAATACAAAAGAAAAAAAAAAACACCATGGAATGATGGGTGGGTGGAAAGATGGCTAGATGTTTAATAAAGCAAGTATAGTAAAATGTTATTTGTAGCATATATAGGGATGGTAGTTATATAAGGGTTCTCTGTAAAATTATTTCAAGTTTTTTGTGTGCTTGAACTTTTAAGTTGAAAATCTTGCAGGGAGAGAGGCATGCAGAATACGATGAAAATCCACTGAAGGTGAAGGTTTCTAGGTTGGGGGACTGCCAATGCCCTTTACAATTAAAGGTGAATTTTGACTATCCCATGGAGGATAGAGACATGGTCACCTGGTTCCTTTGAATGTATTGGGTTTGGCTACATATCGGTATCTGATATTCACAGGGACAGACAGTGGTGAGCAAAGCAGTCATGGTCTTTGTTATCGAGGAGTACAACATATGTTGAAAACACATTTACAAGAAAGATGGGAATGATTACAGAAAAATATAGGGTGCTGTTTGACACTTTAATATGACACTTTACAAATTTATTGACCATATTACACCATGGGATATCCTCGGATGTGGGAACTGTGCTCTGATGGTAGTAATATAAGTAGCCACCAGTCTCTAAAGAAGGAAATGGTGGTTTTTTTCTCTGCTCCCGCTCATGTGTCAGACATCTCTGTCGGGGATATTTCCTTGTTTCTCCCAGGTTGCAATAAACTAACATCTTAAAAAATGAATTCCCAAAGGGTCTAAGCTAAGCACCAATAAAGGTTATTCACAATAAGAAAGAGGTATGTGAAATGAAAAGCCATCTGTTTTTGAAAGAGGAATTGATGAAGGTTAATGTCAACGTTCACAGCAGAGTTGCTCAGGAAGGTTATCCCACGGCCTACAGCTGAAAAGCCACAGTGATAACCTGAGAATCGGAAATTACACCTTGTATGACATATCACAGAATTTTAAAGTTATGATTATAGGAATTAGATATAATTGTGAAGGCCCAGATCCTTGGAATTTATATTCAGAATGTTTTACCTTATATACACAGTACATGAAACATTTGGCATTAATATGAGGGCAGTAAATGAAAGGTAGTCGATCAACCTTACTTAATTTGAGATGCATATACATTTTTCAAAGAAATCTGTATAATATGTATTAAACTTTGGGACTTAAAAATCCTAAACCCTCATTTACCTCGTCAGATAATTTAGGTTAATACTTTTCCAACTCTCATGGTTAATTTGAGTATCAAATTGATTAATAGTGAAGTGAAGTCGCTCAGTCGTGTCTGACTCTTTGCAACTCCATGGACTGCAGCCTCCCAGGCTCCTCCATCCATGGGATTTTCCAGGAAAGAGTACTGGAGTGGGGTGCCATTTCCTTCTGCAGGGGATCTTCCCAACTCAGGGATTGAACCCGGGTCTCTGGCATTGTGGGCAGACACTTTACCCTCTAAGCCACCAGGGAAGCCCTAAATTGATTAATACTTAAGAGTAATTGATAACTGCATTCAAATGCATTGGTTCTATAGAAGCCTTTCTGATTAGGTATCCAAAAAACCATTTTGAATTTCTGCCTCTCTACCACCACGTGTATAGCTCCTATGTGTCCTTTTCATATCTTCATTAGGGAAGTAAACGGTTACTATTTTTCACATTCAGTAAGAACTATTAAAACTATTAAAAGCTATTTAAACTATTAAAAAGCAGAGACATTACTTTGCTGACAAAGGTCTGTCTAGTCAAAGCTATGGTTTTTCCAGTAGTCATGTATGGATGTGAGAGTTGGACTATAAAGAAAGCTGAGTGCCGAAGAACTGATGCTTTTGAACTGTGGTGTTGGAGAATGAGAGTCCCTTGGACTGCAAGGAGATCCAACCAGTCCATCCTAAAGGAAATCAGTCCTGAATATTCACTGGAAGGACTCATGCTGAAGATGAAACTCCAGTATTTTGTCAACCTGATGTGAAGAACTGACTCATTGGAAAAGACTCTGATTCTGGGAAAGATTGAAGGCAGGAGGAGAAGGGGATAACAGAGGATGAGATGGTTGGATGACATCACTGACTCAATGGACGTGAGTTTGAGCAGCTTAAACTCAGAGCTGCTGATGGACAGGAAAGCCTGACATGCTGCAGTCCATGGGGCTCAGACACAACTGAGCGACTGAACTGAATTGAAGACCTATTACCAGGCTCTCCAATGAGCAGCTGCGTCTTTCCTAAAAGTTATTTTAAAAGTTTTCCAAGACCTTTACTTCCTCCCCTGGTTTTATGTGAGAACCTAACAGGGTGAAGGAGACACTACCATTCACTTTTGTAGCTCTGGAAGTGCAATGACCTTAGATACTATGATGTGGTTATGGGAGAGAGTGGGATTAAGAATGGCTCCAGAGTTCTTCACTAGAGATTTGAGTCCTTGCTGTCTTAACAGGAGTCCACTTCAAGATGGACAATGGTATCCATTCAAACATTTATCCATTCAGTTATTCACTTTTTAACAACTTCCAGAAGGTGCCTTTAATATACCAGACCCTGTGAGAGAGGCTAGAGACATGAAGATACATTTGTAGAATACACTGCAGATCCTTTCAAGAGTGTGAAAAATATAGCTTGGCGTTAATTCTTGCCCTGAAAAAATATCTTTGGGAGATAAAAATAGTAGATGAGCATGGGGATAAAATATTTATGTCATTAACATAAATAATGGTATGCATTGATGGATTGTTGTCCTCTGCCATTTGGTCTCAAGGCATACTCATGTCCTAATGTGTATCGTGTTCAGTAACAAATGCCAGATAAAAACAAGTGAATAAAAGATCCATTAAGTGTGAGTTTCCTTTTGTATAATGCTCATATTGTCAGACTCTGGGAATGCAGAGATGAATAAAACATAGCCCTTGTCACCCATGAGATCATGATTTGATGGAGGAGAGTGACATATACTAGATTTTTAAGGCTTGTCAAGATTTTTACTAGTTACAATGTTGGGCAAATGAGAATGAACTATGTAGGGATGTGGATAGTGAGGAAAGGTTTTGCTTAGATGACCCACATTCTAACTAGATCTTGAAGGATGTTGATGATCAAATGGAGAACTTACTATTTGCCAGTTCAGTTCAGTTCAGTTGCTCAGTCATGTCCAACTCTGCGACCCCATGAATCGCAGCACGCCAGGCCTCCCTGTCCATCACCAACTCCCGGAGTTCACTCAGACTCATATGCATCGAGTCGGTGATGCCATCCAGCCATCTCATCCTCTGTCGGCCCCTTCTCCTCCTGCCCCCAATCCCTCGAAGCATCAGGTTCTTTTCCAATGAGTCAACACTTCACATGAGGTGGCCAAAGTACTGGAGTTTCAGCCTCAGCATCAGTCCTTCCAATGAACACTCAGGATTGGGGAGAATTCCAAATATTTTGCCAGAAATAAATAATTTCATCTTCTTAGATCCCTTTGAGGTAAGTACTATCTATACTTTTATTTTTTAGAGAAAGTAACTTAGGCAAAGACTCCCCAGGTGGTGCTAGTGGTAAAGAACCCACCTGTCAAGGCAGGAGACATGAGACATGGATCTGATCCCTGGGTCAGGAAGATCCCTAGGAGGAGGGCATGGAACCCACTCTAGTATTTTTACCTAGAGAACTCCACGGACAGAGGAGCCTGGTGGGCTACCATCCATAGGGTCTCACAGAGTCAGACGTGACTGAAGTGACTTCACATGCACACATGAAACGGAGGCAAAGGGAGTTTGAGTAACTTGACTGAAAATACACTGTAGGTGCTGGAGTGAGCATAACAACACAGGTGGATAGCATTCAAACCCTGGCAGAGCAAGTCTAATGAAGCCTTCAGTTCAGGAGGCAAATAAACATACGTAAATGGACCAGGCTAGGAATCTAAATGAGAGAAGGTCAACTAGATAGCACATGTCCAGTCTGAAGTGCCTAAATTACTCATGAGCCACATCATTTAGTAAAACCCTTCAGTCAAGAAGTATTTTCTCTAGTATAAAAAGTCCCTTCACCATTTTTCAATCTTCACTTTTTTTTGGTTATGCTAGTTTTAAAACTTCTATTATTTTGATACTGAACTTCCCATAAGTATCTTCTAATTTTCATATGTGTTCAGTCTCATCTTCCTTCTCTTTACATTTTTTATTTCACTTTCAGCACTAATTCTTCAACATTATATATGAAGCATTTTATTAAATTTTGATTTCAGCTGCTATACACATATGAAAAATCTATATCTATAAGCTATTATATAAAGGAAAATTATATATGAATATATGAACATAAAATAATTATCATTACAAGAGTGCTTTATTTTCTAAGTATATCTTACTATAATATTCTATTCTGAATAGAATATCTTACTCTTAGTCTTCTGAGATTGTCAACTAATATTTTTTAATTTTTATAATTTTAACTTACTCAGAGCTACTTTTTCTTTCTGTTGGTTTGTTAAATATCTTTCATATTGGAGGCATTTTTAGTTGTCTGTGACTTTTAGATGTCTACTTATATTTAAGAGTTGGGAAATAAAAATCTGTTTAGAAGAACCAATGTTTGTGACTTGTAACTGTGCATGTAATTGTAGGATTATCTGCCTGGTTTGTTTAGTTTATGTCTTTTTTTTTTGGGTGAATCACTTTCCCCTTAGAGGAAATTCCCAAATTCCTGTCTGCAATGCTCATATGAGGGAAGAGTACTGTGGGTCTCAGTGTTCAGTGGGTAAACACAAACTCAGCCCTCATATTTTCAGTAAAGTACTTTCCCCACAACCATGACTGATAACTTATCACAAATCTCTATTTTATCATTTTTAGTCTTTTAACAGTTGGAAGACAAAATAGGGGGAGTTATATGGCAATTTGAATGCTTTTTATATAAAGTTTCCAGCACTCCTTATTTTTGCTCATTTTTATCCCCATTCCCAGAACCACATGACAACCCAATTCCTGTCCTTTTTTTAAAAAATTTATTACTTTAAGAGGGTTTAATATGCATTACATGATCAATACTTTTTTAAGTCTTTCTCACTACAAGTTCAGAATTCAGCTTCCTTACATATGCTCACTTAACAGCTGTCCATCAACTTCACAGCTCCCAACTTTCATTGCTTTTATTTCTTCTCCTTTCCCTTTTTCTCTGTGGGTTTGTATAATTTAATATTTAAGACATGTTTTATTTTCATTTAGGGAATAAAGGTAAATGTGTTTTTAAGTCATTATATCCACCCAGAGTGCATTAGTATGAATTATCACCAGGGCTGTGATAGAATTAAGGTAGAATACCTCCTATTTTACAGAGGCAAAAATTAAGCTCAGAAAATTCCAATGGTTGTTTTATACATTCAAGGTTAATAACTGGTTGAGGCAGGATTCTTATCCAGTTCAGGTCAGCCAAGTCTCTGGCTCTTCCTGTCTCATGCTGCTGCCTCAGTTACCACCCTGTTTGCAATGGACCAAAGGCAGACACACTGTCCATCTGCGGGAATCGTGCGTGGCCTACCACAGCCCCGTGTGTCCTGCACACACACCCTATTGACTTTGTCTTCTCACCCCTACGAGCTGACAAGTCTGCAAATCTCCACTTTCCAATTAGTCAAGTTAATGAAGCTCTTTAAAGAAATCCATAAAGCCTGCCTCCATGGTCCTGACATTTAGTAACTTCTGGATAATGGTCTCTGGGCCCCTTCTCCATTAAAATATTGTATTGAGTCCTGAAGTGCTGACTCTGAGACTTCCTTAGAATGGAATGAGGAGGGGCTCCCTTTGAGCCTTCCCAAACCCCAGGACAAATACAGAAACGACACTTTTAAGAGTCAAGCCCACTGAAAGGCCACCCTTAACGTAGTTTCCTCCTGTTAATGAAAGCTATAGATTTCTGAGTGAAGCAGAGCGGCTAGAGGCAGAACAAAGTGGAGATGAAAATGAGCCTGGAGTCACATCTTAGGATAGGGACTCAAGGCCTGCAGATCAAAGGATGACTCAGTTAGTAAAAGAAACAGAGGCCAAAAGCTGGGCTCCTCAACACCCAAGGCAAAGGAACCTCTTGGTGCCTTAGTTTTCTCTTCGAAGTAGTAGGAAGGATAATGCCTTGTTCTTCAGTCTTTCAGTGAAGATACAAATGAGAGCGAGAGGGAGGATATATTACTCATAGGGAAGGAACCGAATTAAAAACTGACTCCACAATGTTCACATTCAGTGTTGACAGTAGTCACAGGTGAGTCGAATGGCATATTTCTAGTATTTTCTCCACAAAGTTTGGAGGCATATTTGCATCTGCTTAGTCAACAACCCTTTTATTCACATACCCTTAGAACTTGCTGAAAATTTGCTTTGATTTTTCATTTCAATTACTCATTTTTTTAAAAAACCTTTATTTATTTATTTGGCTGTGCCAGGTCTTAGTTGCGGCATGCAGGACCTTTGATCTTGAGTTGCATCATACAGGGTCTTTAGTTGAGGCATGTGAACGACTGGTTGCAACGTGTGGGATCTAGTTCTCTGGCCAAGGAGCGATCAAACCCAGGCCCTCTGCACTGGGAACGTGGAGTCTCAGCCACTAGACCACCAGAGGAGACCCTTAGTTACTCACTTTTAGCGCTTATTTGCATTTATCTGCCCAACTTGCACATGCTATATTCATCTAAATCTAATTAAACACTATATTAAGCATAAACCATCCTCAAGTATTTGACTACATATATGTCATGCTTTCCCCTACTAGGTTAGAAGCTAGGACAAGTCAGTTAATAGGACACTTTTGGTCATTTAATACATATCCTGAGGCTACATATTTCCATTTGCTTCTTCCTCTTAATATTTATCTGTATCGTGCATGTGTATGAGTGTGCTTGACTTTTTGTGACCCCGTGGACTGTAGCCATCCAGGCTCCTCTCTCCATGAAATTTCCCAGGCGAGAATACTGGAGTGGATTTCCATTTCCTACCCAGAGGATCTTCCTGACCCAGGGATCGAACCTGCGTCTCTTGCATCTCCTGTGTTGGCAGGTGGATTCTTTACTACTGCCCCACCTGGGAAGCCCCTATTGGTACTGTGCAATGTGCCAAATACTGAGTTAGATTCTAGGAGTAGAAATAAAGCATGATTATAGACTGACATATTATGAGAAGGAAAGAGACTTTTAAATTCCTTTTTTACTCCACAGGATGAGAGATGAAGGGATCTCTACCCTCAGGAACATCCTCCCTATAGATCAAAAGCAGAGAAATAAGTTAACACTTCCAACAAAGTGTGATTTGTTGGAGGTTGGAGGTGGTCTTTGAATTCTGATGGACACAAGGGAGGAGCTTCCGTGTGGGTTGGTCTCCAGGAATAAATCACCTTGCTACTGCTACTGCTAAGTCACTTCAGTCGTGCCCGACTCTGTGTGACCCCATAGACAGCAGCCTGCCAGGCTCCCCCATCCCTGGGATTCTCCAGGCAAGAACACTGGAGTGGGTTGCCATTTCCTTCTCCAATGCATGAAAGTGAAAAGTGAAAGGGAAGTCACTCAGTCGTGTCCGACTCTTCACGACCCCATGGACTGCAGCCCACCAGGCTCCTCCGTCCATGGGATTTTCCAGGCAAGAGTACTGGAGTGGGGTGCCATTGCCTTCTCTGTAAATCACCTTGAGCCAAGTGCTAAGCAGGAGTAGATCATCTTGAGATGTCTTGTCAGTGTTCCCAGCTGTTAGCAGCCCTTGTGTCTTTATTGATACTGGTGTTAACTCAGTCCCTTCTGCACTTGCCATGTGGTGAATAACACCTATGGCCTTTAGAAATCTATCCTAAAAGGTTAATTCTTTTGCTTATCTCTTGCTACAAGTACAGTGGGGCAAAGACTTTGCTCAGGCTAAGTGAGCTGCACCTAACCCTTTGTCATTTCTGATGGACCATGTGACTCCCAAAAACACATGCCTTCTCTTGTTCATATGATAAGTTTATTCTTTACTTTTTCTGTCTGGTTAAGTATTATTTGTACAACAAGATTCAGATGGAGGGGGAAATGTCTTCATGTCTCAGAGGGCAGGGGAAATAGTTACCTTCGTATATATCTACAGCAACATGGACAGTCCCTAAACTTAATCATTAAGCTTAATTATCCTTTGGGATGCTATATTTAGAATGTATAATCAACAAGGTCCTACTATATAGCACATAGAACTCTACTTAATGTCATGTGGCAGTCTGGATGGGAGGGAGGTTTGGAAGAGAATGGATACATGTATATGCATGGCTGAGTCCCTTTAGTGTTCACCTGAATCTATCACAATATAGTTAATCAGGTGTTTGTTTGTTCAGTCACTAAGTCATATCTGACTCTTTACAACCCCATGAACTTCAGCATGCAAGGCTTCCCTGTCCTTCACTATCTCCCATAATTTGCTTAAACTCATGACCACTGAGTTGGTGATGCCATCCAACCATGTCATCCTCTGTTGCCCTCAATCTTTCCGAGCATCAAGGTCTTTTCCAGTGAGTCTGCTCTTCATATCAGGTGGCCAAAGCATCAGAGCCTCAGCTTCAGCATCAGTTCTTCCAATGAATATTCAAGATTGATTTCCTTTAGGATTGACTGACTTGATCTCCTTGCTGTCCAAGGGTCTCACAAGAATCTTCTCCAGCACCACAATCAATTCTTCAACTGCTTAGCCTTCTTTATGGTCTAACTCTCATATCCATACATGACTAGTGGGAAAAACCATAGCTTTGACCATATGGACCTTTGTCAGCAAAGTGATGTCTCTGCTTTTTCATATGCATCTAGGTTTGTCATAACTTTCCTTCCAAGGAGCAAGCAGCTATACTCTAATACAAAATTAAAAGATAAAAAAAAATACAATAAAACCCTGAATTATCTTTATTCCACAAACTAGGAGGTACTTGAGAGCAGAAATAATGTCTAACCCATGTTTGATCCTTCTCACCATTACCTAACCCAGTACTTCGCCCATACCTAACATTCAGTAACTACTTGTGTCATCAGCCGTTTTGCCATCCACCCTTCCCATGCAAGACTGACCTTACAATCCTACCTGAAAGCATCATTTTACTGGTTAAATGTAATCCATATTTTCAATACATCATGACCTACATGATGTGATCCCAAACTGCTTTTGCCATTTGATATCCTCTCTCTCTTTCTTTCATTGTTCTCCTACAAACTTGTGAGGTGGGTAGGATATTTTTTTGCATTTTATAAAGGAAGAAACTGAACCTCCATAAAATCACCTGTTTGATTGTGTTTCTCCCTCTGGACAGCAGCAAAACAAAGACTTGCTTTCTCATGTTCTGCCTTTCAGTCTGGCACACTTTCCACTATACTAAGCCACCCTTGACTCTTGCTTTCATCTGTTCAAAACCTGTGGGACATTTTGGAATTAGTTAAGATCCCTCTTAAATCAGGGAGTCTTATAAAAGCACTCTAATCCACAGAGACCACTCTACATTCTAAAATAAGTAATGATCATCTAGGTCACTGGAAATCACTCTTCCTGAAGTCCTCTCCTAGGTTTGCATTTATTTTTACACAAATTTACTGTTATGAAAACCTCCATAGGCTTTTATTGTTTCTCTATTCTTAAACATGCTGAGAAACAAAGAGTGTCTGTGCATAGTGTTTAGTACATGGTTTGGAATTTAGTAGGTGCTAATCTGAGATTATTTCCTTAAGTACCAACCCTCCATTTACAATTGGTCTATGACATATGTTTGGGACCCTGAAGACATATGATGGTGTGACATGCACAAGCAATGAGATTAGGGCAAGAGATGGGGTGAGGTAGAAAGGCCCAAAAGATATTGATGTCAAAATTCCACCTTCTCTATCAATAAGCCTATTTTCAGCACCATTAAATCTGTAGGCCAGAGGTTAAGGAAAAAAAAAAATTATAGCAGAATCCTGAAGTGATAAATATGGCCTACCTTTGACTTTGAGAAATCCCTCCCTTTGTTTCTAATCTCTTGCATCAAGTTACACATATAGCAACAATTAGAAGATCCTCCCACCCTGATTCCTGTATACAAATTATCAAAATATATCTTGACTTTAAAAAATGGTTTTCATTGTAAAATACTAATGTTCACTGTATAAAAGTTTAAAACAAAGAGAAGCCATAAGACCAAAACGAAAACCATTCCGTAGTCACAACACCTAAACCAAATGGACATATTTTTGGTTTCTTTTTTATGGGATCATAAACTTTATACTATTGGGAACCTAACTTGTTTCATTTGACAGTGTACCATGAACATTTTTCCATGTCATTAACTATTCTATAATATCATTTTAATGACTGCATGGATACCTTTTTATGTATTGCAGGCACACAATAAACCAAACCACTGTTAATAAGTTGTTAGACTTTGTCTAATATGTTTTTTGTGATTTTAAACAATGTGTAAACTTAAACAGATTTTGTGACTTCTCTGGCCCTCAATTTTCTCATTTAAAAAACAGAGATAATAATACTTGTTCAGAGGGCTCTGTAAGAATTAAATGGGTCAACTTATGAAAAATCACAAGAGGTCAGTGATTATTAACCATCATTCTCATGTTGGCATAAACAATGTGCAGTAACTTATTTTTTACAAATTGTGCATTCTGAAATCTTTGGAATTTCTAGGTTAATGATATTATAGCTTTGTATTTTGATACATAATAGAAAACTCACTTTCCCCAAAAATGTACTGAGGTACCTACCCATCAGTAAGTGTAGACGTATCTATTTCTCCATGTTATCACTGACCTGATTCTTGGAATTATTTACTCTTCTCTGGCATGATGGATGTAAAACAATTATCTATCTGCTATTTTAATTCACACCCTTCTGTGGAAGAACATTCTTACATTGGTTTATTCATCATTTCTAATTCTTCATTCATGAATTCTCAGTTACTGTCCTTTATCCAGTTTTATAAAGAGCTTTTTATCACTGCTTTTATTACATTGCAAAATATGTTTATACATTCAAGGTAACAATCTCTTATTTTTATATGTATCTTGCATTTTTCTTGAAATTTGATTATATATATCCTCCTTGCAGGAGGCATACACTTTTATATAACTATATTCATAAATCTTCCTTCTTTTGGAGTCATGTTTATAAACTCCTTCCCTGTTTGAAGACTATGTAAATACTCAACTATACATTTTCTTCTTCAATCTGTATGGATTCAGTTTCTATTTATCATTTTAATCAAACTTTATTGTGAAGCATAGTATTATGTCTTTTTTTCCACAAATGGTAAGCTGATGAGTTTAATATTCAGTAATTTTACAGTAATTTGAAATGATACTTTATATTTTTAAGTCTGGATTTTTTTTCTTACTAATCATATGGCATGCATTGTTTTATATCTGGAAATATGATAATAGTGTTTTTTGGTAACTTTTAGTTTTATAAAATTATTATTGTAGCTGTACTTGGAATACCTAAATGGCATTGAGTATTATTTCACTGCATCATTTTAAATTAATAATAAAGTGTGAAGACTTTTTAGTGTTGAACTTTCTAATTAAAAAATGTGAAATACATTTCTCTGTTGATAGATGTCAATATATATACCAGGGAAGCCCCTGCATCACCATTATAGGCTCATCAATACCATCTTTCTAGATGCCATATACATTATGGCGTTAATATAGGATATCAGTTTTTCTGTTTCTGACTTACTTCAATCTGTGTAAGAACATTTTAGTTGAATTTCTTGGTCATTGCATGAAGAAAATCACATATAGACATTTGCTTTATATGACATGTAACTTGTTATTCATTAAATAACATGCATATGGTTCACTGAACAACATGTAAAATAAGTGAATTACTACCAAGTTAACATCAGTTCAGAAAGTACTGTTATGGACCAGTCCCTTAGGCACTTGGATATAAGAACGGACAAGACAGAACCAATGTACTGGTCAGAATATACTAGGTTTTACTGTGGTTAATAAAAAATGAACCCAGTCTTTGTAGCTTAAAATTGTGTTTCTCTTAAACTGTATAACCCATTTTGGATGAGCAGAAGTGTTTTGTGTTCCTATAGTAATCTAGAAAATCTCACTGCCATTTTTTACTCATTTTACCATAATCCATGAGTCAGGGGAAAAGAATATGGCACATTGCTCCCTGGGTATTGAAGGTTTGGTAGAAAAGTGGCCCAGATCACAAGGCTATTCGATTAAGGGGTAAAAAAAGTATAATCCTACCACGTGCTAGGAAGGTGAGGACAGAGTATTACGAACTGTCCTAATAATTCTTGAAACCTCAGTCCTGGAGCTATTCATAGCATTTTGAAGAAGAGAGAAAATCAACACATAATTATAGTAATTACAATATATTATGATAAACTGGACAAACTTTAGTAAAGGACAAAGGCATTTTCAGCAGAAGGCAAATATTCAACCTACTTTGAGAAGACAGAAAATATTTCTTAGGAAAATTGGCATGTGACTTGAACTATATAGATAAATGTGCCAGATATATCAAGAAAGAGAGTATTTTACTCTTAATTTATACTGAAGGGCAATAGAGAAACAGCCTCTAAGAGAAAGAAGCATAAAGGAAGACCAAGATTCAGGGGGCTGATCACAATAAGTTACGTCTGTTTAGATAAATTACTTTGCTTCTCTAGACCACAAGTTTCATGATAATACAAAGAAGTTTAACAATATTTTTTCAGCTCTAACATTCTATATTGGAATTTTTGATGCTGAAAACTTACTGGTTATTCTCAAGTCCTTATGTGTAGGTAATCATTCCACATCAAAGAAAGTCAGATAGAAGAGACAGCAAATGATTTTGCACTATGCATGTCAATCCTAACTACTTAGAAGGGGCTGGAACATTTGCTTGTATAAGACGCAGTCTGAGATGGAATAGTGTGGAAGACTGTCAATGACTTTCACAGACCCAGGACTGGGAACCACAGAAGTAAGGGTGGGAGTGATTGGAGATGTGGAAGGAATAGTTATTTCCATGAGCTCTTGTTATAGAAGTGCTGTTGTTTCAGCCATTGTTAGGCCTGTAATAAAAATATATTGGTGTGATCAGCAATATATTTTTATTACAGGCCTAACAACGGCTGAAATGGTACAACTTTTATAGTGATATGTTTTATGCTTCACTTTTTTACAGTGATGTATACATATATATATGTGTGTGTATATGTAGATAGATATATATCTCTAATGTGATATATGAAATTTTAACATCAGTGGTAAGTCAAGTCACCTAGGAGCCAAAAGTTCTCTCCTTTATTTCATATACATGCTTACAAGCACTAATGAATGCAGAAGACAAATTTACAAAGGACTCAGTATCCAGTTTTAACCAGCCCCATCCAGCCTCAAGGATTTTCTTTCCTATGTGATAAATCTGTCCATGGCTCTAGGAACACACATAAAAATCTGGCAGAAAAAAGAAACAGAAAAATTACTGTATATGAAGAGTATAACACAGAAAACGCAGGTCAAAGTAGAGAATGCCTTTTACACTTGATTTTAGCCAAAAGGCCAAGAAACAATAAGAATGCCTTTTAAAAGGTGGATTCAGTTCCTTCAATCCGATAAATGAACTGTTATTGTTATAATGATTTTTCCCCCCTGGAAAAAGTAAAGTGTAAAATCTATTTGCAAAACATATCTATATTTCCCAAGTCCCTGTCTTAAAGATGTAGGGAGTTATATAACATTATGTAAGGCCTAGTAGATGAGCCTTTATCATCTCTTATAAATAATTATTAAAATAATGTCATTGATTTTGCTTTCAGCCAAGCATAATTACTGAAAATACTTTTCAATAAATGTACTGTCTTTTGATTAAATAGAATAATATGGGTTTAAGTTGCCCTTTTCTAGTAAATAGATTATTTTTTACCTATGTGACTCTGTTATAAAATGTGTATTTGAGATGAAAACATGTAAATAGAATAAGTCCCATTAAACATTTTTTCCACTTTACACCAGTGGAAACTACTTTTCAGAAGGCAGAAACTGTAATTTTCTAGTGTATTTTTTTTCTAAAACATTTCTTAGTTTAAGATTTTTAACAATCTGCTTACTTTTATCCAGGTCTTAGAGATTCATGACTTGTTCTGTTGATTACAACTAAATCAACTATAGGAAAAATAAGTGTAGAAAACATTGGGAACAGATATTAAATACATGAAGGAATTTGGTATATAACAACATAAGGTCTAGTTTTAATTGCCAACAAATAATACTAATTGTTTCAATCTAGTTTGCAAGAGTACTCCAATAAGGGATATAGAAATACTTTAATTAACCTATCAGAGTATAAACTTGATTAAATTATTCAATTATTGCTTGTAAACAGATAACTTTCAGTTACGTTGACATGGGCAAAATAGCTATAACTAGAAATAACAACCTAATTAATAATTGTACACCATAATTATACCAAGTTTCATATTTTAATATTTTATAAGGCTTTGCATTATTTTATGCTCTTTACTCTTACAAATATATTTACCATATCCACGCCTTAGAAACATATATCAGCATATGGACACCAGAATTTCTTTGTATGATAGCAAATTGAACCTGTATGCTAATTGTTGTGCTTGTTTATTATATTTTGGGGTTTTTTTCCTTTGCTGTTTTATGATATTGAGCAATACTTCCAAACAGATGCTGCTGCTGCTGCTGCTGCTGCTGCTAAGTCGCTTCAGTCGTGTCCGACTCTGTGCGACCCCAGAGACGACAGCCCACCAGGCTCCCCCGTCCCTGGGATTCTCCAGGCAAGAACACTGGAGTGGGTTGCCATTTCCTTCTCCTCCAAATAGATAGCCACTTAGAATTTAAGCATAACCCTTTGACAACAATGTATTTGATCTTTACACTGAGTTACCATGATGTGTCATTTCTGAGTATTATTTCTCCAATCGTGTCAACAATTTCTTGTTCTTAGTCTTTGAGGAGGACAAGTGATTTGTATTATTATTATAAAAATGAGAAAACTGAAGCTTAGGGAAATTAAATGAATCATCCAGAGTTAGCAGTTAATGTGATTTTGGACTCAAAATAAGATCTATCAATTTATAAAATATTTTTCCTTTATGTAAGAGAAAGTTATCACAAACATTTTTGTACAGATATAGTTGTATAAGAAGCAAACAAACAAATAGACTAATACCATAGGGAAATGGAAAACCCTTAATCAGCTATTGAAGGAGTTTGGCATTAAATAAGGAATTTTAACAATCTAATTATAATGTTTACCCCTAATTACCTGACCAGAATGGAGAAGGAAATGACAACATACTTTAGTATTCTCACCTGGAGAATCCCATGGACAGAGGAGCCTGGCAGGCTGTGTACATAGGGTCGCAAAGAGTCAGACACAACTGAAGTAACTTAGCAGGTAGGAGCAAGTACACATGCACCTGACTAGAAACCTCCTAATACTTACAAAGTATATTTCCAGTCCAGTAACATCTAATACAATAGCCACAAGCCACATGTGGTCATTGAAACATAAGCATAAGAGTTGACATTAGATAAAAGCAAAACTTTAGTATCTCATTTGTATTAACTACATTGTAGGAGCTCAAGTGTTCAGTGGTCCCCTGTGGTTAGCGGCTACTGTAAAGAGCAACACTGAGAAATTCCCATTATCACTGAGTGTTCTTAGTTTCTAGACAAACATACTAAAGAATATTATTGGTCACTGTGTTTTCATGAGGTAGATTACACAAGCTCTATCTACATATTGCACTTCCTACACATTGGGGTTATAGTTGACCATGCTTCATTAGTCACAGGGTGTAATTTTACAGAGTAGGAAATGGACTAGGCCTTTGATAAGCACTTGCTGTTGTATAGTCAGTTTTTGGTTGCTGTTCAGTCACTCAGTTGTTTTCGACTCTTTGTGACCCCAGGGACTGCAGCATGCCAGACTTCACTGTCCTTCACTATCTACCTGAGTTTGCTCAAGCTCATGCCCATTGAATCAGTGATGTCATTCAACCGTCTCATCCCCTGTCATCCCCTGCTCTTCCTGTCTTCAATCTTTCCCAGCATTAGGGTACAGTCAGTTAAGACAACATAAATTAAGAGGTTTTAAAAAGTGATTTATTCATAAGATCCAAATTTAAATTGGCTACTTTACTTAATACCACACAACCTTTGATAGTGCAATGTTATACACTGTATGTGTTGTGTGTGTGTGTGTGTGTGTGTAAATGTGTTTGAGGAAGTGGGAGGGACTATTGAGTTTAGAAAACAGAACATAAAAGCCAGTCATACTTGAATAACAATAATGACCTTTCTTTTAATTTATATAACTAATGACTCTCAATGGCTTAATGATGGACATCTGAAACATGAATTCAATGTGTTTCAAATCCAAAAGAGAGGAATTTGAAGTTAAGAAAAAAATATCATTTACCAATATGCCTACTAATATCTTTGCTAATAATTATTTTAATTTTTTAATTGAACTCCTTCCTTCTGGTCCAACAATCTTTTTTCTTAGATATTATTCCTTGGTTGTTTTAAGGTCAGTCTAGAATTAATTACTTTGTCAATCTTGGCTGGTCCAAAATGGCTTTAAGTATTAGATTATTAACTAATAATTTATCTTAGTGTAAAATTCTAGGTAAATAATTATCTCTTCTAGTACTTTTAAGATATCAATCAATGGTCTTATGCTAAAGAAAAGTCTAATTTCAATTGACTATATTACTATCTTGGTTATTACTCTGTAGTAATCTTTGTCTTGTAATACTTAATAATAATTTTCTGTTTTTGTTTGATGTTATACATTTTCATTATGAGATGCCTGGTATCAATCTCTATTTTTCCTGCTCAAGATTCAGTGTTCTCCTTCTATATCAAGAGTCAAATCTTTCTTCAATATAAGGAAATTGTCAGTCATTATATATTCAAATACATAGGGATTTTACACTGGATCTTTAGAGTCTCATAAGTTCACTTGTATTTTCTATTTTTTATTTCTCTGAACTACATCTTGAGCTATTTCTTGAGTTTTATCATTTGATTAAAAAACAAAAACCTGTAGGATTTTTATATTTGGTCTACCTATTAAGTCATCAATTTAGGTTATTACTATTTTTTTCAATAGCTATACATTTGGCCTAGAAGTGCTATTTGATTATTTTTTCATATTTTGTGATTTTACCTTTATATTTGATCATTGCTTAAGTTTTTATTTTTTTATTTATTTTTTTTAATTTGAAACATAATTTTACTTTTTATTTTTACATTATGTTGTGCAGTATTACATCTCAAAATAACAGAGTGCAGATAAAGGCAAGGTAAAGTACAAAGGAAGATTAACAACAGGTGTCAAAAAAGTTACCTTTATTAAGGCTAAATCCCTGGTTTATATTTTCCACACACATTCACAAAATTACATTCAAATTATTCCTTAGGCCATGAGAAAAGGAAAAAAAAAATCCAGATATTAGGTTTTCATAGAAAGCAAATCTGGATTAATCTAAAAACTACTCTCCTTTGTATCTATCTGTTAAGTTTTTATTTTATCTTAATCTACTCAAACACTTAAAAATACCTCTTTCAGTTGTAACGATATCAGTCATCCTAATATCATAAATTCTCCACTGTTTAGTTTAACTTATTCTACCCATTGTTGATTAATCATGTTATGTTTATAATTTGAGTGTGGACTCATCTATAGGAATTTTTATTTTATTCGTATGCGTGCTGTATGTGTTATATGAATCTTCTCTATCCTGAGTCACTGAAGAAGAGTTTCTGATTTGCTTCAGTGTAGGTAGGCCCTAAGTCTCCGTCAGTTATCGATCAATTTCTGTATTAATTTCTCAGTTTGTGGCTATGAAAGGAAGATACTGTAATTTATTATCTTAACAAGATACTTATGAAAGTGAATGGGAATTTTATACAAAGAGTAAACCAGGATTGTCCAGGACCAAATAGGATATATTGTCATTTTATTCATGATCATGAGAATATTGAGAGTGTGAATATTAAAGCTATGAATAGAATATGCATAGTGTATTTTTTTTTTCCCATTGCAAACCTTGGGGCAATGGAAAGTTCCTATTGATGTACCTGTAGCTACTGAGAAGAGGTTTTATGTTCTCCTTTTAGGGACTGGACAAGTTCTAGCTCATAAACAAGTAATATTTGAAATGTATCCAAGTTAGTTCAATTTCTGTGGCCTGGATTGGTCATTCCACATGGGCTTTCTAACTCCAGCTTACTGTTCTTAAAAGACTTACATCCAGTTCTAATCTACAAATTACATGTACAATTCACATGTACATCAAGAGTCTCTACATAATGTAGCACTACAATATTGCTAAACCTCTGATAAAGGGGAAAGCCAATATCAAGGATCAGCAGACAAAGTCTTATGAGCCAAATACAGCCCACAGAGTCATTTTGAGCCTGTGAGGTAGGGGTGATTTTTATAGTTTAAAAAAAATTTTTTTAAGTCAAAACCAATATTTTCAACCTATGAATATGATATAAAATGCAATTTTTGTATATTTATAAATTTTTACTGAACTCACACGCATTCATTTATGTATTGCCCTTGACTGTTTTCATATTATAAGAGCAGAGTTGACTAGTTACAAGAAATGCCATTTGAACCACAGGCCTAAAATATTTGCTATTTTGTGCTTTACAAGGAAAGCATTCTAACTTCTCACCTAGGTAATTAAAAGTAATGATATACTCTTTAACAAGTCTAGAATACCTATGACTAAGAACAATGGGGTGCATTTTAATTAAATCATTTGAGTGTAAATAAGCTAATGTGGCATTGTGCTTTAGAGATTGGAATGAGAGGGTGGTAGGAGTGATATAATTTATCATAATAGAAATTCTGCTAGTGCCAAGATCAAGAATAAAAATAGGAGAAGCCACATAATGAAAATAATAAAATAAGTGAAGAGTAGAAATATTTGTGTATGTTTCTCAAGCAGGTTTCTAATAAGTGTCAGTATTTTACAGCTCCGGTATAAATAATAAGACTGCTGCTGCTAAGTCACTTCAGTCGTGTCTGACTCTGTGCGACCCCATAGACGGCAGCCCACCAGGCTCCCCTGTCCCTGGGATTCTCCAGGCAAGAACACTGGAGCGGGTTACCATTTCCTTCTCCAAAATAACAAGACTAGTATTGGTTAAAATGTTACAGAAAATACATCATGCAAGATCTTGATGTTTTGAATCTTATGACTTCGTGAAATACAGAGGGATGAAAAAATTTGACTACATTAAATATAGATCAACAACTGTCATGCTAAGAGAAATAAGAGCCACATGATCTTCTGGGGAAAAGCTCAAAGCAGCATAAAAGAAAGAGAAAACTGATTTTGGCAAAAGGTTTGAAGGTTTCCTCTCCTGAGAGTCAGATGAGTTCACATTAACATATCAAGGGGACTAATGCACTGGGAAACAACTGGTCACAAAATAAAATAAAATAAATCAAATATGATATAAAACTAATAAATATTTCTCTGTCATTAATAGACCTCCTTTCTTCCATGTGCATTGTTAGTCAGAGACAGTCAAGGATTATTAACCTTTTAAAAAAATGAAGGACCTGTAACTGTTAAGGTAGCCTTCAGAACCAAATTTTATTTTAAAATCTGAAGAACTAAACCAAATTAAAAATATATTCTTATTTGATTTGCTCTTGAATTTAGAAAAAGATTTTTTAAATGTGTTATTAATCTATATTTAAACTCCTGTGGGACTGTACTTGTCTACAGGATTGTGGAATTTGTGAAGAAAATGACCTTCATTGACAAATGTTCAGAACGTGTTCAATGAGAAACATGTATCATAATTGGATTTACAGTTCTAGGGCTGGGCTGAGGTGGGTGAAGGAGCCTGTAGGGAGTGATCACTATGTTATAGGCATTGTACTAAGTGATTTACATAGATTATTTAATTTAATATTCACATGACAAGTTACTCGACTTTATACATGAGAAAACTGAGACTCACAGAAAATAAATTATGTATCTGCTGCCTAGTTAGCAGAAAGTAGTAGAGCTCAACTTAGCAATCTAAAACATGCTATTCTCAGGACACTGCTGTGTTTATATTTATGGCAGGATTATCCCAGGACAAGCTATAACTTATAAAATACAGCTGGAAGGTTAAAAGCACAGGCTGTAGATTCAGACAGACCCAGAAATAGACCTTTTCCTAACTGGAAAATTATTTAGCCTCTTGGACTTTAATTATTTAACTTCTCTTGGACTTTAGTTTCCTTCTTTGTAAAACAAGTGTAATTATTACATATTACATACAACTGTCAAGGTCAAATAATCTTAGGCAAATAAGACACCTAGTCAGTGCCTGGCACAGAAACTGTTAACTGTTTTCATCATCAATGTCAGCTCTGTCATCATCACCATGGTTTCTGTTAAGTCCCCCAAACTTTCTCCAAGGAGTTTGACTCTCTTTACTTGATGAACTAGTCATATATCACTGGCCTTTAATATGTGTACTCGTTACAACATGGAACAATCTAGCAGATCTTAACTATTAAAATATTTCATTTCATAATTAGTTTATCAACACATCCAGTAATAAATCAATAGCTTTGATTAAAACTAGAAGCTCTTCCCTTCTCATAAAGCAAACAGATAGTAGATAATGAACAAATCAAAAACACCAAACAATTTCAGGTAATGATAAATGTTACAGAGAAAAAGCCAACAGGGTAAAGGGATAAAGAGTAGGTGTTTGAGAAAAGCCACTCAAGGGTTGCTCTTTTGAGAGAAAAAAAACATGAAAACGATGAAAGAGTCAAGCTTAAATCCAGAAAAAGACTATACCAGGCAGTGGGCAAAGAAGTGTAAGAGTCTGTGTAACTTAATGCAAGAGCTAGAGACAGAAAAATAGAAAAGGAACCTCAGAAGATATTAATCATAGGGTGCCAACTTAATTGTCTGAACTGTTAACTACATATTATGGGAATCCACCAGAGCATTCTAACGAGTGAGACCATGATTTAACTTATGATTTTTAATAGATCCTTCTGGTTGCTTTTTCAGTGAGGAGGGGAGGAAGGAACTCAGTCACGAAGCTGCACTGATCTTCTTGAGTAACCTGGAACTGTGGCTTGGACTGGGGACTACAAACAGGGTGGTGAGAAGCTCTCTGATTTGGGGAGTGCTTTGTAGGTGGAGATGCTAGGATTGGTTGCTAGATTAGATATGGGATTTCAGCATAGTTCTATCAACTAGTCAGCTCAGTCATGTCCGACTCTTTGCAACCCCATGGACTGCAGCACACCAGGCGTCCCTGTTCATCACCAACTCCTGGAGCTTACTCAAACTCGTGTCCATTGAGTTGGTGATGCCATCCAACCATCTCATCCTCTGTCAGCCCCCTTCTCGTCCTGCCTTCAACCTTTCCCAGCATCAGGGTCTTTTCCAATGAGTCAGTTCTAGTTCTGTATCTCTAGATATAGAGATATAGATATAGTTCTATATCTCTAATGAATCTAGTTCTATATCTCTTTATAAAGAGTTATTGATCTCACTATTTGTGTATATAGTAAGAAATGAGAAATTTATGAAAGTACAGGCTCATGAAAAAGAAGCCTTTTTTTTTTTTTTTTTTGCTATTAATAAAACCTGATCCTGTGATGGATGCAGAATCATATAAATTGCTTATAACTAGCTTGAAAGTGAAAATTGCTCAGTCATGTCTGACTCTTTGTGACCCCATGGACTCTACAGGCCATGGAATTCTCCAGGCCAGAATACAGGAGTGGGTAACCTTTCTCTTCTCCGGGGGATCTTCCCAACCCAGGGATCAAACCCAGGTCTCCCTCATTGCAGGTGGATACTTTACCAGCTGAGCCACCAGGGAAGCCCAAGAATACTGGAATGGGTAACCTATCCTTTTGAACTGTGGTGTTGGAGAAGACTCTTGAGAGTCCCTTGGACTGCAAGGAGATCCAAACAGTCCATTCTGAAGGAGATCAGCCCTGGGATTTCTTTGGAAGGAATGATGCTAAAGCTGAAACTCCAGTACTTTGGCCACCTCATACGAAGAGTTGACTCATTGGAAAAGACTCTGATGCTGGGAGGGATTGGGGACAGGAGGAGAAGGGGACGACAGAGGATGAAATGGCTGGATGGCATCACTGACTCAATGGACGTGAGTCTGAGTGAACTCCGGGAGTTGGTGATGGACAGGGGGGCCTGGCGTGCTGCGATTCATGGGGTCGCAAAGAGTCGGACACGACTGAGCGACTGATCTGATCTCTGATCCCTTCTCCAGTGGATCTTCCCAAACCAGGGATCTAACTGGGGTTTCCTGCATTGCAGGCAGATTCTTTATCATTTGAACACTCATGGAAGCCCTATAACTAGCTTAAATACTATTTAAAGTTAAAATGCTCCACATTTATAAATTAAATGTATGAAGGGCAATGGTAAGATACGTTGAGAGGTGCTTGGTCACCCTCTTTTTACATCCCCAAGCACAACACTACATCTATGCTTTTTTAAAATGCATGATTTATGAGCATTGTCTCTATTTTCTGTAAAGTGATGCACTAATGCTATTCCAAGCCCCTTCCCCACTTCTAATCATATTGCTATGCAACTAAATACTTTCTATATATGAGCTCAACCATTCACCAGCTAACCAAAGTGGTTTTTTTTTTTTCCTGTCACATGCCACATACTTTCTTGATATTGGTTAATGTGTTTACATGAAATCTCTGCTAACCATTATCTTGAGAAAAATAACCCTTAAAATGAATTAATTAAAAAAGATGGAAGATGATCATATGATGTCAGTCAAGCTCACCTCCTTTCCTAGGTGCCTAGGGCTGGGTTCCTGGCATATTCGGGCTATCAGTGTGTTTGACCCTGTTAGTGGGTGTAATAGACAGATAAGCACCAGATAATGGGCCTAGATTGCTGGTTGTGCCTGAAATAGAATTCTGGAGCTCCCTTTGGGTCCCAAGCAGTTTATCCCTTTAATATATGTGTTCTGATCAATTCATGGTGATTATTGTTCATCCCAAAGGATCTGTTTGATCACTCTAGGTCATTACTGTATCTGCACTGATTAGTCAGGACAGGTAAAATTATTTAAATGTGTTCTACACTGAGGTCTCGGTAAAGTGGTCTAAAAGTTTCCAGGGCAGCATGAAAATAGATGTTGGGGTGGATTGTAGGCTCTTTTATAAGATCTGGGGTTCCCTGATACCAGAAGTATTCCTCTGATTTTAGGATTCTTTTAAAAGGATACCCTCTAACCCCTTATAGTAGGACAACTAATACCTACCCCTCCCCATCCCACAATGCCGCACAGCTACGGTACTGGAGTTTGTCTAACCAGATGGGCAGGAAATGTCTGTTTGCCCAGATCACAGCCTAACTAATGGGATGTCCATCTTTCTTCCAATGGCCCTCTCCCAAGCTTCTGCAGAGTGTAGTCTTATTCACAATGGAGAGTCTCTTGAGAGACTGTATTTTCCCAAATACGGTATTTGTTTCATTCAAATTTAGTTCATCGTCAGCTGCAGTACATGAACAAGAATGTTGGAGATGGCCATCCCCAGTGATTTAATTTACCTTAGGGAAGTGACTTAACTCTTGTGATGCTTAATTTCCTAATTTTTGAAACAAGGATATCATTATTTCTGACTTCACAGAAGTCTTGAAAGAATAGATCCACGTAGTTCATGCCTCAGATAGCATTGGTGCTCAACAGATGATGAATATTATCTCCTTCTGTGTTAAAAATGAATGATTCACATACACCTATGGTTAATTCATGCTGATGTATACAGAAATCAAACCGATATTGTAAAGCAATCATAAATCAAGTAAAAATAACTAAATACAAAAAATGAATGATTCAGTACACTTTTCCTAAGTCCACTAAGTGATTTTCATGATATTACTATATCTGTCTGTTTCTATTGGTGTAGCAAACAAATGAAACCCAAACCTTGGAAACCTGGAGGAAACAGTTAATAACATTTAGTGTCAGGAAACAGACCTAAGAAATTTTAAAAGACATACTTACACTAATGTTTGTCCCTTTGATGATGAGCTTTATATGCAAGGAAACCACATTGTAACCATATTTGAATAAAGCAATTTCCTCTTATCTGTAGGACACACTTTCCAAGATACCCAGAGGAGGCCTGAAACTGAATAGTGCCGAATCCTATACATACTATATGCTTTTCCTGTACTTACACACCTATGACAAAGTTGAATTCATAAATTAGGCACAGTAAAAGATTAATCACTATAACTAATTATAAAATAGAACAATTATAGCAATATAATAAAGTTATGTGAACATGGTCTCTCTCTCAAATATCTCATAGTACAACTTTAATGCCTTTCCATCTTAACCAAGAACTATAATTTGTGTAGTTTAAGGTACAATAGCAAAACTAAAATAAATTTATTTTTCACAATTTCATGGATAGGAGATTTGTTCATACCACAGATTTTTACAACTTCAATGTATAGGTTTTGTTTCCTATCAAGTCAAGAATTTTCAACATTTCACTTAAAGGAAGCACCTTACAGTTTCTTTTTGGCATACCTGAATTTTCAACATTACTACTCTTGTACTTTGGGGTCATTATTAAGCAAAGTAAGGGTTGGTTGAACACAAGTAGTGTGATCCTATGACTGATAACCTAAATGGCTGCTAAGTGACTAATGGGTGTGATAAGCTGCATAAAAAGATTCTTCATGTCCTGAGCAGGATGTTGTGAGATTTCATCAGCTACTCAGAGGGGTACACAATTTGAAACTTATAAGTTGCTTATTTCTGGAATTTTCCATTTAAAATTTTGTAACAAGGTTGACCATGGGTACCTGAAATTATGAAAAGAGAAATTTCAGTTAAGGGAATTTTGTTAAAAATTTACTCATAATCCACACTCTAAATATCCTTCTAGGATTGTATGGGGAACTGAATAATTGCATTTGTGTTCCTTAAATGAAATATAGGTCCTAAATAGCAGCAAGAGGATTTTAGAGATAATTAGAGTCAGTATATATATTTTAATTATTTTTAATTGAGGTACATTGTCATATAACATTACATTACTTTCATGTATACAATATAATTATTTTATGTTTATATATTACAAAATGATCACCACAATAGGTCTAGCTCACATTTGCCTCCATATATAGTGATGTATTTTTTTTCTTGTGAAGAGGATTTTCAGGATCAGCTCTCTTAGTAACTATCAAACATGCACAACAGTCATCATGAATTAGTTCCAGACCCCCACCCCAAGAAATAACAAAATCTGTGGATTCTCAAGTCCTTCACTTGGTGTAGTATATCAGCCCTCCGTATCCATGGGTTCCACATTTGCAGATATGGAGAGCTGATGGTACAGGATTAATGATATTCATCATGCTCTACATTATAACCACATCAATTATTTAACTTATAACTTGAAGTTTGTGCCTGTGACCCCCTTAACCCATCGCACCCATCCCATCATCCACCACTGATAACCACCGATTGGTTTTTGTATCTGTAAATTTGAACTTGTTTTTTTTTCTTTCTTTCAGGGAGTAAAGGGAGGGTTCCACATATAAGTGATATTATATGGTGTTTGTCTTTCTCTTTCTGACTTATTTCACTTAGTTTAAAGCCCTCAAGTTGCATACATGTTGTCCCAAATGATAGGATTGCATTTTCTTATGCTGGATAATATATACCACACTTTTTATACAATCATTCATAGTGCAAATACTTAAAAAATTCTATTTGGAAGTGTGGAATGACACATAGAAGCTCTTAATAGGTACCTCACTTAATGCTGAATGAGTGACATCACCCACCCCTCTATACAAACCATCTGTTGATTGTGTGATCATTGACAGAACTATTTAGCTAAATACCAAAGTTCGTCTGAAGGTGTTTCTAAATATTTCGGAGGAATCAACATCCCTAAAAAAACCCTACAGTAGTAATTTAATACACTATGGCTTTAAAAGTTCTGTTTTGTTATGCCCAATATTGTCCTTGACATGTAGCATTAAATAGTACATAACTCTACCATAACAACAGAATGAGTCAGGGAAGAGTTGAACCATTTGGATTTCCTTGTAGTAAAGGGAGAGTAGATGGTGATGGCCACACAAAATTGGTCAAAAACAGTGATGGGTAAACAGAGTTGCTCAGATGAGAGAAAGGGCTGAAAACCTGTGGGTACACTAAAAGAAACATTAAAGAAAAAGACAAAGCTTTCTTCCTACCCAATGAAACATTTCTGTGCAAATTAGAACAAACCGTCTTTTCATCAGGCAAATTTTTTTGTAGTGCACTTTTCAGCTCCTCCACAGCTACACTCAGAACAACTTTTCATAATCCAGGAGTAGCACACTGGCAGAATGTGCACATATGCCCCAAATGCAGCCTTTTCCACACACGCCCCAGATGCTACAAGGACACACACTTGCCTTCACTACACAACACATTCTGTCCCCTTCCATTCTCCTACTCAGGTAGGATGATTGTGTCAAGTTCAGAACTGAATGAAGAGAAAGAATCAAGCCTCAGAGTAAAGGTCGGTAAGAGAAAAGCAACCGCAGGGTTGAGACAAGATCACAGCTGAGCCTGATGGCTGCAAGGTAGGTTCTCCCTTGCTGTTCTATAAGTTGGCCTGAAAGCCCCAAATCTCTACATTTAGGATGTAAATAGCATTCCCCTAAGGTGTGCCTTCTTTGTATAGTATACAACCTGAACACCCAGACATGTCAGACATTCCTATGAGAAAGCATAAGACATTTACACACTGACATTTAATATTCCAGTGGAAAAACTGTGCCCAGACAGAAACAGAGCATGGTTTAAGAAAGAAAAGAAGATAATCCAACACTGATCCATCAACATGAACTATGCATTTGAAAAATGCATGCCATTATATAACAGTATGTATTTCTTCTGAATTCTTTCTATTAATATTTCCATTCCTATATCCCTCATTACTTGGTTATCTATTTTGTCACATGGAATGTTAAAACTACACAGGGATTTAGAGATAACTGCCATTTTAATTCTTTAACTTAATGGGTGAAGAATTTGACATCCAGAAAGATTAAACTGCTTCGGATGACCTAGTACCCAAGTGGGGAAACAGAACCAAACTCCTAGTCACCTGATCATTGACCTTGTTTTCAGTATGAATATCTGTTAGTCATTTTATGAAAATAAAATTTTGTTTATTAATTTTACACATGAGTTAAAAATATATTTTGTTTTTTGCTTGTCATGCTTTGTGTTGCCTGCCTTCACTTCGCCTCTCACTCTGCTCTTAACTGTGATCTTTCCAAAGGAGAAATAATAGAAATAGAGTCATGCACATCTCTTGCGTGGAATATGAATGTGTTCCTGTTCTATAAGTATCAATCTATTCATTCTTTCAAAATATATCTATCATATAGGTGAAAGATGCTGCTTATACAATAATGAAAATACATGGTCTCTAACCTCATGATATATTTAAAAAGAGACATACTCTGGCAAAAAAAAAAAAAAAAAGACTCCATATAAATAAATAATTATAAATTTTTTGTGGTGATAATATGAAAAATAGCTGTTCCAAATTTGATGCTACAGGACAGAGAGGGGTTTACCTTCCAGTCTTATCTCTATTCTTTCTCCTCCTTTCTCCAGAAAATCTTCATTCACCCCTCCTTGAAGTATACTTTCCTTTCCTGTTGCTGACAGTGTAATACAGTCTCTAAGACTCAGTTCAAAAAATAAGTACAGTTCAACAAAGCTGTAGGCAGAACTCATCATAGTATACCCAGTGTTTTTGCATATTTTGAAGATAATTCACTTACCATTGTTTACTTTGCTGATTTCTTTGCATTTGTTTTTATCATTAGACTGTGAACTTAAGGAGAATAGGAGCTACATTTTATTCATTATTGTGGGCTTTTCAGAGGTACTTATTACACATTTGTCTAAATGAATAATGAGCTATATTCCTGAAGACACAAAATCGCAAGAGAATTAGTTACAAAGTCAGAACTAGAACCCAGAACTCTAATCTTCCAGCTCAGATCCACTTGGCATTCAAAACACACAAATTGGGTGTAACTTTACAGCATGATATGGAATCAGAAAGACAAAGGCAATTTATACAGAGTTTGAAGAGGGAAATAATATTGGTTCTCTCCACGCAAATCTAAGACAATGTGTTGGGAAAATGACCTTCAATTTAGAGCACTGCCAAACTGCATAAACATGAGGCCACAGAAAAGAGAAACAGAATGTGTTAAGCAAATGAACAAGCTGGCTTAGCAAGGAATCACCAAGATTCACACATGAATTGGCCACTTGACATGAACAAGAACAGTGCAGCGTGTAAACAAGAGAATGAATACTGGATGCTTAATCAAAGGAGAAAATCAAAGCTTAAAGTAAGGTTCATTAAAATGAATTATTGTAACACACAGGTAACCTCTAGTAGATATAGTTCTTAAAGCATATCTATATTCATTGTATGAAAACTGCAAAATAAGATGTGTTTAACCTATATTCTGATCTCCATTTAACAGCTTGTAAAATGGGGTCAGCCTTGCTAAAATCATACCTCTGGAGTTAGAATTGTATGTGATCATCCAGTTCCTAGGAGAGTGCGTGCTCTTATACCATGACAGAATCAACCATCTCTAAGTGCTAGAGTGATCTAAACATCAGAAAAATAGCCAGGAGTGACAGGTGCTGTCTTTGGATTTTGATCATTTTTCTGAGACATGTCCAGGCATGTTCTGGTGCATCTTACTTTAGACAAGAGATATGTTTCTCAGCAGTTCTACATAAATCAGAGTGTTTTTGTTTTTTTTTTTTTGTTTTTTGTAAATTACATTTCATTATCAATGCATTAAGAAGTCTTACAATTAAAAAATCCTAAAATAAAACTTTATGTAACATAATCATATAATTAATTTTTTATTCAAATTTATAATGCAGGCACCTTGTAACTTGCACAGTTTATTTTTATTTTCTGAAAATGAATAAAAACACTTTTATTGGCATTTAAAATGGTCATCATTTTTAGAAAAAAGTCACCAAATCAGATGATGCCCCAGAAGAAATCTATAACTGAGTATAGTGGGCATAATTTTTTTCTTTTATTATTTTTTTATTGGAGTATAATTGCTTTATAATGCTATGTTAATTTCTGTTGTACAACAAAGTGAATTAGCTAAATGTATATATATATATATAAAATTATGTTTTATGTGTGTGTGTGCATGCATGGATGCTAAGTCACTTCAGTTGTGTCTGACTCTGTGAGACCCTATGGACTACAGCCTTCCAGGCTCCTCCATCCATGGAATTCAACAGGCAAGAATATTGGAGTGGGTTGCCGTGCCCTCCTCCCTAGGAATTTTCCCGACCCAGGAATCGAACCTGGGTCTCTGGCATTGCAGGGAAATTCTTTACTGCTGAGCCACTGGGGCGATATATATCATCTCTCCCTCTTGAACCTTCCTCTACCCCCTCCATCCCATCTTCTAGCTGAGCTACCTGTGCTATAGAGCAGTATCCCACTTGGACATTTTAAAAAAGTGGGAGCAATTTTGTCTTGTTATTTTCACACTATTTTTGTATTCCACCATTCAGGAAAACCTTTTCTTACTTCCTTCTGATGCATTTTCATGTGTACCTTGATGTTTTTCTGTTTTTGTTTCTTTTCCTGGATTTCCCCATCTCAGAAATCATACAGTGCTTATTCTTCTGTAATGAGCATACTTTAAAATTCTGTTTTCTTCCAGAAAATAACTTTGCTGATTTGAGCAATAGAGAGAATGTCATAGTGGCCACTCCTGGTTTTGATCTTCTCCTCTAACTCAGAATGAAGATAGTCATTACTAGTGCAGGGGTCTGGGGAAAGAGTTGCTATGCCCATGGTTCATGTCAACTAGTGACGTGACCTTGAGTAAACTCAGTCATGTTTTGTACCTTCTGTAGGTGGCGTTCTTATTCTTCCAGAGCTGATGAGGGTTGAGGTGTTTGATGTAAATACTCATGGGTCAGAAGGCATTCTTTTTGATTGATGTTCATATACTGAATCCCACCTTGAGGATGGGACCAGTCATTTTGGCACTCAGTTGATGTGATAAACAGTAGGTAGCAAAGTTTCCATTATTTGAATTTCTATTATCAAACAGGATCTTCTTTGAACCATGTTAGCACGGTTGAAATGAAGAGGATTCTGCTCACTGGGGCATTTGATTTGCAATGACAGCCGTCAGTGGATTCTGCTAGGTCCAGATTTTAAGCTGCAGGGTTGGAGAACAGCTTCCCTTTTCCTAGTTTTCTTCCAGTTTTTGTCTCTTTTTCCTGATTTTAATTTGAAAGAGCAAATCCTAAATTGCATTTCATGGTTCAGAGAAGACGGATACAAAGCTCAATTATTCTAAATTTATTTATCATTTGTACCAATTAGATAAACTATCATATTATACACTACTAAAGCTCAAAACAGAAATTTTAGTTTATTTTGCAATGTTTAGCAGATTCCACCCAAGCAAATTAACTTTAGTTCAGAGGAATCTGTTTTTTTTGTTTTTTGTTTTTATGGATAGCTTGATTTCTTAAATTCCTTAGCACTTGACAAAGCTCACAGGCTGTTTATAAATCTTTACAGCCAATATTTTAAGATCTGCTACTATACTAAGAAAATTCACAGAGATGCAGTGGTGAGCAAAAAGAAATGTGCCAACCATGACCCAGAAGCTTATAATTGAAGAAGAGAATCAAATATAAATGCATGTGCACAATTACATATACAAGTAAACACTGAATCAATTGATCTGAAGAAAATTACCTGGTGCCAGGGAAAAATATAACATGTACATCTAATTTGGATTAGAATTTTGGAGAAGCCTTGCAGGTGAATAATTGTCTTATTTAATCTTGTAACATTGTCAAATAGCTTAATACCATATCCATTTGACAGATGAGGAAAGATGGCCCAGAAAGGTTTGAAAAAAATGTTAGTCAATAACTGTCAGAACTGATCATCTAAAATGTTTCCTTGATCCCTAAGGCAAGCCTGCTTCCAAAGTCTATGCATGTCTATGCAAGTCTATACTTCAAGCCTGTGATAATCTTTTTGAGGAGTAAACCTGGCTAGGCTTCAGTTTACAGGCATTTAGTAAACACTAAGCTAGGTGTTCGGAGAAGGCAATGGCAACCCACTCCATACTCTTGCCTGGAAAGTCCCATGGATGGAGAAGCCTGTTGGGCTAGAGTCCATGGGGTCGCTAAGAGTTGTAATGACTGAGCGACTTCATGTTCACTTTTCACTTTCATGAACTGGAGAAGGAAATGGCAACCCACTCCAGTGTTCTTGCCTGGAGAATCCCAGGGATGGGGGAGCCTGGTGGGCTGCTGTCTATGGAGTCGCATAGAGTCGGACATGACTGAAGCAACTTAGCAGCAGCAACTTAGCGGCAAGCTAGGTGTTAGTTATAAAGATATTTTGTAGGTATAATTAAATTCCATAATTAGTTGACTTTAGATAAGAGATACTATCCTAGGTGATCTTGGTGGGTGTAGGGTAAGGGAATTAGAGAAAGTGAAGTCTGAGAAAGAACAAGACTGGCACTTTACAAGAACAGATCACCTTTAATGAGGTGAGAAGGGGCAGCAGTCAGATGAGTGAGCTGCTAACCCAAGAAAAGAGTAAGTATATTTACAGAGCCATATATGTGGAAATCTAGTGTCTTAAGGGGGCCTGTTCTTCTCCAAGGTTGTTCAGATTAGTTATCTCTTAAAGGGCTGGGGCAAGAAATTCTGCAGATTGCCCAGAGGCTGGGGGGCTTCCCTGGTGGCTCAGACAGTAAAGCATCTGCCTGCAATGCGGGAGACCCGGGTTCGATCCCTGGGTCAGAAAGATACACTGGAGAAGGAAATGGCAACCCACTCCAGTATTCTTGCCTGGAAAATCTCATGGATGGAGCCTGGTAGGCTACAGTCCATGGGGTCGCAAAGAGTCAGACACGACTTCACGACTTCGCTTCACTTCACTTTTGGGATCCCTGTAATCAACCTTAATGTCCTTTTTTTTTTCTTCTTCTTCTTTTTGGGTGAAAGAGTTCTTTGTTTTGCATAGAATGGTGGGGAGGACCAGAGTGGAATCTTAACTCCAGGCTATTTTGAGCCATGTAACTTTCCTTCAGTGGGCTTGATTCAACCAATTAAAATTCCCCTAAAGTCAGAAATGAGACAAAGGTGCCCACTTTCACCACTACTATTCAACATAGTTTTGGAATTTTTGGCCACAGCAATCAGAGCAGAAAAAGAAATAAAAGGAATCCAAATTGGAAAAGAAGTAAAACTCTCACTGTTTGCAGATGACATGATCCTCTACATAGAAAACCCTAAAGACTCCACCAGAAAATTACTAGAGCTAATCAGTGAATATAGTAAAGTTGCAGGATATAAAATCAACACACAGAAATCCTTTGCATTCCTATACACTAATAATGGGAAAACAGAAAGAGAAATTAAAGAAACAATCCCGTTCATCATTGCAACAAAAAGAATAAAATACTTAGGAATATATCTACCTAAAGAAACTAAAGACCTATATATAGAAAACTATAAAACACTGGTGAAAAAAATCAAAAAAGACAATAATAGAGAAATATACCATGTTCATGTATCGGAAGAATCAATGAGTATACTACCCAAAGCAATCTATAGATTCAATGCAATTCCTATCAAGCTACCAACGGTATTCTTCACAGAGCTAGAACAAATAATTTCACAATTTGTATAGAAATACAAAAAACCTCGAATAGCCAAAGCGATCTTGAGAAAGAAGAATGGAACTGGAGGAATCAACCTGCCTGACTTCAGGCTCTACTACAAAGCCACAGTCATCAAGACAGTATGGTACTGGCACAAAGACAGAAATACTGATCAATGGAACAAAATAGCAAGCCCAGAGATAAATCCACACACCTATGGACACCTTATCTTTGACAAAGGAGGCAAGAATATACAATGGAGAAAAGACAATCTCTTTAACAAGTGGTGCTGGGAAAACTGGTCAAACACTTGTAAAAGAATGAAACTAGAACACTTTCTAACACCATACACAAAAATAAACTCAAAATGGATTAAAGATCTAAACATAAGACCAGAAACTATAAAACTCCTAGAGGAGAACATAGGCAAAACACTCTCTGACATACATACATCACAGCAGGATCCTCTATGACCCACCTCCCAGAATACTGGAAATAAAAGCAAAAATAAACAAATGGGACCTAATTAAACTCAAAAGCTTGTGCACAACAAAGGAAACCATAAGCAAGGTGAAAAGACAGCCTTCAGAATGGGAGAAAATAATAGCAAATGAAGCAACTGACAAACAACTAATCTCAAAAAAAATACAAGCAACTCCTACAGCTCAATCCCAGAAAAATAAATGACCCAGTCAAAAAATGGACCAGAGAACTAAATAGACATTTCTCCAAAGAAGACATACAGATGGCTAACAAACACATGAAAAGATGCTCACCATCACTCATTATCAAAGAAATGCAAATGAAAACCACAATAAGGGACCATTTCACGCCAGTCAGAACGCCTGCGATCCAAAAGTCTACAAGCAATAAATGCTGGAGAGGGTGTGGAGAAAAGGGAAACCTCTTACACTGTTGGTGGGAATGCAAACTAGTACAGCCACTATGGAGAACAGTGTGGAGATTCCTTAAAAAACTGGAAACAGAACTGCCTTATGACCCAGCAATCCGACCGCTGGGCATACACACCAAGGAAACCAGAATTGAAAGAGACACATGTACCCCAATGTTCATCGCAGCACTGTTTATAATAGCCAGGACATGGAAGCAACCTCTAGGTTGCTATCCATCCATCAGCACATGAATGGATAAGAAAGCTGTGGTACATATACACAATAGAGTATTACTCATCCATTAAAAAGAATACATTTGAATCAGTTCTAATGAGGTGGATGAAACTGGAGCCTATTATACAGAGTGAAGTAAGCCAGAAAGAAAAACACCAATACAGTATTCTAACGCATATATATGGAATTTAGAAAGATGGTAACGATAACCCTGTATGCGAGATTGCAAAAGAGACATTGATGTATAGAACAGTCTTTTGGACTCTGTGGGAGAGGGAGAGGGTGGGATGATTTGGGAGCATGGCATTGAAACATGTATAATATCATACATGAAACGAATCGCCAGTCCAGGTTCGATGCAAGATACAGGATGCTCGGGGCTAGTGCACTGGGATGACCCAGAGGGATGGTATGGGGAGGGAGGTGGGAGGAGGTTCAGGATGGGGAACGCATGTACACCCGTAGCAGATTCATGTTGACGTATGGCAAAACCAATACAATATTGTAAAGTAATTAGCCTCCAATTAAAATAAATGAATTTAAAATAAAATAAAATGACTTAAAAGCAAACTAGGTCCTGATAGAGGAAGAGATCCCACCTGTGGACAACAACTCATGCCCTTGAATTCTAGTTTGCCCTTCCCAATACACCACTCTGAGGATTTCAGGTTTTCCTGCATCCTTCTAATCACATCAGCCAATTACTTTCAAAAATCTGTTGGCTTGTCTGTCTGTCTATATTATCTATCTATATCTATCTATCTTACTGAGTCTTCTCTTTGTTGAACTCTGATTCTGCTGCTGCTACTGCTGCTGCTGCTGCTAAGTCGCTTCAGTGGTGTCTGACTTTGTGTGACCCCATAGATGGCAGCCCACCAGGCTCCTCTGTCCGTGGGATTTTCCAGGCAAAAGTACTGGAGGAGGGTGGCATTGCCTTCTCTGGAACTCTGATTCAAACAACCAAATACATACCTGAATAAAAATATGTAGGTAGCTTTTCAAGTATCAGTGTGATATTTTGGAAAGAAGTGAGTTAAATATTTAAACCATTTTAGAAGGATTTTTTTTTAACATGAGCCATTTATGAAGCAGGTTTGTATTTACAAATGATAAGATTCTCACCTGTCAGGATTTTAACTGGAAGATTCTGATTCTAAGCATAATTTCCTAAATGAAAAGTTTTGAGAAAGACACAAGCTCTAAATCAGAGCTTTTAGTCATGATCTGCAGTTGGAAATGAAATATTTAAAACTTCTGAAAATTCATGTAAATAAAAATCATACTGTGAAAATCCTCTGCTAAAATATCTTAATTTAAAACTATCCCTTTTCCCAAAAAATTTTTTATTATTTAAAAGTGTATGTGTTGTAAAACGGAAAAGAATGATGTAAATAAATATGTTCTCCTTCAGGAAAAAAAAGAAAAAGTGTACCACTTGTTTCTTTTTAAAACACAGTTCCCTAAGCTTCCATGGTGCCACAATAAAGAAAGGAGTAAAACGATGGACACACCTTTCTCTCTTGGTTTTGGGAAAGAACTTTGAAGTCTGATAGAAGAAGATTTGGTTGTAGATGTAGTTTGTTAACCTCACCTTTTGTGAACCTCACTTTTCTCAATGTCAAATGAAGTTCATAATTTCTGTTTTGCTGGGTCTGCTGTGAGCAATTATGGATGTGACAGCATTTTGCTTAGCATTAACACTTTTAACAAAACAACAATCAGAGCAATGTGTCAGATTCAATTCGGTTGTTATCTGCTTGATCTGTAGCGTTGCCCCAGCAGTTTGTAAAGCATCAGAGCACACATCAGAGCTTTCTTCTTATTTTGACTTACATGGATGCAAATTGTAGGCAAGAGAATAATGTTGGCATTACATGTCAAAGCACAATAGGAGATAGAATGAAAAGGTTATAATCAATCTGCACAATCTAGTCAGACATCTTTTTCTCTAAATTATATGAAATGCAATTTCCGGAAAATTGAGACACTTGATGAATGAGATCATTAGAAAGTGCATCTAGTTCAAGTGGTTGCTACTTATACAAATTTAATAAGAAGAGACAAACACACAAACAGAACACATCCGCATACACAGATTATTAGGAGTAGGTATCCAGATTTCTACCTGCCACTCTTTCATTAGACATATAAAGGATATTATGTACGTCTCTCTACCCTGGCATTGGGAAACTTTGAAATGAGGTTTTATTTTATTTTATGGTCCAAAAAAGCAAAATGTTAGGTAAGAAGAAGCAATGAACTATTTAAGACAACTGATGTCACTAGGGATTTCCTCTAATTTCATCAGGGAAACAGGATAAAAAGATGTAGAGATGTTATGAATTTATTGTACATAGTTAATGGCTGAAACTATTAAAATTTCTTAAAACCAACAAACAAGCACAAGAAAATGAAGCTTTGCTTACATCATGTCTTTTGTTGATCTAATGATTTTATATGAATTAATCTTAATAGTCATATGTATAAGTAAAGAAAATCAAGAGATGCTTTTGCTAATGAGAGAAAAGAGAGAAAGGAAAAATACGTTCTGTGTTCTTTACCTCATTATTTTATTTATTTTCAATAATCCTGAGGTACATAGATTAGAAGCTAAATGGCTTGCCCAAGGTAAAGTTTACCAAATGATTTTCTATTTCAGATTCAAATAATTTATCCAAAAAATACATCACCTGAAACATTTTAATGAAGATAATATAGAGCTTAATATAAAATGAAACTATTTCAAGATGAAGAGACAAAGGACTCAGGGTCATTCTTGATGAGATGTAAAGTGAGACTTTGTTTTGAGACAGTCTTATAAAACTGCTTTTTGTTTTATGCATAACATTGTAACTATTTTTTTCCTAAATTAAATCATTGAGAACTATACACATACTTAAGGTTTTAGTATAAAATATTTATTCCTTTTCTACCATGGGTTTGTTAAATTTTTAACATTTATTTTCATGTTAACATTTAATATGTTTTATTATAAAGTGAATGCAAGCAATGTGCCAAATATCTAAAATATTTGCTCTTTACAGGTCAGGAACAAGATAAAAATGTTTACTATCATTGTTATTCTTCAGTATTGTAGAAATAATACTGGCTAATGCTTACAGAGAAAAAAAAATAATACAGATTTCAAAGTGATAAAAATAATTAATTGAGGATATATAACCATCTACAACAGAATAATTATTAGAAATCATATAATTTCAGAACTATGCCAGATATAAAACTAATGTTCAAAAATCACTTACTGGTTCCTTTTAATTGGTAAATCCAAGTTAAAAATGAAAACAAAAATGGGGTCATTTACTTTAGCAACAAAACTATAATGTTTCTAGAAATTAATCCAAGAAGACCTTTGTGGAGAATTTATGTGTCACTATAAAGGACATTATGCAAAATACAAATGTACTGAGAATTATTTCACAACAAGTATAGTGACCGTATTGTAAAGACTTCAATTCTCTTTAAATTAAGTGATAATTCAAAAATTATTTTATTTAATAAAATACCAAGAATTTTAATTAATAAAATAATTAAAATTTATGGAGAATCACAGTGTTCCAATATTCCAGTAGCTAAAACAATTTGAAAAATAATATCAACTGAGGGTTCTCATTTACCAGTTATTAAGATTGGAGACGGAAATGGCAACCCACTCCAGTGTTCTTGCCTGGAGAATCCCAGGGACGAGGCAGCCTGGTGGGCTGCCGTCTCTGGGGTTGCACAGAGTTGGACACGACTGAAGGGACTTAGCAGCAGCAGCAGCAAGATAAACAGAATCACAGCAAATTCAATAATGTGATACACTGAAGCACACAAGAAATAAACCAGTGGGACAGAATCTAGGTCCAGCAAGTGACCTATGGGTATTTGGAAATTTAGTTCACAGTGGATTGACATCTAGAAGCAGTGCATTAGTGTAGAAAAAAATGAGTCATTTTGTAAAAATTGTTGAAAATAGTGGCACATCGTTTAATGATAATGATGAAGATGATGATATTAACAATGATGGTAACTATGCGGTGTTCAAAATGTATCAGACAATGATCCAAACACTTTAAAGGTACCAAGCTTTTTGATAAAAGAGTCCATTAAGCTGAACATTATTATTACTTGTATTTTATAGATGAGGAAATTAAGGCATAGAATGTTATGATTTTTTATGGAAAATAATCTGAAGCACTTTGATGTATGCCCCAAACTAACACTACACTGTAAAACAAGTATTCTTCAATAATAATCATAATATCCCCTCACTTAACTTTGCAAAGTCATTTTTCTAGTTAAATACAACAAAGTTAGTGAGGCTACTCAGTCATTGAGGAACTGCCATATAAATTTAAGTTGCTAAGAGTGTTGCTGTCAAAACTAACTCTTTTCAAAACTGTTGAAGTGAAATTTTGTTCATACTCTCAAGGCCTCCTCAAAGGTTACCTCCTCAGTGGCATGGTCCTATCCCCATAGACAGAATTGATCCTTTTCTTGTCAAAACTCCACTCTACTTGGGAGCAGAGTCAGGATACAAACTCAACGGTTTAGCTACAGAGTCTTTTCTCTTATCCATTGTACTTTTTTGTCTTTATAGGTGGAAAAATTAATTAGATCCCTATACCTTTTGTGACTGTGGGATAATTGTTTTACAAAGTTGTGTTGGTTTCTGCTGTGCAACAATGCTAATGAGTCATAATTATACTTTATGTGTGAAATGTAAATCTTATAGAATTAAAAGCAGTGGAATATACAGAGTAAAGAGCTGGATTACTTTTTGTGAATTGATATCTGTATCTTCAGCAACCAAAATATTAATATCTAGAATATCTAAAAAATATCTGAAAATTAGGAAAAGTTGAAATATAAAAATAATCAAATAACTAAAAATAGGTAACTTATCAAAGGGAAAGCCTGTACTCCCAATAAGAATATTAAGAAATACTCAACCTCACTAGTTAACTTACAGTCCATGGGGTGGCAAGGAGTCAGACACGACTGGGTGACTAACACTTAAAGATGAGGTATTTACAGATATCATATGCAGTGTTACAGTGAAAAATATAGTGTTTGCTTAAATATATATTTAAACATATTTAATATTACATACATAGTTAAGCATGAAAAATACTATCATTCTCCCCAAATACACATAAATCTTTCATTTTATAGAGAAGACAGACAATGATAAGGTTACTGATAAGATAATTATAAGGTTGCTATTTCTTAGAAAGAAGAACCGGTGCCACAGAAATGACTAGAAAAGAGAGGCTTGGTTGCATATCTTTGACACAGAAGCTCATCCAGGAGAGTTTGTTGAAACAAATTAAATTCTTATAATCAGCATCCTTCATTTTCAACAATTTTTAATTCCTTTACTTCTCCCATCTGGACAATGTAGCTATTCGCTTATTGTGTGTGTGTGCGCACGTGTGTGTGTGTGTGAGAGAGAGAGAGAGAGAGAGAGTACTGAACTGAACTGATTAAGTCAGAAGTAAATTTAATTTTGTCACACATATTTTGCAAATTAGAGAAGACATGAGGGAGTAAGAATATTTCTTCTGTAGACGTTTAATTGGAAAGCTATTAAATTATATTTCTATATAATGTTTTACTAATATAATTTTGAAATCACACTTTTAAATTTCAACAATGCTTTTTTGACTCATGTAGAAAGAAAGAATAGTTCATAAAATCAAATAAATTAAACCATCTTCTTACAGAATAAAAGATAATAAACTTTAATCCTTATATTCTAATCAAATATATTTTTTGGAAATACAAGTAAGGAAACTTTTTGATAATTGTTAAATGACAATTCATATGAAAATAACTTTTAAAGTAGAAATTCTAATTACTTACATGTGTGTATTTTAAACAAAACCACCTGAATTGCTGCATGTATGTATGATGAGGTGAGTTCTAGAATAGTGTTCTAATAAAAAGAAAAAACAACAAATAATTCAACCTTCTTCCCCAAAGTGTATTTAATTCCTTTCTCTACTCAATTGGAATAAGAAAGCAGAAATTATCTTATAGGATTTTATTTATAAGCCCCACTACACCTTTATATCTGGTCCTAAATCTTTTGGATAAACTGTTCTGTTCCTTAAGGGAGGGGAAAAAAGCTACAGGAAAAACAAAAGAGATAATGCATTTCTGAGGATGAAGCTCCTATTGTTGTAAATAAATGTTTGAATAATCTGATTATAAACATGAAGCCTCCTAATATTCTCCACTACCATTTTCTTCTATCAGATAGAATTTTGCTGGAATAATACTAGGCCTTGGAATTTAAGATATCTGGATTGAAACCCATGCTCTATTATTTGCAAGATGTTTGATATTTGGCAAATGTCTCAGCCATTGAACTTCATAGATATTTTGCTTAGGATTAAACTACATGGTGATTTCTTAATTAATAGTATAGTTAGAGGACATAGAATATAATCAGATAATGGTGATTATTAATAATGGAAATAATTATAATTATGGAGCTAGAATTGATGATGATGATGATAGAATGGAAGCTTGATCGTATCTTTTTACTAAGGAGTTTCTGATTCATAAATATGAGCCAAGTCAACTACACTGTAGAGAAAATGGCATACAGCTTCTACATGAGAGAACTTTCATCTGATTTAACAATAAAAGAAGACATTCATTTCTGGGTATATAAAAACCTGGTTTCAAGCCCTGTAGAGGATGGCCAGAGCTGGCTTCTGGAGTAGCTGATCTATGCAATTATTGGGCACCAAGCTCCTAAGGTCTCCACTCTTGGTTTAAGCTCTGTTGCCTCCATCGAAATTCTTCATACTTTTTAAACAAGGGGTTCTACATTTTCATTTGGGTCTAGCCAGTTATGCAGTCTGTTCTGGGAGGGACCATGCATAGGAAAAAACTCACAATGTTAACATTCAAAAGTTCTTTCCTTTGCATTAAGGCAGATAAGATACCTCACGCAGAGTAGGGGCAAAACTCTCAATAAGAACAGAAATCTTGGTTTCTGTCCTAGAAGGACTTATGATCTCATTGTGTAGCATAGAATACATAAATGCAAAGATACATGAAACACAGATTATGACAATTTAAAAAGGAAACACTCCATTTCATGACCTAGGGAATACTGTAGATTTGAAATATTCACCAAGTAAACTACTTTCAGTTCAGTTCAGTCACTCGGTCGTGTCCAACTTTTTGCGACCCCATGAATCGCAGCACGCCAGGCCTCCCTGTCCATCACCAACTCCCGGAATTCACTCAGACTCACATCCATCGAGTCAGTGATGCCATCCAGCCATCTCATCCTCTGTCGTCCCCTTCTCCTCCTGCCCCCAATCCCTCTCAGCATCAGAGTCTTTTTCAATGAGTCAGTTCTTCGCATGAGGTGGCCAGAGTACTGGAGTTTCAGCTTTAGCATCAGTCCTTCCAAAGAACACCCAGGGCTGATCTCCTTCAGAATGGACTGGTTGGATCTCCTTGCAGTCCACGGGACTCTCAAGAGTCTTCTCCAACACCACAGTTCAAAAGCATCAATTCTTCGGCGCTCAGCCTTCTTCACAGTCCAACTCTCACATCCATACATGACCACAGGAAAAACCATAGCCTTGACTAGACGAACCTTTGTTGGCAAAGTAGTGTCTCTGCTTTTGAATATGCTATCTAGGTTGGTCATAACTTTCCTTCCAAGGAGTAAGCGTCTTAATTTCATGGCTGCAGTCACCATCTGTAGTGATTTTGGAGCCCAGAAAAATAAAGTCTGACACTGTTTCCCCATCTATTGCCCATGAAGTGGTGGGACCAGATGCCATGATCTTCGTATACTTTAAGGCATGCTAAAGTTTTATTCTGAAGAATTTTTGAACACTCAACTCTGTGTGACTAAAATGCTCTCTGGCATTATGACTTGAATCTTCTTCACCTGCCTGTCCCACAGATACACCTCTCAGAGATACTACTGTATCTGGTGGGATTAAACAACTTTCACACCCCTTTTCCTAAATTTTGATCAATATGTAAACTATAATTTTGCTACCACTGAATACAAATCTTAGCATCATGCTTAAAGAAGATATAAATGCATCATAGTCTCCTAAATAGGACTGCCTATACTCAAATCCAAATCCTAACTCCACTACTTTGCATGTAACCTTGAACACACTGTCAAACCACGCTAAAACTTGTTTTTCTTATTTATACTATGAGGTTAATAATAGAATCCCCATAAGGGTGATGATGAGAAATTAATAAGGCCATTCATCTAAGGTATTTAGTAAAGGAGCTGACAGGTGGCAAGCACTCTGCATGTTAGAAGTGATGATAAAGAGGCGAAGAATGTTGATAATAATGGTGATGATGATAAATAGGATGTTATTAAAGTATTGAACTTAGTACATTCCAGACATTTTACAAGTAAGCACCTTCTGTTTAAAAGTATAACACATTAACACAGCATCATTCTGCCAACAAAAAAAGAGCATACATGAACTTACATTTTGAGTAAGAGCTATGCTTATGACGTTAACAGTTCTACACAGACAGTGAATGATGTTATAATTTCATATACTAGACACAGTAATGGTTGTTGTGTTGTAATTATTGCTGCTGCTGCTGCATCACTTCAGTCGTGTCCAACTCTGTGCGACCCCATAGACGGCAGCCCACCAGGCTCCCCTGTCCCTGGGATTCTCCAGGCAAGAACACTGGAGTGGGTTGCCATTTCCTTCTCCAATGCATGAAAGTGAAAAGTGAAAGTGAAGTCACTCAGTCGTGTCCGACTCCTAGCGACCCCATGGACTGCAGCACACCAGGCTCCTCCGTCCACGGGATTTTCCAGGCAAGAGTGCTGGAGTGGGGTGCCATTGCCGCTAATACACTATTATTTTGAGAGTTTCAATTACTTAAAGGGTTCCACCAATTATTCTCTGACACAAAAATGCTTAACATGTGGAATCATCATGAACAAGGAGATAGGAAAGTGAGACCTAACAATTATCAAAAATCTCCTCTGTTCTAGGTACTGGGTGTGGCCCTTCCATATGCTTCAGGTCATCTAATTATCATAGTCTTTTACAGTCTTTGAGGCAAAAATGTTTAATAAACTCTCACAGATTAGAAACTTAGACTGGAAAAGAAGCTTGTATAACTTCTCCAATTGCATATGCATATGATAAAAAATGATTCAATATCAGAACTCAATTCCAGGGACAGAATTCACCTTCTTCTTTCCATTAACTCACCTTTTTTTCTACTCCATAGGGATGATCATCTTCATCTACAAAAGATAAAGGTAACTGCAGACAGCCCTTATATAGGCAGGTTGCTTTTTAAGTGATGTTGTAATTCCGTAGTGAAAATGGCATTTTAGAAGAAAGAGGTACAGATCAGGTGAATTTTTAAACATTGTCATGGGGTTCAAAAATGTTCTTGTACATCAAATTTAAAAAATCTACAGTTGTCAACTATGTCACAGTAGAAAAATATATCCATCTACTCAAGGGCCAAGAGAAAATTTAACTAAAATTTGAATTCATGCTTGTCTTAGGCAGTTTTCCTTATCTTTGTTAGTTACAATGTCTCTATTTACAAAACAAATATATAGTTTTAAAAAAGATTATCTGGCTTGAAATAAGTAACAGAGTAGAAAGTATAGATAAACTCTTCATTATACAAATAAGAGCTATTATGATCCTGTTGGCTTGAAACTGAACTAGAAGTTCAACAAATTCTTATGAAGACTAAGAACTATTAATTATATTTATCAATTTGATGGATTGCTAAAATATCATTTTTCATTTTCATTTCATTTGGAGACAAAAATGTCTCCAATCCCACTGTTTCTGTTTGACAAAGTTATACATTATCTATATGTTCTAAAGGTACAAATGTATTTTAAATTGTGTTATCACATTCATCTGAAACATTAATAATTGCTTGTACATGATTATATAATCAATCACAGTACTAGTAAGTTATAATACCTTCCTAAATTTCCTAAACCCGACATAAATGCATAATCTAATTTAAAGGTAGATTTATTTGTAAAATATACTTCTGACTATGACACTGGAGCCCAATAGCACAAAGTAACTCACAGTGAGCAGTGGGGAACAGGTTTGATTACAATGAACTAAAAATGGTTACGTGGGGGTTGGGAAGAAGAGAAAGGCTGGATGGCAGAGAAAGACGGAATATATTAAAAGGGAGAATAAACTGGAAATAAAATGTCCCAGAGTCTTGGGAGCACATCCTTGAATATATTTGGAATGAAAGAGCTCAGGTGGACCTGAGCAACTGATGAGAACAGAGGCCAGAACAGCCTGCTCCACGCCATTGCCATTTGATGGGCCATGATCATAGGGACAATGAAAACCGGAAAACCTACAATCCTTTCTCACTTGGGTAAGAAAGTAAAGTGAAAGTGAAATTGGCTCAGTAATATCTGACTCTTTGGGAGCGCACGGACTATATCGCCCATGGAATTCTTCAGGCCAGAATACTGGAGTGGGTAGCCTTTCCCTCCTCCAGGGGATCTTCCCAACCCAGGGATCGAACCCAGGACTCCCACACTGCAGGAGGCTTCTTTACCAGCTGAGCCACCAGGGAAGCCAAGAATACTGGAGTGGGTAGCCTATCCCTTCTCCAGGGGATTTTCCCAAACCAGGGATTGAACCCAGGTCTCCCTCATTGCAGACAGATTCTTTACCATCTGAGTCACCAGGGAAGCCCAAGGAGACTTGAAGTAAAGTGAAAGTCGCTCAGTTGTGTCCAACTCTTTGTGACCCCATGGACTATACAGTCCATGGAATTCTCCAGGCCAAAATAGTGGAGTGGGTAGCCTTTCCCTTCTCCAGGGGATCTTCCCAATGGAAGGATCAAACCCAGGTCTCCCGCATTGCAGGCAGATTCTTCATGAGCTGAACTACAAGGGAGACCCAAGGAGACTCTTAGATGATAATAAACTTTTTTAAATTATAACTTGGATCCTTTTATTCCATATAATATATTCAAAAAGTCTCCATGTTAGGCATATAAATAAAAGTTAGGTGGGCAAACATTCCCAAGGTGCAATGCAAGAATGGCAGATGGAGGGCAGAATATAGGTAACTCAACATTGTCTTCTTTTTCTGTAATGACTTTTTATCCTCCTAAAATAACTTATGTCCACATGTAAGAACTGCACCACACAAACTACTTCTGTATGGTGCTATCCTAATAACATAGTGCTCAGTCTGAAATTCCAGAGAAGTCATAATTGAAGTAGATAAAAGAGAATAAATTCAGGTGTTAGAAAAAAGTAAAGAAAATATACCAAACCATCTGAAACATAATTATTATGTTTCCTGTTGGAAGTCACAGACAGGCTATGTCCTGGATTCAATCTCCAAACCCCACATTCCCAATCTCCAGAGTTGAGGACTTCATAAAACACAGGACTTTCATTTTAAAACTAAGGGCACTTTGCTTCTCTTCTTTTTAAGCACATACTCTAATGGAGGTTTGATATAGCTTTTCTAAAATGGTAAATCATTATAGTGATTATGTTAATTAAAAATGTAAGTTGTGCTATCACTTAATCTCAAACAAATATATGTTCTATTTTGTGAATAATATACAATGCAAGCCCTTTTCCAAACATTTGTTTGATTTTATTTTTTAAATGGGAAACTAAATTAAATAGAGATTGCATGGTGCTTTTGTTTGTTTTTGGTTTTGTTTCTTGCTCACTGACAGTATTTAGCTAATCTGGTCAAAATGAAAATATCTATTTATAAAAATGCTAACAATACCACTGCTATGAGTGCATATAATTTATGCAGTATTTTATGCTTAAAAAAATTCACTTCCTTTAAGACACCTGTGACCTCATAAAAGGACATAAAAGGCTCAGTGGTAAAGAATCCACCTGCCAATGCAGGAGATGCAAGTTCGATCCCCAGGTCAGGAAGATCCCCTGGAGATCTAGTATTCTTGCCCGGGAAATCCCATGCACAGAGGAGCCTGGCAGTTACAGTCCATGGGGTTGTAAGAGTCAGACATGACTTAGTGACAAAATAAGAACAACAATGTCATAAAAATAGATAAGGATGGCATCATCTTCATTTCACATATACGTAAAGAAAGCACACTCTTAAACTTTCCAGTGATATCATCATTATCCCACATCTAGTAAATTATACAGTTTAGATTAGAATTTGGAGAAGGCAATGGCAACCCACTCCAGTACTCTTGCCTGGAAAATCCCATGGGCGGTGGAGCCTAGTAGGCTGCATTCCATGGGGTCTCGAAGAGTCAGACACGAGTGAGAGACTTCACTGTCCCTTTTCACTTTCATGCATTGGAAAAGGAAATGGCAACCCACTCCAGTGTTCTTGCCTGGAGAATCCCAGGGACAGGGGAGCCTGGTGGGCGGCCGTCTATGGGGTCGCACAGAGTTGGACACAACTGAAGCGACTTAGCAGCAGCAGCAGCAGCAGATTAGAATTCTCTCTTCTTTATCCTGGTTTGGCATTTATTCTGCCACACTGTCACCTCTGAATGTTTATATACAGCTAATAATTGTATATGAGGCAAAGGTGAAATGAAATAAAATAGGTAGAAGATTTTAGCATGTCAGCCCAGGAATGAACCTCTAGTAAGAACTTTCCATATAAATTCCATATATATTTCCTATGTTAATTAAGTAGAAGGTAGAGAGATTTTTTGCATATACCCAAGACACACACATTCATACTGCTCCCCATTATTAACATCACCTGGTATGGTGGTACGTTTGTTATAACCGGTGATATGTCATAACCACCCAAAGTCTATAGTCAACATGTGAGTTCATTCTTGGTGTTGTTCAGTCTATGTGTTTGAACGGATGTATAATGACAGCATTCATCATTATAGCATCACACAGAGTATTTTCTCTGCCCTAAAAATTCTTTGTACTCAGATAACATACTAATTTTCAACATTATAAATCGAATCGCAAATGGTGCTGTACACACTCATGCAAGCTGGCCCTTCTGAGTAGTTACAGTCTTACAGAGACAACTTGTACTATACTGTTCATTTATGGTCAAAAAAAAGAATAACATGGGATCAGGTATGCAATGGTACATACTCACTTAGAAAATACTTTGTAAGAATAGAATGCACAGCTCAGAAAATCTCCTTTAATGGTAGGGCAGATAGGGAACTATACTGAAATGTCAAAGTGCAAACCTTCTTTAGGAATTTGAAATAATATAAAAAAATGTATAAATTTGCTTTTCACAGATGAATGGCAACAGGAAGAAAGATTGCTGACATATTCTATCTTGGGATATGATCATTCTAGGGCAGGAAGATTTAAGTTGAATGTGACCATGTTTTAAAATCAGCCCAATGGGCTCAGTTTGTTAAAAGTGAGACTTGAATGAACATATTAAGACATGGATTCCATAATATTTAAAGATAAGTAATGGACGGCCAGCAACAAGAAAATATTATGTAATGGAAGCAGCAATACTAATACTGAATCAAAGGATGAGTGATGCTTGATAAAAATATTAGTGCTAATATTTCTCTATCTCATAGCAGATGCATCATGTGAGGACATCAACAGATGTAATTACTTAATTCCTTCAAAGCACATTTGAAAAAGAAATCAAAGCTATCCTTACTATAATAATGACAATTGAGGACATATTATGGCTGCCACTTTTCAAATTATAGAAATGTAATCACACATACATACAGTCACAGACAAGCAGGTATACATGCATGCTCACCTCATGGTCTTTCTTATAAATGTATCCATCATTTCCATCACTGCTTTTAGCCTGATAAAAGACTCTTGGAACTTCTACATTTACTCATAGTTACCAAGACATCCAAAACTTAGGAGACTTAGGAGTAATTCTTCAATGACTTATTGATTAGTATTCCCATTACTCATTTCTGTGCAAAAACTAGCCTGAAACTTAGTGACTTATGATAATAATAACTATTCTGTATTGCTCATGATTGTGTGAGTTAGGAATTTGGTCCTGGCTTCCTGACATGGATAGTGTCATTAGGTAGTATTAAGCTGGTAGTTGAGTTGATATTAGAGGTCTAAGTTAGATTTATTTATATTTCTGGTGCTTGGCAGGAAGGCTAGACTCAGCTGTGGCTGTCATCAGGCATGCCTACAATGTGGCATCTTTTTAGCATGATGAAAGTGAAAATGAAAGTTCTGGTCGCTCAGTGGTGTCCGACTCTGTGTGATCTGTCCATGGAATTCTCCAGGCAATAATATTGGATTGGGTAGCCATTCCCCTCTCCAGGAGATCTTCCCAGGTATCCCACATTGCAGGCAGATTCTATACCATCTGAGCCACACTGGAGTTGACTTAGCATAGTGGATTCAGGGTAGTTGGACTTTTTTACAAGGTGGGCCAGGATTCTAAGCAAGTTTTCTATGAATAAGTTAGAAGCTTCCAAGTCTTATATGACCTAGCTTCAGAAGTCATTTGATATCATTTCTGCTATATTCTGTTAGTCAAACCATTTGAAAGCCTGCTCAGATACAAGGGATAGGGGCACATAGACCCCATCTCTCCATGGAGAGAATAGCAAAGAAAGTGTTGCCATGTTTTAAAGCCAGCCCAAATTGGCTCATTTAGATCAAAGTGAAACTTGAAAGAATGTCCCAAGACAGGTACTTGATAATCTGTGCCTTTGTTTTCAAGTACCAGCCAAACCCATTTTTCTTTTTCCCCCTGACTAACCATCATGAAATTCACCACTTTGAAACAATTAAACAGTGCAGCATGTAGTAAAGCCAGTATGTGAACTGGGAACTTCCAGATGTTCAAGCTAGTTTTAGAAAAGGCAGAGGAACCAGAGATCAAATTGCCAACATCCGCTGGATCATAGAAAAAGCAAGAGAGTTCCAGAAAAACATCTATTTCTGCTGTATCGACTATGCCAAAGCCTTTGACTGTGTGGATCATAATAAACTGTGGAAAATTCTGAAAGAAATGGGAATATCAGACCACCTGACCTGCCTCTTGAGAAACCTGTATGCGGGTAGGGAAGCAAGAGTTAGAACTGGACATGGAACAACATACTGGTTCTAAATAGGAAAAGGAGTATGTCGAGGCTGTATATTGTCACCCTGCTTATTTAACTTAAACACAGAGCATATCATGAGAAACGCTCGGCTGGAGGAAGCACAAGCTGGAATCAAGTTTGCCAGGAGAAATATCAATTAACCTCAGATATGCAGATGACACCACCCTTATGGCAGAAAGTGAAGAACTAAAGAGCCTCTTGATGAAAGTGAAAGGAGAGAGTGAAAAAGTTGGCTTAAAGCTCAACATTCAGAAAACTAAGAGCATGGCATCCAGTCCCATCACTTCATGGCAAGTAGATGGGGAAACAGTGGAAACAGTGTCAGACTTTATTTTTCTGGGCTCCAAAATCACTGCAGATGGTGATTGCAGCCATGAAATGAAAAGACGCTTGCTCCTTGGAAGGAAAGTTATGACCAACCAGCATATTAAAAAGCAAAGACATTACTTTGCCAACAAAGGTCTGTCTAGTCAAGGCTATGGTTTTTCCAGTAGTCATGTATGGATAAGAGTTGGACTATAAAGAAAGCTGTGTGTCGAAGAATTGATGCTTTTGAACTGTGGTGTTGGAGAAGACATTGAGAGTGTTTTGGACTGCAAGGTGATCCAACCAGTCCATCCTAAAGGAGACCAGTCCTGTGTGTTCATTGGAAGGAATGATGCTAAAGCTGAAACTCCAATACTTAGGCCACCTCATGCGAAGAGTTGACTCATTGGAAAAGACTCTGATTCTGGGAGGGATTGGGTGCAGGAGGAGAAGGGGACGACAGAGGATGAGATGGCTGGATGGCATCACCGACTCGATGGACATGAGTTTGAATAAACTCCAGGAGTTGGTGATGGACAGGGAGTCCTGGCATGCTGCAATTCACGGGGTTGCAAAGAGTCAGACATGACTGAATGACTGAACTGAACTGAATATATATATATACATATACATATGTAACTATGTTCCCTTGATATCTCTAATTTTCTTGAAGAAATCTCTAGTCTTTCCCATTCAATTATTTTCCTCTATTTATTTGCATTCTTAATGCAAAGAAATAGTTCATGCTTTCGAACTGTGGTGTTAGAGAAGACTCTTGAGAATCCCTTGGACAGCAAGGAGATCAAATCAGTCGACCCTAAAGGAAATCAGTCCTGAATATTCACTGGAAGGATTGATACTGGAGCTGAAACTCCAATACTTTGGCTACCTGATCTGAAGAACTGACTCATTGGAAAAGACCATGATGCTTGGAAAGATTAAAGGTAGAAGAAGGGGACGACATAGGATGAGATGGTTGGATGGCATCACTGACTCAATGGACAAGACTTTGAGCATACTTCGTGAGACAGTGAAGAACAGGGAAGCCTGGAGTGCTGCAGTCCATGTGGTCACAAAGAGTCGGACATGACTGAACACGACTGAACAACAATAAGCATAAACATGACTTAAAATAATCAGGTCTTTTTAAACACAGATATCTATGTCATCATCTGTGCCACACTTGGACAATGTGCCTGAAGTCTTAAAAACTCCATTGATTCTTTCCGGATTTCATGGACATATTGAGAACATAGGTTATCTGTCATGTGTTGACAGATAATTACAGCAACAAGAACATTCTTATCTTCCAAAAATCTGGCCCAGTGGTTTCCATATTGTGACATCGATTATTCACTTCATGACAATATCCCCTTGATCTTAAAACCAAAGGTGGGGAGGGGGCATATTCTCTGTGACTTATCAAATGCAATGGAAATATAACATTGAATTTTCAGCCACCAGGACATTCTAGAACACAAATCAGGGGGAAGCCAGTACATAGGCGAGTTGTCATAGCGAAACTATTTTAGGCAGCCTGGAGATGGATGGTACTGGCAAAATAGAAGAGGGCACAAAATGAAAGGTCAGGGAATAATAAGAAAAAAAAAGTTGGAAAAAGAGGTGCTTCAGGAAGATAGTATTTTTCCTAATAAGACTATTTAAAGAAAGAGTAGAAAAGAGGATTATCCACTAGAGGATTATTTAGTAAGCCAACACCATGGTTAAGTTTTTAGAGACATACAGTGACCTATTTTGTGATTTTCATCATTTTTTAACAGGAAGAAAGTAAAGTATAGAAGAGAAAATTTGGTCAAGGTCTTAACTGAAGATGGAAGCACTAGGATTCGACTTCAGGTTTATCTGATTCTTTTAACATCCCACCCTCTTTCAAAGCCCAATGCTATTGAAATCTCAGAAGACTAGTATAATAAATGTTTGAGCAACATATTCCAGGACTATGACTTTAGGCAGACTTTCTGCTGCTGCTGCTAAGTTGCTTCAGTCGTGTCCAACTCTGTGTGACCCCACAGACGGCAGCCCACCAGGCTCCGCCGTCCCTGGGATTCTCCAGGCAAGAACACTGGAGTGGGTTGCCATTTCCCTCTCCAATGCATGAAAGTGAAAGTGAAGTCACTCAGTAAGTGTCAGACTCTTCGTGACCCCATGGAGTGCAACCTACCAGACTCCTCCATTCATAGGATTTTCCAGGCAAGAGTACTGGAGTGGGGTGCCATTGCCTTCGCCGAGGCAGACTTTCTAGAAGATAACGATTGAACTGTCCTTTAAAGGATACTCAAGATTTTTCTAAGTGAATAAAGAAGGGTAGCATGTAGAAAGGAACTATTGTTTAAAGCTCTGTCTTATAGTGTATGATGTGTGTGTAAATAAAGTCATAAGAAATGAGTGTGGAAGAGGTGGGCTTCCTAGGTGGTACTAGGGGTAAAGAACATGCCTGTCAGTGCAGGAGATGTAAGAGACTTGGGTTTGATCCCTGGGTTGGGAAGATCCCCTGCAGGAGGTCATGGCAACCCACTCCAGTATCTTGCCTGGAGAATCCCATGAACAGAGGAGCCTGGCGGGCTACAGTCCATGGGGTCACACAGAATCGGACATGACTAAAGTGACTTAGCATGCACACACATGGAAGAGGCACAGGTTAATCTGGAAGGGTCTCAGGCTTTGGAATCAAACATAATAATTAAGAGTCACAGTCATATTGGGTCTAGGATAATTTATACAATCTAATGTTATATTTTCTCACTTATTCATGTATTCATCAATTACTTTATTCACTATTTCAACAGATATTTCTTTGGATGCAAATTATGTACTACACAATATAATAGATACTAGGGGTTACTTCTGAACAGAAAAGCTACAATCCTCTGTTTGTACAGTGCTTAAAGTCTCATGGAGGAGGCGCGTGCCTAATGGCCAGCACTGAGCTTCTAGCTTGCATGTGTGACAGGTAGCTGTGAAAACAGCGAAAGAAGGCTGCTGCGGCTTCTTACGCTCTGGATGCCAGCTACAGCGGAGTGTCTTTCAATTCAACAGTCCAAGGGCAGTCTCCTGACTTCCGCGACCCCAGTTCTGTCCATGATTTTGTGAGTACCTTTTCTTTATTTAGTCTCTTCTGCTTAAAATACCTAGCAACTTTTTTTTTTCTGTTTCCTGAATTAAATCATGACCATAATAGTGAGTCAGAGCTATAAATAGACAAGTTACATAATATGTTCGGTGCCATGATAGCCAAAAACAAAATGACAGAACAGTCAAACTTTACTTTCAGTTCACCCAGGGTTTGCAGCACTGAGCAGCACTGAAGAATGTGAGATTAAACTGCATTCTCTTCCTGTTCTAAAATTCCACAAATCTAAAAGAACAAGCCATTCTACTCATAAAAAAGTATTTGCAAACACATCAATATTTCATAAGATAGTTTCTGTCCTAAGGAACATCATTCGTCTTTACTTGATTCTTACAAGGATAAATGTCACATTAGTTGTTATAATGGGAGGAAATCATTTAGCTACTTGGGAGCTTTCAGGTTTGAATGAAACTAGGTTAAAATTGATATGTCTTCTGTGTGAACAATGGTGCACAGGTGTGAGAGTTTTACCACTGGAAAATATGGAGTGAGATAACTATATTTTAAGCTTTTTTGTTATTGTTGTTATCATCACACATGCTCCCTCATCTCATTGCCAATTTATTATTGCTGCTGCTGCTGCTGCTAAGTGGCTTCAGTCGTGTCCGACTCTGTGCGACCCCATAGACGGCAGCCCACCAGGCTCCCCTAATTTATTATTAAACACTAGAAAATGAGAGTCTCCACATCAGGAACAATTTGTATCTTTATTATGAGACAGGTAGACTGGGAGCGAAAAAGAGACTTTTGTATCTTCCTGGCACCATCATTTCTAAAGAAAGTTTGAGGCAGGTTCAATCGCTGGGTCGGGAATATCCCCTGGATGAGAGCGTGGCAACTCACTCCAGTATTCTTGCCTGGAGAATCCCATGGATAGAGGAGCCTGGCAGGCTACAGTCCATGGGGTCGACTGAAATGACTTAGCATGCAGCACACATAAGAACTAGGCTTGGAACTGTCAAGCTCTCACCTCTGCCTTTTTCTACAGCCAAATGTTGACTATGTTTGAAGTTGGGTGCAAAGATGTAAACTGACTGATTTCAATGTAAGAAGACTACTAGACACAAAATCTTCCTCTTTTCCCAGATTTCAAGGAGGAGGAGCCAAGATGGCGGAGGAGTAGGACGGGGAGAACACCTTCTCCCCCACAAATTCATTAAAAGAGCATTTAAACGTCGAGTAAATTCCACAAAACAACTTCTGAATGCCGGCAGAGGACATCAGGCACCCAGAAAAGCAATCCAACTTTTCGAAAGGAGGTAGGAAAAAATATAAAAGACAAAAAAAGAGACAAAAGAGGGAGGGACGGAGTTCCGTCCCAGGAAGGGAGTCTTAAAAAGAGAGAAGTTTCCAAACACCAGGAAACCTTCTCACTGCCGAATCTGTGCCGAGCTTTGGAAGCACAGAGGGCAACATAACAGGAAGAAAAAATAAATAAACAATTAAAACTCGAAGATTGCGAGTCCTACGGTAACTCCCCCAGCAGAGAAGCAGCGCAGACGCCTGCACGCGCCATTAGCAAGCGGGGGCTGGGCAGGGAGGCGCAGCGCGGGCTGCATTGCTTAGAGTAAGAATCTGGCCTGAATACCCTGAGCACTATCTGAGCGAAATAATTTGGGCTAGCAAACCAGACTGTGGGATATCTACCACGCGAAAAGCCAGCCCCAACCTAAGACACCGCCAGGCCCGTGCACGGAACAAAGAATTGATCAGAGATAGCCGGCTGCAGACCTTCCCCCTCCGGTGAGAGGCAGCCAGAGCCGGAAGGGGGCAATCGCAGCCCCAGAGTGACATTATCTATAAAACTGTAAGCAGGCTTCTTTGCTAACTAAAATTTTTTGGGGGTCTGGACGGTTAACATCTGCCTGAGAAGGTGCGCCGGTTTTACACCCAGATAACCGAGTGGCGGGGAGGCGATAAGTCGCAGCATTGGCGCTCGCCAAACACCTCATCACTTGAGCTGCTCGGACCTGGGAAGAGCACAAAACTCAGGCCCAACTGAGTCTGTGCCTCTGAGGACTACCCGAGTGCCTGAACCTGAGCAGCTTGGACCTGGGAGGTACATGCAACCCAGGGCCAGCCTCGGATTGTTCCCGGCGGAACAACCTAGAGCCCGAGCAGTGTGGGCAGGGAGGCTACACGCACCGTGAGCGGGGGCAGACCCAGTGTGGCTGAGGCACTGCGAGTGCACGCCAGTGTTATTTGTTTGCAGCATCCCTCCCTCCCTCCCCACAGAGCGACTGAACAAAGAGAAGAAATACAGCTCCACCCATCAGAACACCGACACAAGCTTCCCTAACCAGGAAACCTTGACAAGCCACCTGTACAAACCCACACACAGCGAGGAAAAGCCACAATAAAGAGAACTCCACAAACTGCCAGAATACAGAAAGGACACCCCAAACTCAGCAATTTAAACAAGATGAAGAGACAGAGGAATACCCAGCAGATAAAGGAACAGGATAAATGCCCACCAAACCAAACAAAAGAGGAAGAGATAGGGAATCTACCTGATAAAGAATTCCGAATAATGATAGTGAAATTGATCCAAAATCTTGAAATTAAAATGGAATCACAGATAAATAGCTTGGAGACAAGGATTGAGAAGATGCAAGAAAGGTTTAACAAGGACCTAGAAGAAATAAAAAAGAGTCAATATATAATGAATAATGCAATAAATGAAATTAAAAACACTCTGGAGGCAACAAATAGTAGAATAACAGAGGCAGAAGATAGGATTAGTGAATTAGAAGATAGAATGGTAGAAATAAATGAATCAGAGAGAATAAAAGAAAAACGAATTAAAAGAAATGAGGACAATCTCAGAGACCTCCAGGACAATATTAAACGCTACAACATTCGAATCATAGGGGTTCCAGAAGAAGAAGACAAAAAGAAAGACCATGAGAAAATACTTGAGGAGATAATAGTTGAAAACTTCCCTAAACTGGGGAAGGAAATAATCACCCAAGTCCAAGAAACCCAGAGAATCCCAAACAGGATAAACCCAAGGCGAAACACCCCAAGACACATATTAATCAAATTAACAAAGATCAAACACAAAGAACAAATATTAAAAGCAGCAAGGGAAAAACAACAAATAACACACAAGGGAATTCCCATAAGGATAACAGCTGATCTTTTAGAAACTCTTCAAGCCAGGAGGGAATGGCAAGACATACTTAAAATGATGAAAGAAAATAAGCTACAGCCCAGATTATTGTACCCAGCAAGGATCTCATTCAAGTATGAAGGAGAAATCAAAAGCTTTTCAGACAAGCAAAAGCTGAGAGAATTCTGCACCACCAAACCAGCTCTCCAACAAATACTAAAGGATATTCTCTAGACAGGAAACACAAAAATGGTGTATAAACTCGAACCCAAAACAATAAAGTAAATGGCAACGGGATCATACTTATCAGTAATTACCTTAAACGTAAATGGGTTGAATGCCCCAACCAAAAGACAAAGACTGGCTGAATGGATACAAACACAAGACCCCTACACATGTTGTCTACAGGAGACCCACCTCAAAACAGGGGACACATACAGACTGAAAGTGAAGGGCTGGAAAAAGATTTTCCATGCAAATAGGGACCAAAAGAAAGCAGGAGTAGCAATACTCATATCAGATAAAATAGACTTTAAAACAAAGGCTGTGAACAGAGACAAAGAAGGTCACTACATAATGATCAAAGGATCAATCCAAGAAGAAGATATAACAATTATAAATATATAGGCACCCAACATGGGAGCACCGCAGTATGTAAGACAAATGCTAACAAGTATGAAAGGAGAAATTAACAATAACACAATAATAGTGGGAGACTTTAATACCCCACTCACACCTATGGATAGATCAACTAAACAGAAAATTAACAAGGAAACACAAACTTTAAACGATACAATAGACCAGTTAGACCTAATTGATATCTATAGGACATTTCATCCCAAAACAATGAATTTCACCTTTTTCTCAAGCGCACATGGAACCTTCTCCAGGATAGATCACATCCTGGGCCATAAAGCTAGCCTTGGTAAATTCAAAAAAATAGAAATCATTCCAAGCATCTTTTCTGACCACAACGCAGTAAGATTAGATCTCAATTACAGGAGAAAAACTATTAAAAATTCCAACATATGGAGGATGAACAACACCCTGCTGAATAACCAACAAATCACAGAAGAAATCAAAAAAGAAATCAAAATTTGCATAGAAACGAATGAAAATGAAAACACAACAACCCAAAACCTGTGGGACACAGTAAAAGCAGTCCTAAGGGGAAATTTCATAGCAATACAGGCACACCTCAAGAAACAAGAAAAAAGTCAAATAAATAACCTAACTCTACACCTAAAGCAACTAGAAAAGGAAGAAATGAAGAACCCCAGGGTTAGTAGAAGGAAAGAAATCTTAAAAATTAGAGCAGAAATAAATGCAAAAGAAACAAAAGAGACCATAGCAAAAATCAACAAAGCCAAAAGCTGGTTCTTTGAAAGGATAAATAAAATTGATAAACCATTAGCCAGACTCATCAAGAAACAAAGGGAGAAAAATCAAATCAATAAAATTAGAAACGAAAATGGAGAGATCACAACAGACAACACAGAAATACAAAGGATCATAAGAGACTATTATCAACAATTATATGCCAATAAAATGGACAACGAGGAAGAAATGGACAAATTCTTAGAAAAGTACAACTTTCCAAAACTCGACCAGGAAGAAATAGAAAACCTTAACAGACCCATCACAAGCACGGAAATTGAAACTGTAATCAAAAATCTTCCAGCAAACAAAAGTCCAGGTCCAGACGGCTTCACAGCTGAATTCTACCAAAAATTTAGAGAAGAGCTAACACCTATCCTGCTCAAACTCTTCCAGAAAATTGCAGAGGAAGGTAAACTTCCAAACTCATTCTATGAGGCCACCATCACCCTAATACCAAAACCTGACAAAGATCCCACAAAAAAAGAAAACTACAGGCCAATATCACTGATGAACATAGATGCAAAAATCCTAAACAAAATTCTAGCAATCAGAATCCAACAACATATTAAAAAGATCATACACCATGACCAAGTGGGCTTTATCCCAGGGATGCAAGGATTCTTCAATATCCGCAAATCAATCAATGTAATACACCACATTAACAAATTGAAAAACAAAAACCATATGATTATCTCAATAGATGCAGAGAAAGCCTTTGACAAAATTCAACACCCATTTATGATAAAAACTCTCCAGAAAGCAGGAATAGAAGGAACATACCTCAACATAATAAAAGCTATATATGACAAACCCACAGCAAACATTATCCTCAATGGTGAAAAATTGAAACCATTTCCTCTAAAGTCAGGAACAAGACAAGGGTGCCCACTTTCACCATTACTATTCAACATAGTTTTGGAAGTTTTGGCCACAGCAATCAGAGCAGAAAAAGAAATAAAAGGAATCCAAATTGGAAAAGAAGAAGTAAAACTCTCACTATTTGCAGATGACATGATCCTCTACATAGAAAACCCTAAAGACTCCACCAGAAAATTACTAGAATTAATCAATGATTATAGTAAAGTTGCAGGATATAAAATCAACACACAGAAATCCCTTGCATTCCTATACACTAATAATGAGAAAACAGAAAGAGAAATTGAGGAAACAATTCCATTCACCATTGCAATGAAAAGAATAAAATACTTAGGAATATATCTACCTAAAGAAACTAAAGACCTATATATAGAAAACTATAAAACACTGGTGAAAGAAATCAAAGAGGACACTAATAGATGGAGAAATATACCATGTTCATGGATTGGAAGAATCAATATAGTGAAAATGAGTATACTACCCAAAGCAATTTATAGATTCAATGCAATCCCTATCAAGCTACCAACAGTATTCTTCACAGAGCTAGAACAAATAATTTCACAATTTGTATGGAAATACAAAAAACCTCAAATAGCCAAAGCGATCTTGAGAAAGAAAAATGGAACTGGAGGAATCAACCTGCCTGACTTCAGGCTCTACTACAAAGCCACAGTTATCAAGACAGTATGGTACTGGCACAAAGACAGAAATATAGATCAATGGAACAAAATAGAAAGCCCAGAGATAAATCCACGCACATATGGACACCTTATCTTTGACAAAGGAGGCAAGAATATACAATGGATTAAAGACAATCTCTTTAACAAGTGGTGCTGGGAAATCTGGTCAACCAATTGTAAAAGAATGAAACTAGAACACTTTCTAACACCATATACAAAAATAAACTCAAAATGGATTAAAGATCTCAACGTAAGACCAGAAACTATAAAACTCCTAGAGGAGAACATAGGCAAAACACTCTCTGACATACATCACAGCAGGATCCTCTACGACCCACCTCCCAGAATATTGGAAATAAAAGCAAAAATAAACAAATGTGACCTAATTAAACTTAAAAGCTTCTGCACATCAAAGGAAACTATTAGCAAGGTGAAAAGACAGCCTTCAGAATGGGAGAAAATAATAGCAAATGAAGCAACTGACAAACAACTAATCTCAAAAATATACAAGCAACTCCTACAGCTCAACTCCAGAAAAATAAATGACCCAATCAAAAAATGGGCCAAAGATCTAAATAGACATTTCTCCAAAGAAGACATACAGATGGCTAACAAACACATGAAAAGATGCTCAACATCACTCATTATCAGAGAAATGCAAATCAAAACCACTATGAGATACCATTTCACACCAGTCAGAATGGCTGCGATCCAAAAGTCTACAAATAATAAATGCTGGAGAGGGTGTGGAGAAAAGGGAACCCTCTTACACTGTTGGTGGGAATGCAAACTAGTACAGCCACTATGGAGAACAGTGTGGAGATTCCTTAAAAAACTGGAAATAGAACTGCCTTATGATCCAGCAATCCCACTGCTGGGCATACACACTGAGGAAACCAGAAGGGAAAGAGACACGTGTACCCCAATGTTCATCGCAGCACTGTTTATAATAGCCAGGACATGGAAGCAACCTAGATGTCCATCAGCAGATGAATGGATAAGAAAGCAGTGGTACATATACACAATGGAGTATTACTCAGCCATTAAAAAGAATACATTTGAATCAGTTCTAATGAGGTGGATGAAACTGGAGCCTATTATACAGAGTGAAGTAAGCCAGAAGGACAAACACCAATACAGTATACTAACGCATATACATGGAATTTAGAAAGATGATAACGATAACCCTGTATACGAGACAGCAAAAGAGACACTGATGTACAGAACAGGCTTATGGACTCTGTGGGAGAGGGAGAGGAAGGGAAGATTTGGGAGAATGGCATTGAAACATGTGAAATGTCATGTATGAAACGAGATGCCAGTCCAGGTTCAATGCACGATGCTGGATGCTTGGGACTGGTGCACTGGGACGACCCAGAGGGATGGTATGGGGAGGGAGGAGGGAGGAGGGTTCAGGATGGATTTTCTTTTAAAAATAAAAAAAAAAAGAAAAAAAAATCAACTCACAATGGATTAAAGACTTACGTGTGAAAGCTTAAACTGTAAAACTACTAGAAGAAAACACAGGGGGAAAGCTTCTTGACATTAATCTTGGCTATAATTTTATGTTTGTGACACCAAAAAAAAAAAAAAGAAAGTTTGAAGAGAAGTCAACAAGTCAGTTGTCATCATCTCTACCGTCAATAATAAATGATTCATGAATAGAAATTGTTCTTTCATAGCAGCTTCTACAAGCACCAAAACACTGTGGATCCTCAAACTCCATGGGGTAAAAGTGATCGTACAACCGAAACACATTCTTATCCTACGCAGAAGATATCTAAGCTTGCTGCTGGAACTGTGGAACTTCAATACTTGGTGCTTTTATCCTTCTCTAACCTAGACAGCATATTGAAAAGCAGAGACATTACTTTGCCAACAAAGGTCCGTCTAGTCAAGGCTATGGTTTTTCCTGTGGTCATGTATGGATGTGAGAGTTGGACTGTGAAGAAGGCTGAGCACCGAAGAATTGATGCTTTTGAACTGTGGTGTTGGAGCAGACTCTTGAGAGTCCCTTGGGCTGCAAGGAGATCCATCCAGTCCATTCTGAAGGAGATCAGCCCTGGGATTTCTTTGGAGGGAATGATGCTGAAGCTGAAACTCCAGTACTCTGGCCACCTCATGTGAAGAACTGACTCATTGGAAAAGACTCTGATGCTGAGAGGGATTGGGGGCAGGAGGAGAAGGGGATGACAGAGGATGAGATGGCTGGATGGCATCACTGACTCGATGGACGTGAGTCTGAGTGAACTCCAGGAGTTTGTGATGGACAGGGAGGCCTGGCATGCTGCGATTCATGGGGTCGCAAAGAGTTGGACAGGACTGAGTGACTGAACTGAACTGACTGATCCTTCAGTCTGTAGGCATAACAACCTCTGAAATAAATGTAACTTTTTGTTGAGAAGGAATAAGACAGATCTTTTACTTTCTGCAATAGGTTTTTTTGAAAAGAATCACTGGCCTATTGATTGATTAGTATGGCAGGGAAACCTGTGTGTGTGTGTGTGTGTGTGTGTGTGTGTGTGTGTGTGTGTGTGTGTGTATTTTTCCCCTCCCATAGAATAGACTCGGAGAAGGAAATGGCAACCCACTCCGGTATTCTTGCCTAGAGAATCCTGTGGACAGAGGAGCCTGGTGGGCTGCCATCTATGGGGTGGCCCAGAGTCGGGTATGACTGAAGCTACTTAGCATGCATGCATGCATTGGAGAAGGAAATGGCAACCCACTCCAGTATTCTTGCCTGGAGACTCCCAGGGACAGAGGAGCCTGGTTGGCTGCTGTCTATGGGGTGGCACAGAGTTGGACACAACTGCAGCAACTTAGTAGCAGCAGCATAGAATAGGCTGGGTTGCCATGCCCTCCTCCAGGGGACCTTCCAAACCCAGGGACTGAACCCAGGTCTCCCGCATTGCAGGTGGATTCTTTATCAACTGAGCCACCAGAGAAACCCTTAGAATAGTCAGGTCACCACATTCTGTATAGAAATGAGTGATTTTCCCTCTATCAGAAATCCTTTCCACACCCTGAATGCTTTGTTTTTCATTGAACTGTTGGACTCTACAGTACAGTTTAATAGTAGTAGATGAAAAAACAATTCCTTAATAGCAAAGGAAGTATCTTCATTTTCTCACTCTCCCCGTCACCTAGCCTAATGCTTGGTAATTTGACACAACTCAATAAGTTTGACTGATCATCTTGAAATACATATGAAGGCCAATTGAAAAAAAAAAACTCTGACCACTTTGGTCAAGTCTAACAAAGCTAAAGGGGAACAAACAAACACTTGCCCATAGATGTTTGTAAAAGGAATAAGTAGGAAGCTAAAAAGTCTTAGAAGGAGGATACAATTCAAAAAGAGAGCTTGGTCAGATGTATAAACCCCTGGAATGATCTGGAATAAGAGTATGAAGCTAGTTAAAACTATCAGGGTTACAGCAACTGCAATGTTAAAAAGTTAAGGTGAAATAAAATCCAAATATTTTAGTACAATAAACTTGGACTTAAGGACATAAAAATTGTGTCGACTTTAAATCAAGGCTGAATGCTTTTTATGGTTAATTTTATGTGTTAACATGGCCAGACAATGTTGACCAGTTATTTGGTCAAAAATTAGTCTAGATATTGCTCTAAAAACATTTTTCACATACAATTAACTTTTCTAATCGACTGACTTTAAGAAGTTGCTGTGCATATTTTGGGTGGGCTTCACCCAGTCAGTTGAAGGTTTTAAGAGCGAACGTTTCTCAGAGAAGGAATTTATACTCCAAACTGCAACATACAGATTCTGCCCATGTTTCTAATGTTTAGAATCTAAAATGCGAAATCAACTCTTATCTGAATCTGCAACTTGCTAGCTTGCCTTGTCATGCCCCAGTCATATGGTCCTATTTCTTTAAGAAGCTGTCTATCTGTGTGTCTATGTGCTTTCTATGTACCTATCCTACTAGCTCTGTTTATTTGGCTTTCTCCAGCTAATAAAAGCTGATAACATAAACCAGGAACAGAACCACTTAGGTTACACTGCAAGCCTCCATCACCTAAACTATGTAACTATGTTGGTTGTTCAGTCATGTCCAACTATTTGTTACCCCATGGACTATAGCCTACCAGGCTCCTCTGTCCATGGAATTCTCCAGGCAGGGATACTGGAGAAGCCATTCCCTTCTCCAGGGGATTGTCCCAACCCAGGGATCAACCTGGGTCTCCTGTGCTGCAGGGAGATCTTTACTGTCTGAGTCACCAGGGAAGCCCATAGACTTAAAAGTCCATTATTTTCTGATAACTGTGGTTGCCATGAACGTGTCTTAGGTGACTTCTAAAGCTTTACTTTTCAGAAACTGAGAACATTTTTGAAGGGCAACTCTGAAGCGGGTTTGAGCGATAAAAAAAAATTTTTAGCATCCCAGTCCAAGATCCCCTCCCCATCTTTCCCATTCCTTCTTCTTCCTTGGTGTGGGTACATAATTTTCAGTAGAACAATGGAGGCAGGCTGTCCTCAAAAAACAGACTTCTGAAAACAAAATTTGGTTTATTTCTCTCCTACTTAGTATCTTTCAGTGCTTTCTCAGCTCCTTTAGCAAAAAGGCTAAACTAAAATATGACATCCACAACCCACTGTAACTACCCTGACCTCTCTTTTACTGTATCACTAGGTCCCATCTAGTCCTCTTTCTCCCCTTCTCTTCCTCTGATCAAGCCTCGGTGGAATTTCTGGTTCCATGCTCTGCTTTATCGTTATTCTGCATTTTTTATTTTTTGGCCACACTACACAAGATATTAGTTCCTCAACCAGGTACGGAACCCACGCCCCCTGCACTGGATGTATGGAATCTTAACCACTGGACTGTCAAGGAAGTTCCCTCACTCTGCGTCTTTGAAATGCTTAAACCTCACACACTTATCAACCTCATATACTTCAGGGTTAAGAGTAAAACCAACCCCCATGTGAAGTCTGCTTCACTCCCAGGCATAAGTTGACATTACGGTATCTTCTCTCATGGAACCACTGTTTTTTGAAGCACTCCACCTTCACTGAAACAATTGTCAAAACCCCCACATTTGTTAACTTCCGTATCTACTTCCATGCTAGACTTTGCCCTTTTTGAAGACAGTCTCCAGGGATCCAGGGTTGAATTTGAAGTGCATGCCTTAGTGTGTGGCACATAGACACTCAATGAATTATTATTAAGTGAATAATGATAGAAATGTAAAGAGGTTTGGCTAGTAACTGGCTTCAGCATAATTCAGAGCATTAGTTGTTAGCTGTTCCTTCCTCAGCTGAGACCATTTCTTTTATTTCTGTTTTACAATATGGACTCTGAAAACCTAACAACTTTACTTTTCAATAGCTGAATTGCATTAATTTGGCAAACTTATAATGGGTTTGTTTTATTCAACACCTTGTTTTATTCACCATCTTCAGTTGTAAATTCTTTTCATGGGGTTTCTATGGTTTAATGATAACCAGAAATGACTCAAGCAGTTAAAGAATTCACTTCATTAGTGCAGAGTGTACTAATTTGCATCACAAAACAATTCATTTAAATACAGAAAGCTGCTCTGCATGTCTCTTCTTCATGCCTAGTATAATTGTACCTTTATTAATGCAAACTCTCAAGGTATCCATCTTAACTTGCTTGTTCTCCAGCTGTCAGGAAGGGTGAAGACCGATATTTTTTTCTGATGCTTTTAAGATGTGAAGCAAAACCGAGGCTATAAGGTAAAAATCTATGCTGATTAAGAATATTGCATTCACTTTTGCAGTAAAATAGCATGAATGACCTCTGTTTTATAGTGGCAGGATCATGGCAGGGACCTGAGTCTAAATCCTGAGTTCAATGTTTCCATCAAATTAATTTATAAATGCACGTGAGTGAGTGAGTGTTGGTCACTTAGTCATGTCCAACTCTTTGCAACCTCATGCATTGTAGCCCATCAAGCTTCTCTGTCCATGGAATTCTCCAGGCAAGAATACTGGAGTGGATAGCCTTTTCTTTCTCCAGGGGATATTCCCAATGCAAGGATCAAACCTGGGTCTCCCACATTGAAGGCAGATTCTTTACCACTGAGCCAGCTGGGAAGCCCTTATAATGATACAACTGAAGTGTAATATGATATTATAGAAAAAGTAGGTGCTTTGGAGTCAGCAGACCTAGGATAAAGTTCTTCTCTAGTATGCATTATCTGCAAAATTTAGACTCATTCTTTATTGGCTGGCTGTGAGGATAGAATGAAAGGGTGGATACAAAGTGCATAGCAGAATGCTATGTGCTCAGGAGGTGATGGGTAAACGTTAGAGACCCATCAGTGATGAATTGGGCAGTATATACTGTATTCTTGTCTATCTTCCTTCTTCCTTTCTGTATGTATCTATTAATTATCCTGGGTAAAAACCCTTGTAAAGGGAGGTTCATATTCAAACTTGTAGAGCAATTTCTAAACACCCACAGTCTTCATTGTCCCTCCCCTTCTCTTCACAATGAGCAGATACTTTTCTGATGTAGAATCTGCTTCTTAACTCTGAGCAGAAAATTATCTGCTAAAGTTATTTATGACTGAACTGATATTCATTGAAAATAAACTTGGACTCCTCTCTGTGTCCTGAGTGCTTCTGGAAAGGCCATTGATGTAATCAAAGCTATTGGAGGTCATTGCTAAGAGGATGGAAACCAGTAGAAAGAGCTGCTGTTTTCTGAACACTACAGCATGGACATCTCTGTCATCAACACTGAACACTGCTGCTGCTGCTGCTGCAGGGTCGCTTCAGTCGTGTCCGACTCTGTGCGACCCCACAGACGGCAGCCCACCAGGCTCCCCCGTCCCTGGGATTCTCCAGGCAAGAACACTGGAGTGGGTGCCATTTCCTTCTCCAATGCATGAAAGTGAAAAGTGAAAGTGAAGTCAGTCTGTCTGTTTCACGGCCATCGTGAAGGCAGGCATTCCTGTATATAATTCATGAATGGGAAACTAAGGGTCAGAGAAAGAAATCATCACTTGATCAAAGACACATCATTACAGAAGAAAAACTACCAAATCCTTATATTTCATCACTTTAAGACCAGTATATTCTCTAGTGAATCATAATTGCCTGCCACACTCAGATGTATCCTATGATGAAGAAGGAGTCAGATCCTTTTAGGAAAAAAAAATGAAAGCTATGTACTGGACTCAGACATCTGCCTCATAGAGCTGGCAGATAAATGTTCAAACATCACTGACCCCATGTAGGTCTCCTCTCTTTTCATCTTTCATGTTTATTCAATCTCATTATGAGGCCCAGGGAGCTATAGATGACAGACCCCATGCTGTTGATGGAAATATTTAGGAGCTATAAATCAAACAATGGCATAGTTAAAGGTATTTGACCTTCTGACGGGAAAGATCAAATTTGATTTTAGAAATACTGCACTTCTTGGAGTTCTGAACTAACCATGGTAGTGCTAGCGGATATGTCTCCTAAACCACAACCTCCGGTCCCAAATCTGCAGTCGAGTGTTTTCTCTGCTCCCTCTGGCTCATCCCACAATGAGGAGGGCCTTGGGGACACTTGTGTGAATCCCCCATCCACATATTCAAGCTCCATCCATATTTCTACACACATTGATCCTGTGGCCACGTGGTCCTAAGATGTGCCTCCAAATATAGCATTAGGAGGTAACGGGAAAATTTAGGCAGTAGACACGGAGATCCCAAGAGCCTGTAGTGCACATACGCATTCATGGGCTCCACATAGTTATGTGTCTGATTCTACTGGCTCTTCATCACATAAGGAAGTGTGTGTTGAGAGGAGGCCAGATGCCCAGGACAGGGCGCAAACCACTCTTGACCTAGTCTACAGCTGGCTGGCTGATGTGTTTTGCCCTTGAAGACCAGGAATTCAGGGCCAGTTCTCATGATAGTCTCTGTATTCCATGAGCTACCATTCCTGTTGGAAGTTCCATCCATACTCCCCCACCCAGGGGGTAACGGGATTTGTGCTAATTTTATCCTTTTCACATTCTTTTCTGTCTCTGTCTACTTTGTCCTCCTTTCCTTTTTATTTTTAGAAAGATTTTCTCAAGAATCAGGCAGACTGAAGTTAAATACTGGCTCCCTCACTTACTGCTCATAGGGTGTTGGGTTACTACTCGGTGTCTCTGGGCTGCCAGTTCCTTATTTGGGAACTCTGTGTACTAAGAGGTCGATCTTATTTGCCTGTGGTGGGGATTGCAGGAGCCCATGTATGGGATGCACTTAGCTCAGTGCTTATCACATTTTAATGACTTAATAAATGCTAGTTTCCTTTCCCTCCTTCTTTGCCTCCCTTCCTCTTTACCTTTCAATTTTTCACTTGACATTTTTCTCTCTTGCTTCCTACCTCTGTTTGTATTCCTTATTTACCTACTTTGTATTCCTTATTTAACTACTGACTACTCTGTAACTGCCACAGGTCTAGATCAAGAAGCACAGTGATTCTCAACTGATGACAGTTTTCATCCCCAGAGGATGTCTAGCAATGTCTGGATGCATTTTTGCCACTACTAAAAGGATGCTAATACTTCTAGTATGTGGAATGAGGGACGCTTCAAAATATCTTATAATCCATAGGACAGTTCTGATCCACCCAACAACAAAATATTATCCATTCCAAAGGTCAGTGGTGCTGAATTTGAGACTCCTGTTCTAGAGGTTCTGATATACATAAGGTATCATTTTCAGCATCTAGGTCTCATGGGAGAGACAGACAAAAACTAACAGCATCTTATTTTAAGTAGCAAGTACAGATTACTACAGCAGAAGAAAAGAGAAGCCATTGAATCCTCCTAAGAGTATACCAAAAAGTCTCTCAAAATGATGATATTTAATAAATATTAAAGAAGTGAATTCATTAAATTAAATTAATATTCAATTAAATATTAAATAAATTCCTACTTTCTGAGTGCTTTATATATACCAGCTATTGGGCTATACCCTTTCCAAGCATTGTGAGAGAATGTGTTGTTGGTGAACTTTGTGAAGGGAGGGACAAAATCTGTCTTCAGCATTTGTATCAAAGCAAGGTTAAATCAGGCACTCAATAAATTTATGTTGAATGGATAGATGGACTGTAAATATCTTAGCTCTAAGCTTAGAATATAGCAGGCATACAGTAAACAATACTTATTACTTGTTGTATTTTTTAATACTACATAATGTACGTTTTATTAATTTAAATAGACTCTACACTAGGAAATGTTAATGTAAGTTGGTTTGTGACTTCAGGGTTCAAACTCTCAATTATACAATCCCCATAAATTACACAGGGATACAAACTGAGAAGGGGTGAAGGTTAACACACTACAAATGGAAAAACATATACCAATTCATGGAGACAAGGGCCGTCGTGAGGTAATGATGATTAGACTACATAAGGACAGCAGAAATCCTGAGGCAGAACAACATCCATGAAGCTGGAAAGACTGCCTGTGGTCAGATTGCAGAGGCCCCTGGATGCCTGGGATCTGGTCTAAGATCTCAGCTACTGGCAGTTTCATTGATAAGTACTTCTTGTGCACTTAACGCCTTCAATCCCTGGACACGGGTTAAAGTTCAGAGAACATTTATAATCCTGCTCAAGGCACAATGAGAAGCTGGTAAAAAGAAAAGTAACTGGGGGGAAAAAGCTGGATTTGGGAGCACTGGCAGAATGGAATATCCTAAGGAACAGGGGCAAGTAAACCAGCTCAGAATAACTACCTAGGAAACTGATTGCACACAAATCCAAAATTATACGATGCCAACCTCATTGTCTAACATCTTTCACGCAATTAAGACTTCACTATTAAGATTTCTCTGTTTCCCGTCATTATCACCCTTTGTGTTACAGTGTTTTTCTGCCTCACAGGTGTGACAGGTGCACACATTTTTGGCACCAAACAGTTAAGACTGCTGCCAGAAAGTTTTGCCACACAGCAAGACTTCCAAGCTCAATCAGGGCCTGATTTTGATTCTTACCAGGTCTCTTCTCTATGAAACTCTTCAACTTAGCTTCAGAAACGAGACCCTGAAATAAATCATCCCTGCTTCATTGCACAGAGCCAATGACCAGAGAATATCAGTCAGTAAGGCCCCCTCAGACCTGTCAGTCTTAATTCTACTTATTCATTAAGAACCAGCGTGTTAAGTGCTATTATGTATTATATAGTTATCAAGCAACAGGAATTTGCTAAGTGGCATATACAGTGAAGGACAGGGAACCCTGGTGTGTTGCAGTCCATGGGGTTGCAGAGTTAGACACAACTGAGTGGCTGAACAACAGCAATATATAGATACAGAAACAGACATATTAGATCTGGCTCATGTAATCCTCCCAGCAACTCTATGACTAGATAGTCTTCATTTTGCAAGTAAAGAAAGTCTTAGAAATAAAATAACAGTAAATAATATTTATTAACAAGGAAATAAATGGTAATAAACATTTTTTATACTTTTTCATGTGTATCTCATTTTATTTTTATAAAATATTTTCCATAGATTCATTATGGATTCTCCTTCAATGTACCTGCACCAGAGTGATGCTCAAAAGTATTCAATTTCTACCTCTGTACTCCCTGACCCTGAGTGACTTTTAAGTGCTTAAGCAATGCATAAAGATGTAAAGGTTGAAAGAAGGGAAGGAAGAAGATGATAAGTTAAAAAAAAAAAAAAAGTAGGTAGAATGTAATGAAGTTCATAAGACTGTAATGAAAAATAAAAATTAGTAAAATAATATGTAACACCCAGTGTAGTCAGCTTGACAGTGAAAGTATACACAAGATAATACAACACAAAGACAAGGTATTGCATCAGTTTGGGGTTTCATGAAACATTTCCATGAGGATGTTCTGTTTGGTTAAGTCCTACACTATGAAGAGGAATTGCCTGGACAATGAAGAGAAATGAAGTCACGGTCCACATATGGTTGAACAAAGGTGTAAGCATGAAAAGATAATAAATCTTACAGAATCCCAACAACCAAGACTTTTGGTCAAATAAGGATGCCAGTTGTACATACATGGGACTTACTCCTTAACTCTAGTTAAGGGACATTTGATCTAGTTATGAGGGATATTTGACAAGGACCTTTAGCTGTACATCAGTTCAGTTCAGTTCAGTCGCTCAGTCGTATCCGACTCTTTGCGGCCCCATGAATCGCAGCACACCAGGCCTCCCTGTCCATCACCAACTCCCAGAGTTATACACACACACACACAAAAACCTCATCAATTCAATATTTCACTTCACCTAGACATGAACACTATATACTTGTCCCCTTAATTGTTTCAGCACCTCGGATCACAGCCTAGAGTTCTGAGTGTTCCATGTAGCATAGTCCCCACCACACATCTGCCCAGCTGACCTGTGGTTGTCTTTGCAGTCTGGTGGAGGAAATTGCCTTAGAAAGACACTGACTTCTCAGAATCACCAGGAAACTGTGATTCTTACCAATGGCATAGCATTTAATCATTTATTAGAGTTACTTATGAACAGATGCTAGCTCCTCAAAAATTAATAGAGACCTTGAGGTTTGGACCATAATTAACATATTTTGTCCTCCCATGGTATACCATTTAGTGACATGTCCTTAGGAAAATCTTAGATAATATACGATCAATTAATTAATTAAGAGGCTAATTCTCCAACTCTCCAAAGAATTTTCTACAAGAAAAAAGAATCTGCATTCCAGTCACCAACTACAAGAATTGTAGATATTAAAGAAAAAAAAGAATTGTAGATATTGTAGCAAAAAAAAAAAAAGCAGCATGGGAAAATACATAAATCTACTACTCAAAGAATTACAATGATGATGGTAGGGGCAGATGGTGATGCAACGTGCTAATCACAGAAATAGACAACATTGGAACATAAAATCAGTTATAAATCAAGATGAAGAAGAAACAAAGAAAGTTCATTTGTAACAGTCAGCATAAGATTATAATAATAACTGGACACTGAAAGATTTACTGTGGGGAGTACTCCTATGCCCCTATGCTATCGACATATTATATGCTAAGGACAAAACAAGAGACCATAGTCATATGGGAGCCTTAGAAAAAAAGCAATGGATCAAAATTTAATTTAACAACTCAGCAAACATGCATAATGTATCTAACCTGGACCGAGAATTGTGTTAGGCTGAAAAATACAAGGATGAATGGGACAAAGACAAATGAGCTCGTGATCTACTGGGGCCAAATGAGTTGCATGGCAGCTTTTTGTTAATAATGTGTTAAGTGTTATAATAGAAGTACATTTGCAGCGCATTGGAAACAAAGAGAGAACAGTTTAATCTATCTGAGGAGTACAGGGAAAAAAAAAGAAAAACTATGGAAAAGCAAAGACATTAGAAATTGGTATTTAGGGTTCATGAAAAGTTTCCCAAATGGACAAAGGGGAGAAAAGGACAAATTTTCTATCACTCAAGACCATGAAAAAAAGCAACGAGACACATACATTTTTGGTGTGTTGGGAAAACCTTTCCTAAAGTAGCAGAATGTTACTAAAGTATTAGCTACTCTTTAAAGGATGAAACACAAGGAGTAGCTGGGTTATCAAAACCTCCGAATGATGTGCTAGCAAAACTGGAATTTTTTTTTCCACTGGCCAAAATATTAAAAACTTCAAAATGAGAAGATGTAATCAGAGAATGCTTTGGAAAATCTGTCCAGTACCATGATCAAAACAGAGAGAGCTTGGTGAGGTCTTAAAGAGATTGTGGCAGAGAAGTCAGTTAAGGGGTGATATTTAGGAGATTCAAACTGAGAAAGAAAAGGGGAAATAATTGAAGATATCCACAGACCCAATTCTGGCATAAATTCTTGCTAGTGCCCTTTTTAAGAAGAGTCTAGATATCTAACCATATGGGTATTTGTAGATGACATTATATAAACACATTTGTGGCCAGCATTAAAAAAAGACATTTGTTCTATAAAATGGTTGTACTTGCATCCCATGGTTCTTTTATAGCACATAAATATTCAACAGACACTTGATGTGTGAATGAATGAAAGCATCATATAAATTTATGTTCAAAGCTTTTTCTCTTCAAGTAACACATTTAGATCCCTATAAGGGGATTGTTTGAGGGCTTTCCAGATGGTGTAGTGGTAAAGAATTTGTCTGCCAATGCAGGTGGTCCAAGAGACGTGGGTTTGATCCCTGGGTCAGGGAGTAGGAAATGGCAACCCACTCCAGCATCTTTGCTTGGAAAATTGTGCAGTCGCAAAGAGTTGGATATAACTGAGCACACACATACACACACGGGGATTATTTATATCAGACTTGTTTGCATCAGGGACATTGAGCAGGTGGGACACCAGCAATAGAAGTGGTGCCTGATTTCATCAACAGCATAATTTCTTAATAAGGAAACTAATTTTCACCCATTTACGAAAGATTGAGTGAATGTAGTCTTTAGCATTAAAATGGTAATAAAACACAAAACCTATCAACTCAGTAAGCTATTTCAATGAACCCCAAATCCTAGGGTCATGAGTAGTAGTTTTGATTTAAATGAAGATATGCGGGGTTATAGGCATCACTGTTTGTTCTATTTTAGCAAAGGATATACTTATTTAAAACAGAAAAATAAAATATTTTCATTATTTTCATTTTAATATGTAAGCTGATATGACTTTTTGGTGTAGACCATTTTTTAAAAACTGTTTTTGCTTGCCATAAAATTCCCCTATTTATCAGTATTGAAAAGAATGCTTCATTCAAAGGCTTCACATTCTAGAACTTTTCTGCAACAATTTAGTCTCTGGTAAGAGACTGAATTTCTTTGATTCTCAGATCTTTATGAACAAAGTCGGACTGATGACACACTCATTTTTGGAAAGAGCATATAAGACAATGTATGGAAAACGTCTCTACTTGAGCACACATAAAGGTTCAGAATTCTGTTTATCCCTCCTTCCCTTTCTCATTGCTCTCATTTCCTTTGCTATCCCCCAAAGGCATGTGTTTTCTCCAACAAACAATAACCAGAAGACACAATTTCCACAGAGTTCAGAGAAGATCTCAAATTAAAACCTCTGCCTCCTTAAGAAGAATTTCAGATATTTTGCCAATAATTCAAACACGCAGAGCTTTCCTTGTCTCAGGTAAGAGTCTTTCCAAAATAATCTTTCAGAGCAAAGTATGAAAATCCATTGTACATGTGTTTGCCCAACATAGTTAGGCTAGGACTTTGCATTTCAGGGACAAAATAAACTTAAGATGTCTCACCTCAGACAGTGACAACACTCCCAAACTACGCACTGCCCAACAAATTTGTTTTGCCAGACTCCAAACAGGAGAACAAATGTGTGTTCTGCTTATCTATGAGATAACCTTCCCCTGACCTAGAGATAGCAGTGGAATTAAGGGCTAAAGCCCTGTTAAATATGTCCCAGTCCCTCAAAGCATTTGGCATGGTGTGTTAGTTTAATTTGATGTTATCCCAGTGGTAATGGCTTTGTTTCCATCCTGATGGCTCAAATTCCTTAGCCTGAACTTGCTTATTAAAATATGTCTGTGATCAATTTTGTACAGAAACACTATATAAAGTAAGCAAGAGTTGGAGCCCATAATGGCATTACTAATCTACTATTTTAAACTCTCATTCAGTAGGATACAATTGCCATTTTCCTAATGTCACAGTGAAAGTAAGTCCTACATCATCACTGGAGATTAAAAAGCTCTTGAGGATATATTATGTAACCTTTATTTCTAGAAACATTTCTGTTCATGTCTGGGGAAAAGAGCAGAATTATTTAAAGAAAAAAGTTACAGCTGAGTCAGGGAATGGAGGAAAAACTGGCTGAGATGTATTACTAATAGCTACTAAAAGAAACTGAGAATTAGAAAGAAAGAGAGGTGGGAAAGGAATAGTATAATAAAAGCTATTGAATTTTTTTTTTTTTTTTTTTGCAATTCAGCCCAGGATGAGGGAATTCCCTGGTGACTTATACAGCAAAGAATCTGTCTGCAATGCAGGAGACCAAGGTTCAATCCCAGGGTCAGGGCTAGATTCCCTGGAGAAGGAATGGCTACCCACACCAGTATTCTTGCCTGGAGAACTCCATAGGGAGAGGGAGAAAACTGAGATATATGCCTTCTCTCTGGAAGAGAGCTGTCTGCAGGGGCAAAGTATCTGACTACACCATAATAGAGATCTCTTCAGGAAAATTAGAGATACCAAGGGAACATTTCATGCAAAGATGGGCACAATAAAGGACAGAAATGGTATGGACTTAACAGAAGCAGAAGAAATTAAGAAGAGGTGGCAAGAGTACACAGAAGAACTATACAAAAAAGATCATCATTACCCAGTTAGCCACAATAGTGTGATCACTCACCTAGAGCCAAGCATCCTGGATTGCGAAGTCAAGACGGCCTTAGGAAGCATCATTATGAACAAAGCTAGTGAAGGTGATGGAATTCCAGTTGAGCTATTTCAAATCCTAAAAGATGATGCTGTGAAAGTGCTGCACTCAGTATGCCAGCAAATTTGGAAAACTCAGCAGTGGCCACAGACCTGGAAAATGTCAGTTTTCATTCCAATCCTAAATAAGGGCAATGCCAAAGAATGCTCAAACTACCGCACAATTGCACTCATCTCACACACTAGCAAAGTAATGCTCAAAATTCTCCAGCCCAGGCTTCAATTGTATGTGAACCGTGAACTTTCAAATGTTCAAGCTAGATTTAGAAAAGGTAGAGAAACCAGAGATCAAATTGCCAACATGTGTTGGATCATTGAAAAAGTTCCAGAAAAACATCTACTTCTGCTTTACTGACTACACCAAAGCCTTTGACTGTGTGGATCACTACACACTGTGGAAAATTCTTAAAGAGATGGGAATACAAGACCACCTAACCTGCCTTCTGAGAAATCTGTATGCAGGTCAAGAAGCAACAGTTAGAACCTCATATGGAACAACAGACTGGTTCCAAATCAGGAAAGGAGTACATCAAGGCTGTATATTGTCACTCTGCTTATTTAACTTCTATGCAGAGTACATCATGTGAAATGCCAGGCTGGATGAAGCACAAGCTGGAATCAAGATTGCTGGGAAAAATGTCAATAGCCTCAGATATACAGATGACTCTTACCCTCATGGCACAAAGTGAAGAACTAAAGAGCCTCTTGATGAAAGTGAAAGAGAAGAGTAAAAATGCTGGCTTAAAGCTCAACATTCAGAAAACTAAGATCATGGCATCTGGTCCCATCAGTTCATGGCAAGTAGATGGGGCAACAGTGGAAACTGTGACAGAGTTTATTTTCTTTTGCTTCAAAATCACTGCAGATGGTGACTGAGCCATGAAATTAAAAGACGCTTGCTTCTTGGAAGAAAATCTATGACCAAATTTCGATGTTTGGCAAAACCAATACAATATTGCAAAGTTTAAAAATAAAATAAAATTTAAAAAAATAAAAAAATAAAATTAAATAAATAAATAAATAAAAAAGCAGAGACATTACTTTGCCAACAAAGCTTCATCTAATTAAATATATGGTTTTTCCAGTAGTCATGTATATGTATGTAAGAGTTGGACTGTAAAGAAAGGTGAGCACCAAAGAATTGATGCTTTTGAACTGAGGTGTTGGGGAAAACTGTTGAGAGTCCCTTGGACTTCAAAGATATCCACCCAGTCCATCCTAAAGGAAATCAGTCCTGAATATTCATTGGAAAGACTGATGCTGAAGCTGTAACTCCAAATCTTTGGCCACCTGATGTGAAGAATTGACTCACTGAAAAAGACCCTGATTCTGGGAAAGATTGAAGGTGGAAGGAGAAAGGGATGACAGAGGATGAGATGGTTGGATGGCATCAGCAACTCAATAGGCATGAGTTTGAGTAAGCTCCAGGAGTTGGTGATGGACAGGGAAGCCTGCTGTGCTGCAGTCCATGGGGTCTCAAAGAGTTGGACATGACTGAGTGACTTAACTGAACTGAATGCCATACAGAATGTCCTTGCTTAGTTTTTCCCAGAATGGATTTACTAGGAATATTATTAAGGTTGCTTATAAACTGAGCTGCTTTTTTTCCTTCTCCACTTCCTCTGAACATGGTTCTCCCCTATGTTACTCACAAGGGGAAATGGTACTTTTATCCCGACAAGTGCTCAAACCAGAAATATGGAAACTTCACTAAATTTTCTATCTCTTCTTTTGCATCCTTCCATCATCAAATTTTGTTGTTCCTAGCTCCTAGAATATTCACACAACCGTCTACTCTCTGAGCAGCTCTACTATAATTATCCAGGACCTAGATACCACTACCTGTTGATCAAATTTTTGCAGAAGCCTTCTATATTGCTTCCTGCCTCTAGGCAACAAGCTCTGATACAGATCGGACAGAGTAGCTCTGCTTAGTACAAATATAATCTTACCATTACACTTTTAAAACCCTTCCATGTCTTCCATAACTGAAAAATCCAATGTCCTCAAAATAATTCCATATTATCTTGCTAAGAGTACCCACCATCATCAACTTTCATAATCATTCACTATATGGAATTTCTTTCCAGTCTTTGATTTCATTGTGCACTTTATTTCCTCTACGTCTTTTTACATGCTTTCCTATTTGCCTCAGAGGGGAAAAAAAAAATCTTCCTTGCCTACATCCCTTAAATCTTAGCTCAGCCATCAGTTTCTCAGAAAAACTTTCCAGATCACTCCAAATCTGGTCAGTTATTCTTCCGAGGTGTTCTTACATCTTCCTGTACTTCCCTTAGTTAGTGTACAACAGACTCTATTTACTGTATCACACGTTTGCTCATCCGTGTCTTTCATTGAATAGTAAATTCTTCAATAAAAGAAGTTAAGCCTATTTTCTATCACATCCTCAAAAATTAAAACCATGCCAGAAATAAAGAAAAGGGCCAATCAATAATTATTAATAAAATGAATGATGGAGCATATCCTATACTAGGCTCATGGTATGAGAAACTGTTCTTGCATTCACATGGGAATTTGGTTTCGTCATTCATGGCCTAAGTAAGTTATAAATAGGTAACATTTTTTTTTTTTAATTCTCTTAAACATTCAAACTTGTAGATCACTCTGTCCCTGGACCTAAACCCACATAAGGATCTAAGTTAACAAAATAATGTTCTGTGATCCTTAAAACATATATAGGCATATTTTTAAATCATCTATATTTTTCCTGTTAATTACCATAAGATCACTCCTGTCTCTCAAATATTAATCTAGAACCTGGCTACCTGTGAATTATCACCCTAGATGGCCAGGATGTTATAACACATAGTCAAATTACCACTGAGATAGAATTCATTCATCTTGGATTTGTTTATTTTCTAAAAGCCCAAAGTTTAGGTAAATGAACCTAGGTCAGGGCCAAGGTATGGCTGTGCTTGGATAGAGGAAATGTCTGTGACCTGAAGTTCATCAATAGGTAAATAAAATTATGTCAAAAGTTAGATATTTAAGAAAAAAAAAAGTAAAATAACCCTTAAGCTTGGAGTCTAAGGCTAAGGTATTCATATGCCAGAAGCAATCATATTACTTTGATCAAGACATTTTAGATTTATCTCTTCTTGTAAATGAGGCTTTCTGCCTCAGCTTTGCTGCCCCATGGAGTTTTTGTAAAACTCAAACAGTGATAACGTTAACTCTGTAAAATGTCCAAGTACTAAAGACGTAATACCAAATAGAACTCTTTGAGGAAAGCGTCACAATAGAACTCTTTGAGGCTCATAATGTGGAGTTTGTGCTGTCTCCCTGTACTGTCTCTTCCTAGAAGGAAGTACATTTCAGGATATTGGAAGAAGTAATGGCAGGAGAAGAAGGGGGCGACAGAGGATGAGATGGCTGGATGGCATCACCGACTTGATGGAGGTGAGTTTGAGTGAACTCCGGGAGTTGGTGATGGACAGGGAGGCCTGGCATGCTGAAATTCATGGGGTTGCAAAGAGTCGGACACGACTGAGCGACTGAACTGAACTGAACTTCTTCTATTGCTAGGCTTATAAAATGTTTAGAAAATAATGTATGCTTAATAAATGTCCATTGGATTAAAAGCAAAGAAGATTTAATATGTACATATTTTCTGATATGGGCATCCCAGGTGATTCAGTAGTAAAGAATCTGCCTGTCAATTCAGGAAATGCAAGACGTGGGTTTGAGTCACTGGTCGTCAGGCAGATCCCTTGGGGAAGGATGTGGCACCTCACTCCAGTATTCTTGCCTGGAAAATCCAATGGACAGAGGAGCCTGGTGGGCTACAGTCCTTAGGGTCACAGAGATTCAGACATGACTTAGCGACAGAGCTTGCATGCATGTTTTCAAACTGTGGTGCTACAGAAGACTCTTGAGAGTCCTTTGGACAGCAAGGGGATCAAACCAGTCAATCCTAAAGGAAACCAACCTTGAATATTCATTGGAAGGACTGATGCTGAAGCTGAAACTCCAATACTTTGGCCACCTGATGTGAAGAACTGACTCATCAGAAAAGACCTGATGCTGGGAAAGACTGAGGGCAGGAGGAGAAGGGGATGATAAAGGATAAGATGGTTGGGTGGCAATGTTGACTCCAGGGATATGAGATTGAGCAAACTCCAGGAAATAGTGAAGAACAGGGAAGCCTGGCATGCTGCAGCCCATGGGGTCACAAAGAATTGGACATGACTTAGTGACTGAACAACAGCAAAAATGCGTACACACATAAATATAAACAAAGATTTTAAGAGATATTAAAATTAAAATTTTAAATTAAATTAAAATTTTAATATTAAAATATTAAATATAATATTTAAATTAAGCAGAGTACATTTCAAGGAAGAGGAGGAAAGAGTTGCTGTATCAAAGCTACTCACTCTATTTCAGCTTCTATGCGAACAACCTTAGATACTTTGTTCTATTTGAATCCCTTTGACACTAAATGGCATTTTACTAATGAGGCAACTGAGGCTCAAGAGAGGTCAATGATTTTTTTCACAATTATTAAGTGGTATAATAGAATTAAAAACCAGGTTTGCTGCTTGTAAATTCCATTTTCTTTTACTGATGGAAATAGGATTCTCAGGCAAGAATGAAGACTTGGCACAATTTCCTTTTAAACATTCCGTACCAACTTACATTTCCAAAAAGCTATAGCTAAGGACCACTTTAATCACATCCCACTAGACAGAGCGGTGAATCACAATGTTTGGTCAGAAATCAGAGGATAAATTAGATTCCTTGCTGTAGCACATTCCCTTGATGCATATGTAATATCAATCAAAATCTCTCTTGATGACTCAGTGGGAAAGAACAGCAGGAAAGTCTTCAACATCCAGCAGGAGGCCTGGTCTGTAGCCTGATGCTACCATTATTCTGGAATGAAAAGTTTGCAGGAGGGCATGAGATTGGTCCTGCTAACTCAGTATCAAGCAACTCCAGCTGCCCTGAGCTCAAACTTCCCCAACTTGTCCAGATGCCTTGCCTTTTCAGGTCACTTAATATTAATTCAGTTAAATCTATTTCAAAACATACAAAATGTATGTTCAATATTCAAATGTTTCAAAAACATTACATTCATTGCAAAGAATTTTTTGTTCCCTGCTGAAAGGAGTAGCAGAAGACAAAAGATGACTCTAAAAGTTCTTTCTTTCTCTGAATAATAGGCAGAAATTAGTCCAAAGGCTAAACATATCAAAGGACCCAGCGATCCGGGGAAACTCAGCTCAATCTCCTCCTCCTTTTGATCTCTGAGCATGGTGGAGTGTTCTGAGAAGATATTGCAAGATAACTTGAAAATAAGGGAGAAGTGAAAGTGTTAGTTGCTCAGTCATGTCTGACTCTTTGCAATCCTGTGGACTGTAGCCCACTAGGCTCTTCTGTCCAAGGCATTCTCCAGTCAAGAATACTGGAATAGATAGCAAAGAGGAACTAAACAGCCTCTTGATGAAAGTAAAAGAGGAGAGTGAAAAAGCTGGCAGAAAACTCAATATTAAAAAACTAAGATCATGGCATCCAGGCCTATCACTTCATGGCAAATAGATGGGGAAAGAGTGGAAACAGTGACAGACTTTATTTTGGGGGCTCTAAAATCACTGCACGTGGTGACTGCAGCCATGAAATTAAAAGATGCTTGCTCCTTGGAAGAAAATCTATGACAAACCTAGACAGTATATTAAAAAGCAGAGTCATTATTTTGCTGGCAGAGGTCCATCTAGTCAAAGCTATAGTTTTTCCAGTAGTCATTTATAGATGTGAGACTTGGACCATAAAGAAAGCTGATCACCGAAGAATCGATGCTTTTGAACTGAGATGTTGGATAAGACCCTTGAGAGTTCCTTGGACTTCAAGAAGATCAAACCAGTCAATCCTAAAGGAAATCAGTCCTGAATATTCATTGGAAAGACTAATGCTGAAGCCAAAGCTCGAATACTCTGGCCACCTGATGCAAAGAGCTGACTCATTGGAAAAGACCTGTTGCTGGGAAAGACTGAGGGCAGGAGAAGGGGACGACAGAGGATGAGATGGTTGGATGGCATCACTGAATTGATGGACATGAGTTTGACTAAACTCTGGGAGTTGGTGATAGACAGGGAAACCTGGCATGCTGCAGTCCATGGGGTCACAAAGAGTCAGACACAACTGAACAACTGATTGAAACAGAATCTGTTCCCTTCTCTGGGGAATGTTTCTGACTCAGGGATAGAACTCTAGTCTCCTGCATTGCAGGCAGGTTCTTTACTGTCTGGGCCATCAGGAAAGTCCAAGATTATTTGACTTGCATCTAATGTTTGTCAAGTCCTGATATTTCTTTGAAAGGAGAGCTTGGCAAGTAATTATTCTTCCTAAAAAATAACATAAAGCAAACATCCAGTTCTGTACTTTAATCTGAACTCTACATATATTTATAACCTTACATACAACTCTGTGTGTGCTTAAGTGCTAAGCTGCGTCCAACTCTTTGCATCCCCATGGACTATAACCCATGGCTCCTCTGGCTTCTCTATCCATGGGGATTCTCCAGGGAAGAATACTGGAATGGTTTGCCATGCCCTCCTCCAGGGGATCTTCCCAACCCAACGATTGAACCCAGGTCTCCCACATTGTAGGTGGATTCTTTACCTTCTAAGCCACCAGGGAAGCCCACTTAACTCTATATATACTGAATATCTGCCTCTTGAGAAATTTGTATGCAGGTCAGGAAGCAACAGTTAGAACTGGACATGGAACAACAGACTGGTTCCAAATAGGAAAAGGAGTTCGTCAAGGCTGTATATTGTCACCCTGTTTATTTAACTTATATGCAGAGTACATCATGAGAAATGCTGGACTGGAAGAAACACAAGCTGAAATCAAGATTGCTGGGAGAAATATCAATAACCTCAGATATGCAAATGACACCACCCTTATGGAAGAAAGTGAATAGGAACTCAAAAGCCTCTTGATGAAAGTGAAAGTGGAGAGTGAAAAAGTTGGCTTAAAGCTCAACATTCAGAAAACGAAGATCATGGCATCTGGTCCCATCACTTTATGGCAAATAGATGGGGAAACAGTGTCAGACTTTATTTTTCTGGGCTCCAAAATCACTACAGATGGTGACTGCAGCCATGAAATTAAAAGACGCTTACTCCTTGGAAGGAAAGTTATGACCAACCTAGACAGCATATTCAAAAGCAGAGACATTACTTTGCCAACAAAGGTTCGTCTAGTCAAGGCTATGGTTTTTCCTGTGGTCATGTATGGATGTGAGAGTTGGACTGTGAAGAAGGCTGAGCGCCGAAGAATTGATGCTTTTGAACTGTGGTGTTGGAGAAGACTCTTGAGAGTCCCTTGGACTGCAAGGAGATCCAACCAGTCCATTTTGAAGGAGATCAGCCCTGGGATTTCTTTGGAAGGAATGATGCTAAAGCTGAAACTCCAGTACTTTGGCCACCTCATGTGAAGAGTTGACTCATTGGAAAAGACTCTGATGCTGGGAGGGATTAGGGGCAAGAGGAGAAGGGGACAACAGAGGATGAGATGGCTGGATGGCATCACTGACTCGATGGACTTGAGTCTCAGTGAATTCCGGGAGTTGGTGATGGACAGGGAGGCCTGGCGTGCTGCGATTCATGGGGTCTCGAAGAGTCGGACATGACTGAGCGACTGATCTGATCTGATACTGAACTCTACATCTGGACTTCCAAGACAGCTCAGTGGCAAAGAATCCACCTTTCAATGCAGGAGATGCAGGAAACACAGGTTTGATCCCTACATCAGGAAGATCCCCTGGAGAAGGAAGTGGCACCTCACTTCAGTATTCCTGCCTGGAAAATCCCAAGGACAGAGGAGCCTATCAGGATACAGTACATGGGGTCACAAAGAGTCAGACATAACTTAGTGACTGAGCGTGCATACATGCTTCTGAACTTTGGTGAGGGTTCAGGATTGGGAACTCGTTTATGCCTGTGGCGGATTCATGTTGATATATGGCAAAACTAATACAATATTGTAAATTTAAAAAATAAAATAAAATAATAAAATAAAAAATAAAAAAATTAAAGAAGGCTCTTGAGAGTCCCTTGGACAGAAAGGAGATCAAACCAGTAAATCCTAAAGGAAATTAACCCTGAATGTCCGTTGGAAGGACTGATGCTGATATTGAAGCTCTGATACTTTGGCCACTTGATGTTAAGAGCTGACTCATTGGAAAAGACCCTGATGCTGAGAAAGTTAAGGGCAGGAGGAGACGGGGACGAGAGAGGATGAGATGGTTGGATGGCATCACGACTCATGATGGACATGAGTTTGAGCAAACTCTGGGAGACAGTGAAGGACAGGGAAGCCTGGTGTGCTGCTGTCCATGGGATTGCCAAGGGCTGAATATGAGTTAGTGACTGAAGAACAGTAACAATGTGGAAGCAAACTTTTTTCTAGTTTTCTGTTTCCCAGGGACTGCATAACATAGGACCTGACATACTAGGCATTTTATCCATATTTGTTAAATACACTAATATGAGTGCTAGCCCTAGTTTCCCAGGAAAACAGTTTCTTCCCTGTGGCCCTCACTTTATTTTACATTTACCTGTGCTAGTTCATTGAACACATTGAACAACCTGTATTTACTTACATAACTGATGCCCTATTAGACTGTGATTTATTTACCTTTGTATTTTTATTGCCTATAACTCTATATGGCTCTTGGCTTTAAATAAATATATCTTTGTGGACGGGGTGATTTTGTGATCATTAGAGCAAAGTCTTTCTATTTTTGAAAGTATTTGCTTTTGTTGGAGCCCATTCTGATCTCATTCTTCTTTAAAATCCTCTGTTTTTAGTTGATAGTACCTGGAATTCTATTCTTATTCTTATCATGGGAGGATGATTGTACTCATACCGTGTTTATATGTACCAGATTCTGTTTTAGCTGTCTATGTCTATTTATCATCTATATATATACATATATAAATATATATATAATATTTATTCTTTGTTATATATATGTAATATATACATATATATATGAATTATATACTTTCATTTAACATTTTTTCATACCTACAGGTAAGTATTATTGCTATTTCAATTTTCTAAATGAGAAAAAACTGAGGCACATAGATATTAAGATGCTCACCTGAAGTTTCACAGTAAATGCCAAAACCAAGGTTGTAAAATCAGCTAATCTAGTTGCCAAACGCATGCCTTTAACCAGTACTTTATACTGCCTCTTTTTGGACTAGATATTTATTTATAAGTTTTCTAATTATCCCCTACAATAATTCTATAATATTGCTAGTTTTATGCCTTTTTAGTCAATGAGAAAATAGAGACTCAGAGAAGTCAGACAACTCACCATCAAATCTCACATCTATCCACTGTTAGAATGTGTGTGACTACACCTTTTAACTCAATATCCAATATGTGTTCTATGCTATATAATGTAGTTACCATTTTTGTTTCAAAAATTTTGGCTTGTTTCCTCCAAGTGGAATTTAAAATTCTTGTAGAAAAATCATACATGTAATATCAGTGCATTTTCCTGAGCATTGATCACAATTACTGGCATGTGAAATTAACATGAATTATTATCCTATTATTTAATATTAAGTGGGACCTAGAGAAGTAATCCAGAGCCTGTGTATGCCAAAAACTGGAATATGAGCAAGTTATAAATATAAGGATACAGGTATTCGAAGAGAATTTTAAATAAAATATAACTAGAGATTTAAAGAAAATTTATGGTTTTGCATTATTATTCACACAGCATGAAATTGAGTGGTAATTTGGTGTTGTGGGTAAGAAAGGAGTCAAGAATTGTGGGTTCTTTTTAAAATATTACTTTATATGATTTTCTTCACATAGCTTCTCAGTCTATGAAATGGGGATAATTTAAATGTCAAAAAGAAGAATCAAATTTTCCACTGAGTAACCTATACAGAGAAAGTGTTAGACAAATACCCATTATTCATTAGCCATCTAACTTTTTCCTACCTGAATACCTTTTGCATCCATAAACCAGCAATACCAGTATAACTTTAGATCTTTTAAGAAAGGCAGAATCTCTAACCCCATCCTAGACCTATGAAATCAGAATCTGTAACTTGAACAAAATACCCAGGTAATTCACACACCCATTAAAGTTGAAGAAAGATTACTCTCACATTCAAGACAATTCACATCCCATTTTTAATTGATTTTTCCAATCTTTAAAAAACTCTACAAACCTCCCCTGATTTGTTCAATCTTTACTTTGTTCTTTAGCATATGTCTGGTCTTACCAAACATTTGTTTTTCTCATTGTAGCAACAACAGTTAACGTGAGTACCTTGAGGCCAGAGCTATGTAGTGTTCTTATTTTATATCCCCCTACTATGATTCACATAGTTATTTAATGAATTTTTATAAATTAATTTTTAGTTTAACTCATTAATTACTATCTATGTTACACTGGACATCTCAATTCATGTCTTGAGCTCAATTTGAAACTCAATGAAAGGAGTGAATCAGATTATTTTTTTAGGTCTCTTTTGGTCTATTTTTGGTTTTCCTATTGCCTATTATAAAAAGAAAACAAAGAAGGTACAAGATCAGACGAAAATGAGTACAATAAATTTGCAAAATCAAAACTATCCTGGAATACCCAAACATGTCATATAATATCACAACTCACAGAAGGGAACAGAAAAGTAGAATATGTGCCAAGGCTGGTCTGAAACTTGACCATGATATATTTCTACAAATAAGAATCCCTAACTGGTACAAGTGGTTGAGTGGTTATATAAGCAGGAGAGGGAATGGCTACACACTCCAGTATTCTTGCCAGGAGAATTCCACGGACAGAGGAGCCTGGTGGGCTACAGCCCATGGGGTCTCAAAGAGTTGGACATGACTGAAGAGTTAGACAGATTATGAAGACTTAAGCTTCAACTCCTATATAATTCCAACATCGGAATTAAAGCCAGGGGAACTGCAACTACTAGAAGTAGATAACCGGGTTGTATTACCCAGAGAAATAGCAATACACACAGACTAACACTAACAGACAGATGTCATAAAATCTTTCTTTCTTATTTTTATAAGAAAGAAACTGAAAGGAACTAAAAAGCCTCTTGATGAAAGTGAAAGAGGAGAGTGAAAAAGTTGGCTTAAAGCTCAACATTCAGAAAATGAAGATCATGGCATCCGGTCCCATCACTTCATGGGAAATAGATGGGGAAACAGTGGAAACAGATAGGGAAACAATCACTTTCTTCTTTCGTATTTTTCTTTTTCTTTTTCTTTTAAAATCATGCTTTTGGCATTTGTCTTTTTCAATCCTATTTAATACAATGGAACAAGGCAATTTAGTCTTAGTATAAAACTATGAATTTAAAGAATCTTTCAGTTCAGTTCAGTTCAGTCGCTCAGTCGTTTCCGACTCTTTGCGACCCCATGAATTGCAGCACACCAGGCCTCCCTGTCCATCACCAACTCCCGGAGTTCACTCAGACTCACGTCCATCGAGTCGGTGATGCCATCCAGCCATCTCATCCTCTGTCGTCCCCTTCTCCTCCTGCCCCCAATCCCTCCCAGCATCAGAGTCTTTTCCAATGAGTCAACTCTTCGCATGAGGTGGCCAAAGTACTGGAGTTTCAGCTTTAGCATCATTCCTTCCAAAGAAATCCCAGGGCTGATCTCCTTTAGAATGGACTGGTTGGATCTCCTTGCAATCCAAGGGACTCTCAAGAGTCTTCTCCAACACCACAGTTCAAAAGCATCAATTCTTCAGCGGTTAGCCTTCTTCACAGTCTAACTCTCACATCCATACATGACCACAGGAAAAACCATAGCCTTGACTAGACAGACCTTTGTTGGCAAAGTAATGCCTCTGCTTTTGAATATGCTATCTAGGTTGGTCATAACTTTCCTTCCAAGGAGTAAGCGTCTTTTAATTTCATGGCTGCAATCACCATCTGCAGTGATTTTGGAGCCCAGAAAAATAAAGTCTGACACTGTTTCCACTGTTTCCCCATCTATTTGCCATAAAGTGATGGGACCAGATGCCATGATCTTCGTTTTCTGAATGTTGAGCTTTAAGCCAACTTTTTCACTTTCCTCTTTCACTTTCATCAAGAGGCTTTTTAGTTCCTCTTCACTTTCTGCCACAAGGGTGGTGTCATCTGCATATCTGAGGTTATTGATATTTCTCCCAGCAATCTTGATTCTAGCTTGTGCTTCTTCCAGTCCAGCGTTTCTCATGATGTACTCTGCATATAAGTTAAATAAGCAGGGTGATAATATTCAGACTTGACATACTCCTTTTCCGATTTGGAACCAGTCTGTTGTTCAATGTCCAGTTCTAACTCTTGCTTCCTGACCTGCATACAGATTTCTCAAGAGGCAGGTCAGGTGGTCCGGTATTCCCATCTCTTTCAGAATTTTCCACAGTTTATTGTGATCCACGCAGTCAAAGGCTTTGGCATAGTCAATAAAGCAGAAATAGATGTTTTCTGGAACTGTCTTGCTTTTTCCATGATCCAGCGGATGTTGGCAATTTGATCTCTGGTTCCTCTGCCTTTTCTAAAACGAGCTTGAACATCAGGAAGTTCACAGATCCTTTGAAATGTTCATTAGCACACTACATTTATGGTCAACCACCCAGTGACCTTTGAGTGCCCACCATAAGCCAAGCACAGTCATGGGCTCCTGTGAGAGAGAGGAAATCCAGCATAACACACAGCTGCTATCTAAGAATTATTTCTCCTCCAAAGTCCCCATTCCAAACATCATTCCTCGTGTTCCTCAAGGTCAACTAAGTGTCTCAAGCATAATCTTCTAAACTAAACTTCTTATTGCCACTTTTCCCCTAAATCCAGCTACCACAAATTAATGACTAAATTAATAAACCCAAATTCTGAATTTATGTTTTTTTTTAATTGGAAAATGATTTTATGTCATATCTAGAAGCCTAAGCCAGAAGCATCAGAGTTTATTGTACTGAGGGGTGGGGAAACTTTGGCATTCTGCAGAGAAGATGGTTGTTGAAAGGAAGCCATGTACAAGTCTCCATCTCTACTATGACATTGGTTATAATTAAATACATATGCAAACAACTGATTTCTTTCAGATGGCAAGAGGAAGTGCTTTATATTTTTGCTTGGAAAGTTTTTTTTTTAATGTTGCTATTACAATTAGCTTTTAATTAAAATTAGAGGAAGATTAGGGCTGCAATGCATATAAGATGACTGAAATAAAATATTTTGGAGGCATTTTAACGGAATGAATTCAGGTTTGGTTAATGGGTTTGCAACTTGATACCAAAATTATTAGCTGTGTGACTTCTACAAGATACTCAATGTTTCTCAAGTTTCTTCCAATTCTTTATTTGTGAAACTAGTATGACAATACAGCACATATTTAATAGAATTAAATGCATCATTGGTATGAACCATGTAGCAGAAAGTTGCACTAATAGTGTGCATGCTTGATAAGTGGCACATAATGTTCATATGATCATGGTTATCAACAGCCCTGCTTCTAGTTGGAAGCAGCAGAAGCCCATATGACTGGATTGCATTGGGAAAAAATGGAATTTTCAAGTCTCTTATCCTTGAGTTGAAGTCAAAAAGCTCTGTCCAGATCTTGTTTGCTTCTCTGTGAAACTCCCCTTTATTTCTCAATCTTGTTTTCTTCCTCCTTTCATCTTAGCCGCTGCTGCTGGGCCAGGACATGCCTTCTCTCCCGTGCAAACACTGAGATATTTGAAGAGACATCCTAAGGATACATGTTGAAGTGATAACCCACTTATCATCTGATCTAGTCTTTTAGGACATCAAAGGATATCAACAGTTGAGGACATCAACTGTTTTCTCCATTTCAATTGAGTAATAGGTCTCCAGTGGCACACATAGATAGCATGGGCAATGGATGCTTGAATTAAACATGAAAGTTAAATGTACAAATGGACGGGATAGGACTCTAACTTAGTGATAGTAGTGTAGCGTCAGTTCCTCAGTTGTGCCCAACTCTTTGTGACCCCATGGACTGTAGCCCATCAGTCTCCTCTGTCCATGGGATTCTCCAGGCAGGAATACTGGAGTGGGCTGCCATCCCCTTCAAGAGTAAAGTGGGGATGGGAACAGAGAATTGCTAATTCTTGACAGAGATGGATTTTATCTTAACTGTAAAAGTATCCTTGATTCATGAATAGAGAGTATCTAGCAGCAGCAGCAGCAGCAGAGAGATTGAGCATTGTTTTTCAATGTAACCTGGGTTTGAAATTGGCAAAAACATAACTAATATTACTTTTTTAAATAAAAGAGAGCAGTGAGGTAATAAAAAGAGATATATAGATTTAAGCACATCCTATAATTATGCCTGCTGTTTTAAAAGTCAAAATAAATCTCAAGAAATAATAGTAAAAGAGAAAAAAGAGAAATCTGAAGAAGCATGTCTGTGAGGAGTGTGAGCTACGCTCACCAAAAGGCATTTTCTAAGATGCTGCTTTTTGTTCAAAGGCAAATAATATACACAAAAAACCTGTAATTAAAGACAGTCAAAATATTAAGCAGAAATTGATCTTGATTCAGTATGTTACCTTAAATAGAGGTAGCTATTGGTTAACTATGGAAGTATCAACTGGGAAAAAATGCATAAAAAGTTGCAAGTTATGTTTTATTTGGTGATCCTACTGAGGACTGTCCCCTGGGGACAGACTGTCAGATCACTGTGCTCTGAGGAACTGTTCCAAAGAGATAAAGCAGGAGCCAGGATACTAGGAAATTTTGCTGCAAACAAAACCAAACCAAAAACATGTGGTTGAACATCAAAAGATTATTGTTAGTCACAAAAACAGAAATCTCAAGTTAATGATTTGAGGGTTTTGTTTTGTTTTGTTTTTTAATGTGTGGGAAGATGCAAGAGTCTGGCCTTATTGAAATTATTCCTTTGATATGCATCTTACTTATCTAAGGCCTCTACCCTGCTTTTCGCTATCTTGAATCCTTCTCAGGCTACACCATCTGAGTCTGGGGTGGCTATAGTGGCTGAGACGGACAATGTTTTTCATTTACTAAATGGCAGGTAGCATTATATTTTTGTCCACAGTAAGAAGTAAGAAAATATTGCCTTTTTTATTCCTAAACTGAACTATGACCATCTTTATCTTCATAGAAGTTATTCTCTATGAAGCATATCCTCTGTCCAGTGATCACTCTCAGGGTCATTTCTCATGCATGGACGAAGTATCAAATCATCTTTCATTTCTCTTTCTTAAGACCAAAGGACTGCTTCCTCCCTTCCCTTTTCTGGAACCTTCCATTTATCTTAAGTGAGAATATGGACAATTGTGGGAATTGTTCAAGGTAGGTGCCGAGTATTATGTTTGTTATATATTCATTATTCTTAAATCCTTGACAGGAAAGCTATGACAAACTTAGATAATGCACTAAAAAGCCTTTGCTAACAGAGGTCCATATAGTCAAAGCTATGTTTGTTTGTTTGTTCCAGTAGTCACATATGGATGTGAAACTTGGACTATAAAGAAGGCTGAGTGCTGAAGAATTGATGTCTTTGAATTTTAGTGTGGGAGAAGACTCTTGAGAACCCCTGGGTCAGGTCAAACCCGTCAATCCTAAAGGAAATTAACCCTGAATATTCACTGGAAGGACTGACACTGAAGCTGAAGCTTCAACACTTTGACCACTTGATGCAAAGAGTCAACTCACTGGAACAGACCCTTATGCTGGGAAAGATTGACGGCAAAAGGAGAAGAGGGTGGCAGAGGATAAGATGGTTAGATATCATCACTGACTCGATGGACATGAATCTGAGCAAACTTTGGGAAATAGTGAAGGACAGGGACACCTGGAATGCTATTGTTCCCGGTTTGCAAAGAGTCAGACATGACTAAGTGACTGAACAACAACAGGTCTTAAATCCATCCCAGAAAGCCATATATTCCCATCTGCCGTTCACAGGTTTAGATTAGACAATACATACAAAATGATCAATATGGTTCTGGGGACAGAGTAAGTACTCAAAACTACCAGCTGCAATTATTTTTAACTATTATTAGTATTATTTGTGTGTGTGGGTGTAGAGATGAGAATACCTCACATTGGTGAGACCACAGAGCTGACTCTTCATTGGAGCTAAAAACTGCCTTTCCCTTTGGCCAAGATTTTCCTAATATAACAAAGCTAGATGTTTTGAGTGTTCTGACCTCAGTTTTTCCAAGTAATCCTAATTAGAAAATGTTACAACTTTCATAAATTAAACATAAAACACAATTTGCAGCACAGAGTTATTTGAAAAAAGTATCTTAGAATGTATTATGCAATGGAGAAATGAGCTACATATCCTATGGTTTGTTTTTTTTTTTAAAGACTCTCATAAATTGGTGAAAGAAACACTTAATTTGCATAATCATGTGTTTTCTCTAATTGACCACACAATTACTACAATGATACGTAAGCAATATAGATATGATGAATGAATTTCAAATAGAGGTTAAAATGTCACTGTGTTGTATGTTTCCTATTCCTGCAGTAATAGATTAGCACAGGTTTAATGACAATATTGTTGCAGAAACCAGTAGTTGAGAAACCAAGCACCAAAATCGGAGAGTTGGAGAACTCAGGTTTATTATGCCGGCAGGCCCAGGGGAGTTAACACGCCAAGCTCTGAGCCCCAAACAAAGGGGTTACAGAGTTTTTGTAGACGGACTATAGTGGGCAACACTAGCTGCTAATAGGCTGGTTTAAACCAAGAGGTTTCAGGCACACGGGAACAACAGTCAAATGGGGAGGGGGATGCCTGACCTTTACATGGACAGGCATGATTAAACCCTGCAGGTTTGCAGGGGCTGGGCAATTGCAAAGAGCAGGACAAGGGTGAGTGAGATAAGCTCCAGTTCCTAGTATTCCAAGTCCCTACTTTCTGAGACTGTCTGACCTACATGATCCAGACATTGCAAGGACCAAGCTGAGTTACAGAGGCAGAACAAGCAGGAGGTTATGTAAAAGTTTAACTTTTCTTCTTCAATATAATACAAATTTATTCTATCAAATACCGGTAGGTCAGAAGTCTAAAATTAAAATTTTATCAGGGCTGTGTTCCTTGTTGAGGTGTCATGGGAGAATCTGCTTCCTTATCTCCTCTGGTTTCTAGAGAATGACTGCATTCTTTGGCTTATTGCCCCTAGCCCTCATCTTTGAAGTATGTCACTTCGACTTCTGCATCCATTGTCCAAACTTCCTTCTTCTTCCTTCAGCCCTCTTGCCTCTCTGTCATAAGCATCTTTGTGATTACACTGAGCTCATCTAGATTAATCTAGGATATTCTTTCCATTTCAAGATTCGTAACTCACATCAGTCAAGTCCCTTTTACCACATATGATAACATATTCATAGGTTCTGTAGATTATGGTGTGGATATTTTTGCAGGGGTCATTATCCTGTCTCTCACATATGCTAAATTATAATCTCTGAGATTGCTGTGCTTGAGGATGATTGGGGTTCTCTTGAAAAGGTTATTTGGAGAGTAGGATTGAACAGAGAGGGATGTGTTAAACCAGGATGTAGTTGCAACAGAGGCTCCAGCTGATTCTAGAGGAGCTTGGGAGTTGGGCTGGCTCTTCAGAGAGGACCTGAATCAAAGCAGGGAGGCTTTGCAAATTCATTTGTCATTTCCCCAAGTTTCTCACCATATGTATAACTTCCTTGACCTATGACTATTTCTCCCAGGGTCCTTTCATGCTCAGTCGCTAGGTCCTGTCTGACTCTGTGACTCCGTGGTGTGTAGCCTGTCAGGCTCCTCTCTCCACAGGATTCTCCAGGCAAGAATACTGGAGTGGGTTACATTTTCCTCTGCCAGGGAATCTGCCTGACCCAGAGATTGAACCTGCATCTCTTGAAAGTCACTCAGTTGTGTCCCATTCTTTGTGACCTCATGGACTATACAGTCCATGGGATTCTCCAGGCCAGAATACTGAAGTGGGTAGCCTTTCTCTTCTCCAGAGGATCTTCCCAACCCAGGGATCAAACCCAGGTCTCCTGTGTTGCAGGCAGATTCTTTACCAGCTAAACCACAAGGGAAGCCCAGGAATATTGGAGTACATAGCCTATCCCTTTCCCAGCTTGGTCTTCCTGACCCAGGAATCAAACCAGGGTTTCCTGCATTGCAGGCAGATTCTTTACCAACAGAGCTATGAGGGAAGCCCTGCATCTCTATGTCTCCTGCAAATTGGTAGGTGGATTCTCTACCACTGAACCACCTGGGAAGCCCTCTCCCAGAGTCTTTTGCCAAGCTGTTTAATTTTGTATCATGGAGGGATGCACCTGTATCAATAAATATTTGTAGATAAGCTTTTCCTCATCTAAACTAGAGGCTCCACCCTCCCCAGGGCATCACATCTTCAGAATCCATACAGTCTCCTGGTTCAGGTTAGTTAGACATTCGGGCTCTTTAGGTGTTAATCCCTTTCTTCCTATAGAAAGAGCACCTCACTGGTCAAATTATACTGTAATTCAATCCAAGTTGTTGGCTTGGTAGCCAGAAGGCGAGGTGGTGGTAAATCCTGAAGTGAGTATCTGTTGTTTTGTAAGACAAAGATTTCTACTTCATCCTCAAGCAAAGAGAGAGCACCGCCTTTAACGTATACAGCTGGGCTACTTCTGTAAGCCCAGAAGTTTCAGTGGAATGTGAAGGCATAGAGTTTGCATGTAGATCAACCCAGATGTTCTCATTCTAAATTTTTTTTAATCTCACTTCTGCCTATTCAAGGTCCAGACTTTGGCTCAGCAGACTTGCTGTGTATGAGAATTTAGTAATTTTTGTGGCTCTATGACCCGTTTCATTGGTTCCTGGACCTGAGCCTTAACTTTGTCTGCCCTCCAGGTGCAGCAGATGAGAATCTTTTTATACGCTGCCAAGGAGGTTCTCTGGCTTTGACAGTTTGCCTTTAATTGGTGATTTAAAATCTCTAGTCTTTCATTATCTTTTCCAATCCATCAATAGCACCCAGCAGGAGCCATTCAATTGCACAGCCCTTATAATTGGTACTCCCTCAAACCTTCCAAAGGCCCAGTCTATTGTACCAGTCATCACACTACCTTCCAAAACTCCAGTTCATCACACTTTAACAATGCCAAGGGCTAAAGTACTCCACGCATCAATTCTCCACCCAGGGCCTGGAGGGTGATCAACTTTAAAAATCTCATTTTAAAGTCTAATTCTTAGGACCATTTCAAATACAGTCATCCTAAACTGTTTCCCAGCAAATAGACTATTAGGCAGATAATTGTGTACTAGAGGTTTATTGGAGAGTGTTTGGGAAAATGCACCTGGATGGAAGACACAGAAGTAGGTGTAGGGAGAGAGAGACGTTGAACAAAGATGTAATTGTGTCAAAGCCCTCAGAATATTCCATGGGAACTCTTGAGCCAGGATAGCTCTTCAAAGCAATCTTGAATTAAGACCAGTAGGTCAGAATTCTATATTGCCTTTATCAACCAGTCACCAGAGGTGGGCTTCCTCCAAGGAAGAGACAAATTCTTTACCAAGCAGGGCCCCGTGGGGCTCCTGGGCACAAAGCCTTTCTGTGGCCCTCATTTCTTTGATTATAGGAAACAGCCTTCATTCAACCTCCATGACCTTCCTTGAGTTCCAAGGGGGCAGATTCAAGCAGTTGTTAATTAGGGAAGGAAGGTGATAGAGAGCAGGGAGGAACAAATAGTTAAGATAAACATTAGTGCAGCCTTGGGGCAAGGTCTTAGTTCCCCATCAAGGATACATACAATACCTTTGAGCTGTTTTGCAGAGACTGAAAACTCCTCCAGGTGGGAGAAGTTAATGATTAACCATAGCATGTTGTCCACAAGCAGGTAGACCCCAGACCAGTTGGACCCTGAAGGTCGATGATGCTGGCTCCCACTTATCTCACCATCAACCAATCAGAAGAATGTTCGTGAGCTGATTATGTCCTCTTTGAACCATTTCTATAAAATTTACTACCCTCTCTAAATGGGGACACACGCATGTAGGACATTAGCCCATGGTGGCTCCCTTTGCCTTAGCAAAGCAATAAAGCTGTTCGTTTCTACTTCACCCGAACCTCTGTCTCCAAGATTTAATTTGGTGTTGGTGTACAGGGCCTCTCGGGAGGCACTAGTGGTAAAGAACCTGCCTGCCAATGCAGGAGACTTAAGGGATGCAAGTTCACCGCCTAGGTCAGGAAGATCCCCAGGAGGAGGTTATGGCAACCCACTCCAGTATTTTTGTCTGGAGAATCCCATGAACTGAGGAGCCTGGTGGGCTACAATCCATAGGGTCGCAAAGAGCTGGACAAGACTGAAGTGACTTAGCACGCACACATGTACAGAGCCCAGATTCATCTTCAATACAACACACTTCAGCTGAAGGCGATTCCTGGAGAAGGATTCAGATGTGAGATTTTAAACCCAATTTTCATCAGTTCAGTTCCGTCGCTCAGTCGTGTCCAACTCTGTGACCCCATGAACCGCAGCACACCAGGCCTCCTTGTCCATCGCCAACTCCGAGTCCACCCAACCCATGTCCATTGAGTCAGTGATGCCATCTAACCATCTCATCCTTTGTTGTCCCCTTCTCCTCCTGCCCTTAATCTTTCCCAGCATCAGGGTCTTGCAGCCCATAATTATTAAGATGGAATATTGCTTTAAAAAGTGCCTCCATTCTTAAGTGGGGATCTGGGCAACATAACACAGTATCAGCAAAAGGAAACAATGAAATAGAAATCCTCTTCAGTGCTTCAAAACTGGTTATATAGTATGGTAGAAAAAAAATCATAGACTTGAGCTGTACAAATATAGGTAGAAACCCAATTTTCATCAGTAAGTTAACACTTGTAAACTTCATGATCAAAGGAGATTATGCTTAAAAATACCTTCAATTCCAGTCCTTCATACTGTGATCACAGTCACTTAGATTTATGTATCAAACATGTAATGAGCATCTTACTAGGCACTCTGTTAAGACAGGAAGATGAAGATGACCAAGCCCTAAACTTTGTTCTAAAAGAATTCGTAGTTGCATATGTTTTCACAAAGCATTATGTAAATACTGTAGATCAAAAAACATATTCCCTTTTTTGAAACTTACAGACTTAGTTATTGTAAATATATTCTGACATAAATAACATAGCACCACTATTTATTGTCAAGAAATAAGAAAATACATATAGGAACTGGAAAACATGTAACCTTTAAAACTCTGAAAGGTTAAAACAAAACAACAGGACAAGAAATAACAAGCTGTGTCTTCTGTATCCTAGGTTTGTTGCAAAGACAGAAAGATAAGGCAGAGTAGAGCCTCAGAGAAGTAGAAAATAGCAATGTTCATGCCAGGTGCTGATAAGGATATGCACAAACTCTCTTTGATGATCACAGTTTTAAGATATTAGAACAAGTAGTAATCTATGTTTTATGTGTTAAATCTCCATTTCATAAACAAAATGCTCATTCAAACATTCCCTGATAGATGTGAAGTTCATAAAGGCAGGAACCATGTCTCTCTTGTTCTCTATTATGTCTGCAACATAGTATCTCTCATATAATAGGCTTCCACTATGCACTTAATGGGAGAAGGCAATGGCACCCCACTCCAGTACTTTGCCTGGAAAATCCCATGGATGGAGGAGCCTGGTAGGCTGCAGTCCATGGAGTCGCGAAGAGTCGGACACTACTGAGTGACTTCACTTTCACTTTTCACTTTCATGCATTGGAGAAGGAAATGGCAATCCACTCCAGTGTTCTTGCCTGGAGAATCCCAGGGACGGGGGAGCCTGGTGGGCTGCCGTCTCTGGGGTTGCAGAGTCGGACACGACTGAAGCGACTTAGCAGCAGCAGCAGCATGAACTTAATGAATAAAGGATTTATGGTATATCAGAATCAAAGGGAAATATGAACCTTATGTTTTAATATCGATCATATTTTTGTTAATCCCTTATGTCCCTGAAATCTGCCTCATACATTACTTCACAGAGTGATATTAAAATTATTGCAATTTCATAGGAAGATAAAATAGGATGCTGCTGCTGAAAATAGGATAGTCATGTCTTAAACTCTAGTAAAGGCTTCTTGAATATTTATTAATTTTTAAACATACATTAGAATAATGAAGTTAATTGAGGCATGCCCCTTGTTAGATCGACCAAAATGCTAAACATTTGGCCTCATCCTGAATTAATACTTTGATATTTTGAATGATTCCTCTAGGAAAAAAGGCAAAGAAAATTAAGACAATTGTATAGAATAAAAAGACAAAAGCTAATGAAGAAATCCCTATCAAGTTCCATAAGCATCAGACTTAGACCCATGCTCAAATAGACACACCAGTCTAAGGAAGAAGCTTTGAACAAGATATTCTGCCCTAAATAACATTATATTTTAATCAACAAGGATAAAAAAAAATGTAACCAGGCTTGTGATGAAATAAAGTACAACATCTCAATAGTTTGAGGAAAAACTCTAGGAACACACTTATCCTTTACAAAATGGGAATATTCCCATCAGATTTTCACTGTGCCTGCATCAAATAGTCATGGAAAGCCAAAAAAACAAAACGTGCTATGTAACTAGAGCCAGATTAAACACAGGGTACCAGCTGGGACATAAGAAGTCCACAAACACATGAGTCCAGAGATACGAAGTCAGAAGATCTTAAATGTTGCCCCCCACTCCCTGCCACACCCACCCCCCGCATCCTCCTTTTGCCAGCTTGTAATATGGGGCTGGAAGAAAACAGCATCTCTGTGCCTCACCCTCCTTTTTGCTAAAATGTAGTGAACCACACCATCAAAGGCAGAAGACTATTACAAAGAGCACGGGAGATAATGGACTCACCAAAGCTCCTCGAAAATCATAGACCTGCAACTTATATTTATAATTATTGTGATGGCAGGTCTTTCATATTTGCTCTGGAGGTCACATATTTCATATTTGCTCTGGTGAAGTCACAACTTGATGGCAAAAGCTCAGAATTAAATATAAGCCTGGCTAAGGGAAATCCAAGTATTTCAAGTGGAATGGTATCTATACAGAAAAGAAGAAAAAAGGTCTCATATATTTTTTAATTCACCATGTGATCTGGACCTTCTTTTTGCCATATTATTTTTCTCTGTATTTGTTATATTTCTTGTGATTTCAGAATGCTAATAACTGCAAAGCTTTGTATAAAAAGGAGTCCTATTCACTGTTACATTGGAACAGATATGCTTTAGACCAAAGTGGTTGAGAGCATTAATGAAATAAAATACAATTATGCAGCTAAATTATGCCTTGAATTATTGATGCAATATTGACTCATTTAGCATCTCTCACAACGAATAGGCAGAATTTACACGTACAGGTTAATATACCCTATCCAAAAAAGAAATGCACAGCAGCTCAACCTATAAATTCAGTAATTTTACAACCCTATGTTTTATTAAAATCCATTTAGGTCCCTTCAGAAGCACAAGGTCAAGGAAAAACAAAAAAAAGGTGTTCCACACTAGTTTAAACAAATACAGAAACATTGCTGACTATGTAACATTTATCATTTTAATTACCAACATCCATTTTCGGTTAATTCTCTCTAATGTAGAGATGTGGTTAAACAATAGAAACTGTTAATAGCTCATGGACTTTTTGGCCTCAATTATCTCTCCCTACAAGGACTGGCTTTGTTTTAGCTGAAAAATTGCTACATTTACTACATATCTGAGACATGCAGAAAACCCAGAGATGTATTTAAACACTAATGAGCCCAAGGATTGTGTTGTATATACAGTAAGCAATTGGTAGCTGTGTTGGTTGCTTTTAAACTACAGATGATTCTCATGTTCTTCATTTTTAAAGTGCATATATTATTTGCTTTTGCATATTTTCTCTTCTTCATAGCTAGTTAGCACCTTAAGAATACAGCCTCTCTCTTATTTGTGAATGCCCTGGAGATTCTAAATCCAGAGAAATATTAATATGTACAGTAAACTACTTAAAGCATTCAGATTATTAGTTGCTGAGTGAAATTAAAGATACTACTGTCAATGTAATAATAGCCTAAATATCAAGCTAAATGCAATCTTTACTTCATATATAAATGCAATAAATATTGCCACAAAGAGTGGCAGTGAATATCCACAAACAATGTCTTTTTGACCAAATATCTTTCTTTGGATAAATTGTCAAATAGTGAGGTTCTGAGTATTGGTAGCATTCAGCTAAAAATGTTGAACTTTACCAAGTTTACAGGTAATTACTTTGAGTAAATAAGAGCCTCTGTGTTCTTAGATGTATAAGCAAGTGTTTGGAGTTTCTGACATTTCGAAGCAAATGCCTCAAACTTTCATAGAATTTTTAGGACTTGCTCTTCTTCATTTTTAGTTTTTCTTAAAGGAAGCACATTTTGGCCAGACATTACTGTGTAAATTAGTCTTTGAAAGGGAAGAGTCAAACAAGAAAACATTGTTCCCTTAAAGGTATATATTCTGTATTCCACTGAAGGGTACCTTAAAACAGTAGAGTTATGGTACAAATAAAGTGAAACAAATGTGTTTTAGTTAAGGAAAAACAAACATAATTTCTTAAATTTCATCATCCATTTTAGTCTCAGTCAATGTAAAAAAGGTCTTCAATCACAGCTGCTAGTATGGGTTGAGAATTCCGTGTTGCTCTGAGTACGTGGCATGCAGTCTGATGGAATAAATCTCTGACTTCCTGCATAGAATTAAGATCTTTGAGACAATTAAATATTAATAGCATCTCTTGATCATGATGGCTAATGAACAGTTTTGCATAGCTTAAATGTCTGTGCTACATATGGAATGCATTCTGACTTCTAATCTGAAGGATTAAACCTAATCAGTCATAAAGCAGAAGACTGAGGCACTGTTTGTAAATTGTGAAAGTCCTATTCCCCTAATTTCTACCATGTCCCTTGCGTTCCACTGCCATGCCCAATCAAACCCTAGTTCATTTAGATACCTCAGCCATCATTATGCCTGGAGAATAAATAACTTCTTCAACTGTGCTACCTCTGTATATCTGATCCATACTTCCACTTTTGACTTATTACACAAGAATGGAATATATTTGTGGAATATTTGTCATTTCCAAAAGATTATGAACTCTGAAGACAGGATCTCTGTGTCTTAAATGACTTTGTATTGCCATAACAAGCATGATCCTTGTCATTTAGTAAACTTTTAACAGTTTTTTGCCATTATTATTAAAGCCTCACTAAATATTTGTTATTGAAAATTTTCTGTCATATAGCTGCTCATGTGAATCCTGATTCTTCAACTAACTAAACAAAAGGAATAAGGTTAATCATTTTTTAGGCTGTCTATAAGTCTAACATAATTGAAAAGGCATGGGGACTGTGAGAAGAGCATCTATAGCAAGAAAGAAGTAAAGGAGGAAGTTCACCCTAGGAACTTTGGATTGAAGAGTCCTTCTTTCTAGAAGCTTCTTTCTATGATCTTGATATATATGGATATACTGTGCCATTTAGGTCTCTCTCGTTGATCTTTTAAGAAAAGAGATAAGCACCTAATGTAAAGTAATCACTTTATTATGCCACCTTATTTTAATTCCCTGCACCATATTAATCATGGTCTTGTTATTTCTTTTATTTATTATTTTTACATATATATTTATCTACTGCCTGTCTACTCTCCCACCATAATATAGAATCCATAAAACAAAGCTGCTTTTCACTGCTCTTATGTCTAGAACACATCTTGGCTCATAATAAGAATTTAGTAAATATTCATTGAATGATTGTTTTGAAAAGTAAATTGCTTGCAAAACTTGGGAATTTTTTTTGCTAATAGCAAATTGCTTTAATATCTCTAACAAACAAATGGCCCCTAAGAGCTATGTTCCAAGACTCTCAGGTAAGAACAGCAGAATTAGCAAGTCAGGGTAAACAGAATTTACTGGCCTCACAAAGTTATCTACTTGAGTGAGAAAGGAAGGGACGAAAGTAATGAAGTTCAGAAGCATCTTCAGAGTGGAGATTGGCAATGCTTTGAGGGACAATCAGTGAAAATCTACAAGGAAATAAAGAGTAAAATAAATGTCTCCCCTGAAAGTAGATTAAATACAGTTATACATATGTGAGCAGACCCTTTTGACCAAATCAGATGAACATCAAGGTTGTTAAATTAATCAGACAGGGAAACCATTAGATTGAGGTGACTTTAATGCTGTAATGGCCTATGTAAGCAAACCTAAAGCTGAGGCTAAAAATGCTTCACAGTTACAAAATCAAAATCCAAGAGCCACCCATCAGAAAAGCCCAGTAGATTTCCCAAATAATGTAACTGATTAAACTTCAGACAAATGTTTTCCTTGCTTTGTCTCTACATTTTCTCTAAAAAAAAAAAAAATTTTTTTCTCCTAGTTTCTGTCAGTGGACACTTCTAACCACTTGTGGTCGACACTGCCTGGTATAAATTGATCTGTTCTCAATTAAACTCTTAAAACTTTTAATGTGCTCAGTCTATCTTTTAACAAGGTCAATTTAAATGTGCTCTTGATAGTATAGTTTTCATATGGATTTGTATTTCCCTATTAATATATGGCAGGGAAAACACTGTCAGCCCACCAGTTTTGATTCCTTTCCTCTTTGTGCCCACAGTCTATACTAGGTATAGTCTTGTGGTCTGGAGAGTGGGGTGTAGATGAAAGTGTTTACCACGTCCAGGCTTGTTCCTTAAAAATTATCAAGTGATCGGTCATACTTTCTCTCTTGCAGCTATCTCAGGGGATGGCTCTGAGGTGCCACTGTACAGAAGCTGCTGCTGCTAAGTCACTTCAGTCGTGTCCAACTCTGTGCAACCCAAAGACGGCAGCCCACCAGGCTCCCCCGTCCCTGGGATTCTCCAGGCAAGAACACTGGAGTGGGTTGCCATTTCCTTCCCCAATGCATGAAAGTGAAAAGTGAAAGTGAAGTCGCTCAGTCATGTCTGACTCTTAGTGATCCCATGGACTGCAGCCTACCAGGCTCCTCCGCCCATGGGATTTTCCAGGCAAGAGTACTGGAGTGGGATGCCATTGCCTTCTCCAATTGTATAGCAGGCTACCTACCAAATGCCCAGTGGGACTGGGAAGTGAAGGAGAAATAAACAGTCAAGCCACTGAAATGCTACTATAGCACAGGCTGACGTGTACTGATCTTATTTCCCACTCACTCCTCCTCTCCCCCTTTTTGAACTTTCTTCTCTATCATTCTATGGAAACCAGTGGTCAAGGTGCCTTGTCTCCAGGTTGATCTGTTCAAGTGTGGGAAGAAGGCTCAAGTCAAGGCCACTGAAATCCTACTTTAGGATTTTTTGATTGAGACTCTAAGGAAAAGTTTCAGACCCTCCACAGTGGTGAGGTTGGAACACATACAGGTGTGTAGTCTCTCTGAGAGACTGAAGCAGAAAGCCAAGAATGCAAAGTTGAGCATTCTGGAAGCACTTGGTACTATTGGCTTCACACATTCTGAAGGTCTAACTAAAACCTTACTTTTCTACAATTTTCAGAAATTCCCCATTATTCTTCCAGTAAGTTCTCTTTTTGCCTAACATGTTTGGATTTGTTACTTAAAATCAAGAATTTCATTACTTAAAGAATAAAAATTCATGTATAATACAGAGGTTGAGGAACATTATATTTTAGCAAATAGAATTACATGGGATTTGTCAAAACCTTTAGTACAGTTCTTTCCCACCCTTATTAACATGAATAAACTTGAACTATAAAGCTCCACTACCCATTTTAGGATGCAGTTTCTCAAACAGGTGAAAACAGGGTCCACCAGCTATAGAACAGAAAGAAGGACAGGAGAAATAAAGGAAATTTACCAAATAACTAACTAGCCTGCGCTAAAGTACTATACTATGTCTCAACCTCTAGTGTATATATGAACTACCTAGAGGTTTTCTTAAAATGCAGATTTATATTCAAGTCTGGGACAGGGCTTGAGGGTGTGTATTTTTAAAATGCTCCCACATAATGCTAAACTTCTCCACTACCACAATTTGAGCAGCAAATTCTAGAGAGGATGGTATGCCCTCTTGTGACTCCTTACCTGTGTGTGACTCTGAGTAGGGACAGCTGGAACAGCTACATACTGGTCCTTGAAAGCCTTCATGGAGTCCTGTGCATCCTCAGGTCAGAGTCACTGACATTATCTGGGAGCTAGAGGGAAATGCACATTTCCACGTCTACCTCAATATATTAAATCAGAAACTCTGGGCAAAGGGCTCCAGAAACTGTATTTGTAAACACTGTAGAAAAACAGTATGTTCTTTAAAGGTTAAAAATTTACGGTAACACTGGGCTGGGAGCTGACCACGTATCTTCAGATAAACATCACTTTTTTGGCTTTAGAAGCTTTGTTAAGACCAAGACAAACAGAGGCCAATCAAAGACGCTGAGAAAGCTAAGACAGCTGGAAAGAAACTTTAACCTTTAAAATGTTTCTCAGTTCAGTCGCTCAGTCATGTCCAACTCTTTGCAACCCCATGGACTGCAGCATGCCAGTCTTCCTTGTTCATTACCAATTCCTGAAATTTGTTCAAACTTATGTCCACTGAGTCGGTGATGCCATCCAACCATCTCATCCTCTATTGTCCCCTTCTCCTCCTGCCTTCAATGTTTCCCAGCATTAGGGTCTCTTCCATTGAGTCAGTTCTTCACATCAGATGGCCAAAGTATTAGAGTTTCAGCTGCAGCATCAGTGCTTCCAGTGAATATTCAGGACTGATTTCCTTTAGGATTGACTGGTTGGATCTCCTTGCAGTCCAAGGGACTCTCAAGAGTCTTCTCCAACATCACAGTTTAAAAGCATCAATTCTTCAATGCTCAGCTTTCTTTGTAGTCCAACTCTCACATCCATACATGACTACTGGAAAAGCCGTATCTTTGACTAGATGGACATTTGTTGGCAAAGTAATGTCTCAGATTTTTAATATGCTGTCTAGTTGGTCATAGCTTTTCTTCCAAGGAGCAAGTGTCTTTTAATTTCATGGCTGCAGTCACCATCTGCAGTGATTTTGGAGCCCAAGAAAATAAAATCTGTCACTATTTCCACTGTTTCCCCATCTATTTGCCATGAAGTAATGGGACCTGATGTCATGATTTTCGTTTTCTGAATGTTGAGTTTTAAGCCAACTTTTTGACTTTCCTCTTTCACTTTCATCAAGAGGCTCTTTAGTTCTTTGTCGCTTTCTGCCATAAGGGTAGTATCATCTGCATATATGAGGTTATTGATATTTCTCCCAGCAATCCTGATTCTACTTTGTGCTTCATTCAGCCTGGCATTTTGTATGATGTACTCTGCATATAAGTTAGATAATCAGGGTGACAATGTACTCCTTTCCCGATTTGGAACCAGTCTGTTGTTCTATATCAGGTTCTAACTGTTACTTCTTGACTTGCATACAGATATCTCAGTGGGCAGGTCAGGTGGTCTGGTATTTACATCTCTTTCAGAATTTTCCACAGTTTATTGTGATCCACACAATCAAAGACTTTGTCATGGTCAATACAGCAGAAATAGATGTTTTTCTGGAACTCTCTTGCTTTTGCAATGATCAAATGGATGATGGCAATTTGAACTCTGGTTCCTCTGACTTTTGCAAACCCAGCTTGAACATATGGAAGTTCATGGCTCACGTATTCCTGAAGCCTGGCTTGGAGAATTTTGAGCATTACCTTGCTAACAAGTGAGATGAGTGCAATTGTGTGATAGTTTGAACATTCTTTGACTGCCCTTCTTTGGGATTGGAATGAAAACTGACCTTTTCCAGTCGTTTCACCATTGCTGAGTTTTCCAAATTTGCTGGCATATTGAGTACAGCACTTTAACAACATTATCTTTTAGGATTTGAAATAGCTCTACTGGAATTCCATCACCTCCACTAGCTTTGTTCATAGTGATGTTTCCTAAGGCCCATTTGAATTCACATTCCAGGATATCTGGCTCTAGGTGAGTGATCATACCATCATGGTTATCTGGGTCATGAAGATTTTTTTGTACAGTTCTTCTGAGTGTTCTTGCCACCTCTTCTTAGTATCTTCTGCTTCTGTTAGGTCCATACCATTTCTGTCCTTTATTGAGCCCATCTTTTCAGGAAATGTTCCCTTGGTGTCTCTAATTTTCTTGAAGAGATCTCTAGTCTTTCCCATTCCATTGTTTTCCTTTATTTCTTTGCACTGATCACAGAGGAAGGCTTTCTTATCTCTCCTTGCTATTCTTTGGAACTCTGCATTCAAATGGGTATATCTTTCCTTTTCTCCTGATATAAATGTTTTTGCTCCTGATATAAATATTTATATCAGGAGCAAAACTCTTGAGTATACCAATGCCATGCCTCAAGCAGGCGTGTGTGTGTGTGTGTGTGTGTGTGTGTGTGTGTGTGTGCTGTGCCCAGTTATGTCCAGCAGAGGGGTGGGCAATGTGGTAGACTCTATAGGAAACTTATGTTTCTGTCTGGGTTCCCTGTTCAAGCCATAGCCTCTCAGAAAAGCAGTTTCCTGATAGGTAGATGGGGATCATTACCATTTCCTCCTACCTATCAGACAAAATGGGGAACACCAAATCTGATGCTTTGTATTTTGCACTTTAAGAATTCTAGCTGCTTGTGTACTTCATGTGTGTGTGCATACTCAGCCTCTTCGGTCGTGTCTGACTCTTTGCAACCCCATGGACTCTAGCCTGCCACGCTTCTCTGTCCATGGTATTCTCCAGGCTGGTTGCCCACCAGAGCTGGTTGCCATGCCCTCCTCCAGGGAATCTTCCCAACCCAGGGATCGAACCCAAGTCTCTTGCGTCTCCTGCTTTGCCAGGTACATTGCCTCTAGCACCACCTGGGAAGCCCTTGTTAGTAGCTGATATTTATGTAAATAGATGTTTTAGTCAATTCTAAGGTAGTTGTTATACATGTTAGGGGGGAAAGGAAGAATTTCTGAGATGAAAGCAGATAAAAATAATTCAAAAAGAAAAAAAAAATGGTCTAGAGGAAGAGGGCAATTAAGTCTAAGTGATCTCTTACATGAAAATGGCTTTATACAATAGACAGAGAAGAGCTGAGTCCAGAGTTATTGGCAAAAATCTTTAATTGTTGTCTCTTTCTTCAGTCCTTTCTTCTACCAACCCATGACAACTATGCATGGCTATATTTTGATTATAATTATGAAAGATGGGTATTTTTTTTAATTTCTAATGCAAGACTATAAGGTTCTTAAGAAAGGGTCTTTCATTTAGTGTGATTCAATTTATTCTGCTGGGTTTATTTGAATTGGGTCCATGTAGGGGAAAGGAATGTTGAGAGGAGAGTGCAGCATAAGAAAAGCTATTTTGCACAGGAAAGATACCTGTCAGCCTATTACCACCCTTTAAGCCCAAACCCAGCCCAAGGAAGCTGAGAAGTTGAGTGGATAAAATCATAAAACTAAGACACCAAGGGAAATAATCCATCATCAGGAGCCTCTGACCTAACCTGGATGACACCTTCATGAAAATAGCTAAAAGGGAAATGAAGATAAAGTAACTGAGTAGGAAAAATGATGTTCTGTACCTTGCATTTCTGAGTAATGATACACAACATCTCTGAACTTTCAGTAAAATGGCTTAATGTGTTTTTCTCTTCTCCCAGCCCACATTTCTCACAGTTCCGTCTCCCCACTCCCAGCCCCCTTTGTTGTCCACTTCAATTTAGTTTGTACAGGGTAAGTGATTAATATGCAATTTGTGTCCTTCCCTGAAATGTTCATGAAGACAAACTGAGAAGTCCCCTCCAGTGACCTTTGTTGAATCCCCTGGTACCTTCCCCCAGTGGATGCTTTAGCATTTACAAATCACTTTCATTTTCTCCTTGCCTGCCAGATGAGTTTGAATCTCTGTGGTGGTTTTCGTTTCCAAACACCACGGTTTTCTAAAGGATCAAATAAAGTTCATAGTGGCTTATCTCAATTTGCCCGGGATAGCTCACATTTCAAAATGAAAGCGTCAGAATAAATCAACAGCAGTAGCAAGCACTTAAAGAGGTCTCTATTCAGGGCAGCTGCCTTCTCTTCTCTAGGTCCTATGAGGTACACTGGAAGCCTGGGCTCAAGGAGATAGCAGGGAGGGGTTGGCAGTCTGGAATCCTGATGGAGGGGGTCAACAGGTAAGGAGGTACCACACAGCATCCAAGAAATGCAAATACTGGAAGAGCCTAAAAGCTTATCAATCTCTGCCTGTGAAGCAGTGGTTACAGATGAGCAAATCAGGATAGAGGAGGTGGGCAAGAGCTCAAACTGAGAAATGAATACCCTCCCTAAAGACTGTCTGGCAAGCAAATGACTTTCTAGGCAGAAAGGATGGTAATGTTCTGACCATTTTTAGTTATTGTTATTTATCACAAAAATATTTTTATTGACATGACTACTATTGTGCTATTCACTTTAAATATTCATTTCACAGTACATGCAATTCATAAATTACATTATGATTATTCATGATTATGCTCATTTTAAAGACATGAAAACAACTATAGCTCCCAGAGAGTTTTGATGTCTTTTTTTTTTTTTTTTTTTCGGTTGTGCCACGTGGCTTGCAGAATCTTAATTCCCTGACCAGGTCTTGAATCAGCCCACCTAGCAGTGAAAGCATGGAATTGTTACCACTGGGCCACCAGGGAATTCCCTCAGATGACTTTTAGACTATACAGAACCAATTTTCAAAGTGTATCTTTAATGCTAATATTAAATGATATAATACATTTCATAAATGTTATATAATATATTTAATAAATTTTAAATAATTGTAGCTTGCTATAACATTACTTTCTCTCCAACTACTTATATATTATATATATTACATATGCTTATATGTATATATACATACATATTATATAAAATATATATTACACATGCATGAGTATATATTACATATATTATGTGTATATATATACACATGTGCAATATATATCATATACACATGCTGGCTTAGTCGCTAAGTTGTATTTGACTCTTGTGACCCCGTGGGCTATAGCCTGCCAGGCTCCTCTGTCCAGTGGATTCTCCAGGCAAGAACACTGGAGTGGGTTGCCATTTTCTTCTCCAGGGGATCTTCCTGACCCAGGAATTGAACCCAGGTCTCCTGCATTGCAGGCATATTCTTTACTGACTGAGCTACAAGGAAAGCCCTATCATATACATAATATATATTATATACATAATGTAAAATTTTAAACATACCTGTGAACTGTGGAATAAGATGATGGAAATAAATCATTTACCAAAGATTATGGTAATATGCAAAAAATTAGATAGTGGTAGAATTACAAGTAATTTTTACTATATATCTTTAATTATATTATATAAATTATCTAATTCAGATAAAAAACCATGCTCATCACACATGAATATGTAAATTTCTAGTTTTCTGTCTCGACACTATTATAGATGACAGTACATGCAAAACAGAGTAAGAGTGCCCAGCTGTGGCCTGCCACTTGACGGGCAATCCTTAATGGGCAACAACAGAAGCAGGGGAGAGAGAGCTGGGAGAAGTATCTCCACGCAGCACAGCCCCAGGGTGCCTCTCTTGTACCACACGCTCAGTGATGAGCACTTATCAGAACCATATCTTGAGAACGGGGCTTTGCGTTTGTGCAGTGCTGTGACCCTGGATAAAGGAAAGACACTTGAAAATTCTTTCAAAGCTAAACAGCACTAATATGTCCCCAGTTGCCATAGTGAAATGTTTTTAAATCCAGCATTCACTTGCATAAAAAATACTGTGAGAAAGTCTCTAGACTTAATCAAGAATTAGCTGAAATGTTACCTCTTTAAGGAGGCTTTCTTGACTCTTTGTTAGCTTCAGCATCATTGTCATCTATATTCCTAAGCCAATGTGTTTATAACTCTAGCTAAGCATGTCAACATGGAATAACATGGCCTTCTACTCTATAGGACTATCAATTCTTTGAAGCTAGCAGCTATGTAAGCCCTGTGTGAGACTAGATACACTTCAAAGCAATAGATGTGGATTCAAAACCTGAACATACAAATTATCAGCTCTTATATTTTCTGAACCTATATGCCTCTACCTTTAAAGGGGGAGTTCTTTATGATATCTGTCTCATAAAACTGTTCCAGGATTATGCAAAAGGAAAGCTATGAAAAAATTCTCAGACAATCTGTTCAGTTCAGTTCAGTTCAGTCACTCAGTCATGTACGACTCTTTGCGACACCAGGAACCACAGCATGCCAGGCCTCCCTGTCCATCCCAACCCCTAGAGTTTACCTAAACTCATGTCCATTGAGTCGATGATGCCATACAACCATCTCATTCTTTGTCGTCCCCCTCTCCTCCCACCCTCAATCTTTCCCAGCATGAGGGTCCTTTCAAATGAGTCAGCTATTAACATCAGGTGAAGTTTCAGCTTCAACATCAGTCCTTCCAATGAACCCCCAGAACTGATATCCTTTAGGATGGACTGGTTGCATCTCCTTGCAGTCCATGGGACTCTCAAGAGTCTTCTCCAACACCACCGTTCAAAAGCATCAATTCTTTGGCACTAAGCTTTCTTTACAGTCCAACTCTCACATCCATACATAACTACTGGCAAAACCATAGCCTTGACTAGACGTAACTCTGTTGGCAAAGTAATGTCTCTGCTTTTTAATATGCTGTCTAGGTTGGTCATAACTTTCCTTCCAAGGAATAAGCGTCTTTTCATCTCATGGCTGCAATCACCATCTGCAACAACTTTGGAGCCCAAATAAATAAATTCAGACACAGTTTCCATTGTTTCCCCATCTATTTGCCAAGAAGTGATGGGACCAGATGCTATGATCTTAGTTTTCTGAATGTTGAGCTTTAAGTCAAGTTTTTCACTCTCCTCTTTCACTTTCATCAAGAGGCTCTTCAGTTCTTCTTCACTTTCTGCCGTAAGGGTGGTATTATCTGCATATCTGAGGTTATTGATATTTCTCTTGACAATCTTGATTCCAGCTTGTGCTTCTTCTAGCCCAGAGTTTCTCATGATGTACTCTGCATGTAAGTTAAATAAGCAAGGTGACAATATACAGCCTTGACGTACTTCTTTTCCTATTGGAAACCAGTCTGTTGTTCCATGTCCAGTTCTAACTGTTGCTTCCTGACCTGGATACAGTTTTCTAGGTCCACACCTTTGTCTAACTCAATGAAACTAAGCCATGCCATGTGGGGCCACCCAAGATGGACGGGTCATGGTGGAGAGGTCTGACAGAATGTGGTCCACTGGAGAAGGGAATGGCAAACCACTTCAGTATTCTTGCCTTGAGAACCCCACGAACAGTATGAAAAGGCAAAAAGATAGGACACTGAAAGATGAACTACCCAGGTCGGTAGGTGCCCAATATGCTACTGGAAATCAGTGGAGAAATAATTCCATAAAGAAAGAAGGGATGGAGCCAAAGCAAAAACAACACCCAGTTGTGGATGTGACTGGTGATAGAAGCAAGGTCTGATGCTGTAAAGAGCAATATTGCATAGGAACCTGGAATGTTAGGTCCAAAAATCAAGGTAAACTGGAAGTGGTCAAATCAGATCAGATCAGATCAGTTGCTCAGTCGTGTCCGACTCTTTGCAACCCTGTGAATCGCAGCACTCCAGGCCTCCCTGTCCAACACCAACTCCCGGAGTTCACTGAGACTCACGTTCATTGAGTCAGTGATGCCATCCAGCCATAGGAGATGGCAAGAGTGAACATTGACATTCTAGGAATTAGCGAACTAAAATGGACTGGAATGGGTGAATTTAAATCAGATGGCCATTATATCTACTACTGTGGGCAGGAATCCCTTAGAAGAAATGGAGTAGCCATCATAGTCAAGAGTCTGAAATGCAGTACTTGGATGCAATCTCAAAAATGACAGAATGATCTCTGTTCATTTCCAAGCCAAACCTTTCAATATCATGGTAATCCAAGTGTAGGCCATGACCAGTAACATTGAAGAAGCTGAAGTTGAACGGTTCTATGAAGAACTACAAGACCTTCTAGAACTAACACCCAAAAAAGATGTCCCTTTCATTATAGGGAACTAAAATGCAAAAGTAGGAAGTCAAGAAACACCTGGAGTAACAGGCAAATTTGGCCTTGGAGTACGGAATGAAGCAGGGCAAAAGCTAATAGAGTTTTACCAAGAGAATGAACTGGTCATAGCAAACATCCTCTTCCAACAACACAAGAGAAGACTACACATGGACATCATCAGATGGCCAACACTGAAATCAGATTGATTATATTCTTTGCAGCCAAAGATGGAGAAGCCCTATACAGTCAGCAAAAGCAAGACTGGGAGCTGACTATGGCTGAGATCATGAAATCCTTATTGCCAAATTCAGACTTAAATTGAAGAAAATGGGAAAAAACACTAGATCATTCAGGTATGACCTAGATCAAATCCCTTATGATTATACAGTAGAGATGAGAAATAGATATAAGGGACTAGATCTGATTGACAGAGTGCGTGATGAACTGTGGATGGAGGTTCGTGACATTGTATAGGAGACCGTGATCAAGACCATCCCCTAGAAAAAGAAATGCAAAAAAGCAAAAATGGCTATCTGAGAAGGCCTTACAAATAGCTGTGAAAAGAAGAGAAGCAAAAAGTAAAGGAGAAAAGGAAAGATATACCCATTTGAATGCAGAGTTCCAAAGAATAGCAAGGAGAGATAAGAAAGCCTTCTTCAGTGATCAATGCAAAGAAATAGAGGAAAAACAATAGAATGGGAAAGACTAGAGATCTTCAAGAAAATGAGAGATACCAAGGGAACATTTTATGCAAAGATGGGCACAATAAAGGACAGAAATGGTATGGACTTAACAGAAGCAGAAGATATTAAGAAGAGGTGGCAAGAATACACAGAAGAACTGTACAAAAAAGATCTTCATGACCCAGATAATCACAATGGGATGATCACTCTCCTAGAGCCAGACATCCTGGAATGTGAAGTCAAGTGGGCCTTAGAAAGGATCACTATGAACAAAACTAGTGGAGGTGATGGAATTCCAGATGAGCTATTTCAAATCCTGAAAGATGGTGCTGTGAGAGTGTTGCACTCATTATGCCAGCAAATTTGGAAAACTCAGCAGTGGCCACAGGACTGGAAAAGGTCAGTTTTCATTCCAATCCCAAAGAAAGGCAATGCCAAAGAATGCTCAAACTACTGCACAATTGCACTCATCTCACATGCCAGCAAAGTAATGCTCAAAATTCTCCACACCAGGCTTCAGCAATACGTGAACCATGAAGTTCCAGATGTTCAAGCTGGTTTTAGAAAAGGCAGAGGAACCAAAGATCAAATTGCCAACATCCTCTGGATTACCGAAAAGCAAGAGAGTTCCAGAAAAACATCTATGTCTGTTTAATGACTATGCCAAAGCCTTTGACAGTATGGATCACCACAAACTTGAAAATTTTTAAAGAGATGTGAATACCAGAACACCTGACCTGCCTGTTGAGAAATCTGCATGCAAGTCAGGTAGCAACAGTTAGAACCGGATGTGGAACACCACCCTGGTTCCAAATAGGAAAAGGAGTACATGAAGCCTGTATATTGTCACCCTGCTTATTTAACTTATATGCAGAGTACATCATGAGAAATGCTGGGCTGGATGAAGCACAAGCTGGAATCAAGATTGCCGAGAGAAATATCAATAACCTAGGATATGCAGATGACACCACCCTTATGGCAGAAAGCAAAGAAGATCTAAAGAGCCTCTTGATGAAAGTGAAAGAGGAGAGTTAAAAAGTTGGCTTTAAACCCAACATTCAGAAAATTAAGATCATGGCATCCATTCCCATCACTTCATGGCAAATAGATGGGGAAACAGTGGAAACAGTGACAGACTTTATTTTCTTGGGCTCCAAAATCACTGCAGATGGTGACTGCAGCCATGAAATTAAAAGACCCTTACTCCTTGGAAGAAAATCTATGAACAACTTAGCGTATTAAAAAGCAGAGACATTTCTTTACCAACAGAGGTCCATCTAGTCAAGGCTATGGTTTTTCCAATAGTCATGTATGGATGTGAGAGTTTGACTATAAAGAAAGCTGAGCACTGAAGAATTGATGTTTTTGAACTGTGGTGTTGAAGAAGACTCTTGAGAATCCCTTGGACTACAAAGAGATCCAACCAGTCCATCCTAAAGGAAATCAGTCCTGAATATTCACTGGAAGCACTGATGTTGAAGTTGAAACTCCAAATCTTTGACCACCTCATGTGAAGAACTGACTCACTGGAAAAGACCCTTATGCTGGGAAAGATTGAAGGTGGGAGGAGAAGGGGACAACAGAAGATGAGATGCTTGGATGGCATCACTGACTCAATGGACATGAGTTTGGGTAAACTCCAGTAGTTGGTGATGGACAGGGAAGCCTGGCATACTGCAGTCCATGGGGTCACAAAGAGTTGGACACAACTGAGCAACTGAACTGAACTGAACTGAGTGATCTATAAGATGAGAGCACATGTAGGCTGAGGGCAATTAAATGCCTTTGTGAAGGACAGCTACAGCATCATAAAGGAAATAAATGAAAACTCAATTTAGATATTTGAAACATTAAGCAAATTCATTGCACACCTATACATGAGAAAATGTCTTAAGAAAAAACAACAAACAAACAAACTTCCCTTTGATGAAACAAGCATTCTACTTAAATATAAAAAAGTCTTCTTTTCTGATGCACAGATTAAAAGAAATACTGTATTCATAGATTAGAAGAATTAATATTGTTAAAATGACCATGCTACCCAAGGCAATCTACAGGTTCTATGCAATCCCTATCAAAACATCAAGGGCATTTTTCACAGAACTAGGTAAAATAATTTCAAAATATATCTGAAAATACAAAGCAATCTTGGGAAAGAACATAACTGGAAGATTCATGTTCCCTGACTTCAGATCATATTAGAAAGGTACTGTAATCAAAATAGTATAGTACTAAGACAAAAGCAGACCCACAGATCAATGGACTATAATAAACAGCCCCCAAATAAAACCTGCACTGATGGTCAATTAATTTACAACAAAGGAGGCTAGAATATACAATGGAGAAAAGACAATTTCTTCAATAAGTGGTGCTGGGATAACTGGACATAAAAGAATGCAATTGGAACACTGCCTAACACCATATACAAAAACTAACTCACTTGGGATTAAAGACCTAAATGTAAGACTGGAGGGACTTCTCTGGTGATCCAGGGTTAAGACTCAACACTCCCAATGCAGGGGGCCTGAGTTCCATCTCTGGTCAGGTAACCTGATCCTGCATGCCACAACTAAAAGAACCCACATGATACAAGGAAGATCCTGCATGTGGCAATAAAGAACCTGAGTGCCACAAACTAAGACCCAGTGCAGCCAAATATATTTTTTTAAAACTGGAAATCATAAAATTCTTAGAAGAAAACATGGGCAGAACATTTTTTGACATAAATCACAGCAATATATGATTTTGATCTCCCTCCCTAAAGCAGAGGAAATAAAGCAAAAATAAACAACCGTGACCTAATTAAATGTAAAAGCTTTTGCATAGAAAAAGGAAACTGTGGAAAAAATACATTCACTGAAAGAGAGAAAATATTTGCAAATGATATGACCCATAAGGGATTAATAAACAGTTGCTCAACATCAAAAAAATCAAACAACCTAATTTTAAAAATGAGCTGAACACATGAATAGACATTTTTTCCAAAGAAGAATTATAGATGATCAACATGAAAATATGTACAGCATTGCTTATTAGCAGAGAAACGCAAATCCAAAGCACAATGATAAATCACTCACACCTGTCAGAATGCCTATCATGAAAAAGAACACAAACTAATTTTGAAGAGGATATGGAGACAAGGGAGTCTTCATACATTATTGGTTGGAGTATAAATTAAGGCAGTCAGTGTGGAAAATAGTATGGAGGTTTCTCAAAAACTAAAACTAGAACTACCATAGGACCCAGCAATTAAACTTCCTGGATATTTATCTGAGAGAAACGGAAACACTAATTTGAAAAGATACATGCACCCCAATGTTCATAGCAGCATTATTTACAGTTATCAAGATATGGAAGCAACCTAAGTGTCTATCAATAGATTAAATGGATAATGCATGCATACATACAATGGAATACTACATAGTCATTAAAAAGAATAAAATTTTGCCATTTGCAACATGGATGGAATTGGAGAGGATTACGCTAAGTGAAACAAGTTGGACAAAAAAGACAGATACTCTATTATACCACTTAATGTGAAATCTAAAAAATAAAACCAACCAATAAACATAACGAAATGACTCACAAACTAGTGGTTACCAGTGGGAAGAGGGATGGGGGAGGGTCAATATACAGGAAGGGGATTAAGGAGTAAAAATTACTGGATATAAAACAAATATTGTGTTGAATTACATAGTTTAAAGCTTAAAATCTTATTCACAGAAAATAAACATTTAAGAAATAGTCATTCAATTATATTGCTATAATTCTACACTCAATGTTTAAAATCATAATGAAATATTTTGTTTTAAAACATAGCTCTTTTAGAATTTTTTCACATCTTTTTTACTGTAATAAAATATACATAAAACAAAATATACCATTTTAACCATTTTTGAGTGTTCAGTTTAGTAGTATTAAATTCATTCACATTGTTGTGCTCCTATCACCACCATTCGAGAACTTTATTCATCATCCCAAACTGAAACCTTGTACCTATTAGATAATAATTCCCCATTTTCTCTTCTGTGTAGCCTCTATTAACCTCTACTCTACTTTCTGTTTCTAAGAATTTGATGACCAGAAAAGGCAAAAGTAGGAAGACAGTATAAAGATCAGTGATTCCCAGGAGTCAGAGAGGACAGAAAGTAAATATGCAGAAAAAAATAAAACAAATGTAGAATGAAGAAACTACTGCATATTAGAATATCATATACAGAAACATGTCACTGTACAGTTATTCAAACCCATAGAAGGTACACATACAAAGAATGAATCCTAATATAAACTACAGATTCTAGGTGATGATGTGTAAAGGTTTGGTTCATCATTTATAATAAATGTAATAACACTCTGGTAGTTCAGTTCAGTTCAGTCTCTCAGTCATGTCCGATTCTGCAACCCCATGTATCACAGCACGCCAGGCCTCCCTGTCCATCACCAACTCCCAGAGTTCACTCAGACTCACGTCCATCGAGTCAGTGATGTCGTCCAGCCATCTCATCCTCTGTTGTCCCCTTCTTCTCCTGCCCCCAATCCCTCCCAGCATCAGGGTCTTTTCCAATGAGTCAACTCTTCGCATGAGGTGGCCAAAGTACTGGAGTTTCAGCTTCAGCATAAGTCCTTCCAGTGAACACCCAGGACTGATTTCCTTTAGGATGGACTGGTTGGATCTCCTTGCAGTCCCAGGGACTCTCAAGAGTCTTCTCCAACACCACAGTTCAAAAGCATCAATTCTTTGGCACTCAGCTTTCTTCACAGTCCAACTCTCACATCCATACATGACCACTGGAAAAACCATAGCCTTGACTAGACGGACCTTTGTTGGCAAAGTAACGTCTCTGCTTTTCAATATGCTATCTGGGTTGGTCACAACTTTCCTTCCAAGGAGTAAGCGTCTTTTAATTTGATGGCTGCAATCACCATCTGCAATGATTTTGGAGCCCCCAAAGTAAAGTCTGACACTGTTTCCACTGTTTCCCCATCTATTTCCCAGAAAGTGATGGGACCAGATGCCATGATCTTCGTTTTCTGAATGTTGAGCTTTAAGCCAACTTTTGCACTCTCCACTTTCACTTTCATCAAGAGGCTTTTTAGTTCCTCTTCACTTTCTGCCATAAGGGTGGTGTCATCTGCATATCTGAGGTTATTGATATTTCTCCTGGCAATCTTAATAGGGATGTTTAAAATAGCAGAGGCTGTGATTGTGTTGGGGCAGTGGGTATAGGATAATCTTTGTTTCTTCTGCTCATATTTCCTGTGAACCTAAAACTCCTCCAAAATAATTAATTCTACCAAGAAAAAGAAAATTCTGACATATGCTATAACATGAACGAACCCTGAAGACATTATGCTAAGTGTTATAAGGCAGACACAAAGACAAATACATCATGATTCCTCTTATGTGAGGTAAGTAGAGAAGTCAAAGTCAGAGAGATAGAAATTCTTTTGAAATCTTAACTATTTTTAAAAAAATTAAATGAAAAGTTTAAATTATTGTACAATGTAAGCGATATTAAAGTATCATTTCTAATGCAATATTTTAATTCTAGTATAGCTATTCATATCAACACATTTTTGAATATTGACAATTATATACTTGGCAACTTAAAATGTTGTAGTCCAGCCTCTCAACTCTACTTGTTCTGCGCCTCCTTCATTTCATAATAATCTACTCATAATATTAGAATTAATTATGTATCTACTGTTATGAAATTTTATTTTCATTTAATATAATTAATAACTTAATCATTCACTTATTAGAGCTTTTTCTATTTGTATGTTTTGATAGCAAAACCAGTTCAATGATCATATTTATGCCGACACATTTCTCTCTTCTTTTAGAAGCTGTCTTTTAAAGAAACCTCTCTAAATTTTTATTTATTATATTATCTTGTTCTAATTCATAGCATGTATCCCATGTGAAGTCTGTGTGTGGGGGCGTGCAGCTGTGTGCAAGTGTGATGGTTCTCTTCCCTGACTATAATGTTTGCTTACTGAGCACAGTGCTCCCCTTGTGGCTCAGCTGGTAAAGAATCCGCCTGCAATGAGGGAGACCTGGGTTCGATCCCTGGGTTGGGAAGATCCCCTGGAGAAGGGAAAGGCTGCCTACTCCAGTATTCTGGCCTGGAGAGTTTCATGGACTGTATAGTCCCTGGGGTCGCAAAGAGTTGAACACAGTTGAGTGACTTTCACTTTTCTGAGTACAAGGACTTTCCCAAATTTCCATTATTATATCCTCAAGCACTGTCACATTGCCAGATGTATGCTGCATATTTATAAATGTGCAGGAAATTAATAAAGTAATAATTGAATGAAAAGCTTTGTACAAGCAGTAGTCATTTCTTCACATCTCACAGTAATATTTGAGATCAATATTTAGAATTTTTTCTAAACTAAAATCTGAAAAAATTTAAAATAAAACTTATTATCTCTAAACCTTTCATAAAATAATCTAATATTTAGAAAATAGCCAAGGAACAAACCTCCACATTCCCATAATTCAAAATAAATACTGAGCTTTTCATCAGCTTTATTTCTGTATTTTTGTTCATACAAACTTACATGAAATTATGTTAATTAGCAAACACTACATACACAAACTGAATTTCTCAGCATATTTCTAAAATTTGTAAGCATATTTCTAGTCATGGGTCTGATATATTCACAAAGAAACATTTTGAAGACTGCTCTTACATTAGATATAAATAATATTATGTACATCTTATTGAATTTATGGTTTACTTCTGCTGCACTCAGGAAAATATGTGGAATGCATCATGTTACCAATAAAGGAAGGTTAAAATGCTAAATATGGAGAATGTTATTTATAGACATTTTAATTGTTGTGCAAAGCATAACCATAAATCCACATTCTACACTGAAAGCTTTATGAAATGAAAAGGCTTTTAAATGCCTATTTCAAGGTTGACAGTGTCACACTATTTCAACCAAAATATCTTTTTGTGTTCAGAGTGTAATGCAAAGATGCCAGTAAAATCACCGCCCCGCCACCCCCCCCCAAAAAAAAGAAAAAAATCAGGGGGAAAGATAATATATCAGCTCTTAGAAATCCACTCTCTCTAAAATTATGAGCAAACAAAAATATCCAATGTCAATATTCTCTGTTTGCTAGGGAAATATTTTTAGAAGTTAAAGGAACATTATTTTCAGTTATTGTCTATCCAACAGAATAATTCTGTGGTAGAGAAAGAGCAATTCTTGAAGTCAAACCTTCAAACTCTAGCTTGGCTATCGAAGAAAGTTATTTATTTTTCCAGGGCCCAGCTACCTCACTCCTAAAATTAAAATCACTTTTCTCATGAGCTAATTATGAGAATTAAACAGAAAATGCACTCTGGGGCCTCCAAGACTACCTGGCACATGATAAGCTCTCTGTAACTGGCAGTCTCAAAAATAACAGTTCTGGAGCCTATTCATGAGCTTAGAGGAGAGCCACCTTTACCCTATGCGGCCTGCTTTATCCTGTGTGTTATCAAGAGAAGACACGCTATCACACAAATATTTCTTTGGGAAGCTATATATTTTCAAGGGACTCAATGTTTTCTATTAGTAACACTGACATTGAAAAGAACAATGAAGAAAAACTGTCCAAAACAAGCAAGTTTAAAACTAAAAATAGTTGATTGACTCAATAAGCTTTAAATTTCAGACACAGTTCTTTCTTTAAATATAGCTTAATTGGAGGGTCAAAATCTGGCATCCAGAGAGAAAATGTCTTTGTCCTCCTTCTCCCAAACTCAGCACTTTAGTAGATTTGTTATTTCTGATTAGCTTGAGATGGAGCCACATACCCATTCCTGGACCACTCACTGTAGCCTGTGATGTGGTGGACTCTGATTGGCTCATCTCAACCCACATATCTCAATTAGAACTTCTTGGACTGAGAATGATACAAATATGCCATACTTCCTTACCTCTGTCAAAGCTCCCCTCAGGAGCAGGAGTCTAACCCTTTTGGTGGCATAACAATACATATCTACACAAATTACCTAAAGCTTCTAATGCAGATAGAGTAGGGACTGTGGAAATGTATTGAGATTCAGATCCATAATGAATTATACTTCTGTTTTGGTGAATACTCAATAAACCCATCAGGAATCCATCTGCAGCATTTAGTAAAGACTAGAAAGCATTATATTCTCAGAAAAGACAAACAACAGTAAGCATTTCTCACTATAATATGAACCACTCAGTTGCTCATTCTGCCTTTTCCTATCTCTATTCTTTAATTCCTCTTTTCTCTTTATATCTCATCATTCTTTTCTTTCTGAAACATTTATTGATCACATCTTAGATATGACCCTCATATAAATTGATACAAGGCATCGCTGTCCCCAGTGAAATTTATGATCTAGTTCAAAGGTATTTCAAAGGGAAGTGTGCTGTGTTGTAACAAAACAAAAAGAAAACCAACTAACAATAAAAACTAAAACACTCCTGGATAGGATCATACAGCTATAATTTTGGAGTATAGTGATAATGTCATAATGGAATTAAAATATAGCTTGGAATGAAAAGCCCTAGATTGTATTTCTAGCTCTGCCTCTTCCTAGCTAGGTGGATTTTGGAAAGTCATGTAAGCAATCTGAACCTCAGGGTTTTCATCCCTGTGGCAGAGATGATGCCGCCTGCCTCACAGCAATGTTGTAAGGATCAAATGAATGACATATGTGAAAGTACCAATAGCATCCTCTGACACATGACTGGCATCACAGCATTTCAAGATAAAGGGTTGTGAGTTTTCATAAGGAAGAGAAATATTTTAAGCTGCAGGAATCAGCAGAGACTTCATTGGGATGACTTTAAAAGTGATAGAAATCTATAGCACATATGGAAAGGAAAGACTGCTCTGGTATCAGGGGGAAAATAAGCAAAACAATGAAAACAAGAAAGCCTGTTTTATATACATATAACAAGAAAAAATATATATGTAAAACAGGCTTTCCTATATATAAATATGCATACATATATGTATGTATATTTATACATATATATATACATACATATATATGTATATATATGAGAGAGAGAGATGGAGAGAGACAAATAGAGAGAGAGACAGAGACAAAGAGAGAGAGCGGCCAATAAAGGAGGGGTACACATTAGCCAAAATAGTGATATTTTATTTAGTTATTTGTTTTTGTTGTAGAACTCTTGTCAATGAAACTTTTGTACGCATTTAATATATAAAATAGTTAAAGGGTCTGCTTGCACTGAAACAGGTGTGATAAGACTGCCTACCCCACAATCCCAGATACCTGAGCCTAAGGAAACTTTAGTTTAGTTCAGTCACTCAGTTGTGTCTGCCTCTTTGCGACCCCATGGACTGCAGCATGCCAACCTCCCAGTCCATCACCAACTCCCGGAGCTTGATCAAACTCATTTCCATCAAGTTGGTGATGTCATCCAACTATGTCATCCTCTGTCGCCCCCTTCTCTCCTGCCTTCAATCTTTCCCAGCATCAGGGTCTTTTCCAATGAGTCAGTTCTTCATATCAGATGGCCAAAGGATTGGAGCTTCAGCTTCAACATAGTCCTTCCAATGAATATTCAGGACTGGTTTCCTTTAGGATGGACTGGTTGCATCTCCTTGTAGTCCAAGAGACTCTCAAGAGTTTTCTCTAACACCACAGTTCAAAAGCATTGATTCTTCAGCACTCAGCTTTCCTTATGGTCCAGCTCTCACATCCATACATGACTACTGGAAAAACCATAGTTTTGACTAGATGGACCTTTGTCAGCAAAATAATGTCTCTGCTATTTAATATGCTGTCTAGGTTTGTCATTGATTTTCTTCCAAGGAGCAAGTGTCTTTTAATTTCATAGCTACAGTCACTATCTGCAGTGATTTTAGAGTACAAGAAAACAAAGTCTGTCACAGTTTCCATTGTTTCCCCATTGTTTTGCCATGAAGTGATAGGACCAGATGTCATGATCTTAGTTTTTTGAATGTTTTAAGCCAGTTTTTTCACTCCCCTCTTTTACTTTCATCAAAAGGCTCTTCAGTTCCTCTTCACTTTCTGTTATTAAGGGTGGTGTCATCTGTATATCTGAGGTTATTGATATTTCTCCCAGCAATCTTGATTCCAGCTTCTGCTTCATCCAGTCTGGCACTTCACATGATGTACTCTGCATATAAGTTAAATAAGCAGGGTGACAATATACAGCTTTGATGTACTCCTTTCCCAATTTGGAACCAGTCTGTTGTTCCACGTCCGGTTCTAACTTTTGCTTCTTGACCTGCATACAGATTTCTCACAAGGCAGGTAAGATGGTCAAAATCCACAGCTTTAAAACCAATGCAGTATTAACAGAAAACAGGAAGACTGGGGTGAGGATCAAAGACAGCAGTCAGTAACTGACAACATACCTAACCTGTAGTTTCGCAAGCCACACTCTCTCATCTTCCAAGACTCTCTTCTTGGAACACATCCCTCCTGAATTCACCTTTTTCTTGTCCTCTAAGATTCAGTCCAGAAAAGCTTCCCTTGATCTTCCTTGTCCATTCTTTAAGCCTCCTGCTGAACTAAGTGCTAATTCTCTGAGCCAGTCGCCAAATCCAACATATATATATATATATATATATATATATATATATATATAAAATTCTTTAGGGACATTAACTGATTTGCTCCTTATTAGGCATCTTTTCTCTTTATTTTGTCAAATTGCTAACAGCTTTATTTAGGCATAATTGACATATAATAATCTTCACATACTTAAAGTGTACAATTTATACATTTTAACACATATATGCAAATGTGAGAACACAACCAGAGTCAAGATAATGAAAACTACATTCAAAGTATCAGTATGTAAATTTGTAATTCCAACCCTAGTCAACCACTGGTCTACTTTCTGTCATCAGAGTATTTTGTATTTTCTAAAATTCTATGTAAATGGAATAATCATTTTCGTTTTATTTCTCTCAATGAGCATAATTATTTGTAGAATCATCCATGCTGTAGCATGTAGCAACAGTTCATTCATTTTTGTTCCAATAAGTACTTAATTGCAAGGATGTGCCCCAGTTTGTTCACACATAAACTTGTTGATAGGCATTAGCATTAGTTCTGATTTTTGGCTATATAAAGCAGAGATGTTAAGAAAGTTCATATACAATATTTATATGGATATACTTTTATTTCTCTTCTAAAAATACCAAGGAATCGAATTGCTGGATTATAAGGTATGTGTGGGGCTTCTCTGGTGGCTCAGATGGTAAAGAATCTGCCCTCAATGCAGGAAACCCAGGTTTGATCCCTGGGTCAGAAGATCCCCTGGAGAAGTCAATGGCTGCCCACTCCAGTATTCTTGCCTGGAGAATTCTATGGACAGGGGAGCCTGGCGGGCTACAGCCCGTAGGGTTGCAGAGTCTGACACAATTGAAGTGACTTAGCATGCAGATAAGATAGGTGAATATGTAACTTTTTAAGAAATTTTCTCCAAAGATAGTACACCAATGCATAATATCTATTTTTATCAGTTAGTCTTTTAAATTTTAACCTTTCTAATAGGAATGTAAAACAAAACTGCATTTACCTAATGATGAATTAGGGCTTCGTGGTGAATCATTGGTAAAGAATCCACCTGCCAATGTAGGAGATGCAGATTCAACCTGTAGGTTGAGAAGATCCCCTGGAGAAAGAAACGTCAAACCACTCCAGTATTCCTGCCTGAGAAATCTCATGGACAGGGGAGCCTGGTGTGCTGCAGTCCATGTAGTCACAAAAGATCTGGACATGACTGAATGGCTAAACAGCAACAAACAGTGATAAATTTTGGTGCATATCCTTTCACGTGCTTATTTGTTTCCATGTTGTCCTTGTTGTCTTCCCAATCTTTTACGTTATTTACTGTGTTTTCTTTTATTATTTTTTTGAGGGTTCTTTATTCTAAGTTCTTTATCTGATATATGATTTGTAAATGCTTTTTTTCCAGGATGTCTGGTCCTTTCTTAACAGTATCTTTAGCAGACAATGCAGCTTTCAGATTTGATGAGGTACAGTTCATCATTTCATGGATTATACTTTTGTTTCTGTGTCTAAGAAAACCTTGCTTAAGCTATGGTCATTAGGAGCTTATGCTATTTTTTTTTATTAGAAATAGATATTAGTTTTATGTTTCACATTTAAGTAACGATTCTAAAATCATAGGCATTTTATTTATGTGATATGAGATATAGATTAGAATTATTTTGTTCTTTGTTCATTTTTTTGCAAATGAATATCCAGTAGCTCAAAAAATCAGTTCCTCATATGTTTCTGGACTATCTACTCTGTTTTATTGATCTATTTATCCATCTTACTGTCAATACAAACTCTTTATTACTTAAGTACTATCTGTTTATAATGTCTTAAAATATGACATTAGTATTAGTCCTTTTTTAGTTATTTTTCAAAAATCTTTGAGTTTCCATGTTACTTTTAGAGTAAGTTTTTAAATTTTAACTAAAAATGTGGGATATTCATTGAAAAGACTGTTACCAAAGCTCCAGTACTTCGGCCTCCTGATGCAAAAAGTTGACTCACTGGGAGACTCTGATACTGGGAAAGATTGAGGGCAGGAGGAGAGGGGGAAAAAAATGGATGAGATGGTTGGGTAGCATCACCAACTCAATGGACATGAATTTAAACAAACTCAGGGAGACAGTGAAGGACAGGAAAGCCTGGTGTGCTGCAGTCCATGGGGTTGCAAAGAGTTGGACACAACTTGGTGACTGAACAACAAGCTCTGCCTGAATTCCTCTCTCTACACCATAGCCAGAAATTACAGGTAATAAGTAGGGTAATAATAGTCTCCCTGCATGATAAATTTAGTGCCTGATATCCCATCCTAGCCAGAAGCCAAAGACTAGGTCCTCTTCCTTGTACAAAGATATGCTTCAGCACTCTTCACAATATCCAGCTCTTAACAAGGATATTTATGCTTCAAGATTAATCAACAAAATCTCTTCATGAGTTGTAAAACAGATGGATCTGAGATATTAACAATATGTTGAGGACTTTTATAAAATCATGGGGTCTCAAATAAATAAGATTTATTTTTAATCTTTAGTCTAAAGAATTACATTGGAAATGGAGAAAATGAGGGATTTTTTTTTTTAATCTTGCTGCATTAAAACAAAAGTTCATATGTCTCCTGGTTGGACTTTCTGAAGAGAAGCAGAAGAAAACCACTGAGCTAAATTTTTATACCGCGCCTCAACAGAAGAGATACAAATCAGATTCTGTTAAAAAAGAAAAGCATATGAAACATTCAGGAAGATAAAGAAAATCTAGTATCTGGAGAATGGCAAGTTCTATAACACTGCTTGCTGCACAAGTGGGAGAGTATATACAGGGAATAGGAAGAACGCACTAGAAATTGACCTACCCTTTGTCGATCATGACTTGCAATGAAATGGTATGTAAGTTTATCCTATAATCCACTAGTTCTCAACCCTATCTGTATAACAGATCTAACCTATATGAAGATTTGAAAAAAGTATAATCCCAAATATAAATTTTGTACAGTTATTTATATAGTAGTTCTGAGGTGTAGTCCCAAGCCTGACATGTGTTAAAATCTTGACAGGTAGGCCCTGTACACAGTTAAATTTTTATGTCAAAGCAGCCACTATAGGTCAAAGTCGCTATGAAACTAATAACAATATGTTCGTTAACATTCATATTCTGTGACTTTTCTAGCTCCTCTAGAATTATATAGTTGAATGAAACATAGAAAACCTGTCCAATACACAAATGGTCTCTAAAATATCCTAATAGTCTAGTTATATAAAACAATCATTGAGTACTGTATGTTCTGAGTACAATGCTGACAATTTGTCCCCTAATGATAGGAAATTTTTCAGTCACTAAATCGTGTTCTCACAGCCAGTCCCTCTCATCAGGAAGCTTTCAGAAGCCTCTTATCCTTATCCATCAGAGTACAGACAGAAGGAACAAGAACTACAACCCCACGGCTTCTTGAATGAAAACTACCATCATAGAAAACAAACCGAAATGATCACATGGGTCACAGCCTTGGGTAACTCAATGAAGCTATGAGCCATGCCATGCAGGATCACCCAAGATGGACAGGGTCTTGGTGGAGAGATCTGACAAAATGCGGTCCACTGGAGAAGGGAATGGCAAACCACTTCAGTATTCTTGCCTCGAGAACCCCATGAACAGTATATTATGTGTAATTATAATTTTACTGTGGCAGACACGACACAAGGACTCTGAGGAATAAAAGGCAGAACCCTCTGCTATCAATATCTCCAAACACAAGAAGACTAAGAGGCATGGTCACATAGGCAGTTGCACCTGAGGACAGGGTGCCAGCCATCTGGAATTGCAGGAGCTGGTTTATGGAGAGCAGGTGGGTGGGATTAGCTTGGTTTCATAGCCTCTTGGGGACTGGGTATTTTGAAGAATTTTTCCCCTTTAACAAAGAATGGGCCTTCCCTGGGCATCTCTGGTATGGGTTTGTGTGTTTTATAACCTAGAGTGTTAGCCTGATCAGCAAAGTATTTGGTGTCAGGGCTTAGCAAACTGCCCATGAAAGGGAATTAAGAGTGAGATAGCACTTCAGAAATATTATATTACATCATTAGTAAGTCTTATATTAACCCAAGGATGCAGGAAGTGTCATATCTAGCAACTGACTTTGGGAGGTCTAGTAATTAGATTTTTCCATATTGGGGATTTCCCCACTATTCACATATTGGTGAGAGATAAGCCCAATACTCACTTTTCTCCACCTTCTGGCAGCATATTCATGGCATGCAGTTGAGACTTAAGCAACCAGAGGTTCTGGCCTAAAATTTTGAACCTTGCCAGAATGACACAGAAGTCTAACTAGAAAATAATACATTTCAGTTGCAATTGCTAATCAGCGTCCAGAGTAGGAGGATCAACAGGGGAGACAGTACTGTATGTGGCAAGTGTGCCCAGTGGCACTGGCATCTGCTAGTTCCTATGGCGTGATTTTGGCTGTGGTTCTAGACCTATTTACTCTAGGCTTTGCCTGTCTCTTAATTTTGCTCTGCTACATTTCTGTTAATTCTGTGAATTATTCAACATCATCCACAGATTCCTTTTCTACTTGAATCAACTAGAATTGATTTCATAAGAAATTTGACAGATAAAATTGCATAAAGTGTATAACAAATAGGAAGCTCTACAAAGATCATTAGCATGCTAAGGCCACACTCAACAACTAGCTCTTAGCAGCTGATGGAACTAGAATTTAATCCCAGAAGATTTTAACTTCAAATATTATCTCTTTCAACTTTAACTTGCTGTGAGGCACTACTGAAATATATCTAGATATTGAGAAGTCACTGTGACCAAATGAATATATCTTCCTGGGAGGACTTTTTGTAGATTGAGAGGAAACCTACCTTTCTTCAGTATATATTCTTAGCCCACAGTTTTGTCATCTGATGTCACAGAGAATAACTCATTTTCTCTATGTGGTAGTCTATAAAATATTAAAGTCATGTCTTGTGTAAAACTCCATGTGTAATTCACATGTTCTCAGAAAAGACCAGTTAGATACTAAGATTGAAGATGTGTACTAGATACATCATCACAGATGAATAAGACAAGCTATCTACTCATGTATGTGAAACAAATATTTACTTCACCATATAAGAAAGATTTTGCAAACTGTCAGTTCAATTAGCTGGCTAGAAAAGGCTTTCTAGGGAAGTTTAGTTTTCCCTGTATACTATGGCACAGATTATGCTATATGTTTACTATATCATTTCTTCTTCAAGTGTAGACAGAAAAGCTACATTTCTCAACATGTTTTTATGGTTATTTTGTAAACGTGACTGAGTCTGGCTCAAACAGTGTGGACAGAAGGGTTTTAATCTACTTTCAAGTTTGATTCTTAAAAATATGCTTCTCCATTCTACATCCACTACAACAGTGACAGATGGTAGAGTCCCTGTTTGGGTTAAAGTTTCTACTGAGAGACACTCAACCTGCATTAAATTTTGCATGACCAAGAAATACATCCTGACGTATTTAAGTCATTGAGACTTAAGAGTTTGTTACTGCAGCAGAGACTACCCTATCCTAATACAGACACACAGAAATTCAGTTCAAAACATTTCTCTTTGTTTGTTTCTATTAGATATTTAGCATTCTGTGGAGGTTAGAGAAACTTAAATGAATGAGTCTCAAATGGCTCAAAGAGACTAAATGATATTGCCAGGATGGCTAAGTTGTTAGATTCTTGATCGGATCTGCCAAAGTTCCAAAAACATGAAGCTTTAACTTTGCTTTTAATTTAGTGTTTCAAAAAAACAAACTGAAATTGGTAGAAAAATCCAATGAGTCACTCAATACACACACTACTACTAGTATTTAAATTTTGTAGTGAGTGTTCCAAGATTCAGACTTGCCTGGTGGCTCAGATGGTAAAGCATCTGTCTACAATACGGGATATTAAACAACATGTCCAAGGTTACATAGCTTATAAACAAAAGATACTGAATACCGAATTTGAACTCATGTCTATCTGGCTATAAATAATGTCTTAAATTACTGTGATGTAGTGAATCTCTTGTAAACTTACAAAATAGTAAGTCCAAAATCTAATCTTTTTCATACAAATGCATAGCTAAGCTACTGAGTTTTTCTCATTTCCTTAGTTCATATCTTTAACTCTAAAAATTCAGTATGTTCCCTAACACTGAGATGTTGACACTAGAGCAATTCCTGAGTATTGAAGAATACTCTACCAAGTTATAGAAACTTCATTTTATTAATTAAAATGATCACAACCTTAAAAACACATAATTAATTTTATTATGAAAACTCTGTTTCATATACTTATTACCTCATCCTACTCATATAGGTACATATTTTAATAGTAGAAAAATAAAACTTACTATTACTTTAATTGATCAATTTTAAATCTACATTTACAAAAAAAAATCCATTTAACAAATGTATTATATGCAATAACTACTGATGTACCTATCCTTCTTGATCTTTCTATCAATCTTCAATTTCTCTGTTGAAATAGGCAGTGTTTTCAGATTACTTAAAAAAAAAAATGAGGAGAGATATCAATGTATCATGGTTCTTACTTTTTTAGCTATAACTTTATGAACAAAACAATTCAGTCATATTTAGTCTTGAGGTTTTGTTTTATCTTTTGAGCGTTTGCTTTTAAAGACATCAGTCTCTATTTGTTTAATTTCAATTTCAAATCGTGGTAAGGTTGATACATGGTTTTTGTTACCGTGGTGACTCTCAAGATAAGTTCCTGAGGAAAATGGTAGCTCACAGAAAACCTAGAAAAATGTTCCCTTAAAGCACAGTTCTATTCATGTTGTGGAGGTTCCTGTTTTGTTTTTCTTCGATTCTTTCCTTATAAGTAAGAACATTTGCACAAAATACATTTCTTGCTGAGAATGCAAGCTACCCTTCATGAGGAATCAAACAATGATATTAATATACTTTCAAAAGATGAAAAAAATTGGCAGATGGAAATATTAGAATAAGAATATAGAAAGTTAGAGATTAATAACTCTATATTAATAAATTTATATTAATAAATCTACATCTTCATTTTAATTATTATTGAATCTAGAATTAAGCTATACAGATCTAGATTCTGCTGTTCTGTAACTCTAAGGATCTAGAATTCCAGATATATCTTTAAACACAGTCTACATTCTTACAAAACTAGAATATATATATATATACACACACACATACACACACACATAACAAACATATATATCATTTTACTATGTGATGCATAATTAACTTGTATATATGTAAACATATATTTGGGCTTCCCTTGTGGCTCAGCTGGTAAAGAATCTGCCTGCAATGCAAGAGACCTGGGTTCCATCCCTGTGTTCCCTCATAGCTCACTTGGTGAAGAGTCTGCCTGCAACACAGGAGACCCAGGTTCAATTCCTGGGTTGGGAAGATCCCCTGGGCAAGGAAATGGCAACCCACTCCAGTACTCTTGCCTGGAGAATCCCATGGACAGAGGAGCCTGACATGCTACGGTCTATGGTTCGCAAGGGTCAGACATGACTGAGCGACTAAGCACACAAACATATTTATGTATTTACATATATGTGTATGCATGTGTATACTCATACATATGCAAAAACACAGCACACATACAACTCCTATTTAATGCCACAGCATGGATAAAATTGTGCTAAAATTATATACTACATAAAAAGGCTCCTCAGAAAATTACTCCATTTAGAAATATAAACGCTCATAGGAGTACATTTAAAAATCTTAGAAATGAAAGGATATGTTATCAAAATAGCTAATGAAATTTTAAACAAAGGTTCTATTTTCACACCAATACCTTTGATGATAGAGAACCAGAAAGAGCAGGAAAACCAACTATAATAACAAGAGGCAGCAACACTGATAAGCAAATCCATTTAGCCTAGAGGTAGGACTGAACAAAAATACTGCACTGCAAAGTACAAGAGAACTGATTTCAAGTTGCTCTGATGTTAATTTATATGATTCTCTCAACCGTAGTAACTGTATTTTTTTGCTTGAGTTATAATGGATGCCCTTCCTTTTTGGTATCTGTCTCCAGCTTCTGCAACTGGACAAGATATAGCTAGACAATGCAACAAATACACTGTCTTTACAAATCTGAAGATCCTTTAGTTTTTCACCACACAAATATCAACAGTCAACCTTTTTAGCCTATAGAGCATTCACACTTTACCTACAGCTACTGTAGAGAACAGTATGCTACTAAGTCACTTCAGTCGTGTCTGACTCTGTGTGACCCCAGAGACGGCAGCCCACCAGGCTCCCCCGTCCCTGGGATTCTCCAGGCAAGAACACCGGAGTGGGTTGCCATTTCCTTCTCCAATGCATGAAAGTGAAAAGTGAAAGTGAAGTCGCTCAGTCGTGTCCAACCCTCAGCGAGCCCATGGACTGCAGCCCTCCAGGCTCCTCCATCCATGGGATTTTCCAGGCAGGAGTACTGGAGTGGGGTGCCATTGCCTTCTAGGTTCCTTAAAAAGTTGAAAATAGAACTACCATATGACCCAGCAATCTCACTACTAAGCACATGGGCATATACCCTGAGGAAACCATAAACCATAATTCAAAGCAACACATGTACCCTGGTGCTCCTTGTAGAACTGTTTACAACAGCAAGGGTATGGAAACAACCTAACTCTCCAACAACAGATGAATGGATAAAGAAGATACGGCTGGAATGTTGCTTGGTCATAAAAAGGAATGGAACCGTGCATTTGCAGAGATGTTGATGGACCTAGAGTCTGTTGTACAGACTAAGTCAGAAAGACAAATATTGTATATTAAAGCATATATTTGTGGAATCTAGAATAATGGTACAGATGAACCTATTTTCAGGGCAGTAATAGACACACGGACATAGACAATGGCCATGTGGGCCCAGTGGGGGAGAAGGAGGGTAGGGCAAACTGGGAGAGAGGATTGACATACATACACTCCCATGTGTAAAACAGACAGCTGGTGGGAACCAGCTGTGAAGAACAGGGAGCGTGGCTTGGCGCGCTGTGATGACTTAGATGGGGGGAGTGTGGGGTGGTAGGAAGGAGCAATCCCAGAAGGAGGGGGTATATGTATACATGTAGCTGATTCACTTGTTTGCACAGCAGAAACTCACAAAATGCTGTAAAGCAATTGCATTTCAATAAAAATATTAATTTATTGAAAAAAAACTTTGGTCTGATGTCCTGCTTCTTTCCTCATGCGGTTCCTATGTCCAGCTGCTCCCAGGTGTAATGCATAGATTACATCCTCACGCGGTTCCTATGTCCAGCTACTCCCAGGTGTAATGCATAGATTACATGGTGTTGCTTCAGGTCGTCCTGCTTCTTTCCTCACGCGGTTCCTATGTCCAGCTACTCCCAGGTGTAATGCATAGATTACATGGTGTTGCTTCAGGTCACAGTGCCTTTGCACATACAGTGTCCAAAACCTGGAACAATGATCTAACAGGCTCTCACTCTGCATTTAAGACCTAATGCAGAAGCCATTCGGAGAAGGCAATGGCACCCCACTCCAGTACTCCTGCCTGGAAAATCCCATGGACGGAGGAGCCTGGTGGGCTGCAGTCCATGGGGTCGCTGAGGGTCGGACATGACTGAGTGACTTCACTTTCACTTTTCGCTTTCATGCATTGGAGAAGGAAATGGCAACCCACTCCAGTGTTCTTGCCTGGAGAATCCCAGGGACGGGGGAGCCTGGTGGGCTGCCGTCTATGGGGTCACACAGGGTCGGACACGATTGAAGTGACTTAGCAGCAGCAGCAGCAGCAGCCATTTCTTCTGTGAATCCTCTGTGAGGAAATCCTCCTCATTTCCCTAAATTTTCTCTCAGCATTTTGACTCAATATTTCCAAGGCAAATGTAGAACATGTGTTTGGAGATATAAAACCAAATACTTAAACATGGATTTACTACGTATTGAAACAGGGACCATACTCAAACTATTTACTTATAGTTTCAGTTTATTTACAAACCAGGCATGATAAAATTAATGTTACAGGTTTTTCAGGAAGACTTAAGGATATGCACAAATTCACATCCCTATCAAGAGATAGTCTCTTCCTTCATTCTTTTCCCCACACTCCCTGTGAGCTTTCACAAATCAAAGTAATTCATCCTATTTTCCATATACATATATACTGACCTCCTGGTCATTAGCAGTTTGATGGAACACCTATGAGTTATTCATCTTTGTACCCTCAAACCCAGCAAGACAATGTAGGTCTTCAACAATGTTTATTAAATGTATCAAATAAATATCCCCCTTTAACTGTTTTTGGTTTTATCCCATGCTGCTGCTGCTGCTGCTAAGTCACTTCAGTCATGTCCAATTCTGTGTGACTCCATAGACTGCAGCCCACCAGGCTCCCCCGTCCCTGGGATTCTCCAGGCAAGAACACTGGAGTGGGTTGCCATTTCCTTCTCCAATGCATGAAAGTGAAAAGTGAAAGTGAAGTTGCTCAGTCATGTCCGACTTTTAGCGACCCCATGGACTGCAGCCCACCAGGCTCCTCCGTCCACGGGATTTTCCAGGCAAGAGTACTGGAGTGGGGTGCCATTGCCTTCTCCTTTATCCCATATGAATGTACAAATTTAATATAAAAGAATGAAACCACAGATATCTTCAAACTATGCTTTTATTTTATCTTAATAATGTATTGTCCATTTTGTTCCATAATCCTCTTAATTATTGCTTGTGATGAGTACTTATTATCTCATCATGCTGAGTGATGCACCATAAATTCATAGCCTCTCAAATATTGTTAAATAACCAGGCTGCTTCTTATGTTTTACTATTAAAATGACACTATAATAAGCATCTTTATGGATTCATTTTTTTCCTTCAAAATATAATTCATAGTGTGCATTATAGAATGCACTGATAAGTCAAAAGAGGAGTGACTGCTCCCTTGGTTCTTGAAATGATTTGCCAAATTACTTTCAAAAAGATTTGTGCCAGTGGTCTACTCTATCACCATTCAGGCATGTGCATGTCAACTGTACCAAAATCTAGTGAAATCTATATTTACTCTTTCAGCAGACACCTACTATTTCATCTGCCCTTCATTCCACCCACCCTCCTACATAATATACTCCAATTATGTCCTTCTCTCGGAAGTTATTTGATAACTTTAAATTATGTCCTTCTCTTTAAAATTATTTGCTATTTTATGAGACAGAATTAATTACTTTAATAATAAGTAACTTGACTGATATACTTCATTGAAAATTTTCAAGTTAGTAATGAGATAGTGAGTCAATCTCTTTCTTAGGCTAAGAAGTAAAGGTTGTAAAGTGGAAGCCTTTGCATTTCTCTCCTTGATGAGTGTAACTTCATATGGTTGCCTCCTTCCCTCTATCCCCCATTGCTTTCTAGTTATTTTTTGAGGTACTACTTATATTTTTATGTGTCACATGTATCCATGCTCAGTTCTGTCTGACTCTTCATGACCCCTACTCCTGTAGCCCGCTAGGCTTCCCTGTCCATGGGATTTCCAAGGCAAGAATACTGGAGTGGGTTGCCACACTCCAGGGCATCTTCCCAACTCAGGGATTGAACCCTTATTTCTTGCATCTCCTGAATGAAAAATCTCCAGGCAGATTCTTCACCAACTGGGCCACAAGGGAAGACCCATGGGTCAGGTATAAAATCATTTAGGGTTCAGTTGCTTATTTTCTCTCTCCATATCCTCCTATTCCTCTGTTCAGCTCAGTTCAGTCACTCAGTTGTGTACAACTCTTTGTGACCCCATGGACTACAGCATGTCACACTTCCCTGTCCATTAACAACTCTGCTCAAACTCACATCCATTGAGTCAGTGATGCCATCCAACCTTCTCATCCTCTGCCGTCACCTTCTCTTCCCACCTTCAATCTTTCCCAACATCAGGGTCTTTTCTTCAGTTCTTCACATCAGGTGGCCAAAGTATTGGAGCTTCAGCTTCAGCATCAGTCCTTTCAACGAATATTCAGGACTGATTTCCTTTAGGATGGACTGGTTTGATCTTGCAGTCCAAGGGACTCTCAAGAGTCTTCTCCAACACCACAGTTCAAAAGCATCAATTCTTCAGCACTCAGCTTTCTTTATAGTCCAACTCTCACATCCATACATGACTACTGAAAAAATCATAGCTTTGATTAGATGGATCTTTGTCGGCAAAGTAATGTCTCTGCTTTTTAATATGCTGCCTAGGTTGGTCATTGCTTTTCTTGCAAGGAGCAAATGTCTTTCATTTTCAAGGCTGCAATTCCTCTGTAGTAGAAGATAATCTTCATGAGGCCTCTTTGTTTCAAACTTATTCACCAACGCACCCCTAGCACCTGGGAAAGTATTTGGTGTAGAGTAGTTTCTCAAGAAGTAATTTTGAGAACCTACTCTACGTTGCATTAACACATGATATAACCAGGATCCTGTCAATAAGCTGAAACCGAAGTTAATTCATGTAAGAATTCCGGTTGACATAGATCTAAGTTTTGAATCTTGCTCAAAGACAGCATCTGCTTTTGTTTCCTTACTTGTTCATTGCATAAAATCTAAAATTCAGAGTATGGAATAATATCACTTTGTCCAATGAAGAATTTATGGAAATACGTACAGAAATAACAAATTCTCTTGTAATCAAAGCCTCTTGTCAGGTTCTACCAGCCATTTGTCATGTCGTTAATTCTCTGCCCAATTTCCTATGTAGGAAAAGGGTTTTACAACAAGAGCTCATTGCAGAAATTAAAACTCAAACTGGCTGTCCCCTGTTCATTTGCCACACGACATAGGTTTCTGGTGACATTCAGCTAATGAATTTCCTTCATGATTAACTACCCGTTATAGGTGGCCATTATAATGGATACATATTCAGCCTGTGCTGCACCCTTACAAGCCAGGTAGTTGTGGAAAGGGTCATTAATATAAGTGAGCTGGGATAGTCTTATTTTATGAAGTCAGAGAAAAATGGAGCTTGAAAAATATTGCTCACAATCAAACAAATTGCTGAAACAAAAAATATGCTCTGCTGAACTGTAACATCTATTCTTTTTTATTGGGATAGAAGGCAAAAGACATGCAAAATTAGTTGGTATATGCTATAGGGGCATTCTTTCTTTCATTCTCCAAGGTACTTTGGAGAAAAGGCAGAAAGAAGGAAAAAAGTGAAAGCAACTGCCAGACTATTTTTCTTTAAAAATTAACATCTTCTGTATTTGCTTAACTTGTCAAAAGCCTCTGTAGACTTTATGCTGCGGGAAACCTCTCACCATTGCTTAATCTGTAGTGACATCTGGTGGCCCAAATTACTCAAGTAGTTGGAGAAAGCACACATCTTCATTATACAACGTTTAAGACCCCTTAGTGGATACGCAGTCACCAGTAAGGATGAGTCAACCCTTTCTTGGATTCTAAAGCCAGGTGTATACCCATGATGTGGGAGAGAATTGGTGGATAGCAAAAGCAAATTTATAAAGACAATAATAATGCCTTATTCTGGGATTAAAGTGAAATCTCACTTTGTTTATTATTCTTTCTCATTTTTTTAAATTTGTATTTTTAATTGCAGGATAGTTGCTTTACAGTGTTGTGTTGGTTTCTGCTATACAACAATGCAAATCAGCAGTAAGTATGTATATATATCCCTTCTCTCTTGAGCCTCCCTCTCCTCTAGATTCCACCCCTCTAGGTCATCATAGAGTGCCAACCTGAGCTCCATGTGCTGACAGCAGCTTCCCACTAACCACTTATTTTTCATAGGTGATGTATGCATGTCAATGCTTCTCTCTGAATTGTTCCCACCCTCACTTTCCCCTGCTGTATCCACAAGTTCAATCTCTACCTCTGTATCTCTATTCCTGCCCTGCAAAAAGGTTCATTGATGCCATTTCCTTTCTCATTTTCAAATTATTTGTTTTTATATATTATTTTGAACTGAATTAACACATCAAATATTGAATTCTTACCAATCCTCCAACACTATGGATACTTCACTTTTTTGAACTATCATTGATTTATCAATTAGATTGAGCATCTACTATGGACCACATTTGGAAAAGGAGATGGCACCCAACTCCAGTACTCTTGCCTGGAAAATCCCATGGATGGAGGAGCCTGGTGGGCTGCAGTCCAGACCCGACCTGGTGGGTCGCAGAGAGTCAGACACGACTGAGCGACTTTACTTTCACTTTTTGCTTTCATGCGTTGGAGGAGGAAATGGCAACCCACTCCAGTGTTCTTGCCTGGAGAGTCCCAGGGATGGGGGAGCCTGGTGGGCTGCCGTATATGGGATCGCGCAGAGTCGCACACGACTGAGGCGACTTAGCAGCAGTAGCAGCAGCATGGACCACAGTATTATAAAAAATTATTTGCAAATAGATGTAATCATCCTGATTTTATCAGTGGAAAACTAACATGCAATTTTTCATTTTGTGATCAACACATGACTTTTTAGCATGTTTTTACATTTTTGCAATCCTCAGAATATTAAGTGTGCTTTGGGGCATTTAGCAATTTTCCAAGGTATGCTTGACAACTGAATGTCTTTGACTACAGACATATTGTACATTTCTCATATTTCATTGATCATGAATAATGAAGCAACACCTTCTTCTACTCCTATTCTCAATAAATTGCTACCTAGTTATCTAGATAGTTTCATCTAGTTACACAAATTAAGAACCTAGGAGATATGTTCGATCCCTCTTCTTTCTACGGCTTAAATATGATTCATCACCAATTGCTGCTGATTGACTTACTGAAGAGATTTTATATCTGTTGAAATCTCTTCATTCCTCATAGCCATAGTGTGAGCCCCCATTCCTACTCTCTCAACAGGAATACAAACTGGACTAACTAATCTCTTCACGTTTACTTTTATCCTCCTCCCAATCTTGTCTATCCTGCAGCCAGAGGCATCTTTTCTAAACAAAATCTTTTTGTCATCTCCCTGCTTAGAATCCTCCTCTGACTTCCCCATTGCTCTGACGAAATGACACAAGTCTTTAACCATGTACCGTGTTACCGAGTTTTATACCTTCAATCTCAACACACAAAGGGTTCTTTGAACCCCTTAAACAATTCATACCCTTCCAAGTCCGATAAACTTTGTGAACACTGTTCCTTCTTAGAATACTATTCTTATCCTACTTTACCTAAGAAACTCCCATTCATTTTTCATGTACATGTTTACAAGTGTCTTTTTCATTAAAAAAAAAAAACAAACCTAAGTTGGACTTCCTGTCCATATTACCTCCATCCCCAAACACACACATAGAATATATGAGCATTTACCTTTATTTTCACAATTATTACAATGGTAATTTCACATTTCTTTGATAAGTGGATTAATATTTGCCTCTATTCTTAGACTATAATCTCTAAGAAATGGAAATATGTTTGCTTTTACTAAGAATTGCATTCTTACCACCTAGGCCAAGATCTGGCATACTCATTGCAATTGTTCATTAAGTATCGCTAAAAATACTCTTTCTCCATATTTTCTATACATACGTGTGTGTGTGTGTATATATACACACACATATATAAACACACATTTGTGTGCATGTGTGAGTATATATATGTGTGTATATGTGAGTATATATATGTGTGTATGTATGTACACCAATGATGACCAGCAGCTGTACCTGAGAAGAGTGTAGGAAGCAGAAGGAACAGTAAGCAGGTGAACTGTGATTTCACACATATACCCAGACACATATGTGTGCGCATCTGTGTGCTTGTCTTCACTTTTGGCAACCATAAAAGCTTTAAGAGACATCAACTATGGATAGAGGATCTGCTAAGGAAGAACAGATGGTGCCCTTTAAGAATGGAGGGCTTTGGGACCCTGAAGACTACTAAGAAGTATTCCCTGAAGAGACACACCAACAAAGAGGTCAGAGGGTCCCAAGACAAAAGTGCATGACAAGGGAACAAGCTACACACTCAGGTTTGATCATAAGATTAGAGACCAGGGGCAGGGGAATCCCTATTCGTTTTCTAGTGATTCCTTACTTGTGCAAAGATATATGTATGTAATAGTAGTACATTATGTGTGAATTATATTTCTTGTTTTCCTGTAAGATTATTTTCCTTGTCTTCTGCATTGTGTGATAAAGAACATAGTTTAATGAAACATATAACTGGGTACTTAGAAATACATAGCAAATATATAGAAGGGTAATATCTTGGTTATATTTTTTTAAAGTGCTGAGTTTTTCTTCTTCTCACCCTTCACTTCTGAGGGATTATTCCTGGGATATTTCAAAAGCATATTATAAAAGTAGAAAAGGATTAAAAAAAAAAAACTTGGAAGCCCCAGCAATATACCAGAGGAGAGAGGAAGTGTAACATACTGATTTGGCAATTAACAAGTAGCCATGTTTTTTAATTTAGTGGGTACAACAAAAATACATCTCTGAACCCCAAACTTTACCACTTGAAATTTTTTGTATATGTTGTATATACACTTAGTGTATATATAGTATAGTTATTTGCTATACTATATTTATTGGAGTATAGTTATTTAGTATGGATATGAGAGTTGGACCGTAAAGAAAGCTGCACACCAAAGAATTAATGCTTTTGAACTGTGCTATTGGAGAAGACCCTTGAGAGTCCCTTGGACGGCAAGACAGCAAGATCAAAGCAGTCAATCCTAAAGGAAATCAATCCTGAATATTCATTGGACGGACTGATGCTGAAGCTGTAACTCCAATACTCTGGCCACATGATGCAAAGAATTGACTCACTGGAAAAGACCCTGATTCTGGAAAAGGTTGAAGGCAAGAGAAGGGGATGACAGAGGATGAGATGGTTGGATGGCATCACCAACTTGATGGACATGAGTTTGAGCAAGCTCCGGGAGTTGGTGATGGACAGGGAAACCTTGTGTGCTGCAGTCCAGGGGGTTGCAAAGAGTTGTACACAACTGAGAGACTGAACTGAACTGATAGTTATTTACAATGTTGTATTAGTTTCTTCTATATAGCAAAGTGAATCAGTCATACATACACATATATCCACTCTTTTTTAGACTTTTTTTTTATAAGATCCCCATTCATTTTAAGGAGCAACGTTGTTTAAGAACTCAGAAGGGGACTTTCCAGGTGGTCCAGGGTATAAGACTCCATGTTCCCAATGCAGGTGGGCCTGGGTTTGATCCCTGGTCAGGCAACTAAGATGCCTCCTACTGCAATAAGCCCCTGCACCACAATTAGAGAGCCTGGACATTGTAACTAGAGAAGCCCCATGTACAGCAAGGAAGACCCAGAGCAGCAAAATAATAATAACAACAACTCAGAAGTATAGATGAGGAGCAAAGTCTAGGAGAGGTTATTCCACTAACATTTTATTCTGTACATTCCAAACATGTTATGGTTTTTCATTTCTTCATGTTTTTCCCTTGATATTTGATCAGTCTTAGCAGCTATTCTGTTTTCTTCTTACCAGAGCTTTAAAGCATCCGTTCATGTAAAGTTTGCCTATGTTCTTCAATCAGAGTAAATCCCCACCTTCCTTCAAGTCCCCATCGCTCTCTCAGTTTGATTACAATAATCATTTCACTTAGCCACACAATACTTAAGCTCATGTTCTCTTTTTAGTTAAAAAGCCTATTTAGGTTTATAGCCCACCCAGCCCTTTGCATAGAGTTTTGGGCACACAAAGTGCTTATTTGAATGAACGTGCTATTTAAATGAATGAAAGAATTAACTGAGTGATTATTTTAAATTTCAAATTGACATTCAAGAAAGTATGCCATAGTGGTCTAGATGTTAGACTAAGAAATCCTAATGTCTGGGGACTTATGTTAGTTTGGCCATTTATTTAATAACTCAGTTACTCAGGTTTCATATCTTGAAAAACATTATAACAGCACTTACCTAAAGGGCTATTAGAAATATTAAGCATTAGCATATGGAAAATGCTTAAATGGACATCTGGCATGTAGAAATTGTTCGGTAATGCTGGCTATCTTGATGGTACCATCTATCAACAGAAACACTGTTCTCTTTCACAATCAAAGCAGTTTGAGAGTATTTGCTGTTTCTCCCTTTTCTCTGGTTTAAACTACTTTACAATAAAGTAAAATCTCATATTGAGTTGATACAGTGTCTTCTCAAGTTTTCCAACCATTTTCTATAGATGTATTAATCTTAATATATTCTGTGAAACATTATCATAATATTTATCAAGCAACCCAGTGTGGAATATACAGCATACAAAAGACAGATAACTTGAATTTGTAAGAGACAAGTCTAATATTTTCCTACATCTGCATTAATAGGATCCCCATTCTATTAATTCTATCTACATCTGGCATTTTAATCAAGCATTTCAATAGACATTCTCCTGAGACTTTTCAGAATCCATACAGCTTCTATAACTGACAAAAGTTCTTCACATGTCCCATCTAAAGTAATTTGACAGGAGGCTAGAAGTAATAGCAAAAGTCCAAGTTGCATGAAAATGTTTCTGGGTTTGAGATCCAGATGTAAAAGTTGGGAGTATAGTTTGAGCAAGATATTTCACAACTCCGGGCTCTGACTACTTTACCTCTAAAACTGGAATTACAATACCTACATGGAAGAGTTTGTGCATGGCAGATATTAAATGTCACAGTTATTAGCTTTTCAGTCAGTTAAAAATGATTTGCTTGAAATGTCATTATGTTTCCAAGATCCAATGTTCTAGGAACTTATCCTAGGTTAGCAGACTTACTTAAATATTTGCATGGAGAATTTCAGGTGCTCAGAGTCACAAAATTTCATATTGGTCATAAGAACTGTCAGCAGCTCCACAAAAATCAACTTCAAAGCCCTTTGCATTAATAGCATAGAGTGTGGTTATGGTTTGAGTCTGATGTGTCTCTCATCCATAACAAATGACCTTCAGGGCAGAGTAGAAAAATTGTCCTTACAGTCGCTGGCTTTGTTAGGTGACTCACCTTTCTGCTTCAGAGATTTCTTTACCAATGCATATTTAGAGGAATGAGGACTGTAAAGAACATGAAAGCACATCAAATATTTATCTCCAGAGTTTCATTTTCTAAGGAACAGGAAGTGTGTCACACGATTTCTCAGAGGGGTAAACACCCCTAGGCCTCTCCTAATATTCAGGAGATAGAAGGCATAGAGTATGTAGTGTGGGATGGACTGTTGCTGTTTTTCAGTCACTAAGTTGTGTCCAACTCTTTGCAGCCCCATGGACTTCAGCATGTCAGGCTTCCCTGTTCTCCCCGTCTCTTGGAATTTGCTCAAATTCATGTCCATTGAGTCGGTCCTATGCCACCCTCTTCTCCTTTTGCCTTCAATCATATCCAGCATCAGGATCTTTTTCAAGGAGTCAGTTATTCACATCAGGTGGCCAAAGTATTAGAGTTTCAGTTTCAACCTTAGTCCTTCCAATGAATATTCAGTGTTGATTTCCTTTAGAATTGACTGGTTTGGCCTCTTTGCAGTCCAAGAGACTCTCAAGAGTCTTCTCCAGCACCACACGTAGAAAGCATCGATTCTTTGGCACTCACCTTCTGTATGGCCCTACTCTTACATCCATACATTACTATTGGAAAAATCACACCCTTGACTATACACACCTTTGCTGGCAAAGTGATATCTCTGCTTTTTAATATGCTGTCCAGGTTTGTCATAGCCTTCTTTGTTTGTGCCCTACCAGAGAATCTATAACTTTGACTATATGGACCTTTTGTGGCAAAATAATGTCTCTGCTTTACAATATGCTGAGTAGGTTTGTCATAGCTTTCTTCCCAAGGAGTAAGCAGCATATCCATGGATAAATTCTCCATTTAGAGACATTGGGTCCAAGCAGTACATTTCTTACAAGACTAGAAGTCTCAGAAACAATCAAATTGTTATGAACGAAACAAAATAGGAAACTCCTATAGGAGATGGTATTAAAAATGGACTCAATCTACACTACCTTTAAATCACACTGTTGCAAACCAACCAATGATGGGCTCTATCTGAATCAAACTCCTCTCTCTGTCCTCTGGCCTCCACCCCGCCTCTGGTACCTGCACTTCTGCACATTCATAACACCCAGAAGCCAGATTTAGCATGGTGCCACTGCTGCTTCACTTTGTTTATTTCTTTCTGCTATTAAATCAGGCCAGAACCCAAATATCTAAAAAGCATAATTAGTGTACATGAAAGTGTCTCAAGTGCAAAGTGCTTTGTAATTATTATTTAACCAAGAAAATTTCCTTTCCCTTAAAGTCTCTCAAACATATTTTACCTGGGGGTTTTCTTCAAATAACAATTTTAATAGGTAGCATTTCCTGAACACTTAACCACTTACCAGGCAGTATCCTAATTGCTTCCTATTTACTGATTTATTTAACCATCAGAATTTTATAAGGTTGGATTATTATCAGTCTATCATTATTATTATTGATGAATAAACTGAGTTAAATTAGCTAGTGAATACTGAAACTAAGTTTTTTTTCTTTAAAATGACAGCTGTACTGAGATACAGTTTGTATACCGTAAAATAAATCTGTTGTAAAACTATAGTTTGATATTTTAGTAGATTTATTGAGTTGTGTAATTATCACCCCAATCCAGTTTGTGTTTTAGTTAAGATATTTTTTGAAATAATTATGGATTCACAGAAAGTTGCAAAAAGTCCAAAAGAAAGTCCAATATTCTTTACCCAGCTTCCTCCAGTGGTACTAATTTTCAAAGCTACAGTACAGAGTAAACCAGAAAACTAATATTGGTACCATCTGCATAGGTTATGAAGATTTCATCAGTTTTACCTTGATATGCTTATGCAAGTCACTTATGTGTGAGTGCACTTTGCATGCACTCACTTATGTGTGAGAGCATAGTTCTGTGCAGTTTTATCCCATGTATCTATGTACAAACTCACCTCCACACTCAACATACAGAATGCTGCATCACCACAAAACCCCATCATGCTGCTCCAGTATAACCTTTTGAACACAGTCTAGAAAGTTTACTCGTAAGTTTCTAGAAACTTCATTTTTAAGATCACAAACATATAATAAAAGAGGAAAGCAGAGAGGCTTTGGCAAATAGTTATAGAACCTACTGTGAGCCACACTATCTGTTAATCATTAGAAGTAGGGGGGTGAGTATGCCTTTGTTTGTATGAAGCTTGTCCTACAGTGGGGAGACAGACAATAAGACTGACCATACGCAAGGAGAAAGCAAAAACGGAGGAACTGTAATGATCAACTCTGGATTCCTATTCTGTACCCCAGTAATCTCTAACATGACATAGGGCCCCACCACTCATCAGGTTGTTCCTTTCTCAAGTTGATGACTCAAATTGAACCAAAATTCTGTCAGCTTGACCTTCAAAATAGATTTCCAATCTCTCATCAGTGCATCTCTAACACCATTCGAAGTCAGGACACACGGTCTCTTACTCAGGCTACGGCCCCAGTCTCCCCACTATTCTTCCCACTTCTCCTTTCCCCTCTTCTCTCCAGCGTGTCTCTATCTGGGGGGACACTAAACTCTTGGTTCTGCCCTTGGACTCATTCTCAATCTGCACTATCACTGTTATTGCCCTAATTCAGTTTCATACGCATCAGACATGGTCAGTGCCAAGCCTTGAATTATGGAACACGAAGAAGCCCTGGAGTCATTGTAAGAGGTCTTTGGAGACATATAAGCACATACAACTGAATGTAATTTCCATTAAGGACAAGTATAGATACCATCAATTGGGAATATGGAAAAAAAACGTAATGGACTTCCACCTTGAAATAGTTAGGAACCACTGACTTAGACCTCTTGACCAATGACCTTTGGCTCTTGTTTTGGCTACCATTTTATATGCTACATTTTCTTCACTCCCAGCACTGTTCCTATCAAATGCATAGATCTGAGAATGTCACCATCACGCTAAGCCATTGACATCTTCTCTTGGGCCAAGAGAAAACATCTTAACCCCTTTGTCTATGGTTTGGCATCTCTTTGGCACCACTCTCTCCTTGCACCTGTATCTTTATTACTATACCTGTTTACTTGATGTTCCTTAGATATAAAAATATTCATAGCTTCATATTTTAGTTCAAGATTCATTGATGTTTTGGCTCTAATATCTTTTTTTTATCCTTTATCTTATAGAGAAAATATTTTAAGTATAAGCTCAATTGCCATTTCTGCAGAGCTTTTCTTATTCTTTCTATATAGAATAAGTTAATCATTCTATCAGATATGCTTCTATAGTCTTATGAAGAAGTAAAAGGTTCGACATCATAATTTTTACCCTTGATCAGATGACATAAGAGCAAGAACTTTAAAAAAAATCTAGCATATATTCTGGTGCATAGTATGCATGTCTATATTTGTGTGTATGAGTAGTATCTTAATCCATATTATATAATTTCAAACTGATAAAATATGCAAACTATGTGTTTTCAAATATCATCCTATTTTCAATCCTTGCTTACAAATTTTAGAAGCAAATATATCCATATTTGTTAATATTAAAACCATAACAGGTCTTGATTCATAATCATACTTAATTAGGTTGAAGAGGCTCCGTTTGTTAAGTTCACTTCTATCCCAGTTCTGTGTTTGCTGTATAGTCAGAGAGCTATTTTCAGAATCAGAAGTTTGCCTGTTTCTCCCTCACATGACAAACTCTTGCATGTCCCAGATAAAATCCAAACCCCTTTGCATGGTTTGACAGATCTTCCCTTCCTGGTCCTTACTCATCTCTCCAGTCTTGTTTCTTCCCACGGTCCATTCTATCTACTGACGTAAACCTCTAAAACATCACTCTATTCTTCAGTCATGCCAAACTCACTTTAGTTTCCCTTTATCACATGCCTTTTTGACTGTTGCTATTCTAGACCTCTGCTTATATATCTTTCCCCTATCACTTATCCTCCAATCCTTGGGTGTACTTTGGGCCTAATATTTGACTTAAAAGTCAACTTGCCCATCACCTTTCCTGACCATCTCTATACCTTCCTCTCCAGCAATACCCAGTAGCTATCTTTCCTCTGTCTCCTATTGTACCCTGTCATTTTTTCTGGCCCCTGTCATGGCATTTACCAGGGTTTAATTTTACTTCCTGTTTCTTTGTCTGCACACCTCAATAAATTTCAGAATCTTTGAGTTCTTGAACTAGTTTATCCATCACAGTGTCTCCATAACCTTGCACAGTCTCTGACACATAGTAGATATTAAGTAGATATTTATTGAATGGATAGATGTGAATTATTGTTTAGACTTTAGGCTCAGCCAGAATCTCAAAAGCAAAGTGGGATGTTAGAAAATAAAATAACCCCAGTTAGTTCAGTTGCTCAGTTGTGTCCGACTCTTTGTGATCCCATTAATTGCAGCATGCCAGGCTTCCCTGTCCATCACCAACTCCCGGAGTCCACCCAAATCCATGTCCGTTGAGTCGATGATACCACTTAACCATCTTATCCTCTGTCGTCCCTTTCTCCTCCTGCCCTCAATCTTTCCCAGCATCAGGGTCTTTTCAAATGAGTTAGCTCTTCATATCAGGTGGTCAAAGTATTGGACTTTCAGCTTCAACATCAGTCCTTCCAATGAACACCCAGGACTGATCTCCTTTAGGATGGACTGATTAGATCTCCTTGCAGTCCAAGGGACTCTCAAGGGTCTTCTCCAACACCACAGTTCAAAAGCATCAATTCTTCTGCCCTCAGCTTTCTTTATAGTCCAACTCTCACATCCATTCATGACCACTGGAAAAACCATAGCCTTGACTAAACGGACCTTTGTTGGCAAAGTAATGTCTCTGCTTTTGAATATGCTGTCTAGGTTGGTCATAACTTTCCTTCCAAGGAGTAAGCCTCTTTTAATTTCATGGCTGCAGTCACCATCTGCAGTGATTTTGGAGCCCAGAAAAATAAAGTCAGCCACTGTTTCCACTGTTGGAAGTTCCATGAAGTGATGGGACCAATGCCAAAGATTCTAAGTGAGTAAGATTCTCAAGCCAAAGGTAATACTGATCCTTTGGCTTGGAGAAAGGGGATTTATCCAGAGGGAAAGGAATGCCCATGGTGAATTAGTCCTTGAAGAACCAAATCTCTGTTTTTAATAAGTCGTAATCATTTAAACTGAAAATCTGCTTCCCCCTAGAAAAACTGAGTGGTAGATGTTGGTTTCCTTTCTAAGAAATAAAGGAGAGAAGACAGATCTGCAAGACAGGAAACAAAGATTATTTATGTGAGTTGGGCATGTGACCTTGAGCAAATCATTTCTCCCCTTCTGTCCTGTTTCAACCACAAAATAAGCAAACATGTTGGGTTTTTACTCAGGATTCCTGGTAAGTGATTTCAGTTTAGTGAGTCTAGAAAACAGCCTTTGTCCTCTATTATGTTACCTCTAATTGCAAAATCTCCCTATTGGTGTACTGTTTCCTCTTCTGATACATTCTCTACATGACCAAGCACGTTATTTTTATTTATTTTTTTTACAATATTGTATTGGTTTTGCCATACATCAACATGCATCTGCCACGGGTGTACACATGTTCCCCATCCTGAACCCTCCTCCCACCTCCCTCTCCATACCATCCCTCTAGGTCATCCCAGTGCACCAGCCCCAAGCTTCCTGCATCCTGCATTGAACCTGGACTGGTGATTTCTAAATAAAGGGAAATTATATTGCCCGTGGTTTATGTATTTAAAACCATTCCTTGATGTTCAGTCTTGAGTACAGACTCATGCGCAAATCAATCAAATAATTCATCTCCTCCCTATCATATTTGCCCATGAGCCATCAGCTTAAAACTGTGGCCAAAGCAATTTTAAAAAGAGAGGATGTTTTGCCATGGATTTTGCTAGACTTGTAGAATATCAGTCTCAAATGGTAGCTCTGTATATGGCTAGAGCCAACCTGTAAAGGAAGATGGTACAAAGGAGAGTGAGGCAGAGGAGGGATGAGGATAAGACCTGTTCCTCCTGCCACTATTTGAGTGCTGGAGTCCAGCCAAATGCTAGTGCTGCCTTTAGTTTTCAGTTACTGTGAATTGGTTTTTTATCATTTCAATCATCATACTAAAGTTAGGCTTTCAGGTAAATCCCAACAACTGTGTTTAACAATGAGAAAATGTCACCTCTTTTAAGGCTGCTTTTCAAATAGTATATGAGAAATTAAAGAGCCTCTTGATGAAGGTGAAAGAGGACAGTGAAAAAGCTGGTTGAAAATTCAACATTCAAAAAATGAAGATCATCGCATACAGTCTCATCATTTCATGGCAGATAGATGGGAAAATAATGGATACAGTGAGAGGCTTTATTTTCTTGGGCTCCAAAATCACTGCAGATGGTAACTGCAGCCATGAAATTAAAAGGCACTTGCTCCTTAGAAGAAAGGCTATGACCAACCTAGACAGCATATTAAAAAGCAGAGACATTACTTTGCCAACAAAGGTCCATCTAGTCAAAGCTATGGTTTTCCCAGTGGTCATGTATGGATGTGAGAGTTGGACAATGAAGAAAACTGAGTGCCAAAGATTTGATGCTTTTGCACTGTGGTTTTGGAGAAGCCTCTTGAGAGTCCCTTGGACTGCAAGGAGATCAAATCAGTCAATCCTAAAGGAAATCAATGCCAAATATTCATTGGAAGGACTGAAGCTGAGGCAGAAACTCCAATACTTTGGCCACCTGATGCAAATAAGTGACCAACTCATTAGAAAAAATCCTGACACTGGGAAAGGCAGGAGAAGAAGGGGACGACAGATGATGAGATGGTTGGATGGCATCACCAACTCAATGGACATGAATTTGAGTGGACTCTGGGATGTGGTGAGGGACTGGGGAGCCTGGTGTGCTGCCATCTATGGGGTCACAAAGAGTTGGACACGACTGAGTGACTGAACAACAACAAAATGAAAAAGTATACATTATAATATGTTCACTTACTAGAATATAAAATCAGATTGGACTGGTAGGTGGAGAATGTTGGAAGATAAGTTTAGAGACATGGGTTGGACCTTGACATTGGATGTCCTCGAAAGCCAAGTTAAAGAGTGAGGTATGCCGACAAGTAAGCAGGAAGTAAAATTAAACCCTGCTAAATGCTATGATAGGGTCAAAAGAAGGGTATGATGGGAGACATAAATGTCACCTTTTCTCTCTTCTATCTATTCTCTCTCATCACCTCTTTCTGTCTATCTGTCTCTTTCCCTTCCCTCCCTCATTCCTGGTTGTTCTCCTATCCTTCCCATGGTAAGCAAAAGTACCTTTTACATTATGAAATAAGTGAGTTCAATATGCAAGGCAAAATGTTCAGTTAAAATGTAAACTGGAAAGCTTATTTATGTGAACAAGGAAAGATTTCAAGCACTGGATGTATGCTTGGGCTCTGCATTCTTTGAATCCTTATAGTCTATGTTGCTGATTGCGTTTATGCTAATTATCACAGTTAAACCTCACAATAACCCTATTATGGAGGTTTGTTAGACCCATTTTCAGATGACTGAACTATATTGGCTTCATTGCATTTTCCATCTTCTAGAGATGGCCTGCATCCCTTGGCCTCCTAGTCCTGCCTACTGCTTCTGTAATGTCATACCCATCTCTGACTCACACTTCTTATAAGGACTCTTGTGATTACACTGGGCCCATCCAGATAATGCAGAATAACCTTTCCATCTGGGTCTTGAGTCCCTTTTAGTAAAGTCCCTTTTAGCATCTCAAGTGACATATTACAGATTTCAGGGATTAGGATAAGGATATCTTGTTAGGGAGGATTGGGCATTATTCAACTTTCTATATATACACCAACTTTTATAGAAATTAAAAGATATGCTCAAAGCTACACAGATGGTTACTATGAAGATGAGCTTCAATTCCAGCCAGGACTAATTCCGAAGTGTGTGCTCTTATCTATTATGTCTATGATATACAGGTACTGTTTCATGTTCCCCTGTATGATGCTATAAAATGTGTAAACTAGTGTGGATTTACACTATCGTCAGTCCCAAGAACAGTTTGTTTGGTCCTGCCTGAAGCCTTTTTTCCCTCCATAAGCTACAGAAAAGTGAATCTGTTGCTTGGAAAAGTGCATCTGTGTGCTTCTTCCAGGCAGTTGCAAGACATTCATGTCTTTCTGATTTACAGTGTATACAAATCCAGGCACCCAGTTAGTTTCCTGTTGGCAAAGTGACTCCACTATATACATCATTCTTATCTCAAATGTTTGTGAAAGTCAGTCAGTCAAAAAACATTTATCGAGTGCCTAAAATAGCATTTCACATAAATCAATGTGCTGTAAGTCAGTAAGATAATCACTCAAATGCCACTAATAAAAGTGTGCTTTTTTGTGCTTAGTCGCTCAGTCATGTCTAACTCTTTGTGACCCCGTGGACTGTAGCCCACCAGGCTCCTCTGTCCATGGGGATTCTCCAGGCAAGAATACTGGAGTGAGTTGCCATGCCCTCCTCCAGGGGATATCCCAACCCACTGAACCCAGGTCTCCCACATTGCAGGCAGATTCTTTACCATCTGAGCCACCAGGGAAGTCCCACTAATAAAAGTGGTGTTCCTCAAATGAAGATTTCCAGAAACATGTGTATATTATGAAAACACACACACAAAAAGTGACCGTGGCAAAATCATTTTTAAACATCTAAAAACTTAGAAGATACATAAATGTCTTTGTGTCTTTTTACCCTCCATCCCCCCTTTCCTCACCTCCTTCCCTACCTATCCCTCTAATACGAATACATACACACACACACACACACACACACACACTCACAGAAACAGCACATATATATCTGCTGCTGCTGCTGCTGCTAAATCGTTTCAGTCGTGCCCAACTCTGTGTGACTCCATAGATGGCAGCCCACCAGGCTCCCTCATTCCTGGGATTCTCCAGGCAAGAACACTGGAGTGGGTTGCCATTTCCTTCTCCAATTCATGAAAGTGAAAAGTGAAGTCGTTCAGTTGTGTCCGACTCTTTGTGACCCCATGGACTGCAGCCTACCAGGCTCCTCCGTCCATGGGATTTTCCAGGCAAGAGTACTGGAGTGAGTCGCCATTGCATTCTCCAACATATATATCTAAGTAACTAAGATCATAGCATCCGGTCCCATCACTTCATGGCAAATAGATGGGGAAACCGTGGAAACAGTGGCAGACTTTATTTTTCTGGGCTCCAAAGTCACTGCAGATGGTGATTGCAGCCATGAAATTAAAAGAGGCTTACTCCTTGGAAGGAAAGTTATGACCAACCTAGACAGAAGATTAAAAAGAAGAGACATTACTTTGCCAAAAAAGGTCCATCTAGTTAAGGATATGGTTTTTCCAGTAGTCATGTATGGATGTGAGAGTTGGACCATAAAGAAAGCTGAGCACCGAAGAATTGATGCTTTTGAACTGTGGTATTGGAGAAGACTTTTGAGAGTCCCTTGGACTGCAAGGAGATCCAGCCAGTCCATCCTAAAGGAGATCGGTCCTGGGTGTTCATTGGAAGGACTGCTGTGGAAGGTGAAAGTCCAATACTTTGGCCACCTGATGTGAAGAGCTGACTCATTGGAAAAGACCCTGATGCTGGGAAAGATTGAGGGCAGGAGGAGAAGGGGATGACTGAGGATGAGATGGTTGAGTGGTATCATCGACTCAATGGACATGGGTTTAGGTGGACTCCGGGAGTGGGTGATGGACAGGGAGGCATGGCGTGCTTCGGTTCATGGAGTTGCAAAGAGTCGGACATGACTGAGCGACTGAACTGAACTGAACATAATGTAAGTGAATAAAGATGATCATTTCTTTAGATGCAACACCTAACACTGTGATACAGCCACAATAAGTAATTTATTAAAAAAAAAATTCAAATTCAAATCCAGGCACCCAGTTAGTTTCCTGTTGGCAAAATGACTCCACTATATACATCATTCTTATCTGGACTAATAGGTACTGAAATGAAGTAAAGTAAAAGTCACTCAGTCGTGTCCTACTCTTTATGACATCCTCTTAGAGACCAGGATGTTGAACTATATCCAGCTCCATGGATGTATACTAGTCATATTTAAGGGTTCTTTAACCTGATTGGGATTTTCTTTTCCAACCTCTTTACCTAGTTGGCTCATACCAACACCTCAATTGTCACCTTCTCCAAAGCACCTCTCGTTCTCCTACAGTGAATTAGATGTCCTATTAGCATTTTCTGCTGGTACTCAGTACTGGTCCTGTGGTGATACAGATTATTATTCAAATTAGTTGACTTTTTTAATTTTTTTAATATTTTATTTTTATTTAAAACAGGTTTTTTAAGAGCAGTCATGTTCACAGCTAAATTGATAAATTTTAAAGATATCCTGTACACCCTCTGCCCACGCATATGCACAGCCTCTCCCATTATCGACATCCCCAACAGAGTGATACATTTATTACCACTCTGATGGACCTACCCTGACACATTATCGCCACTCAAAGTCCATAGCTGACATTAGGGTTCACTCTTGGTGTGGTACATGCTAGGGTTTAGACAAACGTATTCATAATATGCCATCAGACAGTATTTTCACTCCCTTAAAAATCCTCTGTGCTCTTCCTATGCTCCCTGCCCCTACCTTCACCTCTGGCAACCACTAATCTTTTCATGGGCTCCATAGTTTTCCCATTTCCACAAAGTTATATAGCTGAAATCACATAGTATGTACTCTTTCAACATTGGCTTTTTTCCACTGAGTAATATGCATGTAAGGTCTCCCCATGTCTTTTCCTGGCTTAGTAAATCATTTCATCTTAGGACCAAGTAATATTCCATTGCCTGGGTATACCACAGCTTGTTCATCCATTTATCTACAAGAGGACACCTCAGTTACTGCCAAGGTTTTCAAATTAGCTGGCCATGGATCTGTGTTGTCAAGTGTGCCATGACTCCATGAAAACCAGACTGTACCTCATTTACTGTTTTGTAGCCCCCAACCTACAGCCTGGATCATAGTAGAAAGAAAATCCTATGGGAGCAAGAAAATGAAAATCCTCATATTGTGTAAAGATGGTTTTGAAAAGTTTTCTGCAGCTAGATAGACCTCTCAATACAACTACTCAGAACTACATTCCCACTTTCCCTAGTTAATAAAATCCTTTCACTGTCCCTGACATTAGTTCAAAAGGCAGGAATCAAGTTTTCCCTTAAATGGAAGCCTATAGATTATATAATTCTTAATGGATGGTAATGAAAATATCAGTTATGTAAGGATTATTGCCCAGTAAAAAATGAAACCTCTCCAGTCAGCAAGACTCCCCTATATGTGGACAGTGTCGCTGGCAGATGCATGCCACCTGTCACTCCTAAGGGACTTGGGCACCGAGGGAATGCTACTGAAATCTGCTCCAGTTCTGGGTGATCAAACTCATTCCTTATAAGATCCTCTATCCTTGATTAAATAAACTGAGAATTTAGTCTACCACTCTGCCTTGTGTGTATGTGTGTTTGCGTGTGCATGCATTTGCTCTGTTAAATGTGAAATTACACAGAAAGTCAGGTAAAGCTTTATAAAGGAAATAAGATTTTGAATAAGGAAATTTATAGAAGGCTAGAATTTTGTCCTGTGCAGGAGTAGGTATAAGAGCCTTTGAGGTAGACGCAAAACATACAAAACTACAGTGGGGTTCAGGAAAAAAAGAGAAAAAAAGAGATCGCTGGGATATAAATTTGGACTGGTACATGAAGACTGCAGGAGGTAAGGTTGGAGAGGTGTGTTGGGCCATGACATTGAATGCCCATTGAAACCAAGTTAAAGAGTAATGATAGCAAGAAATGATGTACAATGTTATTGATTTTTAAATAGGAAATTTAGTTAGTAAAGTAAGTAACATTTAAAAGCCATTTATAGTTATTGCTATTTTGTTGCTTCTCTAAGCCTCTTTAGTTTAACTGCTCTCTACTGTTCCTCTTCCCCAGAATGTTGTCCTTGCAGTTTTTGGATGCTGACATGTACACAATAAATTTCACAATAATGTGGATTCATTCAGGGCCACTCTAAAGAGCTACCTTATTCACAGAACAATTCCAAGTTCTCATTCATTAAGTATTCCCAAGTAATCTTTCTGTTTCAAGTTTCTGAAAGATATCATACTTTATAGCATTAGAGTTCGTTTTGTTCTGTGTTTTTCCTACTAGAATACAAACCCACTAACCACAGAAGACAGGTCTAACTTCTAACAACAGCCACAATAAAAAACAGTAATAATATTCACTAATAACTACACTGTGCTTGCTTTGTGATGGGAACATCTTTAAGCACAGGATAAGAATTCACACCTCAGTACCTGGAGATGATGAAAATGTAACAGAGAGAGACATAGGTCACATATTTTGTATGGCTTTAATTATCAGCCAGAAATTCTAGATTCAGAGTCCCTGATCCTCATCATAGGGAATTTGTTGTTGTTGTTCAGTCACTTAGCAGTGTCTGACTTTCTGACCCCGTGGACTGGAGCATGCAGGGCTTCCCCCTTCTTCACCATCTCCTGGAGTTTGCTCAAACTCATGTCCATTGAGTGAGTAATGCCATCCATCCATCTTATCCTCTGTCATTCCCTCCTCTTCCTGCCTTCATTTTTTGCCAGCAACAGGGTCTTTTCCAATGTGTCAATTATATGCTTCAGGTGGCCAAACTTTTGGAGATGCAGCATCAGCCCTTCCAATGAATATTCAGGACTGGTTTCCTTTAGGACTTACTGCTTTGATCTCTTTGCTGTCAAGGAGACTCTCAAGAGTCTTTTCCAGCACTATAGTTCAAAAGCATCAATTCTTTGGCCTTCTTTATCATCCAGCTCTCACATCCATACATGACTACTGGAAAAACCACAGCTTTGACTGTACGGACATTTGTTGGCAAAGTAATGTCTCTGCTTTTCAATATGCTGTCTAGATTGTTCATAGCTTTTCTTCTAAGCAACAAGCATCTTTTAATTTCATGGCCGCAGTCATCATCTGCAGTGATTTTGGAGCCCAGAAAAGAAAGTCTGTCACAGTTTCCGTTGTTTCCCCATCTATTTGCCATGAAGTGATGGGAGCAGATGCCATGATCTTCATTCTTGAATACTGAGTTTTAAGCCAGCTTTGTCATTCTGTTTGTGACTGCAGCATGCCAGGTTTCCCTCTCACCTTCCTTATTTAACTTATAAGCAGAGTATGTCATGTGAAATACCAGGCTGGATGAAGCTCAAGCTGAAGTCAAGGTTTCCAGAAGAAATATCAATAACGTCAGATGAGCCGATGACACCACTTTTATGGCAGAAAGTGAAGCAGAACTAGAGGCTCTTGATGAAAATGAAAGAGGAGTGAAAAAAGATGACAGGATGAGATGGTTGGAATGCATCACTGACTTGATGGACATGAGGTTGCGTAAACTCCAGGGCTTGGTGATGGACAGGGAAGCCTGGCATGCTTCAGTCCATGGGGTCGCAAAGAGTCGGACATGACTGGGCAACTGAACTGAACTTTCACTCTCTGCCAGTATAGTGAATACTGTTCCATTATCAAAACCAAGGTGCTATTTCGTGCGTGCTATAATTAAACAGTAATAATACTAATACTTTCTATTTACCCAGAGTCTTGCCCTCCAAAATATAACCAATTTATTTACTAAATTAAAAAATATTTATTAAGGTTCATTGGTAAACCAGAGTCTCTATCCTCATAGACCTTACAGCCGTGAGATATTATAGAGCTACAACATGTGACAAATAAACCTTTACTCATTTAAGATAGGTCTTAACAACCAAATTATGTCTTTAGTCATAATTTTAAGAAAAAATGTTAACCTGAAACAGTGCTGATTATTTTAGTGAATTTATGTATCCTTTTGGACTTTTTATTGATATGTGGTATTATCAAGAAAACACATTTTAGTAAGAGTGTGTGCTTGGGAAATGTTAACAAATTACTTAAGACAAATGATTTCCTTGTTCATCAGGGTTTAAATATCAGAAAGAATATCCAAGCCAGTTAGCAATTCTTACATTACAAGAGGGAGTCATTTTAGACCCGAGAGTAAGACTTTGATACAATAGTTCTTGACATGTGAATTCATCATGTTATAACTGTTTGGGAAATAACTGTTTTCCTATAAAAGTTAGACATACACTTTCATCTATATGAAGTATTTGAATCATATGTATCAGTTTCTTATGTTACCAGTTTAGTATTACAAATAAGTCATTCTTTTTGTCCTGATTTAAAATACATATTTATATACTCCTTATGAATGTGTTACTGCGGTACCAAATAAAATACAGAATACAAGTACTAAATCTAAGAGGTGAGAGGTAAAGGATTCAAAACCCAAGGCTTCTTTTTTGGACCCATTATATGGCTACTCAATTTCACCAACATGGTTAGTTAATGACAAGTTCTTCCCAGAATAAATTTCAAGAAATACTTTACAGCATTTTTTTCTGCAGTCTCCTACACTATGGTTCCCTCTAATGTAACTGCCAATCAGATAATACCTAGCAAAAATTTCAAATACATGTGACATATTTTCAAGAAAGATGAATCAACAGGTTTCATATACTTTACTTAAAAACATTAAGATAAACTAAACAACCAAACATATCAACAAAGGCCCTAAGTTTCTACTTTAAAGATAGAATTTATTTCTACATTAAAGATAGAATTTTCACATCAAAAAGCACTAATTTGTATAAAATGCTGTGGCCTTTCACTTTGCAATGTCTATGTTTTATATTTATTGACTTAATTTATTTCCATTCTCCTTTTATTCATTCTAATTTTTCTAGGTTTTCACAGTGAGTTTTTAAAATTCATATGCTTTTATTTCAGCAGGTACTCAACTGATACTTAGAATGTGGGTTATAATTCCACAACATTATCATATTTGCCTGTGGTCATATCAGACAGCACTGTCTGACTTGTAAAATAAATATTTAAAAGAGAAATGCTATGGGAGCAAATCAACATTATTGTAAAATGATAACAAGCAGATTAGGGGGTATAGTATAAGCAATATTATATTTTGACTCATAATATTTCCTCCTGTATTCTCAAAGAAGATTATTAAAATATCTATCCAAAAGATAAATATCATAAATAGATATTATAGAGCATGTTTAAATCATAAAATTATATGTAATTGTATTTCCAATGATTCTCCCAACATATATTGCATTATTCAATGAGAATAGTGAGAGATTCAATTAGAATAATGAGAGATACAAATATCAATGATTCCTCTTTAAAAACTCATCTGATTTTTATACATGTAAGTCAAAAGTAAAATTCTTCCTGTTGTACTGCTTCTCAACTAAGCTACATAGACCCATAAGGAGCATAGATCCACAGAATATCTACATTATTTGCTAAGAAAGAAAATAGATTTCCCAGGTTCATCATAAAGCCACTGGCTTCACAACTATGGTTATTCCAACTTGAATGCTACACGAGTAACAACAAAAAATACCAACTGTCATTAAAATCATTAAATTAATGCTAAAAAGTACTCAGTTTGAAATTACATCCCAGATAAAATTAATAAGCCCTTGTAAACTTTATTATTAAGTGTGCATGTTATGATATTGGCAAATCTAACATTTTCTTGCAAGAGTTTATTACTTTGTTGCATAAAAGAAACAATACTTCATCCTATTTGTATTCTTGAGCAAGACCAAATCATTCTTTCCATATTTCTAAACCATATATGGGAAGACAGAATTTCAAAGACATTCTGTATTTTTTATGGAATGCTAAGAAGTTTACAAATATAAAATCCATGCAAATTACATTGTTTATAGAAAGTAACAACTCACTGTTCTTCTCAAGTTAGTTTCCCTATTTTTCTTCTTTTCCATTATTTATCTGGATCCTTGTTTTCCTTTAAAGCATAATTTGTGTCATGATGACACCAACATCATTGTTCTCCAAACCATTAATTCAATTAACTTTTGTTACTTTGAAGACTGAAAATATACTTATGAAATATAGGATATCCAGTGAAGCAACCAGACCAAAAAAAAAAAGAAAATAATACTTCATCTGCATACCTGCAGGAAGAAAACAGACTATTCCAATTCCTATAAAGCATGGCTCTTCATTTATAGCTTTGAGGACCAGGATACCAGATTATTTATTGTTTTTTAAAGCATCATATTAAGAAACATGATGTCACTTACCAGTCAGTTTACATCTTTGCATCCAACTTCAAACATAGTCAACACTGAAAAAAAAATAATAATTAAAATGTGAAAGTAAACATATAAAAACTGAGTATTCCATAGAAAATTTAGAAATTATATTGTTAGAGCTACATGAACACACCTCCAAGTAAGTGTTTTTTAAACAAAATGCATTGCAATGATACTAATGACCATAGATAAGAAAGTATATACAAACTGATCTTAAAAATTTATGCAAAGAAATAAATTTAGTAAATATTTTAAATGCATCAACTAGGATTAAAATGAATTAAGGATAAAAAATTGTTACAGTGAGTCTATGTCCACTTAGATATTGTCTAACCAGATGTGATAAAAATAAATATTGCCATATTTATTGTAGCCTTTTTTCATAACATAGGGATTGACAAGCTTCTGGAAAGAAACAGCAAATATTTTACCCTTTCTAAGCCTGCAGTCTCTTCTTCAACTACTCAACTCTGTGTATGTAAATTGATAAATATGGCTGTGTTCCAGTTCAACTTTATTGACAAAATCAGCCTGTTGACAAAGATTTGGTTCCAGGACACAATTTACTATCTCTTGGCAAAACCCATTGAGAATTCCCACTCAGGAATAACAGTCCTTGCAAGTGGCAGACAATGAAATATGGAGAATCACAGGGCTGATTAAGTAGACCCCTTAGGTTCATAATAAGTGGTATGACTTAAAATTTCCCTACAAAAAACTGACATTCTCAGTCCTAGGACATGATGTATGAGACTCAGAGTAATTATTTTTCAAATTTACAGTAAATATCAAAAGTATATTTCTCATACAAGGTAAATATCTAAAATGTGATAGCAAACAGAAAATTTTATATATTTTTTTTCTAATTTTATTTTTAAACTTTACATAATTGTATTAGTTTTGCCAAATATCACAATGAATCCGCCACAGGTATACATGTGTTCCCCATCCTGAACCCTCCTCCCTCCTCCCTCCCCATACCATCCCTCTGGGTCGTCCCAGTGCACTAGCCCCAAGCATCCAGTATCGTGCATCGAACCTGGACTGGCAACCCGTTTCTTACATGATATTTTACATGTTTCAATGCCATTCTCCCAAATCTTCCCACCCTCTCCCTCTCCCACAGAGTCCATAAGACTGTTCTATACATCAGTGTCTCTTTTGCTGTCTCGTACACTGGGTTATTGTTACCATCTTTCTAAATTCCATATATATGCGTTAGTATACTGTATTTATGTTTTTCCTTCTGGCTTACTTCACTCTGTATAATAGGCTCCAGTTTCATCCACCTCATTAGAACTGATTCAAATGTATTCTTTTTAATGGCTGAGTAATACTCCATTGTGTATATGTACCACTGCTTTCTTATCCATTCATCTGCTGATGGACATCTAGGTTGCTTCCATGTCCTGGCTATTATAAACAGTGCTGCGATGAACATTGGGGTACACGTGTCTCTTTCCCTTCTGGTTTCCTCAGTGTGTATGCCCAGCAGTGGGATTGCTGGATCATAAGGCAGTTCTATTTCCAGTTTTTTAAGGAATCTCCACACTGTTCTCCATAGTGGCTGTACTAGTTTGCATTCCCACCAACAGTGTAAGAGGGTTCCCCTTTCTCCACACCCTCTCCAGCATTTATTATTTGTAGACTTTTGGATCGCAGCCATTCTGACTGGTGTGAAATGGTACCTCATAGTGGTTTTGATTTGCATTTCTCTGATAATGAGTGATGGTGAGCATCTTTTCATGTGTTTGTTAGCCATCTGTATGTCTTCTTTGGAGAAATGTCTATTTAGTTCTTTGGTCCATTTTTTGATTGGGTCGTTTATTTTTCTGGAGTTGAGCTGTAGGAGTTGCTTGTATATTTTTGAGATTAGTTGTTTGTCGGTTGCTTCATTTGCTATTATTTTCTCCCATTCTGAAGGCTGTCTTTTCACCTTGCTAATAGTTTCCTTTGATGTGCAGAAGCTTTTAAGGTTAATTAGGTCCCATTTGTTTATTTTTGCTTTTATTTCCAATATTCTGGGAGATGGGTCATAGAGGATCCTGCTGTGATGTATGTCAGAGAGTGTTTTGCCTATGTTCTCCTCTAGGAGTTTTATAGTTTCTGGTCTTATGTTGAGATCTTTAATCCATTTTGAGTTTATTTTTGTGTATGGTGTTAGAAAGTGGTCTAGTTTCATTCTTTTACAAGTGGTTGACCAGATTTCCCAGCACCACTTGTTAAAGAGATTGTCTTTAATCCATTGTATATTCTTGCCTCCTTTGTCAAAGATAAGGTGTCCATATGTGCGTGGATTTATCTCTGGGCTTTCTATTTTATTCCATTGATCAATATTTCTGTCTTTGTGCCAGTACCATACTGTCTTGATAACTGTGGCTTTGTAGTAGAGCCTGAAGTCAGGTAGGTTGATCCCTCCAGTTCCATTCTTCTTTCTCAAGATCGCTTTGGCTATTCGAGGTTTTTTGTATTTCCATACAAATTGTGAAATTATTTGTTCTAGCTCTGTGAAGAATACTGTTGGTAGCTTGATAGGGATTGCGTTGAATCTATAAATTGCTTTGGGTAGTATACTCATTTTCACTATATTGATTCTTCCAATCCATGAACATGGTATATTTCTCCATCTATTAGTGTCCTCTTTGATTTCTTTCACCAGTGTTTTATAGTTTTCTATATATAGGTCTTTAGTTTCTTTAGGTAGATATATTCCTATTTTTAAAAGAAGGAAGACAATTATTGATTTTCGTGTATGCTTAAAAAAATGCTGAATGATAGCAAGTTTCCTAGGACCGATAGATCAAGGAGGCCAAATACTAAATGAGAAAAAATAAGAGATTGAAATTAGCCAGAGAGATTCATCATGCCAATTTTACAATCCTTGGAAGTTAAGTTGAAAAGATGAGTCTCCAAAATGTTCTAAAGAAGTATCTGATGTCAGTTAGAGAACCTCACTGATCGACTCCCTGCAACGGTATCATTATTTGGTTCTTAGTTACCTAATATGTTTCTTATTAGAAATAAGAGGACAGATTGCATTGTCCATACACACACAACTCTTTAGAGGAAAATTAAGTTTATTATTTTTGGCAATATGGGATGAACTCAAAACTGGTAAACAGATTATGCAGGAAAGAAAGAATTCTATTTCTGACAGAAAAGGGTCTAGTAAAAGGATATAGCTATTATTTCACAGTTATAACTTCTCCAATTTATATTTATTTTTGGATTTTTGAAAGTGACTCTGTGTACCTCAAAGTATATTTCAACATTTAGTGAACACCTACCCCCACCCACACACTCATACCATCACTTACATTCCACGTGGAAATTTTTTAAATTAAACTTTTTATTTTGTATTGGGGGTATAGCCAGTTAACAATACTGTGATAGTTTCAGAAGAACAGCAAAGGACTCAGCAAAGGATTCATGTATCCATTCTCCCCCAAACCCCATCCTGTCCAGACTGCCAAATAACATTGGGCAGAGTTACATGTGCTCTGCAGTAGGTTTTGTTGGTTATCCATTTTAAATATACCAATGTGTACATGTCCATACCAAACTCCCTAACTGTCCCTTCCCCTCACCCTCCATAATTCATTCTCTAGGTCTGTGAGTCTCTTTCTGTTTTGTAAATAAGTTCATTTGAGTATTTTCCATTCTGAACAGCTGATTGTCCTAGTAAGTTTATACCAAAAGAATGGCTCTACTTATGAGAATAAAGAAATATCAAGATAGCATGGTGCTCCATGCTTGGAACTGAAGGAAGAACAACTGACTGCAGGGGGAAGGGGAAGGAAGACGACTTGCTCTAAGTCGCAGTTCTCCATTTTAAGGGGAGCTATAAATGAATCTTAAAAATGTAGCTGAGGGCTGCCCTGGTGGCTTGGTGATAAAGAATCTGCCTGCCAGTGCAGGAGACTCGGGTTTGATTCCTGATCCAGGAAGATCCCACATCCTGCGGTACAGCTAAGTCAGTGTGCCACAAGTACTGAGCCTGTGTCCTAGAGCCCTGGGGCCACAGCCGAGCCCACGAGCAGCAACTTCTGAAGCCTGCATGCTCTGGAGCTTGTGCTCTGGACAAGGGAAGCCGAAGCAACGAGAAGCCTGTGCACCAGAACTACAGAGGAGCCCCAGCTCGCTGAAAATAGAGAAAACTCGCACAGCAATAAGGACCCAGCACAGCCAAAAATAAAACACATAAATAATTTTTTTTAATTAAAAATGTAGCTGGTGTCCACATGATTAGAAACAACATTGCCCCTCTTTGGGTAAACTGCTACTTCTTGGCTAAACTCCAGTGCCCAGATGTTGGAATTCCAACTACCATGCAACTGTCAAAAATGAAGGTTGTTTCAAGAGATCTTGACAGTCTGCTCTTCATTCAGAGAAAATGGGGGCTCTTAGCCACTAATTTGCTCAAAGTCACAAAAGTAGCAATTTGTAGATCCTGCATTCATTACAAAACCAGATTGGTCTTTTTCCAAATTTTATACAATATGGAAACTCTGCCTTCATAAGCAGTTCATTCATTGGTTCAACAAGAATTTATCTGCAGACACTCTTCTTACTGTTTAGGATACAAGAGTCAATAGCACAGACTAAAGAACCTACCTCCTTGAGTTTATTTTCTAAAAATGGATGATGGACAATAAATAATACGTCACTACATTACATGATTTGTTATCAGATTAAAAGACTTGGGCAAAAAGGAAAAAGCAAAGTAGAATAAAGGGCCTGAGGATTGTAGGGTAGAAACTGACTTGGGGCAACGGAGGAGGGAATTTTCAATCTTACACTGGGTGTCAAGGCAAGCTCACTGACATTTCAGCAAACAGCTGAAAGAGATAAGGGAAGTAAACATTTCCATTAAGGTTGACTCCAGGAGAGAATTTCAGTACAAAAGCCAGGCCTTAAGCTTGAGGACCAAAACCTACCTTGTTTTGATAAATGGCAAGGTGATCAGTGTGACTGGAGGAGAATGAATGAAGGGGAAAACAGTGGGAGAAGGAGCCAAATGAGAAAAGGGGGACAGAGATCTGATTAGAGAGAGCTTTGCAGAGCATTGGAAAGAGACTGCACTTTACTCCATGTACACTGCAGAGCTGGTTTTGACCAAAAATTAATCCATACTAAAAGGACCACCCTGGTTGCTCTCATGAGCATTAGATCCAGGTTTTAAGTAATGTATAAGCAAGGAAATGAGCTAAGTTACTACAGTTATCCTGCTGAAAGATGGTGTTGGATTGGATCATCCTAATAGTGATGGAAATGGTGAGAAACAATTAATTATTGATGAATTTGAAAGATATTATAATCTGAGAGTAAACGGCATATCAGATATGGGTTCTGAGAGAAGGGAGAGAAATCGGTTATTTCAGTAAGAAAGCTTTTTCCATTAAGGTTTCTGTTCTATATAAAAGATGTTGTATGAGTGATGGAGCATTGCCTGTGAAGACAGACAAATCTGCTGGTTGATTTCTGGTTCTATTATGTACTAGGCCTCCCCCTTTTGAACAAAACAGTGCTGTCATTAAGAGCTCAGGTCTGAACTCTTGTGACCCTTTCTGTGAATCTGGTTCTTTCACTTACTAATTTTAAGCAGCTGACGTTGACACTCTAGTCTTCACTTTATAATTGGGCTAATGAACATATTTACCAGAAAGGAATAGAGAAAGAAGTAGAGAAGGGAAAAGAGAATGTGTTACATCTGCTAAAGCATGTGAAGCAGAATCAGCTAAGTGCCAAACACATAACAGGTATCGTACATTGAGTCAATGGTTTCGGTTCCTCCTCCCTCCCTGTAGCCACATCCTTTGCTCTGTAACTTTGCAATTGCTTCTTTTCCAACATAAATAACATTTTCATTAAAAAGAAATACTATATCTTCCAAAACATATGAAGGCAGTGTAATGAGTGGCACTGTTTTATATTTTTGCAAATCTCTTGAATATCTATCTCACTAAAAAAGAGCTACAGTCACATAGGCTTCTGCTCTCAGCTTTTCTCTGATATACTATTTTGGTTGAAGAACTTAAAAATATTGAATATCATCTTATTTGATATTATATCCCAAATTTACAAGTGATCCTTCCTTAAGTTTGGTTGCAAAAGAAATCTTAAACCTGATCAGTTGACTCCAATAATCTTATTACCATTCATAAAATTTAAGCTTTTAAACAAAAACCTAGGATTTTGAAAAATTTGCATGCATCACTGTGAGCTTAATAGCTTCCTAACAAAATTTTTCTCATTAGTGATGATATAGACAAATGAAACTATCTGATATTCTAGAAGTTCCTTCTAAAGAGAATGATTATACTTACCCACTCCTTGAGTTCAGGTTGAGCCCTGTGACTTACTTTGGCTGTAGAAAAAGACAGAGGTGAGAGCTTGACAATTCCAAGCCTCGTTCTTATGTGTGCTGCATGCTAAGTCATTTCAGTCGACCCCATGGACTGTAGCCTGCCAGGCTCCTCTATCTATGGGATTCTCCAGGCAAGAATACTGGAGTGAATTGCCATGCTCTCATCCAGGGGATATTCCCGACCCAGCAATTGAACTTGCGTCTCTTACCTCTCTTGAGTGCTCTTTACCATGAGCACCACCTGAGGAGTCCTAATGAGGCCTTGGGTATTACTGCTTTTGTGAGAGCTCCATCCTAGCTCTACATTGCCAAGAGGATGAGAGCTGCTGCGGCAGAACCACTTCTGTTGACACTTGACCTGAAGCTGCAAGCGGAATTACCCAAGAAAGCACAGAGGAACCAACCCAAAGACTCACGAGGGAGACTAAACCGCTTGTCTTCTCAACCACTGTGTTTGAGGATATTTCGTTGCATAGCAATGAAGGGTAGGCATTAAATAATACTAGCTTATTTCCTTAGGATTTTGGTTAAAACAAAATGTGAAGCCAACAACACTTTCCACCCACTTCCAAAAAACTTATATTAAATGATTTCCCTTTGCTTTATAGTTTTTTGAATAATTTAATGCTGAGAGAGAGAGAAATTTAAGACACAGGTCAAATTCTTCAACACAAAATATCAAATTTTACACTAAGCCTCCAAAATGTCACTTAACTCCTTCCTCTTTAAGTTACAGGGTACCTTGGAGAGTTGCATAAGTGCTAGAAAGCTTCAAATGGGATCAGAAGCCAAAGCCAGTCAGTTTGAGCAGTATCCTTGACTGTGTAAGAACACTGTTTCATATTCATTGCAAATCTAATGGAAAAATGAGCTGCTTTAAGCTAATTCTTTCCAAACAAAATATGCCTTAAACATAAAACATTCTTTATTGGCGAGGGTATATTGCTATTACTGAGGATATTACTACATTTTAAGTAAATTGTAAGTGATATGAATAGTGTGTCTCTCTTCATTATTTGTGGATTCAGTATTTAAAAAAGTATGTACCAGCTAAAATATATTTGTTGCTCATGTGATATGCACAGAGTGGTGGAGAGTTAGGACCACCTGGCATGCCTGTTACCAGCTGAAGTCAAACAAGGAGATGCTCTGCTTTCTTGTTTAAGCTCATACTGAAAGCAAGTGTGCTTTTCCTGTGGTCTATTTAATGCTACATTTTTCTCATATTTCTGCTTTATTAATACTGGTGATATCACTATTTATAATGGCCCCCAGGTACAGTGTTTAAGTGGTGTCAAATGTTCTAAGCTCCAGAAGGCTGCAATGTGCCTTATGCAGAAAACATAGGAGTTAGACAAGCTTTGTTCAACATTGAGTTATAGTGCTGTTGACTGTGAGTTCAAGGTGAAGGGATCAACAAAATAAAATCAGTAAGATGTATTCAAACATCAAATAAGATCACATACTTACCAGTTGAAAAAAATGTGACCAGGTTAGGTTAGGTTCATAGGAACCTAACCCTGTATGTTTCTTAAGAGTAATGGGTTAGTTTTCCTTAGGTTAGTGTTTGTGGTAATTTTAAAGACTATAACAACTTCCAATAAGGAGAATGGACTGTGTGTATATATGTGTATATTTGTGCATTTCTATACACAAATCTATATATTTTTCTATATATATGAGACGTCTCCTTTAGAAGAGCATTTTAGCTATATTCCCCATTAGCTTCAGTCACCAAACAATTCTGTACAGAAAGAAGCCACTAGTTTCTCTAAAGCAAGCCAAGGACCTTGCATGAAAAGATGATGATGAATAATATTTCTAACTATATTAGTCATTCAGATTTGTATCCTTTTATGCTTCTTAGGTTATTACATTTAAGTGAATGAGATTGTTACTGTGAGATTCAAAAAAAAAAAAAAGTGAATAACTGCCCCAAACTTACTCAGAAAGCAGCATTTTGAAAAGAATATTTCTAACTCAAACATCTCATTAAAAGTAAGAATAAGAAAAATTTCATGAGAAGTACTAGGGGCAACTGTTTATCCCCAAAATAACCATTTTGGCACCAGATCCCCCTTCCAATTACAGTATCTTCTATCTACCTCATTATTGTGCCTGAACTCTATCACAATGGTCATTTTGCCTTTGTATTATCTTTGACCCCCTCCTCAACCATTTTCAATGCAGGTAGTAAACTATAATTATGGAGTTTTATCATCACTCTACACTGGGGTGCCTACACATTTTTATACTTATGTATATGTGTGTGCAAGGAGGACATGGAAACCCACTCCAATATTCTTGCCTGGAGAACCCCATGGACAGAGGAACCTGGAGGATTATGGTCTATGGCATCACAAAGTCTCAGACATGACTGAGCAACTGAGCACAGCACAGCACAAACTACCCCGAAGGTCTTCCCCAGTGGCTCAGGAGGTAAACAATCTGTTTGCAATGCAGAAGATGCAGGTTCAGCCCCTGGGTTGGATAGATGACCTAGAAAAAGGACTGGCTACCCACTCTAGTATTCCTGCCTAGAGAAGTTCAAGGACAGAGGAGCCTGGTGGGCTACAATCCATGGGGTTAAAATGAGTTGGACACGACTGAGCAATGACACTTCCACCTTCAAACTAAAACAAAACCACAAATTCTATTTCACACTCCATAGGAATTTCCAACCTTCACCTCAGTCTAAGCCAAAACTAGTTGTAGGAGGTCATGTGTCCTGTTGACACATGAGCAGGACCCAGAGAATCAGAAACTCCCTACCCCCTCCTCTGTCCTTGGAATATAGGATATCCACCCATTGTTCACATGGTCAGGAAGTCATTTCAAGGACACGACCTTGGGAGAGCAAGGTGCCATTGAAACTATCTGGACTGAATGCATGACTAAACCATATTAGGGCCTCCATATAAATCTGTAAGAGTCTGGCAGGTGTAGAGATCCAGTCATCTTGGGGACACCTAAGATAAGTCTTGTATGCAAGTTCTTTTGCTGAATTCAATTGCCACCTGCAAATCTGGAGCATTCTGTCTCTTTCTTTGATCTTTCTTTGTCCTCTGCATGTCGGGGCAAGTTTGCAAACCAACATCAGCATAGCAGAAAGAACATGATTTTTATTAAAATGTGACTTGCATTCTGACTTGACCACTTAATTGTGGAACATCCAAACAGCTACAAAACTTTCCTAATCTTCAACCTCTTTACATGTGAAATGGATCATAGACTCAGACCACTTAGGAGATAGCTATGAGAATTGTGCTAGATCTTACATGAGAACACGCCTGGCATAAAGGGTCCACTTCACACGTTAGTTTTCTTTCCTTCAAGATCTTACGTGCATATCTTGAAATAGTTCAGTGACAAATCTGCTTCTTATAGAGATGAGAGTTGCTGTTGTTTTAATTTTCAGAAAAGTAAGAATCTGGATACAGCTGGAGAGCTGTGAATTATCAAAAAAAAGCCTCAGCTATAGGCAATAATTTTAATGTTAATTAACTCCATCTGGAAGGAAAAGCAGGTGTGGAAATTGATCACTTAAGTACAGAAAGCAAGGGCTGTTTACTAAACTCCCCCTAAATTAATTTGGCTGAGCTTGTGGTTAAATTGCTTTCAAGTCACTTTTCTATAAATGCCTTATACCAAGTGCTGAAATTGGAAAAAGAAGTAGACCAAGCAGATTTTAATGAAATGTAACAAACTGGACTGAAAGGTTACCTAAAAATAAAAATTACATTTTAAAAATGAAAAACAAAATGCAGCAGTTTGTTTTGCTTCAATAGCAGGTGGAATTTGAGCAAAATCTTAATTTATTCCCCAAATGTTCTTCAGAAATCACCTGAATCAAAGCAAAATGGGTGCAGGAGAAAAGGCAGTATCTGTGGTCTCTGTCAAATATACTGCATCAGATGTGTCTGTGAGGCCCAGAGATCTACAGTTAACTACTCAGCTGATTTGTATTCTCCCTAAAACTTAGGATCATTTTCCTAAGAACAGAGAAATACCAAACCATGGAACAGTGATGCAGGGTCCTAGAAAGTTGACAAATTAGGACAATGGTTGTATGAAAAGGTCAAAGATAACAAATAAGTTTGGAAAATAAGAATCTGGATACCAAAATCAAATCTATATTTATCATTGAAGAACATTTTGATATATTGGTGACAATCGTTTAATTTTTACCTTCTGTCATTACCAATAGAAAACCCAGATTCATTAAATGTCTTTCCAAGACCTTCCATAGTCTGATCTGATGGTCTATGCCACTCCAAAGTCTGATCCCAAAACAGCAACATCACATAACCCAGACTTAGAGCATCAAACAGTCTGCTGCTGCTGCTGCTAAGTCGCATCAGTCGTGTCCAGCTCTGTGCGACCCCATAAACGGCAGCCCACCAGGCTCTTCCGTGCCTGGGATTCTCCAGGCAAGAACACTGGAGTGGGTTGCCATTTCCTTCTCCAATGCACGAAAGTGAAAAGTGAAAGTGAAGTCGCTCAGTTGTGTCTGACTCTTAGCGACCGCATGGACTATAGCCTACCAGGCTCCTCCGTCCATGGGATTCTCCAGGCAAAAGTACTGGAGTAGATTGCCATTGCCTTCTACGATCAAACGTTCTAAGGGTGTGCTAAGTTGCTTCAGTCATGTCTGTCTCTTTGAGACCCCATGAACTATAGCCCATCAGGCTCCTCTGCCCGTGGGATTTTCCAGGCAAGAATACTGTAGTGGGTTGCCATTTCTGCATCCAGAGGATCTTCCCTACCCAGAGACTGACTCCATATCTCTTAGGTTTCTTGCACTGGCAGAAGGGTTCTTTATCACCCTGTCACCACTAGCACCACCTATCAGACATTCTATGGATGGAGACCAGTGATCTGTGTTTTACCAAGGCCTCCAGGTGATTCTGATGCACAAAAGTGAGTTACTGTGCACCCATCATGATTCACCATGACCCAGCGGACTTTACTCAGTTTCTCTGAACGAATCATTAGAGCTGAGACTTTAAAGTAGGAAACCTAATTGGGTCTGCTTTTTTCCCTTTCAATTGGAAAAGAAATTGCCAGAGCCTGATAATGTGCCCAACCATGAATGAACCAACGTGCACGCACGCTCCGTCCTGTCTGACTCTTTGTGACCCCATGGACTGTAGCCCACCAGGCTCCTCTCTTCAGTGGGATTTCTCAGGCAAGAATGCTGGAGTGGGTTGCCATTTCCTACTCCAGGGGATCTTCCTCATCCAGGGATAGAACCTGTATCTCCTGCATTGCAGGCAAATGCTTTACTGCAAAACCAGACACCTGAGTATTTACTGCATGTAAGTGACTTTTCTGAGTGTTTTACATTTATTATCCAGTTAATCCTCATTAGAACCTAAGGATATAAGTTTGATTATTATCACTGTTTTGCACTGTGATACTGAGATACAGCTGCTGCTGCTAAGTCACTTCAGTCGTGTCCGACTCTGTGTGACCCCATAGACGGCAGACCACCAGGCTCCCCCATCCCTGGGATTCTCCTGCTGCTGCTAAGTCACTTCAGTCGTGTCCGACTCTGTGCGACCCCCATAGACGGTAGCCCACCAGGCTCCCCCGTCCCTGGGATTCTCCAGGCAAGAACACTGGAGTGGGTTGCCATTTCCTTCTCCAATGCATGAAAGTGAAAAGTGAAAGTGAAGTCACTCAGTCGTGTCCGACTCTTAGCGACCCCATGGACTTCAGCCCACCAGGCTCCTCCGTCCATGGGATTTTTCCAGGCAAGAGTACTGGAGTGGGGTGCCATTGCCTTCTCCGTGGGATTCTCCAGAGTTGAGCAAAAACCACAAGGCCACATAGCTACCTAGAGATAGAATCAGAAATTGAACTTAGCCTGTCTCTTGTACTAACGTCCTTCACTACTCTGTACACCACTTTCAGGAAATGTTAGCATACTCTAACACAACCTGAAGGATTCTCAACCTTGGTCTAGACAAAGACAAGGAAAGGAGCCCAGACTTAGGAAAGGAGTACGACTGAATCTTCTTGACTATTTCCAAGATCGTAGGTGAAGATACTTTGACACTTGGAGTAACTTGGTTCTCAATATGCCTCCTTTTGTAAATTACCTCAAAATCTGCTTATTTTAGGTTTCAATTGAAGTAAGTTAGACAGTGAAAGACAAATATCATATGATATAACTTATATGTGGGATCCAAAAAGTGATACAAATGAACTTAGTTACAAAATAGAAATAGAGTCACAGATGTAGAAAACAAATTTATTGTTACTGGAGGTGGGGGGGAAGAGGAATAGAGATAAATTGGGAGGATGAGATTGACATATACACACTGCTATATATAAAATGTGTGTGTGGGTGTGTGTGTGTGTGTGTTAGTCACTCAGTCGTGTCCAGCTCTTTGTGACCCCATGGACTACAGCCTGCCAGGCTCCTCTTTCCTTGGAATTTTCCAGGCAAGGATATAGGATAAGAACCTACCATATAGCAAAGGGAACTCTTCTCAATAAGCTGTAATGACCCACATGAGAAAGTAGTCAAAGAAAGAGTATAACTGATTCACGCTGCTGTAGAGTGGAAACTAACACAACATTGTAAGTCAAATGTGCTATAATAATATCTTAAAATAAAAATGTGACTTTATTAGAAAGAACTCCAGCTATGTGAATTTGAAGCAAAACACAGTATCAGAGACTATGTTTCCTCATCAAAAAAACTGAAGATAATAATACATAACCATGGAGGAATAATAGGAAAAGGGGATTATATGTGGACATGCATTTTTAAATTTTGAAACATTAATTATATGCTTATAATGTATAATATTTTTTACAGAGGACTTCAGGTACCTATTGATTGGAGAATGTCTCCTTGAATGATCATTTACACCACAACCAGCATTGTCTTTATAGATGGGGTGTACAAAGTGATTTTATTTTAGCAACTTACTCATCAAATCTTAACTTTCACCTCCCACCCCACAGTAGAACCATTTTTCAAACTTTCCTTACTATAAGCTTAATCAGAAATGCTTTTTATAAAGCTATATTCTCTAGTATTTCACCTGGGAATTGTATTTATTTTGTTCTTATATGGGACCCAGGACACTATATATTTTAAGAAACATCGTAAGTATCAAGTTTGTATTGTGAATTTTAAATCATTATAATTAGGCTCAAAGATCTTTATCAATCAAAATAGAAACCACTACAATCAACACATTTTTGCCAATGAGACATAAGTTTGTTTATTCCTGTAGTGTAAAAACCCATGCTTTGGGATTCTATGAACTCTTGGAAAGTATTTTCTAACTCCTGCTGGTTGTGGATGCATTTTTCCTGCAAAAAGTTGTTGATTTACTTGAAGAAGTGATAGGTGGTTGGTACGAGCTCAGGTAAATATGGCAGATGAGGCAAAACTTCAGAGCCCATTTCATTCAACTTTTGAAGCATTGCTTGTATGATGTGTGGTCGACTGTTGTCATGGAGAATTGGGCCCTTTTTGTTGACCAGTGACTATCTACAGGCATTGCAGTTTTCGGTGCATTTCTTCAATTTGCTGAGCATGCTTCTCTGATGTACTAGTTTTGCTGGGATTCAGGAAGCTGTAGTGGATCAGATGGGAAGCAGACCACCAAACAGTGACCATGACCTTTTTTGGTATAAGTTTGCCTTCAGGAAGTGCTTTAGAGTTTCTCAGTCCAACCACTGAGCTAGTTGTCTCCTGTTGTCATATAAAATCCACTTTTCATTGCACATTGCAATCCCATTGAGAAATTGTTCATTGTTGTTGAGTAGAATAAAAGAAGATGATACTTCAAAATAATGACTTCTTTTATTTACAGTCAGCTCATGAGGCACCCACTTATCAAGCCTTTTAAGCTTTCCAGTTTGCTTCAAATGCCAAATGGCCATAGCATGGTTGATGCTGAATTCTTTGGAAACTTCTCATGTAGCTATAAGAGGATCAGCTTTGATTATTGCTCTCAATGGGTTGTCAACTTCTGCAGGCTGACCACTATGTTCCTCAAATTCAAGTCTCTCATCTCCTTTGTAAAACTTCTTGAACCATGAATGCACTGTACTTTTGTTAGCAGTTCCTGGGCTAAATGTATTGTTGATGTTGCAAGTTGTCTCCCCTGCTTTAAGACCTATTTTGAACTTAAATAAGAAAATCACTTGAATTTGCTTTTTGTCTAGCATCATTTCCCTAGTCTAAATATAAAATGCACAGCATGTCACTAGCAAAAAACATAAAGTAAGAAACCTACATTAAAACAATGTATAGCATAATCATATTTACTTAAGAATGTATTCTTATATCAAATGACAAATTTCAACAATGCAAAAACCGCAATTACTTTTGCACCAGCCTAATAATTATGAGTATGGGAAGTACTACAGTAAATTCTAAAATTCTTTGGAGATTTAAAAACACATACTAGATAAAGTCATGTCACTTTTTAAATCTTTTAATAGCGTAAAGATTATTTGGGGGCATAGATCTATTCATTTGTTCATGTAGTTATAAAAATATTTATTTTTCAATAAATATAGGTTATTAGTGTTTACCCCAATACATCTGTCAGAAAGGATAGAGTTTTTTTTTTTTTTTTTTTTTCTGTTTTCCTGTAAAGAGGGTTTTAGAAAGTATTCACTTGGAAAGAGTAAATTAGGAGAGCAATATATTAGATATTCCAATTAATCCTCACTATAAATACTATAGTATATTACAATAATTAAATCCAGATCATTCTTAGTGCACGTTGATTGAAGGTTAGTAGAGTTTGGAACAAGATAGGAAAACTTACTCCATGTGGTCACTAAGGGAGCAAGACTGATTTTCTCCTACCTTATGGTTATACAGTCTGGATAGTCAAGAGAGAGGAAGGGAGAGACCGTACAGCTAAACATGGTGAGTGACACACAGCACTCAGCCCTGAACACCAAACTGTTCTAGTCTAAATAAAACGGGGCTTGGAAATGCAGAGTAGCGAATGCAGTATTCCACAAGCTTTACTATTTCTGCCTCAGTCTACTGTAAATTCAATGAGTACTCTAAAATAATCACCTAACTTTAAGCAATTTAAAGTTCTGAAGCAGTGTGGGAAGAAGAGAAACTAAATAAATCAGTCTGTCACCACAAAAATTTTAAATTTACTTAAGCCTTTAGGAGAGTAAATTGTTAATTATAAGGAGCATGCATTTAAAAAATAACATGTGTGATATATGCTTTCATTGCAAAAAAAAATGGATACTTTTGAAAGCAAAGCATCATAAAAGAGACTGGGTAAATTAGAGCCATAGATTTAGAAAAAATCTGGGAATATGCACGCATATCTTAGACTTTGAGGGGATCATGTTTATAACAATATAAGCCATGGTTATGTAATAACTCTTGGGATAAATTGTGGAATTGAGCACATTAATCAAGAAACTACAGTATAACTCATCATAGGAAGAGAAGAAAAACAAAATATTTTTAAGAACCTTCCATATGCAAGGACTATGCTAATGCTTTACCTATGGTACTTCTATTGAATCACCACCAAAACCTCTCAGAAGCGAGGATTATTCCCATTTTACAGATGAAATCATAAATAAGATGCAACTTGGCACCCCACTCCAGTACTCTTGCCTGGAAAATCCCATGGACGGAGAAGCCTGGTGGGCTGCAGTCCACGGGGTCGCTAAGAGTCGGACACGACTGAGTGACTTCCCTTTCACTTTTCACTTTCATGCATTGGAGAAGGAAATGGCAACCCACTCCAGTGTTCTTGCCTGGAGCATCCCGGGGACGGCGGAGCCTGGTGGGCTGCCGTCTATGGGGTTACACAGAGTCGGATACAACTGAAGTGACTTAGCAGCAGCAGCAGCAACACTAACATTACACAACTAGTAAATAGCAGAATTAAGATTCAACTCCATGACTGTAGGTCCAAGCTTATATATAAGGATATGTATATTTTTTCCATTATATTAAGTGATGCTATACTAACCTAGGATCTTCTTTACTAAAACCCTGTCTTTCTGAAAAAGAAAGAATACAGATGTCCCTTGTTTTATGATGGGGTTATATCCCAATAAATGCATTGCCTGTTGAAAATATAATGTCAAAAATTAAATGTTTACCTACATCACAGCTGAGCATCTACCTTCAATACCCTCTGAACATTTATATCAGCCAACAGTTTGGCAAAATCATCTGCCCAAAGCCTATTATATAATGGTGTTGAATATCTCATGCAATGTATCAACTATTGTAATGTACATGAAAAATGGAATGATTGTATGTGTATAGACCAGTTGTAAGGGTATTGACTGTGATCATTTTGCTGACTGGGAGCTGAGGGCCCACTGCCCCTGCCCAGTTCATGAAAGATTATCACGCTGCATATCACTAGCCCAGCAAAGGACTGAAATGCAAAACTTGAAATATGGTTTCTAAAAAGTGCATATTGTTTTTGAATCATTGTAAATTTGAAAAAGCCCCACCAGCATAAGTCAGGGACCATCTGCACTTATCGGCCTCTACATTAGTAATTTTTAATGAAGTTCTAATCTGTCTACATCCATATTCAGTGAGCCTGTGTTAACTTGATGTATAATATTTCTGTACTACAGGACTATGGACATGTGAAACAAATAGACGAGATCATTGAGGCATATTCCTTTGAACAGTCCTTCTAAATTGTACAAGAATTGGCAGCTAATTAGCAACTCATTAGCAGCATTGATAAACCATGTGAGAAAAACAAATGCTGTGCTAACAGAAGGAATAGGGCTTTCCAATGAATATGAAATAGAGTACAGGATAAAAGCAAATTGTTTAACAGAATGTCTTGTGCGTGTTAGTCACTGAGTTGTGTCCGACTCTTTACGGTCCCATGGACTGTAGCCTGTCAGGCTTCCCTGTCCATGGAAATTTCCAGGCAAGAATACTGGAGTGGGTTGCCATTCCCTTCTCTGGGGAGTCTTCCCAACCCAGGGATTGAACCTGGGTCTCCAGCATTGCATTGCATTCTTTACCATCTGAGCCTAGATTTCTAAATGATTTCTATTTTATGTTTTCTTAGTCATTCATACATTCAAATATTTATAAATCAACATCTTCAAAGCAATATGTTAGTTCATTGGAGATGAGAAATATGTGTTGAACGCATTCCTTGCCTTCAAGAAGTTCACAAAACAGCAAGATGATTATGGAATTGACACGTTTCTTCTTTTTGTAAGCTACCTTCATCAAGCCTGAAAATGGTCTTTTTAGGTAAAAATTGGCATTACATCAATGTTTACACCCATGTACATCTGACCACATATCTGCTTTGTAGACAGAGAGCTGTTAAAGTAAGCGTAAGTTCAGGCTAAGAAATTCATGTCTGTGAGATTAGGAAAATTTTTTGATGTATACAAGAATTAGATCTATGAGATTAAAGTATTTTGAATGACCAGACTTAGTTTTCAGGCCAATCTATTCTTCTAATTAAAAGAGAACATCACATATTAATGCACACAAGTGGAATCTAGAAACATGACATATATGATCTTATTTGCAAAGCAGAAATAGAGACACAGATGAAAGAACAAACATATGGATCCCAAGGGGGAAACGGGAGGTGGGAGGAATTTTGAGATTGACACATATATACTATTGGTATATGTATAAAATAGATAAATAATGAGAACCTACTGTATAGCACAGGGAGCTCTGCTTAATGGACTGTGGTGATCTAAATGGGACAGAAATCCAAAAGGGAGGGGATATATATATATATATATATATATATGTAGGGAGGGGATATCTATATATATATATATATGTATGTATATATATGACTGATTCACTTGTCTATACAGTAGAAACTAACATAAGATTATAAAGCAGCTGTACTCTGCTCAGACAGTAAAGAATCTGCCTGCAATGCGGGAGACCTGGGTTCAGTCCCTGGATTGGGAAGATCCACTGGAGAAGAGGACAGCCACCCACTCCAGTAGTCTGGCCTGGAGAATTCCATGGACTATATGGCCTGGTTGGCTACAATCCATGAGGTCACAAGGAATTGGACATGACTGAGTCACTTTCACTTTCATACTCTGCTAAAAGTTCATTAAAAATAGATTTTAAAAAAGCATACCATTATCTACATTTCTGCTAAAAGGAAATTCTAACTCCTTAAAATGGTCCACAAGATCTTGACTTATCTTTCCGGTCTTCCTGTGTTCTATCCTAAACTATCTGGGTTTCAGAATATGCCACTCTAGATCCTATCTGTGTTATTCTTTTATGTTGAATGACTCTCACCCACCGAACCAACTCCGTCTATCTTTACAATTCCTTCTCATAGATCAAGATGCAGGTAACATCATGAAACCTAGTAAGAGTGAGATTTGCAACCCTTTCTATCTGCCAGCATTGAATGTGGCATATCATGTAATATGTACCTTATTTGTCTTCTATTTTCCCTTTGGACTTCTTGAGAGCAAAGTCTAGGTCTTTTCATGTCTGAATCTTTAGTGGCTAATACTGGGCAGGGATATAGTATGAAATTAATAAATATTTGAATGATTAAATTAATTAATAACTATGTACTATTTCAATTCACATCTATAATATGCACATTCGAATGCTGAACCAGTTGGTATCATGGTCACAGGAGACTCTAAACTACAGACATGGATAAAAGATAAAAGCATGTATAAATATTTTTCTCTTAAAAGAACTAATCCAGCTATTTCAATAAAGCAATTAAACATTTAATCTTATAGAACAAAGCTTTAAAGAAATAAATGAAAAAAAATTTATGGTTCCTCTCAATGACATTTATTCCTGTTTTGAGCATAGCTTGGTAAAATAATTCTATCTGGGAGATTTGATTAGAATTATAGAACACAGAATTCTCTCCTTCAGCAGATAGAAGATATTATTATATTGTGTGAGTTTTCTTTACAACTTGCCTTTGCAAAAGATCTAACACTTAAAACAAGTGTGTCTTTCTCTCTCTCTCTTTTTTTAACTTTCCTTAAGTACAAACAGAACAGAAATTTTAAAAAAAAGTTAGGTTCATACAACTATAATGAATGTAATTTAAAAACCGAGTCCCAGGTATTCATGAAGCAAATAAAGAAACTGAGGAATGAAAATAGGAAATGACTTATGAAAAGCCAGCCAGTGAAAACCACAATAAGAATTGGTTATCTTACTTTCTACTTTAGTGTTCTGCCCACTAAACCACCTTTCTCATTTACTTTATCTATTCTGAGAGTAAATTTCTTCACTGAATTGCTAGGTACTTATGACTAAGGGATTCAGGCCAATAAAAGCAATTGATTTACACCTAATTTAAAATGGCAAGTAACTACCAGCTTTAAGATGGACAACTTTTGACAAAATGAAGAAAAATGCGATATCGATTTGAGAGTATGGTGGTCAACTTGTGCTTTGTCTCCTGGAAGAGATTAACCTCTCTTACAGAAAAGATGGAAGAAATCCACCTCATTTTAGTATTCCATTAACTTTGAAATCTAGGGTCCATTAAAGTCAGAAAACTGTTGGTGGTTACAGTGGTGGTAGTTTTGAGTGGCAGGGAAAAAAGAGCAGTAGGGAATGAGAGATAGTGCAATTTGGTCTAATAAAGCCACAACAAATGAATTTCTATGATAGGGACACATGTATGATTGCCTTCCAGATGTGAAAATGAGACAGAGTTCCACGAGAATTAAAATATTTGGATAGAAGATTTAACAGCAAATTCCCAGACCCTTTCTTTTGGAAAACTTCAAGTCTGTATATCTTCTATCACTGGTTTTATTTGGGTTAAAAAAAATAGAATAAATTCTAAAATTTAAAAGCAATGTATTCTAAGCAGAGAAACATAGACTTTAAGAAAAAATAGAATTTTCAATAGAAGGTAAAATGGCATTGTTTTGTTAAAATAGGATAAGAAAACCAAAAATTTAAAAGAGGTTTAAAAAGAACACAATATTTTTTCTACTTTCAAAAAATTTCCTAGAAAAATAAGCAACAGCATCAAGCTAATTTGAAAAAGAGTACAAAAAATGTAAAATTGTATTATCAGTGTACAAAAACACATGTAAAGCTATAAGAAATTTAGTTAATAGTGCAAAGAAAGATTGAGAAGTCTCTTGAGAATACAAAACAAAAGTGTGACAAAGATTAAAGTCATGAGAGAGATAGATACAGGAACCAGTAATAATAATATAAAATATTGAGATCTTAGGATTTCAGGACAAATGAAATTTTATAATAAACAGTGACAAAGTTGAAATCTCTCAGGAAGTAAACATATGATTATCTTAAAATTTTTAAGGCAAAACTGAAGAGACATGTTCAGAACCAAGATGAATTTTGAAAACAAAGGTTGACTTTCAGTGATAAAGATTTAAAAAGACCCAAATTAAAATAGTATCCAAAAGTATATGGAATTATATGGATTCAATCATCCCTAAGACAATAAATGGGCTTCCCTAGTGGCTCAGATGGTAGAGAATCTGATAAATCCTCAAAAACCTCTCATTAGGAGAGTCTTTAATTCTCATTTATCTAATTATTAATATACATATTTATTGTAGGAAACACTTCTTAGAGAGAAACATGCTCGTGTACATACATATGCATGTGTTATGTGTATATACAAATGCACACACACATATTTAAAGCAACTCCAAAGCATGTTAACCTTGCATACTTTCTAGTGTGTGGTACCTAAGCCACGGTTATGTTCTGTGCGTGTGTGTGATTGAATCTTAATGACTAATCGATGTGATGTTAAAAAGCCCAGGTCTTTTTCCTCAATTGTGATCTACTCTTAAAGGCCTGACCAGCTCTGGAGCTCCTCATGGGAATTGCTAGTACATCTGTTGCAACATCCTCATTCAACCAGTCCTGAATCCCTACTCCTGATGTGGTATCCATGAGACATTTCACTCCCACTTCCACCCAAAAACAAACAAACAAATCAATCTACCTTAAACAAATCTCTTGCTCATAATGTTTCCTGAAGGAACAAAAATCTAAAGCAGAAAGAAAGCCTCCTACTCTGCTACTGATGAAACTGCTATTGCAAGGTATGGATGAGATGTAGCATGCTCACAACCCTGCTTGAAAACAACACTCGGGTTGAATATAGCTGACAAAGTGTTCTTTATAATAGCTTTAGCCATCACAGTAGTTTTACTTTCTTCAATATCTTTCCAAGAAAGATAAATCAAAATTCAGTTCAGTTCAGTCAGTCACTCAGTCATGTCCAACTCTTTGCAACCCCATGAATCACAGCACGCCAGGCCTCCCTGTCCATCACCAACTGTCAGAGTTCACCCAAACCCATGTCCATTGAATCGGTGAAGCAATCCAGCCTCTGTTGTCCCCTTCTCCTCCTGCTCTCAATCTTTCCCAGCATCAGGGTCTTTTCCAATGAGTCAACTCTTCACATGAGGTGGCCAAAGTATTGGAGTTTCAGCCTCAGCATCAGTCCTTCCAATGAACACCCAGGACTGGTCTCCTTTAGGATGGACTGGTTGGATCTCCAATTAGGTATACTTAAATTCTGATATGACTATAAATGCATATGTGTATATCTTCAACAAGAAAGAGAAGTGGATGGGAGGTTTCAAGTTTCAAAATACCAACTCTCTTGTTTCATAATGATGCAAGTGGAAGCTGCTGGCCCAAAATAAACCTGTTTCAATATCCAATGAGTTGACCTAAAGTCCTTTCATAAACACTTTTAGGTATTTTTCTCATCTTCAAACAAAATTCAGAAAGGTATCCATAGTCATAGGAGGAGAAAATGAAGCTTGAAGAGCTTAAACAACTGAATCGAAGTCCCAAAGCATCAAGTGATGAGACTGGGATTTGAACTAGCACAGTTGCTTTCAAAGTCTTAATTATTTGACTTCTTTTATGAAATAACTGTTCCAAAATATGATTTAGAGATCACTTAATTTACTGGGAGAATGGAGGAATCCAAACATCAGTATCTGCACTCATAAATGATTACTTTCCTTGAGGAATCAGGATCAACATACGGTATGCATGAAAGCCTGTATCAAGACATCTGGGTTCAAATTTGGACTTTTCCTCTAAATGGCTGGGTAACTTTGGCTAAGTTACTTGATTTCTCCAAATTTCACCTGATTTCCTTCACCTGAATATCTAGCAATAACATGCTGCCAGCATTTATGTGGGAATAAAATGCGGTGATAAATTAAAGTGCTTAGCACAGTACTTGGCACACAGTAAGCACTCAGTAAGTGTGAGCTATTACCATTCTAACTTGTCTAGATAAAACATGTGAAAGAACAATATGGAAAGATCATTTGATTTTCTGTTTTTGATGTGGGATAATATTACATTGTAAATCTCAAAAGCTGACAAGGTATTTCAAGGTCAAACATTTAACAATAACCGATTAATTATATTTTCCTCTTAGTGAATCATTATTGGAAGAAATCATTAGGTGACCTTTTTTGGTTACAGCAATCCAATAAAAAATACATTAGCCAGTGTTTCAGGAACATTAGTCTAATGTGCTTTTAGAGATCACCTTCTCTGAGCAGTATAATAAGTTTGTGTGAAAAGCATAAAGCATGTAATATATAATAAGATTTGGACTTTAATGAACCATCATGGCAAACTGACTGGTACAATAATTCAAAGGTGAGCTTTCCTTAATTAATGAATTAAAAAAGCCAAGAGTATGCCCTAAATGCTACACTTGATTATGCTTTCACTTATTTTCCATTTTTAATCATATACCCCTGATTTGTTGAGTAATATGAAGTAAATCCTAAGTGACCTTGGCTATGAAAATAATAGGGAAGAACTGAAACTTACAAAGAGATGGCACAAGTAGCAAGTTGTATAGCTTCCAAAGCATACTTTTTATCCTTAAAAATATTAGTAAATTTAACTTATATTTAATTTTGAATCAGCTCAGATATTTTTCTGAAACTACTCCCTGCCAGATGTTTAGTACAAAATGGGTACTACTAAGCCACTAAGTCAGAATTAGGTAAGCATTCACATTGAAAGATTTTAAGAGCAAAGACTAGTAGATCATTTCAAATAGTAACTTCATCGCTCTTAATCCTATAGACTTTGAAAAAGAGTGAAGACAGTTTATTGTATTGTGTATCTAACTATCCTATAAGGTAGTAAGCTTCCTAACCGTAGAAACTTCTCAGAACTGCATGGTATTTATGATATTTAGCAAATGCCTAGGAAATTGTCTAGAATGCACTGAATGTGTGATTGCTGAAGACATGACTGAATGAGAAAGTGATAAATAGCAAGTAAACATCTTCATTTAGGTTAAAAGTTTCCTATTAATATATCATAATTTATGTAGCTATGGCCAGAAGTTAGTTATGCAAACATAATATTTCAACAGATCTAAGGTGCCATAAGATTAAGAAAGAAAATAAAAACACTATTAATTTATCTGTGATATGTCCTCATTACTAAGACATCGCCAATTTTCATTGATATAAAATTTGTATTAAAATTTTACAATTAATATTATTTTATTTTTTAAATAATTTTATGTGAATAAGCTTTAAAGTTTATTAAAAGTGTTGACTTTAAAAAATGTACAACATAAAAGTTGTGAATTGAGTTTTATTTGGGGAAAATGGGGGACTGAAGTGCAGGAGACAGCATTGCAAATTGCTCTGAGAAGCTGCTCGAAGGAGGCAAGGGGAGGGGCTAGGATATGTAAGAATTGCAACAATGGACAGGCGATCCTGAGGGAGTTAACTTAGACTGATAAGGAGTCCAAGCCTAAGGCCCCTTTAGGAAGGAGGTAAACATTGTTTTTATTTAACATTCTTTTACCTTAGACACGTAGGCCTAAGTACAGCAGGCAGCAGTATCTTTTGTTCAAGAACATGCTTTTCTGCACTCAGAATGTATGCTATGGAGGTCTGGGTAAAAGTTCCACAGCCTTGAGCTTTGGGTTAACCTGTTCCTTCTGACTAATCTCATTTTGATGTCATCCCAGGATGTATGTTACAGGAAAGGGCCTGGAGGAAATTTTCACAGCCTTGAGGTATTTCTTTTTCCATTCTTAGGAGCTAGCAGAAAAGTATATAATACCCTGCAACCTACCAGGATCCTCCGTCCATGGGATTTTCCAGGCAAGAGTACTGGAGTGGGCTGCCATTGCCTTCTCCATGCTTAAAACTAGCCAGGTGGATAATCTTTCTACCCTCTTCCAATGTCTGTGTCAGAAGTTTTTTTCCGTCACTATCACTTTAATAAAATTTCTACTACACAAAGCTCTGAGTGACCGAGACTGTCTTTGGTCCTGGAGTTAAATCTTCTTCGGAGACCATGAATCTGGTGAAACACCATAATCTTTCATCTATCACCTTGGGGTAGTATCTGGGATCACAAGACAAGGTATAAGCTATCAGTCAGAACATCATTAAGATTATTGTTAAAGAATCCCGATATGTCAAGTTAAGGAACTTAGCACTTTTCTATGTATGAGAAGATGCATGAGTCTGGATCCACTAAAATCATTCATTTGATATTGCACCCCACCTATCTGGGGCCAGTATCCTGTGTTTGCACATCCTGAGTGTCCTCAGGACTCACCATGGGGAGTGGCTGCAGTCTGATGACTGCTAGATGGCAGGTTTTCTTCTCCTTCCAAGTTCCTCCAGGCTCACCAGCTCGCCACCCATGATGGCTGCAATGGTTAATGACTATGGCATCCTTTGTTTACTGATATGGCAGGAAATAGTCTATTGTAAAAAATTATTTAACACCCCTTAAAGAGGAAAAATTAGTTGAATAAAGCCACTGAGGAAAGTATAGATAAATCTATGCTCTTCAAATATATATATATATTTTTCGGGAGCTAATTCAGCCAAGCTGAAGATCTAAAACTTTTCTGCAGGAAATTGAGCTTTCTGTTGTATTTATATCCAATAACTGTTAGAAGAACAGTACTATTTTTCTAGGGTTGTTGTAAGGAGCTACAGCATGGAAACAACAAATGTAATAGCTATTTCAGCACTCCCCCACTCCTCCCGCCACGAGATATTGTACTTACTATGTAATAGAAAGGATTTAGTTCTAGAAAGAAGACTATAAATTTCAGTATGTTTAAGATAATTTACATCTGGTACAACTAATGACAGCTATAACTTTTAAACTTCCACTGTTTCCTAAGCTAACCATGCTGCATTGCCTTCCACAACTGCATAAATCATATAAACATAGATAGTCATAGAGTTACAGCTTATGCCTTCTATTTTAAAGTAAATAAAGAGAGATGAACACATATTAGAAAGCTTCATCTTTTTGGAACTCTGGTGTCAGGAAACCAATTAATTTGAGGCTCTGGAGAATTGAATGTGCCTTGTGACTTTCAGCCTTAGCTTAACAAAACCAGATAACAGCATGATAAGCCACCAACTATTTTAAATATTACGGAGCTAATTTAGTTCATTATATTGGAATAAATAAATGTCTAAGGCATTGCGTTATTTTCTTTTATATAAAGTGGGGCTTCTTCTAAAGGGAGGCATTCTGGTTTCACCTATTTTCTTCTCGAAGAGGGGATTTATTTTATGTCTATACCCTTTCACGATAAACCTTAGATTAACTAGAGACTGAGTTAATAGTTTTGTACAACCTTCTAGAATCTTCATATCCCTTATCTGTAATAAAAGAACACCTGCCCACTTCCATGTAATATGCTGAAAATGAAACAAGGTTGAGAGATCTGTCAGGCAGGGGCTCCTGCCTCTCTCTAACTTCCCTGTTAGCTGACAGTAACAATGGTAACAGTGTTATAATTGAACCCTCACAACTTTAGATTGCAAGGAGATCAAACCAGTCAATTCTAAAGGAAATCAACCCTGAATATTCATTGGAAGGACTGATGCTGAAGCTGAAGCTCCAATACTTTGACCACTTGATACAAAGAGTGGACACATTGGAAAAGACCCTGATGCTGGGAAAGATTGCAGGCAAAAGGAGAAGAGGGCAGCAGAGGATGAGATGGTTAGATAGCATCACTGATTCAATGGACATGAACTTGAGCAAACTCTGAGAAGCAGTGGAGGACAGAGTATTGCAGTGCATGGGGTCGCAAAGACTCGGACATGACTTAGCAACTAAACAACATAATAACACAACTTTAGGTCATGATATGGTTCCTCCTGAAAGTATCAACTAAACTGCCTAATTATAAAAATCATAAGATTTTAATAAAGGGATGCGTTTTTTAATCTCTATATCCTCCAGAGCCCTTTGGAGTAGGGCTCTCCTGTCTCTTGCCAGGCTAGTTCGCATCTTCCTAGCAACCATGGAGCACAACCATGCTATCCTCGTTGACCAGAGGCTGAGATATTCATGGCTCACCTCTTGTGGATCTGGTTAAACTGCTTTACAAAGACTTGGCCATACTCATTCTGTATATTCAGATAGTAAGCTTTTTTATACCTCCTCTCCCTATGGGGGTAAACACACCCAAGCTCACACTGCCTAGACCACACTAAGACCACACTAAGAATTGTCTGCTGCTGCTGCTGCTAAGTCGCTTCAGTCGTGTCTGACTCTGTGCGACACCATAGACAGCAGCCCACCAGGCCCTGCTGTCCCTGGGATTCTCCAGGCAAGAACACTGGAGTAGGTTGCCATTTCCTTCTCCATCACACTAAAAATTGCCCGTTTCTTCCACTTGAATGTAGGTTAGCTTAGTACCCTGACAATGCTTGTTTGTGATTGCCTGGTAGTATTTTTGTGATGATCAAATAAGTCAATAGATACAAAATGGTTTGAAAAGTGTCTAGCCCTAGGATGTTTTTAGTAACTATTGACTAACATCACTACTGTCATTATCATTGTTGATAAATGGACCTTTGAATAGCCACCATATCTCAGGCTTTTTAGATTCTATGGATCAGGAAGAAAGAGTCTCATTTTGCCTTCTAAATGCAAATTTATCTACTAACAAACTTTGCTAACATCATTAGCACATTATTTCTCATTTGTCTTTCATCCTAATGAAGATGATTCGTTGGCCTGGAATCTAAGTGTAGGTGGATGGTAGAATGTTCACACACCAAAAACTCTAAGAAGTCTTAACCAGAGTGATTATTTTTTAATTCCTAAAAATATTTGCAAAAAAAATCCCTAGATTTTATCAGCAACTAACAATTGCTACTGCCCAAAATAAATAATCAATACTCTGAGACTGTGGTCTTGTATTCTATGGATTACATATTTGTAAATATAGCAATAGATAGCTCCATATGCATAACAATGAAAGTTGGGGGGGACATGAGGAAAGAAATTTTCATTTGAAATAAGAATCTAGGATAACTGTCTACTTCACTAGTTTTGTGGCTTAAGCAAACTATTTAATATTGCCAAATCTCAGTTTGCCTGTATGCAACATGGAATAAATATCAGCTGCTCTTCTTGCCTTTAAATTGTACTTTCAGTTTGATACCTCCAAAGAAGTAATACATAAGAAAGTCTTTTGTATGCTGAAAAGTGGTATGCATATGTAAGGGTTTGTTAACTGTAAAATAATATGATAAACACTGAAGTTAAACTTTATAGATTGTGTTGCACTGAGGGTGCAGACATCTGTCTCTTCCCCAAACACTAATCCCATTTGTAGTACATAATTGCACAACTTGGAAAGAAAAATGTTATGATAATCCCAGGCGGTTCCCATTCACCTTCACGAGTTGTTTCTACACTTGCCCCAGAAAACGAATTGTTAATGTGTGTGCTACAAATAATGGCATAAATAATGACAGTGCCAAAGAAACAATCAGCGATTATCCATGCACATTTTATAATAGTCACTTCCAAGTGCGAAATGTTTGGCAACTTAAAGGAAAAAGTTGAACTTGTTAATTTTCTAGCAGGAAGGTTAAGTAGAGAGGAAGCAATTCAAACATATGTGAGCAGCCGGGCTCCCTGGCACTTGAAATCCCTCAACAGCTGGTGGAGAGGGCCTACTGTTGGGGATGCATAAGGGCTGGAGGGGATGGGAAGAAAAGGAATGGGCAAGAGAAGACATTGCAGATGTTTTCTTGCAGATTTGTTCTATGTTACTGTCAAAAACTTTTCCAATTACGAGCAAAACTTCTGTAATGGTATAGATAATGACTTCTGAGAACCTATATCATATTAGAAATTATTATTACATGTATATGTTATTATTATTATATGTATATGTAATAATCTCATTTAATCTCCACAAACCATGAAGACAGAAAGATGATACCCATTCTGTAATTTGTATAAATGGAGTTTAGGAGTTTTAAGTGATTTAATCAATGTCAGTGATAGGATCAGTATTCCAATCTGTGTCTATCTGGCTCTGAAGCCCCCATTCTTTATACTGTAAGTGGTTGCCAACTTTTTTGGCACTGGGGACAGTTTTCGTGGAAGGCAATTTTTCCACGGGGTGGTGGTAGGGTATGGTTTGTGGATGATTCAAGCACATTACATTTAGTATGCACTTTATTCCTATTATTATTACATCAGCTCTACCTCAGATTATCAGGCATTAGAGCCTGGAGTTTGGGCACCCCTGTTTCATAGCACTCCACTCTCTCTTCAGACCAGGCATATGAAGAAAGGTCCAAGGTGAAGGTGAAAGTCGCTCAGTCGTGTTCGACTCTTTGCAACCCCATGGACTATACAGTACATGGAATTCTCCAGGCCAAAATACTGGAGTGGGTAGCCTTTCCCTTCTCCAGGGGATCTTCCCAACCCAGGGATTGAACCCAGGTCTCCCGCATTGCAGGCAGATTCTTTACCAGCTGAGCCACAAGAGCAGCCCAAGAATACTGGAGTGAGTAGCCTATCCCTTCTCCAGAGGATCTTCCTGACCCAGGAATCGAACTGGGGTCTCCTGCATTGCACACGGATTCTTTAACAACTGAGCTATGAGGGAAGCCCAGAAAAGGCCAAAGAGACCTTCAAATGAATAAGGTTTCCACACTTGCTATCACACACCTTCATGGCAACCAAAGAGAGGCATTCTGTTTTGTATCAAATTTTAACATTAGGCCACAAAATAGACACAGATGTATAGAACAGTCTTTTGGACTCTGTGGGAGAGGGCGAGGGCAGGATGATATGGGAGAATGGCATTGAAACATGTATATTATCACATGTGAAATGAATCACCAGTCTAGGTTCGATACATGACACAGGGTGCTCAGGGCTGGTGCACTGGGATGACCGAGAGGGATGGGATGGGGAGGGAAGTGGGAGGGGGGTTCAGGATGGGGAACACATGTACACCCATGGCAGATTCATGTCAATGTATGGCAAAACCAATACAATATTGTAAAGTAAAAAAATTAATACATTAAAAAAAATTAGACAGTGTGACCATCGCAGTGACAATTTCACATAGTTCAAGTTCATATATGCACAAACACTTCATCTTCTATGCTCCAACCTAAAGTGAATCCTCTCTACTTTGACTGTCTAGCCACACTTCAGTCTTTCACTCTACTGTCCAAGTTCCAAAAATCCTTTTAATCCATTCAGACTTAGCTCAAATGTCACCTCCTTTAAGCCATTCCTCAACACCTTTTATAGAAAAAAACTCTCAATGACCTTGAATAAGGAATTATTCAATTATTCAATTAAGGAATAAGGAATTTCCTTGAATAGGAAATTCTTTCCGTGTGCTCTTAAGATTCTTCATCTGAAGCCTTCTTAGAGCAATTTTTTGCTTTAATTATATTAATATTCTGGGTCCATATTTCATAATAAATAAAAGATTATAATCTCAAGGGAGTAGAGCAGGTGTTCATATTTTAATTCTTTAAGACAGGAACTATAGTATTCAATAAATGTATATACAAATAATGATGCCAAATATAAACTACACATACCTATATCTTATCAACTTTCATATTGCTTTGAAGATGTCTATTTATAATGTACTTGACTCTAGCACTTAAGTAGGGGGACCTTGCTTTATACAGATCTTCAAAGCTCCCAAATCTATTCTAGAGCCAAGCACTTAGGAGGTGCTCATTGATGCACATTCCATATACAGTGGGCTCCCATGCCCACTGCTGGAACTGGGGTTCCAACTGCACCCAGTAACTAGGATGGATGTAGCTTTTGTTTCTGTTCATCAGCTTTGTGTGTACTTTGGTGCCATGCTCGGCTTCCATGGCTCTTACAGTAAAATTTGGTTCACCAGTTCATTCTCCAATAAAGTGCCTTATGCACAAATGGCAGTGATCCTGTTTCCTTGTGAAAAGAACTCTTGAGATTTACTCTCTGAACATCTGTCATATACAACATAAAGCAGAGTATATGTATGTATTATATGTATCATATTTTAGATTACATCCCTAATATTTATCTTATAGCTGAACATTTTTACCTTTTGACTGCTTTCATCCAGTCCCACCTCCCCAACCCCTATGCCTTAGATAATCACAAATCTGACTTCTTTTTCTATGAGTTTGTTTGTTTGGTCGGTTGGTTTTGAGGTGTAATTGATCTGTAACACTATGTTAATTCCTGTTACACAGTATAGACAATATAGTGATTCCATATGTCTATGTCTATAGGTTATAAAATGATGACCAAAGTAAGTTTAGTTTGCATCTGTCACCGGTTATTAACTGTAGTTACTGACTACATTCCTCCCACTGCACACTTCATTCTAATAATGATTCATTTATTTTGCAGCTGAAAGTCTGTCCCTCTTAAATTCCCTCACCTATTTCTTTCCTCCCCTCCATTTCCCACCCTTCAGGCAACCAACTGTTTGTTTGCCTTCTCTATGGATCACTTTCTGTTTTGGTTACATTTGTTCACTTGTTAGGTTTTGTCTATTCAGATCCTTTCCCCATTTTTTAATTAAGCTGTTAGTTTATTTGAGGTTGACATGTACGAGTTCTGTGTATATTTTGGATGTGTGCATGCATGCTCGGTTGCTCAGTCGTGTCCAACTCTGTGACCACATGGACAGTAGCTCACGAGGCTTCTATGTCCATGGAATATTTCAGGCAAAGGTACTGGAGTGGGCTGCCATTTTCCTCCTCCAGGAGAATCTTCCTGACCCAGGGATGGAACTGGCTCTTGAGTCTCCTGCATTGGCAGGTAGATTCTTTACCACTAGTGCCATGTGGGACCCCCCATATTTTGGATATTAACCCCTTATTGGATATATCACTTGCAAATATGTTATCTCATTCAATAGGCAGACTTTTCATTTTATTGATAGTTTCCTTTGCTATGAAAAAAACTTTTTAGTTTGATGGAGAGTTCAGGCAAACTAAAACTAAAAGAATTTATCACTCAAAACTAGCTTTACAAGAAACATTAAAAGGACTAATGTAAGTAGAGCAGCAAAGGCCATAAATACTGAAATATGAAAATTCCCAGAGGAAAAATCTCATGTGTAAAGGCAAATAATACAGTAAAGTTAGTATATCAGCCACTTATATAAAGTTAGTAGTAAAAAGACAAAAGTAGTAAAATCATCTGTATCTACAATAAGTAGTTGGATACATAAAAAGATGCAAAATATGACAAAAAAAACTATAAACAAAGGGGGAGTAAAAATGTAGGATTGTTAAAATGGTTCAAACTTAAGATATTGGCAATTTAAGAGTGGCATGAGGCTTATCTTCATGGGATTCTTTTATCTTATCGTGTTCACCATCACCTTGAAGCAGCTCATCTGACAGAATTGTGAAATTGACTTTGAAAAACTCAACTACAGACCTGAGTGGCAACATCTTACAGGCATGGGACAATGTCTTTCAGTATGTGGCTTATGAGCTAAATCAAAGACCAAGAATTCCTGACCTAGGGAGAAAGTTAATGGATAGATCATTAAAGCTTATGATTCTAGATACTGCAGGGATATACACATTATTTCATGTTTCCAAGAGACCAGCTTCAGATTCCCGGGTCAGAGATAAGATTACCCTGACCTGGGGAATCTAGATGACCATAAATATAGGATGAACATATTCCTTACTCAAAAAATAAAACAAAACTGTCCTGCTAGGTATTCTGTTATATGCTGCTCGGTGGGGAAACTGGCTGGCATGGACTTTGTTGCACTTGTTCAACTACTTATATTCGATATATGCTATGTTCTTGTTCAGTGGCCAAGTCGTGTCCGACTCTTTGTGACCCCTTGGACTGCAGTCAGTGTATGCTATACGTGATTTATTTGCTAAATGTGCCCTGTCAATGCCTATCATAAATTCTTACAGGAAAGTAATAATTAAAAGTGAGAGACTTAAAGGAGGATTTTTCTATGCAAGAGAGAGGTACCCACTAAGGCCTGCAATTTACTCCCTGTGACATCTCTGCAGTCCTAAAACACAGAGAAAAAAAATGCAGTCCCAAAACACACACAAGACTTACACTTGGAGTCTGCCACCTGTTAGCTGGGTGACTTCAGGCGAGGCACTCAATTGCCCTAAGTCTCAGTTTTCTGGCCCATATAATGGCATGATAATACTGATCTGTGGTAGTACATCAAGGGGACTGCATTTGAAAATGTTGCAAAATCTGGACTCTGAAATTCTTGCTTGCTGCACACTGAAGTACTCAGTAATATGGTAGCAGTAGCTATAATTATTTTATCAGACATCCAGATTTACAAATTAAATGCTGTCATGATTTGTTACATCTGGAACAGAAAACACACTAATTATATACCAACATTTTTTTAACCTATGAACAAAAATAGAAAATGACAAGTAACTGCTCAAAACTATGCATATAAGTTTCACAGATTCTTCAGAAAGACTGCCTCTTTCTTTTCAACTTGCAAACAAAGGTAATCTGTTTTCCAAATGTTTTGCCTCTTTCCCCCATCTTTAGCAGTGCCTTATTTACCGGTGTTCTAATGACTTTCTGCTGCTTTTTTCATCAGGTTGTCGCATCTGGAAAAAGAACATATGTACTGCAGGCCCTAATTAAGGCTAACAAAATTATCTCTCACTTCCTGTTTAATCCAATCTGCCAGCAATCAAGAGAAACAGCTACACAATGGCAGACTCACCGTATCTTGGCTGCCTTGCTAACACAGGACATGGTGCCCATGTCAAGCGTGAAACCAAAATGATACCAGATGAGAATGAAAAATGACAAACTCTCACACAATGCACCGCACTTCCTAATAGCAAACAGTAAGGCACTGGCACCCCACTCCAGTCCTCTTGCCTGGAAAATCCCATGGACGGAGGGGCCTGGTACGCTGCAGTCCATGAGGTCGCTAGGAGTCGGACACGATTGAGCAACTTCACTTACCCTTTTCACTTTCATGCATTAGAGAAGGAAATGGCAACCCACTCCAGTGTTCTTGCCTGGAGAATCCCAGGGGCAGGGGAGCCTGGTGGGCTGCCGTCAGTGGGGTCACACAGAGTCGGACACGACTGAAGCAACTTAGCAGCAGCAGCAGCAGCAGCAAGCAAGCATTTAGGAAAGCCACAGAAAAAATATTAGGGAGAAATTGGAAAAATAGAGTCCTTTGAAAGTAAGAAAATGGGTAACTTCCTGTTAGGTCACTTCCACTTCTGTTCCCTCCAGACAGCTTTCAAATTAAATCCAACTTGAAGAGAGATTATTTAATTTGACTGATTGATGTCCTGTTTTACCAAGAAATGAGTTAAGATGCTTAATATGGCTTTTCTGACGTTGCTTCGGCTCTCAGAGGTTTCATTTTGAGTCAGTACTTGGACATATTATGTTTCTTTGTTTTTTGTGTTTTAATTCATGAGGACTCTTTAGTCATTTTTGTGCCTCTCAGAACCAACTTTGAGACTCAGATTCAGCAAGTTACTTTGTCTGCACCTCTTGGCTTCCCTGAAAATCCGGCCATCCCATGCTTCCCTGTGGTGGTAGGTCCCTGGAATGGCATCTGCTCGGCAACCACTGAGACAGAGGCAGTGATTTCTCAAGAGGGGCTGCCGGGATAGTTCCTACCTCCCCATGGGCATGTGTCCTCGCCCTTTTCCTGCCACTCGGTTTTATTCTTCTTTACTATTTTTCAACCCTCCTCCCTAAAAGTCAGAGAATTCCCTGTGGCAGGATAACTAGTGTCTTTTCCTAGATGATTCATGCCCTTCATCACTGAGGGTAGACGGAAACAGGATGGGTGTTGGATCCAAACAGACCTTTGCTCACCTCTGTCTTCCTGTATTCTTTTCTATGTGTTCCTGGGAAACTTCCATTTTTTTTCAGTCTTCATGCTATCATATGAGCTTTTGCTTTGGTTTAAAACATTATATAATACTATAGAATGGTTGGGGATTAAGTGATAAAACATGATTATAATACATAAGGCCAGATATATAGTAGGCACGTAACATATATTTTCCTTTATTTCTCTCATATTATATTTAATTGTGTGAAATGGAAGTCATATCATTTAGCCATCTTCCAACCTGACCAGCAATCACAACCTCCAAAAGGGCAAGACTCCTAGTTCCTAATTTGCGTTCAACTACCCATGACACTTAGCTGCAACAGACTAAAGCCCTGCTGCTCTATCAATGGTTATGAATCTACTGCCCTGGTCACATCCTTTTGCACCAAAGAAAAGGCAGAATTGTAGCCCCCAGAACAATGTCAGAGCACATTAATTTGAAGCTAAGTTAGCTAAATTAGCTAAGCTAATTCCTAAGTCATTGAGCACCTTTGAGGGGCTCTACTTTTTTATTGTTATAATTATAATACAATATTAGATTACTTTCAGGTGTACACCACGGCTTTTTGATATTCTTATACATTATAAAGTGATCATCGTTGAAGTAAGACCAATTACCATCCATCATCATAGAAAGTTGTTATAATATTACTGACCATGTTTACTAGATGTACAAAATTTATTTAACTTGTAAGTGAAAGTTTGTACCTCATGATCCCTTCCCCTTATTTTGTTCATCCCCCAACCCCCTCTGGAAACTACTAATTTGTTCGCTGTATCGGTTTTGTTTTATGGCAGTTACTCAAAAGACAAGAAACAAGTGTTGGGGAGGGTATGAAGGAAGGGGAGCACTCCTGCGCTGTTGGTAGGAATGCACACTGGTGCGGTCACTTTGAAAAACAGTATGAAATTTCCTCAAAAAGCTAAAAATAGAACTACCATATAATCTGGCCATTCCATTCCTGGATATTTACCCAAAGAAGCCAAACACTAATTCAAAAAGATAAATGTATCTCTACATTCACTGCAGCCCTATTTACAATAGCTAAGACATGGAGGCAACCGAAGTGTCCCACAATAGATGAATGGATCAAGAAGATATAGTATACATAAGCGGTGGAGTATCTGTTGTGGGTGTTTGGTCACTAAATTGTGCCCAACTCTTTGTAGCCCCATGGGCTGTAGCCCAGCAGGCTCCTCTATCTGTGGAATTTCCCAGGTAAGGATACTGGAATGGGTTGCCATTTCCTTCTCCAGGGGATCTCCCTGACCGAGGAATCAAACCTTTGTCTCCTGCACTGGCAGGTAGATTCTTTACCACCAAGCCATCAGGGAAACCTGTAATGGAATACTGCTCAGTCATAAAACAAAATAATGAAATCTAGTGATTTGCAGCGTCAGTGGACCTGATAGGTATCATGCTAAGTTAGTTGTCAGATAGAGAAAAAAAAATATGTATGGTTTTACTTATATGTAGAATCTGAAAAACAAATGACCAAACAGAACAAAACAGATTCAATTTACTTTTTGCTTAAAGTTAATTCCCCTGGGCATCATATAAGGGCATGTTAAATACCTGCTTCTCACAGACCTCTTTCTGCTCATCTTCAATCAGAGCCCACAGCTCTGAGTCACTCACATCCACTACAAACTTTCATCTGCGTCTGCATGTATTTCTCATTGCACCACCCTTCCCATCTTCTTGCCTCCTCATTTCTCACAAGACTCAAATCCAAGATACTTTAAAAATTATTCATTAGAAATTCTTTAAGAACAGAAGATGATATTCTGGCCTAGTACCAGACTTATCACACGATGGACAATTAGTATTTGTATACTGAGCAAACCAGGTCGATAGCTACACAGATATTTAAACTTCTCTTATACAAAGCTATACTGCCAGGTAGGTGAAAGGATGGAGCCACACAGGGTGAGAGACTCATGGACTGAGTTATCTTCATAGGAAAGGCAACAACTTTTGATTTTATTCATAACAACAAATTTATATTTCATTGAACTCTGGGAGATAGTGAAGGATGGGGAAGCATGGCGTGCCACAGTTCATGTGGTCACAAATGGTTGGACATGACTCAGCATCTGAACAACAGCAACAATTTGCAAGGCAATGTGCTAAGAGGTATATATACATTAGCTTATACAATCAGGATTAAAACTCTATAAGGTAAGCATTGGTATACTTAGAGGGATTGGTGGGTTATCAACATACAACTCTAGAGGCTGATGAAGTTGGAAAAAGAATCAAGTCTCTATAAAGCCAAAGCCCAAGCTATCAACGATCTGTTTTTCTGTCCAACAGTACCCCTATGGATGATAACTTCCTTCCAGATTGTCACGTGTAGAGTAACAATATGAATGCTCTTAAAGGGATACTCTAACAGTTTATAGAAATGGCAACAGCAAATGAGTGAAACATTCCTGGGGAGAAATTTAAACTTCCAAACATCTGGTGCACTGTGCCCAAACAAATACGGTGGGGCAAAGCTTGCAGCACGGTCGTATTGTGTACCATCAGACTGCTGTGCGTGGTGATGCCGTGAAAAGGTGAGAACAGAGAATGCCCATCATATTTAATCACCATGATAACTTTATGATGTGGGGCATTAAATTTCATTGATTAGCGAATTAACTCATTCCGTTATGGTTAGACAATTTTTCAAAATTTAATTTCTGCCTTGTTCTAGCTGCTGTTGAAATAAATAAAATTTTATATCATCCCCCCTCTTGCTTCCGTTCTTGTATCAACGTCGTGGTGGAATAGGGATTAATATCTTGTTTCATAGAGCACGTCAAAAGCCATTATCACTATGCCCCTAATGGTCTAGCCCTTTGATTAGTTGGTATGGTGGCTGGAAATTTGAGAAGGACAGGGTTACCATTCAACCAGTGAGAAGAGAGTTGGCACCCCATAACCTGGGAACACTGAATGTTATGAGTTCTTAGAAGTGTTCTCTGGGTATCATTCAGCACCCAAGAAAGTAGAAACTTGAGGCACATTGATTCCACAGGTGTTTTTAGAGACTGGGACTCAATAAGCCCAGCATAGGACTCCTACATCCAGCATAGGAGAGTGAAACAACACATCTTTCAATGGCTGATATGGGCTAGTGAGCCCATATACTGGCACTATGATTAATTTAAAACCAAGGATACTTCTTTAGTTATTCTAAACTGTCAGAGCACAAAGATTCCTGAATGATCTCTCAGAAAAGAAAAAAAAAAAAAGAAAACAACTTCTTGATCCTTCTCAAAAAATTAGATAACTGATGTTAGATTTCCAGGCAACTCTAAATTGTAGAAATTACTCCTTGTATTATTAGATACACGGCAAAAATAAGTTAGTCATTTCCTGCAGCCTGAATGTCTTGATCTATAGTTATGTTCACTAAATACTTATTTGACAAATCTATATTAATCACCAGGCTTCCCAGATGGTGCTGGTGGTAAAGAACCTGTCTGCCAGTGCAGGTAGACAAAAGAGACAAGAGTTCAATCTTTGGGTCAGGAAGACCCCCTGGAGGAGGGCATGGCAACCCACTCCAGTATTCTTGCTTGGAGAATCCCCATTGACATAGGAGCCTAGTGGGCTACAGTCTACAGGGTCACAAAGAATCAGACATGACTGAAGCAACTTAGCATGTATGCACATATTAATCACCAATATAATTTAGGAATTCTGTAATTGTACATGCTCAGTCACTCAGTCATGTCCAGCCTTTTGTGGCCCAATGGACTGAAAACTGCCAGGCTCCTCTGTTCATGGAATTTTCCAGACAAGAATACTGGAGTAGGTTATCATTTCCTATTCCAGGGGATCTTCCCGACCCAGGGATTGAACTCTCATCTCTTATGTTCCCTGCACTGGCAAGCAGATTCTTTACCACTAGTACCACCAGAGAAGCCCGGTGATTAATACACATTTGCCACAGCTTCCAATTTTAAAGGCTCGGTACTGGGAAGAGAAAAATAACTGGTGAATATAACATGGCACAGAATACTTGGGACTACAGTAAGTATATGCAATTGGTTTTAAAGAGTAATAAAAGAGAGGCTACTGATTTCATCTTTCAAGATCAGGGAAGGCCTCCTGGAAAGGGGTCGGGGAGTGGGGGCAAGCTAAGCAGAGATCTAAAAGTCAATGTAAAATTGAACAGGTCAACAAAGGTCGAGGTGAATTGGTAAGCTTACACATCTTAAAAATGGCAGTGCTTCGGTCCAAAGTCTAGCAATTTCTACTAATGCACACTATTAGAAGGCGGCCTTCATCTAATGAAAACAGGAGTGGATCAACCAAACAAAAAGAAAAGAAAGGCGGACGTCAGCTACTAAGGCCAACACAGACCTCCTTATGAGGCTCCATCCGAGGTCCAATTTCCGAAACCAGATGAGCAGACCAGATGTGCACAGTTAGTCTTTCACCTTACTGGTTCAATAATTCCCATTATAGCGATGGCAATCAAATGCTGGTAGGATCCAAGGCTCAGAGTCTCTCTCTCCCCCTCTAATTCAGGGACATGAAACAGAGTTGCAATTGAATCTCCAGAGGAGAAAGGAAATGCTACTTCCTCTCTGGATGGTCCCCTGCTGATACATTGACTAGAAGATGCTAAGACGAAAAAAGAAGTGTTATAAGTCCCCCGACTTAACATATGCATTGTGTGAAGCACTCGGGAGTCACATATGCAGAGTGAAATACGTGCTGTGCTGCGGCAGTGGTGGCAGCAGTGCGGCAGCCATGGACAGCTGGGGTACCGCCACCATGAATTTGCATGAGATGTAATTTTATTAGATGGATGGGCCAATTTGATTAATCTTAGCAACTGGTGGGAAACAATATATGCATAGAGCATCTCTTTTCCATCCCCGCATCCATTGGTATGTGAGACATTCAACAAAAAGCTGTTAGGAAATGGGCATCAGGCACATAAAAGGTTTATGTTGTTTTTACAAACAAAATTGCTGTTTACAAATATCACACAGCAGGTTCTCTGTTTTATGGACAGAAATAATTCACTCTCAAGCTATAAAGGTCCCAGAGAAATGGGTTTGCTAATATCTATCCCATTTTAAATTACAAAAGACCCATGCCACCATCCCAGAGACTCATACCTTCTTGGCCATGCCTTGAATATTCACACACACCAGTGTCTAATGATGAATCAGAGCTGGGAAGCCTTACTGGCCACAGTCCATTTACAGCACATTAGATAAACATCATTATTCTTTGCAAAGTGCAAGGAAACACAGTTTCTTTAGCGAAATAGCCTTACTCTTCATCTTCCAAAAAGGGATATGTTTCAGGTGATTTCAAGAGCACAGAAAAACAGATTGCAAGCAAATAAAAAGTAATTCCCATTGTAAAGCACTTGTGCAGTAGTCTTCTCAGAGAGTTTATTTTTTTTTTAGAAAATATTCTAAAGCATAAATACTTGCTTTGGCCTATTTTAAGTTTTTTTCTTTTTTTTTTTTCCTTTTTTAATTCTCTTTCATTTGACACACCCAACTGCCTCATTTAGGTTGGGATTGGGTTTCAAATTTCTTATTTGTATCATTAATTTATATCATTAATTCAGTAATTTAGCACTCTCCTCTTATGCCCAGTATTAAAGGCATTTATAGAACTTCTTGTTTGAAATGGCAACTAAGCACACATTTGGCCTTTCATCTGTAAAAGCATCTTACTGACGAGAAAACATCACTACAACAAGAGCAGCAAAGAATAAAATTCACCAGGGATGAAAACTTTTGAAAGTATTGACAAAAATTTTAGAATTAATGAATAACTATGCAAATAAAATCTTATAGTAATTATAGAATAGAATATAAGCATTATAAAAATTTTTAAATGTGTTGAAAGAAATGAAAAATAGTAGAAAAAAAGTTTAAATGTTAACTTTTAAAAATGAAGTCATCAAAAACTAGACTGTGATATGTTAAGTTTTAATGCTAATAATGCCAATGTTTGTTTGTTTCTTTCTTTTTGTCCTCACCTTACAGCAAATGAGATCTTAGTTCCAGGACCAGGGATCGAACCCATGACCCCTGCAGTGGAAGCACAAAGTCTTAGCCACTGGACTGCCAGGGAAGCCCCTAATGCTGAGAGTTTTAAAGGGCCAGGAGTGCAGCAGAGGGAAGGCTTTGTTGTCTCTGCTTCTGCGACAATGCTGGGTGAGAGTTTTTCCCTCTGTGGTAAGTGAACACATTTGGCTCTGCTAGGTAATAAGGCAAGTATAAAAGTTGTGAAAGTGTCTGTGGGACCTACACAGAGCAATTGCACGGCATATAGGAACTACTTTTCACACCCTAGTGCCCCCGCGACAGTCTACACTCTGCAAGGGGCCTCATGTTTGCTCAACACCCACTGGACCCTAGAGAAGCTCACCTCTTCTTCATCCTCATCAGATTGAATGGTGGGAGGTGAGCATGCCCTGCAGACGCCTTCTCTCTCTGCTCGCCACATCACCCTGCATCCTGTGCTCGTATCATCTCTGTACAAACATCCATTTCAGATGAGCAAACACACGGCATACACAGGGACTCATCCTGGAATTGGAATACCACAGCACATCCTCAGGCACATGGCTGATTGTCTTAGAGCCTACCGCATTTGGATTTAGGGAGAGGAAATCCTCTCGGGAGGAAAACTGCGCTTTGTACACCAACACTCTCCTATAGAATCTTTTCCCAAAGTCATTCTGTTATAACTGAGAAAAAGAAATGTTTTGTAATAGAAGTGGTTCTGCCCTGGCTTCTCTGAAAATGCTGGGATTTGCATATGGCCTCAATGGCAGGTGACACCTTAACTTTGGAATGAGGAATGCTCAGGCCTGAGAGAACAAGAAAGACCCCTCTCTTTACATCTGGTTACAAGAAGAGCTCATTCCAGCAGTTATTACGATGTTCTCATTAAAAGATTATAAAACTCGATTAGCGTGGAAGTTATAGCGGGAATTCTGATGACATTTATGAGATAAGGTAAGTGGGCCATCTGAAGAATCCAAATGCCAGTGAGTGAGAGGGACAAAGAGAAAGGATCCAGAGAGTCTCCAAGGATGTTGACTTGAGCATCTCCATAGGTCACTAGCCTAGAAGGCAAAAGGGAGGACAGGTTGAGGGGAACAAAGATTGTGATCATGCTTTGTGAGAAATTTCAGTTTGATCTATCTGTAGCACACCCTGAAGAAGGTGCTGATCAGACAGTTAGTCTGAAGCTCAAGGTGAATGATCAGAGCTGCAGTAGTATTTAGGAAGTGTCATGTATACCTTTTGGAGAAGGAAATGGCAACCCACTCCAGTATTCTTGCCCGGAGAATCCCAGGGATGGGGGAGCCTAGTGGGCTGCCGTCTATGAGGTCGCACAGAGTCGGACATGACTGAAGCGACTTAGCAGCAGCAACATGTATATCTTTGGTGAATAGGACCACAAGAAAAGATGAGGGCAACTTTTTTCAGAAAACAGAGAAAAACTAGTCTGTATTATTCCATAACATTTTTAGAAGTTCAGTTCAGTCACTCAGTCATGTCCGACTCTTTGCTACCCCGTGAACTTCAGCACACCCTGTCCATCACTAACTCCCGGAACCTCTCAAACTCATGTCCACTGAGTTGGTGATGTCATCCAACCATCTCATCCTCTGTCACCCCCTTCTCCTCCTGCCTTCAATCTTTCCCAGCATCAGGGTCTTTTCAAATGAGTAAAAGAAGTAAAGTAGTAAATAAAGGATGTCTCTTTCTTTCTTTTTTTTTTTTTTTTTTTAAGATTTAAACTCAATTGAATGTTGCCAGTTATCCAAGAGTCCAGTACTTCTACCAGATGTAATGAAATAGCTGCTAAATAAAGAATAAAGCTCTTTGAAGGCAGCTGCTGCAGAGGAAAATCCCGTGGACGGAGGAGCCTGGTAGGCTGCAGTCCATGGAGTTGCAAAGAGTTGGACATGACTGAGTGACTTCACTTTCACTTTTCACTTCATGCATTGGAGAAGGAAATGGCAATCCAGTCCAGTGTTCTTGCCTGGAGAATCCCAAGTACAGGGGAGCCTGTTGGGCTGCCATCTATGGGGTCGTACAGAGTCGGACACGACTGAAGTGACTTAGCAACAGCAGCAGCAGCTGCAGAGGTGCCTGACACCCTTCTTTGACATTTTTCTAGAACAGCAACAAAGGTATGATATAGGGAAGAGCAAAGCTGACTGGTGCTTCCCTGGTGGCTCAGTGGTAAAGAACCTGCCTGCCAATGCAGGAGACACGGGTCCAATCCCTGGGTTAGAAAGACTCCCTGGGGAAGTAAATGACAACCCACTCCAGTATTCTTACCTCAGAAATCTCATGGACAGAGAAGCCTAGCAGGCTACAGTCCATGGGGTCACAAAAGAGTTGGACACAACGTAGTGATTAAACAACAAAGCTGACTCCAAAGTGGATCCGTTTCTTTTACTTGAACCTTTATTCTATTGTTTTTGCCTCAAGTTAAGAATGCTGCCTATCACCTGAAATATATAGAATAGCCCATGCCAAGGATAGCCTTCTGAAAATGAAAGGTATAACACTTTTCCATTCATATAGAGATAAAAAGTTAAGATCAGAGAAGAAATGTGTCTTGTTTTAGGTTATGGGAACATTGTAACCTAGAGGAACAGCTGCAAAAATGAAGGATTCTGACATTAAGAAGTGTGTAACCATCAACCACACCCACTACCCACTCCCCGTGTAGTATAAAAGAGGCTTGAATTCTAATTCAAGTAAGATGGTTCTTTGGGACACCAGTTTACCATCTTCTTGGTCTTCTGACTTTTTGAATAAAGTCTGATTTTCTTGACCTAATGACTCATGTCTCAATTTATGGGCCTTTCATGCAGAGAGCAGTATAATCTACTCAATAACAGGTAGGATGGTATGGAAAATAGGACTCCTGACTTTGGATGAATAAAAACTTTCCAAATACTATTTCAAATGTTATTAAGAACATTTCTAAGTTGGAGCCTATAAAATGCTATTTTCTTGCACTCTTTAGTTGAATCACTAAATTCATCCTGATCCTACCAGGAGAAACTTAGTGACAGAGTTAAGCCATGGTTTTGTCCTAATGAATGATTATAGGCAGGAAATTTTATTAGAAAATTAGAATTTCATTGCCACCCATGCAACAGCTTCCAGGGCCAAAATAACAGGACGAAGCTTTTAACATCTCTAACATAATAGTTTAGTGGCTGAAAGAACTGATATCATCACATACCTTTAATCCACAGATCAATAAATTATTATCCTGTCATATTGCATCACGGGGGATACACAGAATATAAGTTGACTTTGTGATTACTCGGCTTAGTCACTGTAAAGTATTGAACATAGGTACTATGTGATACTTTTTTTTGCTAATTCAGATGCTATCCTGACTTTTTTGGAGTGTAGAGAATCAATCAATAAGTATCTGTTTGTTAGCCAACATTTTCCCTACTCTCTCCTTCATCCTGTCCTCCATAGCCCTCTATGGAATGTTCCAGAATCACAGTGGGACAGATAAAGAAACCAAAGATAAGATGTTCACAGCTTAGTTACGAAGCAGGATTAAAACAGTTAAAGAAGAGGAGGTGTGTACCAAGTCATTTCAGTCGTGTCCAGTTATTTGTGATGGTGTGGACTGTATCCCTCCAGATTCCTCTGCCCATGGGATTCTCCAAGGCAAAAATACTGGAGTCGGTTGCCATTTCCTTCTCCAGGGGATCTTCCTGACCCAGGGATCAAACCCATGTCTATTATGTTTCCTGCAGCGGCAGGCAGGTTCTTTACCACTAGCACCACTTGGGAAGCCCAGAGAAGAGGAGGTGTGGATATCAAACTCTACAGTCCAGACTGCAAATGTCCTGGAGAAGCTGTTCCATAGGCAATTAGGCAAGTAAACAAGGTCTAAGAAGTAATAATGCCCTTCATGGATTCTGAGTTACATCCTGAAGGGCATAAATGATTTGAATAATCAGAGAGGAGTAGAAAGATAATCTCCGACTCAGAGAAAACAGGATGAATTGATGTTAAAGAGCTTTTATCTTTTAATAATCATCTGAGTTTATAACTTTGTTCTACTTTACATATCAATGAAAATATTGTTGTAGTTTTAATACAAAATAATAATAGATTTTCCAAGAATGCAACAGGTGTATAAATCAAAAGAAAAGTTATAGTTTTTTTTTGTTGTTGTATTCAGGAAAGTACAAAACCTTGTTTATAATTTCAGAAAATTATATAGCTTGGCAAAACTGCTCTGATTCTCTGGAACAAGTAACACATTTCTATGTATATACATTTGTAACACTGTCATTCAAATAATGCTACATTTCCTGTGGGGCTGCTCATTATGGAGCTTCCCCGGTGTTTCAGTGGTAGCAAATCTGCCTGCTAATGCAGGAGACACAGGTTCCATCAGTGGGTTGGGAAGATCCCCTGGAAAAGGAAATAGCAATCCACTCCAGCATTCTTACCTGAGAAATCCCATAGACAGAGGAGCCTGGCGGGCTACAGTCCATGGGGTTGCAAAAGAGTGGGACATGACTTAGCAACTAAATAACAACTGCTCATTAAGGAAGATGGTTTTACCAGATGAGAAATTTCCCAATTATTGACTATATACTCTTTGAGAGTTTGTTCTTCCCTTGCCTGTATTGTGATGCTTGATTTCTCAGAATGTATTGAAAGCCTCTTTTGACTTAGTATAATTACTTCTTGTAGGTTCCTATCTACTCCCACAACTTCAACTACCATATTTATTTTCATTATTCCCAAATCTGTACCACAAAGATGGACTTTCTGTGATGTTCCAGACCCATATTTCTAACTGCAATTCTCTACATGGATACTTCATTCTATATCTAGGTCATTTGTGTAAAAGGTAATTCGTTGTCTTCTCCGCCACTATTTTGTTATCAATAAATTTATAAATGACTATAAAAACCACCCAGGGCTTTCCTGTTTGGCTCAGCTGGTAAAGAATCTGCCTACAACGCAGGAGACCTGGGTTCGGTACCTGGGTTGGGAAGATCCCTTGGAGAAGGGAAAGGCTACCCACAGCAGTATTCTGGCCTGGAGAATTCCATGAACTGTATAGTCCATGGGGTCGCAAAGAGTCAGACACAGCTGAGCGACTCTCACTTCACATACCGACCACCCAAATGCTCAAGTGAGTAACCTGAATGTGATTCTTGACAACTGCTTTTTTCACACTGTGCATTCAGTGACTGTGTCCTGATAAATGAATCTCATATTAATGCAAGTGAAGTGAAGTGAAGTCGCTCAGTCGTGTCTGACTCTTTGTGACCCCGTGGACCATAGCCTGCCAGGCTCCCCTCTCCCTGGGATTCTCCAGGCAAGAATACTGGAGTGGGTTACCATTTCCTTTACCAGGGGATCTTCCCCACCCAGGGACTGAACCCGGGTCTCCCGCATTGGAGGCAGACGCTGTAACCTCTGAGCCACCAAGGAAGCCATATTAATGCAAACTTACTACCAATTCTGCATTCCCAAGACAGTAACCTATTGAGTTTACAGTCTAATGGTAGCCTATTGCTGTAAAATAAAACATAAGCACACCACTTTTTCCTAGGACAAAAATATTAATAAGACAGCTATTTTGGTTTATTTTGGGCCCTTGGATTGGTATGAAAATCATGATGCTAATAATTATCAATATTAAACAAAAACAACTGTTATTAATGATGTGTGTGTGACTCAGTCATGTCTGATTCTTTGCAACCCCATAGACTGTGGCCTTCCAGGATCCTCTATCCATGGAATTTTTCAGGCAAGAATACTGGAATAGGTTGCCATTTCCTACTTTCCAATCCAGGGATCGAACCTGAGTCTCATATGTCTCCTGCAATGGCAGGCAGCTTCTTTACCACTCCACCACCGGGGCAGGCATATTATTATTAATAATAACTATAATTAATTCAGCAATAAGCACTGAGTGCAATTCCAAACATATTATATCTGAGTTTGCAAAGCAAAGAGTATCATGGTAATGAGTTGGAAGGGATTGGCACAGAAGACTTAAGGGAGAACTTTCAAGCCTTAATTAACAACTAGCAAGGTGAAGAGAAAATGATGCAAATAAATTTTTGAGGAATTCAATTCATGCTGTAAGACAAAGAGGTGGTAGAACTATAACTATCTTTTTAATTAATGTTTATTTTTAAATATATTTTATTGAAGTAGTTGACTTACAATGTTTCAAGGGCACAGCAAGGTGATTCAGTTATACAATACACATATATTATTTTTGAAATTATTTTCCATCATAAGTTATTACAAGATATTGACTATAGTTCCCTAGGATATACAGTAAACCTTCGTTGCTTGTTGCATATCTATTTTTTAAATTAGAAATCTAGCATTCTATTCATACTAAGTCAGACAAATAGAATCAAAATATCATAACTTTTTTAGTTAGGCAAAAATTCATACATTTTCTCAAATATGTATATTATATATGTGTATGTGTGTGAGTGTACAAAAGCTTTTCTACTACACTTGATAAAAGCATGAGAAAGAACACTAAAAAAAGTAGAGATGGAGAAATTGGAAAACAAACTAAATGAAATGGGAGTACTGAATATGAAATAGCAAAAGTGAAACAAACTGAATAAAAGTGAAAGAACATCATATAATATGGTTGTTTTTAAACATGATGCTCACTAGAAACATCTGGAGCTCTGGAGGAAAAAAAAATACCTGAGCATTTGTATTTTTCAAAAAATTTCAAGATAATTCTGATGTGCATCCGGATTTTTAAAAAGTGATTACAGATGATCAGATCCTAGTTTTGGTGATGTAGAGTCCTTAACTATTTATCTTGAAAGAAGAATAGTCTCTTTATCTCTGAAATGGAGTCCTGAAACAATGAAATGATTCTAAGATGAAGGGAAACAAAATTTTAGCATAAGGAAGGGAATTAGTGGTCAAAGCTATCTGAAAATGGAGCAACTGTCTTAGGCTGTAGTTCTCTTCCACTGGAGAAAATGATCCAGGAGCTGCTCAATTACAAGGCAAGAAGACACTCAGGAGATTCAAACATGGAGGGGCAGACCTTGGAGATCATCCAGTACAACTCTGCTGTCTCTGACAAATATGCCCCAGAAGTTCTCACTTTCTTGCCACCAGTGTGAAAATTTGTATAAAAAAATAGTACTCCAGGTCTTTCCAAATCACACAGAAGTTGCACTCAAGTACAGATCTGTATCCCTGCTGAGAAGAAAGGAGAACCATTCCCAACTGGGAACTTCAAAGATGAACACATATTCTTTGTGGTGTTAATAGATTGCCTGCTGATACCTCTTCCCCACATGCAATTTAAAAATAGCTCAATGTATTAGTCTTACTATTGAAGAGGATATTTTGTGTGTGTGTGTGTGTGTGTGCAGGAGAACACATGGCTGGTAAAAACCAGCACTCTGTCTTAGTATAGTGAACCAGCAAACAGCTGAACTGAACTGTGACTCAATAGCATCCAGACTGAAAAGATCGATTAATCTTCTCCTCTAGAGCAATTTCAAGATTTCATAGACCATTCACAGACATAAAAAATGAATAGGACACAGCCCAATCAGTCACTTATTTGAGAAAAGAAGACACACTGAACATCTACTGTGGGCTAGCAAACTTGTGACTGAAAAAGATGAATAAAATGGTCACTTAGAGAAACTCCCAGCATATTAAGTCTAATAGGTATATAAAAATTTCAGCTGCAGCCTGATTTGTTGTAGATTGCATAGTCTTATACAAATCTAGGAGGAATGATTAACTCTGTCTGAAGAAAGTCAGAAAGATTTCACAGAGATTACATTTCAACTGGGCTTTACCAAAAAGTCCATTCATTCATTCACTCACTCATTGGTCTACATTTTTATTTGGCATTTTCTATGCTCCAGGCATGACCTTGGGCAAGGAAGATAAAGACTTTATAAAACATTTTTGATTCTGAAGAATTCATAGAAATGAAAATATAATTTAAATGCCAAACAAATGCTCTAATGATATAGAAGATAGATCATATAAAGGGAGAAACATGAATTTCAGAGGGAAAAATTGGCATATGGTTGGTGGTAAAAGACCAGTGGCCTCAGGTGACGGGAGAGGTAAGGGAAAGGATGTTCTTTACATGGATAAGAGAACGTAGATAGGAAAGATGACGTAAAAGAATAACTGGGTGAAAATGGCCAGGTGTGATGAGACTAGAAAGGAAATTTTGACTTAATTCTGAGAGTCCTTTAATGTCATGCCTAGGACTTCAAATTGAAAATAACGACATAAGCAGTATTTTGTTTGTTCTGAGATTTTTTCTTGTTTGTATGTTTGTTTTTAGCTTTTTGCCTTTCAGATAGACTTGGTGGCATCTTGGAAAATGAATTGTATTTCATGACAGGGAAGAAACTACAGACAGACTTTCAGGTTTTTATGTGTGGACCAACTAGGAACACGTATCTATCTATTCTCTCTGTGCATCATATTGTTGCACCCTACCTCGTGGAAACTGATGACTTTGGGTCAAAGTTATAAAGCTTGTAAACTCAGAAAAATAAAGGACATAATACAGATAAGGTTTTAAAGGAAACTTATAGTGTCCTGAAAGGAAAAATGTTTTCCAAGATGTTGACAGCAAATGTCAAATAAGCAGTAAACATACTGATTAGATAGGTTTCACCTGTATATCCAAGCATCAAGTCTGTCCACTTTCTTACCAATTGAAATACATGTTTTAGACTTAGTGAGAATTAATTTCCTTAACATGACACTTGCCATTTAAGACCTTTGTAAGTTCTCATTTTTCCTTTAATTTTAATGACTGATAATAATATGTAACAATGGCCAAAGATGCACACAGATGGACAGCCATCAGTTCATCAGAAGGTTGATAATGACCAACTGCTCAAATTCAAAGGCAAAACTATGAACTAAGGTATGAACTACATTAATTAGTTCATACCTTAAATCTTTAAGAAAAATACCATAGTAAACATAGAAGACTTTAAATAAAAAATCTCCAGAAAACAGTCACTTTCATAAGTATAGGATCATCAGAAATAATGTCAAAGAATATTAGAGGTTTTGATAAAAGGCCAACACACACACTAATTAGATGCAATGTAGCTTGATACAGAGAAGGCAATGGCATCCCACTCCAGTACTCTTGCCTGGAAAATCCCATGAATGGAGGAGCCTGGTGGGCTGCAGTCCATGGGGTCACTAGGAGTCAGACACGACTGAGCGACTTCACTTTCATTTTTCACTTTCGTGCACTGGAGAAGGAAATGGCAACCCACTCCAGTGTTCTTGCCTGGAGAATCCCAGGGACGGGGGAGCCTGGTGGGCTACCGTCTATGGGGTCGCACAGAGTCGGACACGACTGAAGCTACTTAGCAGCAGCAGCAGCAGCAGTACCTTGATATAGAACCTACTGCCAAAAATGGTGGCATGCAGTGACTTGACAAAGATTTTTGCAGAATGATGTCATATCAAGGGGTCAAGTTTTTAATAAGAAATATAGGTTCAAATGTAATTGTCAATCTTACTGTTTTTAACATAGATATCAATATGAAGTAGAAAGCACACCAACTTTACAAATGAAAAAAACTGAGGCTCGGTTATAAATAACATATTCAAGGTCCAGATCACATAGCTCATGAAACTCTACACTTAAAAAACATGTACCGTATATTGCTCTTTTTATATATCAGATGCTGACCTTAGGGTTTTAGTAATGATATAACCATATAACAGCTCCATGAGGTACATACTAATGATGTCCATTTTAAAGATGAAGAGATGGAGGCACAGAAATGTATTAGCTCATTTAATTCACACACACAAAATACCACTGATATCATAAGAACCTTTGTTATTCTCCTTTTTTTGATGAGGAAATTGTGGCACAGGCAAAGTTGAACCATCACCTCAACACAACATGACTGCTGCTGCTGCTTAGTCACTTCAGTCGTGTCTGACTCTGTGCGACCCCATAGACGGCAGCCCACCAGGCTCCCCTGGGATTCTCCAGGCAAGAACACTGGAGTGGGTTGCCATTTCCTTCTCCAATGCATGAAAGTGAAAAGGGAAAGTGAAGTTGCTCAGTCGTGTCCGACTCTTAGAGACCCCATGGACTGCAGCCTACCAGGCTCCTCCGTCCATGGGATTTTCCAGGCAAGGGTACTGGAGTGTTTTGTCATTGCCTTCCCCACACAACATGACTAATAGATGACAAAACCTATTAGAGTGCAGACTAATCCCACAACCAGGCACGGCCCCAGACAACCAGTGGTGCCCAAATACTAGTGTGCCAACAGCTATCAGTAGCATCTGCATGTAACATCTTCTAGGAATTCCATAATTTTTTAAATATATTTTCAAATAATGGAGAGGATCTTTTGTTTTTAGAATTCATGTGATTTGTTTATATGCTTTACTTTGTCAGCAAGGCTTGTCTAAATTATACTGCAATGCTGCTGGGCTAGTTCATTTGTTATATTGCATTTTTTAAAAATTAAGTAGCTTATACTTTACATCTCTTATATACCTTGTCCAGAGGGTCCTACCTTTTATCTTTATGAAAGCTTCTTCAGTCAAGTCTTTGATATGAATCCAAAAATAGCAAGGTCCCCTTGGAGCTTATCCGACTGCCTTCTAAGCAGCATCTTGCATGTTACTTATGTTAATGCCTAAGGACTTTAGGTATAGAAGGATTTACAAAGCATAGCATGGGATGGTGTGAGGTGGAGGGCAATTACTAAAGCAGGGTTAAGCTTAATGGTAGAGTTGTAAGTGGACTGGATGACTAGATATTTGGTTGAGATACCATCCTCATAACTCATATCTCTAATAATAAGTAAGTCACTTTACTTCTCGGAGAGTCAAAAATTTTCATTTATGAGTGGACAGTTACTTAACTCTATCTTATACAATCTTATAAGGATTAGAGATAATATATGTGAGATGTCTCCTAAGGCAAATAGCAAAGACTTCAAGGATTTTTTGATCCCTGGTGGTCTGTGTCTCAAACTCAGAGTGTTATAAACTTGTACAGAAAAAAAAGTTACATCCTTACTTTTACTATTAGCAACTAAAATTTAACATTTTTTCGATTATATATGTAGCTAATATAGGTAACAGATGACATACTTAACAGTACCTGTGACTATATTACTAGTAGGGATCATTACAGGTATTTTAATATAACATTATAAGTATTACAGATATATTAAAATATCAGTTGCAATTATCACTACTTTGAAATTCAGATATAACTGAAATATTTTTCTATGTAATGAGCTTAAAAGGAAAACACATTATTAATAACTTTTTAGAAAATATCACTCTATTCATTACATTTTAGAAAATGTATCAGAAGGTAATCAATTAAAATATGCATTTTATGTATGAGTTTATAGACATTTGCAAAATTCTTCAGAGAAAGAGCTCATGAGCTCTTTGAGATTGCCAGAAGTGTTCACGATATAATAAGGGTTCAGGACTCAACTTTTTGCTGTCTTTTCATAGTCTGTTGTACTTAGAAGTCTTAGTCCCTAACAGTTCATCATTATAGACTTGGGGACCAGGATGAGAGTCAGTAGGAGAGAAGCAGAAAGGCTTCCTAGCACTAGGAGGGCTCTGAATGTCTGATCTAGAAATTTAAGATGAAGTTGGAATTGTTTACTTCACACCTGTTCTTATTATCTGTTTCAGTGCCAAGAAACAGACAAAACTGCCAATCTTCAAACAAACAGGCTTCCTCATATTCAGGAATTGAATTCTCCTCTGAGTACAGCTGCTACTTCCATGGGTTCATGACTTCACATGAATCTTTCTTTTGACCCCATTAGCTCAGTTGGTAAAGAATCCACCTGCAATGCAGGAGACCCCTTTTTGATTCCTTGGTCAGGAAGATCTGCTGGAGAAGGGATAGGCTACCCACTCCAGTATTCTTGGGCTTCCTTGGTGGCTCAGCTGGTACAGAATCCACCTGCAGTGTGGGAAACCTGGGTTCTATCCCTAAGTTGGGAAGATCCTTTGGAGAAGGGAAAGGCTACCCACTCCATTGTTGTGGCCTGGAGAATTCCATGGACTGTACAGTCCCTGGGGTCACAGTCAGCCACAACTCAGTGACTTTCACTTTTGTCCTACCACGTGTTGTGTGATTTGGAGTGGGGACACGTATCCTTACATAAACTCACAACGGTCTCATCTCCCACTCAGTCCTACTGTGAATCACCTTCAGTTAAATAGGGAAGCATTTGAGGTACCCATTCATTAGGAAGTCATTTGAGGCACCCATTATTCATCAAGGCACTATCATAGTGAATAGCAGATGCGATCAGACATATCACACAGCTCTGAGTATAACCCTCTCCTCCACCATTTATGGATGCACATCTAAGGAAGCCACCTAAACCCCTGAGCCTTAGTTTATTCATCTGCAAAGTGAGAATACCAATTCCTATTTCTCAGGGTGAAGAGTGAATAGATACTCAACGATTATTAGTTCCATTGAAGTAAAACTTAGCTGTACTTGAGCTGTTCTCAGATAAACAAAGCACAATCCTAAGTACAGCTAAAGGTTTACTTCAAAACCCAATTATGTTATTTCTGAATAATCCATTTTTTTCCCTTCAGGTTTGTTTACTTTATCAGGATTCTTACTTTCTGATCACCTCTGGGTTCATGACTGTATCAAGTTTTTCCTTTCAACAATGTTGGGAAAAGCTGATGCACTTTTGAGTTAGTAACCCCTGAACTTAAATTCCAAAACCAATATTTGCTGGATTTGGCAATTTGGAAATTCATTCACCTTCTTTGAATCTCTGTTTCCTTACTAGTGAATTAGCTTTAAAATGCCCTAGACAGGCAGCTTTTGTGAAGGTTAATTCACATATGTGTAAGTATCTGACACATAGCAATTTTCCTGGTTTTAGAATGGCAGTTATCAGGAGCCAGTTTTATGTATGAGAGGAGGAGAAATGGATCAATGTTTAGACCAGTTTTCTCTGATAAAATATATAAGTAAATATAGATAATATGGTATGTTTCATCATAAAGCAGTCTAAGAGAAAACTCAGAAGAGATATACTGTTACTCAAAAAATATCTGATTATATATATATAATATATATATGACAATAAACAACAGAAATGGTATGGACCTAACAGAAGCAGAAGATATTAAGAAGAGGTGGCAAGAATACACAGAAGACCTATACAAAAAAGATCTTCATGACCCAGATAACCATGATGGTATGATCACTCACTTAGAACCAGACATCCTAGAATGCGAAGTCAAGTGGGCCTTAGGAAGCATCACTAAGAACAAAGCTAGCTGAGGTGATGGAATTTAGCTATTTCAAATCCTAAAATATGATGCTGTGAAAGTGCTGCACTCAGTATGCCAGCAAATTTGGAAAACTCAACAGTGGCCACAGGACTGGAAAAGGTTGGTTTTCATTCTAATCCCAAAGAAGGGCAATGTCGAAGAATGTTCAAACTACCACACAGTTGCACTCATCTCACACACTAGCAAAGTAATGTTCAAAATTCTCCAAGCCAGACTTCAACCATACGTGAACCATGAACTTTCAGATGTTCAAGCCGGATTCAGAAAAGGCAGAGGAAACAGAAATCAAATTGTCAGCAACCACTGGATCCACAGAAAAAGCAAGGGAATTACAGAAAAACATCTACTTCTGCTTTACTGATTACACTAAAGCCTTTGACTGTGTAGATCACAACAAACTGTGGAAAATTCTTAAAGAGATGGGGATACCAGACCACCTTACCTGCATCCTGAGAAATCTGTATGCAGGTAAAAAAAGCAAGAGTTACAACTGAACACAGAACAGACTGGTTCCAAATTCAGAAAGGAGTACATCTAGGCTATATATCATACCCGGCTTATTTAACTTCTATGCAGAGTACATCAGGCAAAATGCCGAGCTGGATGAAACACAAGTTGGAATCAAGATTGCTGGGAGAAATGTCAATAACCTCAGATATGCAGATGACACTGCCCTTATGGCAGAAAGTGAAGAGGAACTGAGGAACCTCTTGATGAAAGTGAAAGTGGAGAGTGAAAAAGTTGGCCTAAAGCTCAACATTCAAAAAACTAAGATCATGGCATCTGGTCCCATCACTTCATGGGAAATAGATGGGGACACAGTGGAAACAGTGTCAGACTTTATTTTTGGGGGCTCCAAAATCACTGCAGATGGTGATTGCAGCCATGAAATTAAAAGACGCTTACTCCTTGGATGGAAAGTTATGACCAACCTAGACAGCATATTCAAAAGCAAAGACATTATTTTGCCAACAAAGGTCCATCTAGTGAAGGCTATGGTTTTTCCAGTGGTCATGTATGGATGTGAGAGTTGGACTGTGAAGAAAGCTGAGTGCCAAAGAATTGATGCTTTTGAACTGTGGTGTTGGAGAAGACTCTTGAGAGTCCCTTGGACTGCAAGGAGATCCAACCAGTCCATTCTAAAGGAGATCAGTCCTGGATGTTCTTTGGAAGAATGATGCTAAAGCTGAAACTCCAGTACTTTGGAGACTCTGATGCTGGGAGGGATTGGGGGCAGGAGGAGAAGGGGATGACAGAGGATAAGATGGCTGGATGGCATCACCGACTCCATGGACATGAGTCTGAGTGAACTCCGGGAGTTGGTGATGGACAGGGAGGCCTGGCGTGCTGCGATTCATGGGGTCGCAAAGAGTCGGACACAACTCAGTGACTGAACTGAACTGAACCTAATATAGTTTTAATCGTGTTCTTGTTGATCAATCTCCAAATCATACTTGATTCTTCACAACCCCAGGGACTGTAACATGCCAGGATTCCTGATACCTCATCATCTCCCAGAGTTTGCCCAAGTTCATGTCCATGGCATTGGTGATGGCATCCAACTACCTCATCTTCTGTTGCCCTATTCTTCTGCCCTCAATCTTTAATACTAAGCTTATTTTAATAGAAAGCACTTTATCATGAAATATTTGAAATGTTCCTTTTTGACACGTTTTACATGTCTCAAAATATTTTTTTTTTGAGACACGTTTTACATATTTTACATGTAGCACTGTATTTATGGAGAAGAGCTTCTCATCTAATGAGGGCAATGAAAACAAATTATATAGGTGAACAGGAGAATTATCTGACAAAAGTGTCAAGTGCTTGAATGAGATCAATGTTTAATAAATTTAAGAGGAAAGAAAAATATTTGTTAGGATGTGCACTAGCCAGAAGATACATCCAAGTGATATCCAGTCTGAAGACAAATTTTAACTTGCAAAGAACCAAAGGAAACACTTCCCAAAAAAGTAAGAGAGAAGGAAAAGTGATGCCAGCTTCATAAAACTGAATTAGGCTAATTTAATCGTCCTATCACTAGATTTAAATGACTAAAAGTACATTTAGTGAAAGTATTAGTTCCTCAGTTGTGTCTGACTCTTTGCAACCCCATGTACGATAGTCCGCCAGGCTCCTCTGTCCATGGGATTCTCCAGGCAAGAATCCTGGAGTGGGTTGCCATTCTCTTCCCCAGAAGATCTTCCCAATCCAGGGATCAAACGCAGGTCTTCTGCATTGCAGGCAGATTCTTTACCCTTTGAGCCACTGTTTAATGTTACCTTCACTCTTGTATTTATTAGATCTGTCATCCAGCTTTCCAGCCGAATGTCCTTAGGTATACAATGGTTCCTATAAGGACAGATAATTACAAGTGGTCTGATTATCACTGCTGGTTGGGGAAGAGAGGAGCATTTGCTATTTTCTCATTAATATGAAACTGTAAAGGAAGAAAAATTTCCGAATAGAAACTACTGGACTTAACTGTGTTTGAAGTACCAAACAATGGCAATTACTCACCTAGATTCTGTGTCCCTATCAAACTGAGAAAATTGAACAACATCCTTAGCGTGACTGATACAACCAGCTTCAAGCCTGCCCCTCCAAATCTCAACAGTGTGAGTGCATGCTATGTCCCTTCAGTCGTGTTTGACTTTTGCGACCCAAAGGACTGTAGCCCACCAGGCTCCTCTATCCGTGGGATTGTCCAGGCAAGAATATTGGCGTGGATTGCCATGCCCTCCTCCAGGGGATCTTCTTGACCCAGGGATCTTACCTGCATCTCTTATGTCTCCTGCATTGACAGGCAGGTTCTTTACCACTAGCGCCACCTGGGAAGCCCAACTCTCAACAGAGGATGAGACTAATACTTAGGAGACTCACAGCACAAGTTTCCCATGATTTCATTTGGGGTTTATGACAACTCATGGTGGTGAGCTTTATTATACTCATTTTGTAGAAGGATAACAGGCTCAAGAGGCTAACTTATTAACCTAAGGTTAAAAAAAAAAACACACACACAGTGAAACTAAACTCAAACCTGCAGACACTAAAATATGTATTCTTCCTCACTTTACAGCAGTGCCTGGGCAGCAAGGCTATGTCATGATTTCTTACTATGCAGATGTGCAATTCTTACTTTCATTTTATACTCTTGTCTCATTTTCCTCCTGTTTATTTTCTTCTTTTCTAGCTCTTGGTTCAATTCCTTACATGAGGTCCTCTATAAAATAGTCTCAACCTAAGGGAAATATTTGTTACAATGTTTTGGTTATTTCTGTGGAACTGAAACATTTTTTACCATTAATATTTAATACTTTGTACAATGGTAAAGAATCTGTCTGCCAGTGCAGGAGATGCAAGAGATATCAGTTCAATCCCTGGATCAGGAAGATCCCCTGGAGGAAGATATGGCAAGCCACTCCAGTATTCTTGCCTGGAGAATCTCACAGACAGAGGAGCCTGGTGGGCTACAGTTCACAGGGCCACAAAGAGTCAGATACGACTGAGTGACTGCACGCGTGCACACACACACACACACACACACTGTCAAAAACAGGGTTCAACCTGATATTGAGACCCAGGACATGTTCCAATGGGAGAAAACCCAAAAGGACTTTGCCCTGCTTTGGACCTGATGAACTGCTTCAGTAATGAGCACAGAGTACAATTAAGTTTAAGTACCTCCTCAGGCGCTTTGCAAAAGCCGATTCTGATGTAGTTAAACCCATCCACACAGGGAGGGGTAAATTGAATCATGTGAAAATAGAGTTTTGGTTTTTATAAAGTTGATCCACCCCCACTGTTTATTACCCACCTGAAGTCATATGCTTGTGCTTGTGATACCCTTGTGCTTGCTGTATAAATGATGATTAATGTAGAAAATAAGATGCACAAGCACCTTTTTTCCCCCACACAGGTGTTACTAGCAACTGAGGAAGAGCTTCTAAGAATGGGGAGAGATGAGGATGAGACTCACGTCTTTTAATGGCATATATCCTCAGACAGGCTCTGTATTTTAAATGAAATCAAAATCTTGAGACCTCTCTGTTGTAGATCACTGGTAATGCCCTGGTGCCCCAGAAGAGCCTCATAAAGAGGCAATTCAGCAATCAGTGACATAGTCTGACACTTTGCTAGAAGGAACCTCATCTACTTAGTTTTTTTTTTTTTTTTTAATCTCATTCTCCATATGATGGCAATTTTAATAAGGAGTGAAATTCAAAGTATTTGCCTCAAGTCACTAATTATTCCAACCCAGAGTATATTCCCCAAAGTCCAATTACAGCAGTGCCCCAGAGAGTTAATACTGATGTAAGTATATGGATCAGCCAGTGTATCAGCTCCTGGCTTTGTCTTCATTTTGGATAGATTTGATTATTTCACTAGATACTTTACCTAACTGTTAGCTCTACTTGTTTGGCCAACCTTTCCTGCAATATTCACTCATTTGTTCAAAATACGGATTAAGTTACCACCACATGTGAGGCAGTATGCTGGGGTGACACAGAGGAAGAAAACATTCTCCTTAGAAGGAATTTAACCTTCAGTTGTGTGCTTGTGCTCAGTAGCTCACTCATGTCCGATTCTTTGCAACCCCACGAACTGTACCCCGCAAAGCTCCTCTGTCCCTCAAATTTTCCAGGCAAGAACAGTGGTGTTGGTTGCCATTTCTTCTCCAGGGGATCTTCCTGACCCAGGGATCGATCCTGTGTCTCTTGCATCTCCTGCATTGGCAGCAGACTCTTTACCGATAGCACGACCCCGACAGTCTAGTAACAGGGACATTGAATACGATCAAGCATTGAGATGTTTGACAAGCGTGACATGGGACAGTGTGCCGTAACAGGGAGCTAGGATGGTGGGGAAGTTTTTTCCATCTAAGCAGAGAAAGTTAAAAATGGCATCTTAGAGAAGCTAACAAAATTTTAAGCTGAACAGTGAAGATGGCTGTCTGTTCAGTATGCAAGTGGGAATGAGGAATGCAAATAAGAGTTCTTTCCTGACAGGAAATAAAAAGCTCAGAAGTATGCAAGTGCAAATTGACTTGGTTTGTTAGGTAGTGCTGGGTACACGCTGAGAAATAACAATAGCTATTATTTATCTGTGTATCCCAGACATGGTTCTAGGCACTATATGTATTCATCCATTGAAAATTCACATGCTTCTTATGATGTAGATACTATCATTTGACTTTTAGAGATGAGTAACCAAGGGTTAGATGACTTGCCCAAGATCATACTGTGAGTAAGAAACAGAAGCAGAATACAAGTCAGCTTGTCTTATATCAGAAAAAATGATATCCACCTTAATGCTAAGTATTCAGGATGAAGCTTACAAGTCATGCCAAGAATTTTGCCACAATCCCATTTGTGGTTTTAATCACAAAGATACCACCATCCAATTTTCATTTCAAGGGGAAATATCACCAACACTGCAGGATAGCTCATGAAACACTAGTCAAGAGACAGATTATTTCCATAATCCAGACAGAAACTGATAAAAACTACAGTTATAATAATAGTAGAAAGAATGGGGCAGGACAGATTTGATAATATTAGCAGGAAGAATGGGGCATGACAGATTTGTGTTGAAGTAAAGGGGTAAGACTGAGGATAGGTTGTAGAGAATGAGGGTAAAAAGGAAATGGAGGTTGGCACACAAGTTTCTGGATTAATTTTCAAATGCAGCAGTTGTAGTCTTTATGATATTCTCAGAATTGATGAGAAAACAGTCAACAACTCACCTTACATCTTAACTCGTAAAGATACCTTAACGCCTATGGTATAAGATTTAAGTACTTCACACATCTGGAGAAACCCATTCTCTATGCATCAAGTTCCTTTCACCACACTGAATTGAACATTTTGTCTTTTTTTTCCACCCCCCCTCTCATAATATATACAGAAAAGAGTTCTCTCTCATCAATCTCACAAAACCTGGTCACCATGCTTTCAGCTCTACAATGACCTTTTCTGATTGCCTGAGTAATGCCTGCCTAGCCCATTTTGTAACAAATACAGATTGCTTTCCTTCTCTTTCTGTCTGGTGATGAGCTGATTAATAGCAGCACAAGTGGCTGCTCCTTGAGACTAATTAATCACCTGTCATAATTGTTCAGCAGTTAAATAACTATTAATCTGGATGCTAGTCAGAGTGAAGGTTGACAGGGTTAGGAAACAAAGGAAAGTTCTTGGCATGAAATTAAAGCTCAGGTTTTTCTAAGATGCTGCTTTTAAAAATCAGAAGTTGCGCTGTGTTTGAAGAAAAGTCTCTTAAGGACTTTGTACATATGAAAGATTAAGGGACTGCAGGTCATTTCATGCTTATTATTTAACTATTATAGTCTGTCATATGGACTAGTATTATAATTAGCACCATGTGAATAAGCAGATGGCAGTCATCTGAGAACTGTGGGTCAAAGCTTTATCTGGAAGGTATCAAAGAAAGGAGCTTCATTGAATGCATGGAGACTAGGGGAAACATAACAAAATATTTTGCTTTCCAAAATACATGCTGCTATTGCTGCTAAGTCGCTTCAGACATGTCCGACTCTGTGTGACCCCATAGACGGCAGCCCACCAGGCTTCCCTGTCCCTGGGATTCTCCAGGCAAGAACACTGGAGTGGGTTGTCATTTCCTTCTCCAATGCATGAAAGTGAAAAGTGAAAAGTGAAAAAAGTGAAGTCGTTCAGTCATGTCCAACTCTTCACGACCCCATGGACTGCAGCCTACCAGGCTCCTCCGTCCATGGGATTTTCCAGGCAAGAGTACTGGAGTGGGGTGCCATTGCCTTCTCCTCCAAACTCTTGCCCATGTACAAGACTGGAATAGGTGCAATTACAGTCATTCAGGAACCTCGGCACATAGATGAGATTTGCTTCTGGGTCCCAAAAAGACTGTTGCTGCCCACCCAGAGATCTAGCCTCCACAATTATGAGACAGTACGCATTCACTCTTCTAAATCACCTAATTTGTAGTACTTTTTTATGGTAACCCTAGTGAACTAAGACAATGTTATATTATTTTCTTTCTATATATTTTATGTCTTTCTCAAATATTATTCTCATTTTCTATCTGCAGATTTTTTTCTTCCAAATACATCTCAAACATCTCTTCTGAAAACTCCCAGGAAGTACTGTTTACACTTTTCTTTATTATATATCAAATGGCAAAGTTAAGACTGAAGTGAGAGGATTCAGGACATTAAGAAAGTTTTCTAGTAAACAAATCTTCCTTTTATAGAATATTAATGCATATTATTTGAAAGAATTCAGTTCAGTTAAGTCACTCAGTCGTGTCCGATGCTTTGCGACCCCATGAATTGCAGCACGCCACGCCTCCCTGTCCATCACGAATTCCTGGACTTTACATAAACTCATGTCCATCGAGTCAGTGATGCCATCCAGCCATCTCATCCTCTGTCATCACCTTTTCCTTCTGCCCACAATCCCTCCCAGCATCAGAGTCTTTTCCAATGAGTCAACTCTTCACATGAGGTGGCCAAAGTATTGCAGTTTCAGCTTTAGCATCAGTCCTTCCAATGAACACCCAGGACTGATCTCCTTTAGGATGGACTGGCTGGAACTCCTTGCAGTCCAAGGGACTCCCAAGAATCTTCTCCAACACCACAGTTCAAAAGCATCAATTCTTCGGTGCTCAGCTTCTTCACAGTCCAACTCTTACATCCATACACGACCACTGGAAAAACCATAGCCTTGGCTAGACGGACCGTTGTTGGCAAAGTAATGTCTCTGCTTTTCAATATGCTATCTAGGTTGGTCATAACTTTCCTTCCAAGGAGTAAGCGTCTTTTAATTTCATGGCTGCAGTCATCATCTGCAGTGATTTTGGAGCCCCGAAAAATAAAGTCTGACACTGTTTCCACCATTTCCCCATCTATTTCCCATGAAGTGATGGGACCAGATGCCATAATCTTCGTTTTCTGATGTTGGACTTTAAGCCAACTTTTTCACTCTCATTTTTCACTTTCATCAAGAGGCTTTTTAGTTCCTGTTCACTTCCTGCCATAAGGGTGGTGTCATCTGCATATCTGAGGTTATTGATATTTCTCCTGGCAATCTTGATTCCAGCTTGTGCTTCTTCCAGCCCAGCGTTTCTCATGATGTACTCTGCATAGAAGTTAAATAAGCAGGGTGACAATATACAGCCTTGACATACTCCTTTTCCTATTTGGAACCAGTCTGTTGTTCCATGTCCAGTTCTAACTGTTGCTTCCTGACCTGCATATAGGTTTCTCAAGAGGCAGGTCAGTTGGTCTGGTATTCCCATGTCTTTCAGAATTTTCCACAGTTTATTGTGATTCACACAGTCAAAGGCTTTGGCATAGTCAATAAAGAAGAAATAGATGTTTTTCTGGAACTCTCTTGCTTTTTCCATGATCCAGCAGACGTTGGCAATTTGATCTCTGGTTCCTCTGCCTTTTCTAAAACCAGCTTGAACATCTAATTTTTTTATTTCACACATAACTGTCCAGTCTCCCCAGCACAACTTATTGAAAAGACTACCTTTTCTCCATTGTATATTATTTCCTTTTTTTGTTGTGGATATTTTTTGGGGCTCCAAAATCACTGCAGATGGTGACTGCAGCCATGAAATTAAAAGATGCTTACTCCTTGGAAGGAAAGTTATGACCAATCTAGGAAGCAAATTCAAAAGCAGAGACATTACTTTGCCAACAAAGGTCTGTCTAGTCAAGGTTATAGTTTTTCCTGTGGTCATGTATGGATGTGAGATTTGGACTGTGAAGAAGGCTGAGCACCGAAGAATTGATGCTTTTGAACTGTGGTGTTGGAGAAGACTCTTGAGAGTCCCTTGGACTGCAAGGAGATCCAACCAGTCCATTCTGAAGGAGATCAGCCCTGAGATTTCTTTGGAAGGACTGATGCTAAAGCTGAAACTCCAGTACTTTGGCCACCTCATGCGAAGAGTTGACTCATTGGAAAAGACTCTGATGCTGGGAGGGATTGGGGGCAGGAGGAGAAGGGGACGACAGAGGATGAGATGGCTGGATGGCATCACTGACTCGATGGACGTGAGTCTGAGTGAACCCCGGGAGTTGGTGATGGACAGGGAGGCCTGGCGTGCTGCGATTCATGGGGTTGCAAAGAGTCGGACACGACTGAGTGACTGAACTGAACTGGCCGTTAAGTGTGTAAGTTTATTTCTGGACTCTCTATTTTGTTCCATTGATTTTTGTTTCTGTTTCTGTGTTATTATCATGTGGTTTTGATGACTAGTTTGTAGCATAGTCTGAAATCAGGTAGTGCGATTTTTCTAGTTCTGTTCTTCTTTCTCAAGATTTCTTGGGTTATTCAGGGTCTTTTGTGTTTCCATACACATTTAAAAATATTTCTAGTTCCATGAAAAATGTCACTGGTAGTTTGAAGGGACTGCATTGAATCTATAGATTCCCTTGGGTAATATGGTCATTTTAACAACATTAACTCTTCCAGTCCAATGACGTGGTTTATCTTTCAATCTGTTTATGTTGTCTTCACTTTCTTTCATCAGTGTCTTAGTTTTCTGAGACAGGTTTTGCCTTTTTAGGTAGGTTTATTTCCAGGTATTTTATTCTTTCTGATGTGATGATAAATTGAACTTTTCCTTAATTCCTATTTTCTGATAATTAATTTTAGCATAGATTTCTGTATATTCATTTTGTATACTGCAACTTTACCAGATTCAGTGGTGAACTTTAGTAATTTTCTGGGGGTGTCTTTAGGGTTTTCTATGTATCATATCATGTCATCTGCAAATAGTAACACTTCTACATTTTCCTTTCCAAATTTGGATTACTTTTATTTCTATTTCTTCTGTGATTGCTATAGCTAGGACTTGCAAAACTATGCTTAATGAAAGTGATGAGAGTGAGTATCCTTGTCTTATTCCTGATCTTAGAGGAAATGCTTTCAGCTTTTTACCATTGAGTTTGATATTATCTGTGGGTTTATCATACCTGGCCTTCCTGATGTTGAGGTATACTCTCCCTATGCCTACTTTCTGGAGTTTTTAACCACAAACTTATGTTGAATTTTGACAAAACTGTGATTAATTTGAATTTTGACTAAATCAGGATGGCCATATGGTTTTTGTTATTCAGTCTGTTACTGTGGAATTTGATATCAATTTATTTGTAGATACTGAAAACATTTTATATCCCTGGGATAAATCCTACTTGATTATGATATATGATCCTTTTAACGTACTGTTGGATTGGGTTTCCTAATATTTCCTTGAGGATTTTTCTTCTATATTCATCAGTGACATTGGCCTGTGATTTTAACACCACATCTATTTTAACATCTATTTACAAAAATAAATTCAAAATAGGTTAAAAGCCAACTATATGACTGGAAACCATAAAACTCCTAGAGGAAAAGATAGGCAGAACACCCCCTTTCACATAAATCATAGGACTATTTTTTGGATCTGTCTTCTAAGATAAAGGAAATAAAAGCAAAAATAAACAAATGGGACCTCATTAAACTTAAACATCTTTGCATGCCAAAGGAAACCATTGAGAAAATGAAAAGACAACCTGCTGAATGAGAGAAAATATTTGCAAATGACATGACCCATTAGAGGTTAATATCCAACATATATAAACAATTAATGAAACTCAACATCAGAAAAACAAAAACAGTTTTAAAAAATAAAGCAGAAGACCTGAATATGTATCTTTCACATGCAGATGGCATGTGAAAAGATGCTCAACATCACTAACCATCAAGGAAATGCAATTCAAAACCACAATGAGATATTACCTCACACGTGTCAGGATGGGTACCAACAAAAGGACATAAATAGAATGTGAGCAAGGATGTGGAGAAAAGGGAAACCTTGGATGTTGCTGGTGGGAATGTAAACTTGCATATCCACCGTGAAAAACAGTCTGGAGGTTTCTCAGAAAACTAAAAACTAGAAGTACCATATGACCCAACAATTCCATTCCTGGATGTTTATCCAAAAAAATTAAAAACTGCTAATTTGAAAAGATACATGCACCTCAATGTTCATAGCAGGTTATTTTCAATTGCTAAATATGGAAGCAACCTAGGTTCATCAAGAGATAAATGGATTAAGAAGATGTGTGTCAGTGTGTGTGTGTGTGTGTATATATGTATATATATATATTCCAACATTCCATTGGAATGGAATGGAATATTGCTGCTGCTGTTGAGTGGCTAAATTGTGTCCAACTTTTTTGTGTTTCCCTGATAATTAGTGATGTTAACCTCACAGCCTGTAACTGGCCAGGCTTCTCTGTCCTTGGGCTTTCCCAGGCAAGGTTACTAGAGAGGGTTGCTATTTCATTCTCCAGAGGATCTTTTGAATACAGGGATCAAACCTGCATCTCCCACTCGGCAGGCCTATTCTTCACCAATGGGCCACCTGGGAAGCCCCACAATGGAATACTACTCAGTTATTAAAAAAAAAAAAATGAAAATTTCCACTTGCAGGAACATGGGTAGATGTGGAGGGTATCATGCTAAGTGAAGCAAATCAGACAGAGAAAGAAACTACCATATGATATCACTTTTATGTGCTGTGCGTAGTTGCTCAGTTGTGTCCAACTCTTTTCGACCTCATGGACTGTAGGCTGCCAGGCTCCTCTGTCCATGGGCATTCTCCAGGCAAGAATACTGGAGTGGGTTGCCATGCCCTCCACATTTTCCCAACCCAGTGATCGAGCCCAGGTCTCCCACATTGCAAGCGGATTCTTGACCATCTGAGCCACCAGGGAAGCCCATCACTTATATGTGGAATCTAAAAACAACAGCAAATTAATGAATACAACAGAAAAGCAGAAGATTCACAGAGAGAACAAATAAGTAGTTACCAATGGGGAGAGGGAAGAGCAGAGGATCAATAAAGGGGCAGGAGAGTAACAGGTACAAAGCGTTAGGTATACACCATTAGAAAGCTATACAGTGTAACTGGGAAATAAGGTCAATATTTTATAATAACTACAAATGGAGTATAACCTTTAAAATTGTGAATCACTATATTTTACACCTGTAACTTATAAAAGATTGTACATCAACTATGCTTAGGCTTCAGCAATACATGAACCATGAACTTCCAGATATTCAAGCTGGTTTGGATCATGGAAAAAGCAAGAGAGTTCCAGAAAAATATCTATTTCTGCTTTATTGATTATGCCAAACCCTTTGACTGTGTGGATCACAATAAACTGTGGAAAATTCTGAAAGAGATGGGAATACCAGACCAACTGACCTGCCTCCTGAGAAACCTTTATGCAGGTCAGGAAGCAACAGTTAGAACTGGACATGGAACAACAGACTGGTTCCAAATAGGAAAAGGAGTATGTCAAGTCTGTATATTGTCACCCTGATTATTTAACTTCTATGCAGAGTACATCATGAGAAACGCTGGGCTGGAAGAAGCACAAGCTGGAATCAAGATTGCTGGGAGAAATATCAATAACCTCAGATATGCAGATGACACCACCCTTATGGCAGAAAGTGAAGACGAACTAAAGAGTCTCTTGATGAAAGTGAAAAATGAGAGTGAAAAAGTTGGCTTAAAGCTCAACATTCAGAAAACGAAGATCATGGCATCTGGTCCCATCACTTCATGGCAAATAGATGGGGAAACAGTGGAAACAGTGTCAGACTTTAATTTTTTTGGCTCCAAAATCACTCCAGATGGTGATTGCAGCCACGAAATTAAAAGATGCCTACTCCTTGGAAGGAAACTTATGACCAACGTAGATAGCATATTGAAAAGCAGAGACATTACTTTGCCAACAAAGGTCCATCTAGTCAAGGCTATGGTTTTTTCCAGTAGTTGTGTATGGATGTGCGAGTTGGACTGTCAAGAAAGCTGAGCGCTGAAGAATTGATGCTTTTGAACTATGGTGTTGGAGAAGACTCTTGAGAGTCCCTTGGATTGCAAGGAGATCCAACCAGTCCACCCTAAAGGAAATCAGTCCTGGGTGTCCACTGGAAAGACTGATGCTAAAGCTGAAACTCCAATACTTTGGCCACCTCATGAGAAGAGTTGACTCATTGGAAAAGACTCTGATGCTGGGAGGGATTGGGCGCAGGAGGAGAAGGAGACAACAGATGATGAGATGGCTGGATGACATCACCAACTCGATGGACATGAGTTTGCTTAAACTCCAGAAGTTGGTGATGGACAGGGAGGACTGGCACGCTGAGATTCATGGGGTCGCAAAGAGTCAGATACGACTGAGTGACTGAACTGAACTGAACTGATGCTTAGGTTAAAAAAAAAAAAAAAAAAAAGCTATAAGTTGTTGGAGGTCTCTGGTTCTCTGCACTGAAAGGGTTTCCCCTCTCTGCTTTGTCTTACCTTGACCCCAAAGAATCTCATGCTATATAAAATTTGAGCATTTATAGATTCCCAAAAGGAGAAGACAATGGCGACCCACTCCAGTACTCTTGCCTGGAGGATCCCATGGATGGAGGAGCCTGGTGGGCTGCAGTCTGTGGGTCAAAGAGTCAGACACGACTGAGTGATTTCACTTTCACTTTTCACTTTCATGCACTGGAGAAGGAAATGGCAACCCACTCCAGTGTTCTTGCCTGGAGAATCCCAGGGATGGGGCAGCCTGGTGGGCTGCCATCTAAGGGGTCGTGCAGAGTCGGACACTACTGAAGCGACTTAGCAGCAGCAGCAGCAGATTCCCAAAGGCCAGTTTCTAGGTATACAAGAAGAGGAAAAATTAAATCTGCCTTTGTATGGCTATTTGCTTAATGTGAGCCAGCCAGGGCTGAAATCCATTTGAATTATGACAGATGTCTCCTCATCATATTTAAGCTTATTAGTGAACTGCAGATATGAGAAATGCATTTTTCATCAATGCCTCAGTTATTCTGAACCAAACATTTGTGAGACTTGACCTATAAATTACACTTTCAAGAACACAAGGATTTAACAAAGGAATGTATTATGATTAATGGTCTGGTGCCAGTGGAATTAATGATTTTCTATTAAAAAATACTATACTCATGAGTCTTGGTCATGAATGTATGAGAGATTTCACTAAACCATTTACTCCTAATAGATTTCTTTTCTATATATAAGTGTGGGTCCTTCACATGTGAACTGAACCTGGATTTAGAAAAACTTTCCCAACACGCTCTAACAGGTATCAAGCAAGAGGGATTGACAATTTTTATATAGTCTCAGTTGTCTTCAATATAAAGTCAAAATTCCTTAAAATGGCTTTATGTCGTGTCCTCTGCCTGTTTTACCAACCTCATGTCTTTTAATCTTTCCACTGTGTAGTACTACAGATATTACGAGCTTGATTATTTTATTGAACGCCATTCTGTTTCACATTTATGGACCCCATAATTGCTGCTTTCCTGCCCTAGAACATTCTCCTGCTATTTGTGTGCTAAGAAATTACCCCGGCAAGTCTGTGTGCTCTTTCTCTTTTTTTCTTTCTCTCATCTTATAGACACATTCATTCCAGCACTGTAGTTATTCTTTATTCACCTACTTCTCCAGTGGACTGAAGGCATCCTGTGGACAGTGATCTTGTTTGGACCATCTTTCTGTGCTAAACACTTCACATGGTAACTTGCATAGAATGATCCTTCAGTTTATGGTTCTTTTTTTCATTTTGGGCTGTTGTAACAAACTATCATTACTTGTGTGGCTTAGACAACAGGCATTTATTTCTCACAGTTCTAAAAGCCATGAAGCTCAAGACCAGGAGCTGAAAGATTTGGTTTATGGTTAGGGCCTCTTTCAGACAGAAGCATTCTTGGTGCATCTTCAAATGGCAGAAAAAGGGAGCCCTTCACTCTGTATCCTCTTATAGTGGTACCAATCTCATCATGAGGGCTTCATCCTCATTACCAAACCCAAACCCAAACCTAATCAACTCCCCAAAGGTCCTGTCTCCAAATGCCATCAGTAGGGATTAGACTTCTAAATGTGAATCTTTCAGGGAGATATTTTGTCCATATCAATGTGTGAGTGACTGAGTTGATGAGTGAGTGGAAGAGAAAATTACTGGGAAAGCTGATAGTTTCCTTTAAATTAATGTTTGTTTTTCTTTTCTTTATATATATATATATATATATATATATATATATAAAACACATTCAACTGTGGTTATATTGGTGGGACTGTCAGAATGGACCCAATACTATATGTACAGGGAGTTTTATTGAAGTTATAAGGAAAGATTTTGTCTAGATCCAATTCTTTATGCAAATGGTGGTCTCTATGAATGGCAAGAACCAAAGAGGAGGGCCTGAGTAAAACTGGATTCTCCCTCTCCCTCTCCATTTTAGACACGACTGTGAAGGTGCCAAAATGACTGATCAGAACTCTTGGGGGTGAGTTCCATGCTGATTAGTGTCAACACATTTCTGGGAAATAATCTCATGCTAGGAAGTGAGGGAATTTAAAGTGCAGTCTGTCTGCTCTTTGGAGTTGGGATAAAATATGATGGCCTCATGAGCACTGGAAACAATTTGGTAGGAAATACAAAGGTATACTTGTATGATAGACTATTATTGGCTCTTAATTTTTCACGTTTCTATATTTATCTTTAAGTTTTTGATAATGACTTTTGAAAGTTATAGATTATCTCAGCTGTTCAAGGGGATCTAAGTGGATCCTTGACCTATAAGATTTCAATGTAGAAAAGCTTAGCTCCTTGAGCTGAGCCCAAGAGTTGTATTAAATTGATGAGAATATAATTAAATATTATTGGTCTAGCCCGCTTCAGTGTAATTGTCTCTGTTCAGAGCTGTGTATCTAGGTTTTTATATCTCAAGAAAAGTTGTATCTACTAACCTTTGCCCCTAAGGTTACACGGACACAGTGGCTGGTAGAATGTAGGCATTCATTAATATAAGTGAATGATAGCCATGGTTATGAAATTCTGGAGAATTTTTTCAGCTATCCAAGAATTAACAGATATTTCTTTTAAAAAAAAAAAAAAAAACCTTTTAAATAATAGTAACTGCCACTCTCCATAGGATATCAAGGACAAAAGAAAAAAAAACATTAAAATTACTAAATCATTGTTAAGAGTTCTGACCCCAATATTTTCCAAGTTATTATGGCTAATAACTTAATATTTCTAAGCTTCCATTTGATTAAATAGAGGAGGTAAAATTTATTATGCCTACATTAAAGTTTATTGTGAGAATTAAATGGGATAAATTAGCACCTTAAGCTAACAATAAACCAGGTTGTTAAATTAACACTTGGAGCAGAAATGGCTAACTCACCCCCAAAATTTATGCTCCTTTTCTGTAATGTAGAGATATTCTGGGATTTAATTGCCCAAACAAGAACTACAGATCCTAGTCCCCTTATATCAAGGTAGGATTAAATGAAAACTATAATTATTTGCCAGCAGAATGTGAATGGAAATGATTTATGTCACTTCCAGGCCCACAGGCTTAAGAAACAGATACAACTACCCCAGCATTTCATCTCTGTCTCTGTCAGCCTGATATCAATGTCATTGTCAACCTTCAAAACCACTATCTGAAAGATATTACAACTTCCATCGTTCTGGATCACTGAATGATTGTCTGCCACAGAGTCCCATAGCTTTCTAGGACCGCTCAAATTAGATAAGTGAGGGGGAAAAAAAATTGTGTTGAGCTCCTGAAACTTGGAGATGATAAAAGCAGTTTCGTTACTCTAACTAGCCTGTCACCTGAGATGCAGTGCTAGTCAACAAGCTGCATGATATTGGCTTATTGGCTAAATGGTGGGCATCAAGCAGGTAGACAAAGCAGTTTGGAAAGAAAAAGAGTTCTGTTTTACTGTGACAAAATAATCAGTAAAACAATTTGCCAGCAGGTCCTATAGGTCAAGGGAAAATGGCTAGATTGAGTCAGAATTTAATGTGTGTGGCCTCTATTGGCTGTCCAGAGTATTCTAAAAAGAAATGAACTCAAGCAAAGATTGGATGATTTTCAAGCAGAGATCAAAGGAATTAGAGAAAGTGTAGAGATTAACAGCCTTACAGGTTGGAAAAGTTTCCTGCTTTGGGGCTCACAAACAGCAAGATATCAGGTTGTTAAAGACTTTGTGCATCAAAGAATCACTAAATCTCCTCAAATTAAACAGAGAACTTCAGCTGTGTTGCAAATATCACATTAACAATGTTATATCCCATTTAAGTCTGCTCTTTGAGATGGTTTCTAGATAGGATGTCAATGAGAAAGCCAAGAGAGAAAGCAGATTTAAGAAACGTATATAGGAAACTATGTTAGACGTGATCACTTGTCCATGGAATTGACTACAAACAAATTGTTGAAAATATTCTAAATATTTAAAGGGATCGCACTGCTAAAGGAACCATAGCACAGATTTAAAGTTTTAAAAATACCCTTGGCCCTTTGAACTTTCATAGTCATAGAGGAGGTTGTGAGAATTTCAGATATGTCATGAAATATAAGAAGGAAGTTCAAGACAGTGAACCTAGCAACAATTAAGGACAATAGGCAAAATAGTTTCTCCCAAGGAGCATATCACCATCTAATCACAGAAATCTCCCAACCACAGGACAGAGGTCCTTACAATGCTGTTCCTGGAGGATCTCATTATTGCTATAGACTAGGGACCACCATGGGCTTCCTAGGTGGCACAAGTGGTAAAGAATCTGCCTGCAAATGCAAGAGATATAAGAGATGTGGCGCAGGTTCTATCCCTGAGTCAGGAAGATCCCCTGGAGGAGGCCATGCAACCCACTCCAGTGTTCTTGGCAGGAGAAACCCATGGACAGAGGAACCTGGTGGGCTCCAGTCCATAGAGTCGCAAAGAGTCAGACACGACTGAAGTGACTTAGCACGCATGGGATTATTAGTAGTAGTAGTAGTATTTTATTTCCAAAAGGGAGTTTTCAATTTCATATTCTGTCCTTGTGTTCTGTATTACACACTGAGTGTGATAGTTACTCAGTTGTGTCAGACTCTTTGCGACCCCGTGGATTGTAGCGTGCCAGGCTCCTCTGACCATTGAATTCTCCAGGAAGAATACTGGAGTATTCTTTCTTCAGTATTTCTTTCTCCAGTATTTCCTTCTTCAGTATTTCCTTCTCCAGTATTACACATTGGGTAATGAATGAACAAGTTGTCTTAAAATTCATAGCTTTAAGAATAATGAGGAGTTAGATTTGATCTTATGTAGAGTATTTTGATTACCCAGAGATTCAGTCCATGAGATGAGTAAAGTATTCATAGGTAATTTGAGATTCTCTCCTTTGTGGAAGGTAACACTAGTGTTCAAGAACTCCCCTGCCAATTCAGGAGACATGAGACACAGGTTTGATCCCTGGGTCGGGATGATCCCCTGAAGGAGGGCATGGTAACTCACTCCAGTGTTCTTGCCTGGAGAATGCCATGGACAGAGGAGCCTGGTGGGATATAGTCCCTATGGTCACAGAGGGTCAGACATGACTGAAGCAAACATGCATGCATGCATGCATGCATAAAGAGAAAGGTCATGACTATAGTCTATGCTTGGGAAGAAGGGTGAAATTTGATGACCAGAAGGGTAGATCTTAGTAGAGATGGCAAACTGTCCACCAAAGATCTATATTCTCTTCTATAAAGTACATATTTTATTTATTTATTAATTTTTGAGAAGCAGCTCTTCAATCAAAAAATATATTTTCCAGAAGATGGTGGCATAAAGACAGGGCCATCAACTTCCTGGTAAGGAATTCTAAGCATAAGTGATGTGAGCCACTTCTGGTCCATGGTGATTAAGAAGAGTTCCTTCATGCCTTCTCTTATTCTTCTCTTATCTGTAATTTAAAAGTAATATGGTAGGGACTTCCCTGGTAATCCAGTGGCTAAGACTCTGCACTTTCAATGCAGGGGCATGTGTTCCATCCCTGTTTGGGGAACTAAGATCCAGTAGGCTGTATGGCATAGACAAACAACGACAACCACAACAGCAAGTCATATAGAAAACAGGGCATGACACTGAGTCCAGCACTTGGTGACAACTGATCAATCGCCCAACTCTGAAGATGCAGATTCAGCCCTCATGGGGTCTTCTTAAGCTATATCAACTGCATTCCCTTTGGTCCAAACACCTGTTTCTTTCATGCTTTATTTTTTTTCATATTTTCGTATCTGGCATCATTTCCTGGAGGACAATTTGAAATTTCAGTGGCCAGTTTTGGAAAATTTTGACATGAAGGAGGCATTCATTCTAGACATACTTGAGAACAAAAGGAAAACAAAAAGGAAAATTAGAAAATGGAGAAAAATCTTATGAAGAGATTCATTGTCCTATCTGCCAAAAAGAAAGATGACTTTGCATAATACATGAGATCTCCCTCTTTCAGCTCCATGCCCCAGGGATTGAAAGAAAAAGTGAAAGTCTCTCAGTCGTGTCCGACTCTTTGCAACCCCATGGACTATACAGTCCATGGAATTCTCCATGAATTTCAGGCCAGAATCCTGGAGTGGGTAGCCATTCCCTTCTCAGGGGATCTTCCCAACCCAGGGATCGAACCCAGGTCTCCCACATTGCAGACAGATTCTTTACCACCTGAGCCACAGAGGAAGCCCCTCCAGGGATTAATAAGTACCAATTTATTGACTGGATAATTTAATGAAATAATCAAGGAACTGAGTTACTATTAAATCAGTTCTAGAAAAAACTCTTTTTTTGGGTATCTGTCTTAACATGGCTTTTCTAAAAGTCAGCCTTCTCCTTTCCCTGCAGAAGGAAGAAAATGTACCTTTTAAGGTGATAATTTTATATCCCAAAATGGTAACTGGGAAGAAAACACTTCCTAGTTATTGGACAAGAAGTTAAATACTTAGAGCTTTTGAAGCTATTTCAAGAATATTTTAAAATTTGATTTATGTATGTATCACTTTATAAATCATATTTTATGTTATTTTCCTGACAATGAAATAATCTATGAACTGACTCAACTGATTTAATTTAGTTTAGAAAAAAAACATATAGAATAGTTACCCAAAGTATAAGATAGTGAATACGATCTGCCTGTTTGTTTATGGTTTATTAAGATGATAAATTAAATATATGTGTTGTATTACATATGTGATAAAATTAATTTTGTTTTCACTCTAAAATTAAGAAGGGTTTAGTTTTGGTTTTTATTTTTTTAATTGGAGGATAATTGCTTTACAATATTGCGTTAGTTTCTGCCATATATCAGCATGAATCAGCCATGGTGTATATATGTGTTCCCTCCCTCCTGAATCTCCCTCCCACCTCCCACGCCATCCCACCCCTCTAGGTTGTCACGGAGCACCGGGTTTGCGCTCCCTACATCATACAGCAAATTCCCACGGGCTCTCTATTTTACATATGGTAATGTGTATGTTTCGATGTTACTCTTCCGATTTTTCCCTCCCTCTCCTTCCTGCACTGTGTCCACAAGCCTGTTCTCTATGTCGATGTCTCCTGTGCTGCCCTGCAAATAGGTTCATCGGTACCATCTTTCTAGATTCATGTATACGCATTAACACATGTATTTTCTCTTTCGGATTCACTTCACTCTGTACACTAGGCTCTAGGTTCCTAAAACTGACTCAAAGGTGTTCCTTTTTATGGCTGAGTAACATTCCATTGTGGAGAAGGCAATGACACCCCAGTCCAGGACTCTTGTCTGGAAAATCCCATGGATGGAGGAACCTGGTAGGCTGCAGTCCATGGGGTCGCGAAGAGTCGGACATGACTGAGTGACTTCACTTTCACTTTTCACTTTCTTGCATTGGAGAAGGAAATGGCAACCCACTCCAGTGTCCTTGCCTGGAGAATCCCAGGGATGGGGGAGCCTGGTGGCTGCCGTCTATGGGGTCACACAGAGTCGGACACGACTGAAGCGACTTAGCAGCAGCAGCAGCAGCATTCCATTGTATATATATGCTATATATATGTATATATACAACTTCTGCCATTTAGATGTGTGTATATTAATGTTCTTGGACTGCCATAACAAAATACCATAGACGGCGTGGCTTAAGTAAGAAAAATTTATTTTCTCTCAGTTCTGGAGGCTAGAAAATCCAAAATGGAAGTTCCAGAAGAATTCTGTTTCTAATGAGAGCTCTCTGTCTGAGTAGGAGATGGCTGCCTTTTTGCTGAATCTTTATGATGATTTCATGGTGGAAAGAGAAAGCAAGCTCTCTGGATTTCTCTTTAAGGACAGTAGTCCTTTTAGATTAGGGACCCACCTTTATGACCTCATTTAACCTTCATTACTTTCTTATTCCAAATATAGTTGCATTGGGGGTTAGGGTTCCACTGTAGAAATTTGGAGGGGCACAATCCAGTCTAAAACAATCTGACTATATGTGAATAAAAATAAGCTGATGAATGTCTTATTGTATATTGTTAAATGGACAATCTCCATATGAAGTAAAATTAAACTGTTTCTGCATAATGATTAAATTAATCTCTGCTTGGATTGCAGAAATATCACACACTATGTTATATGTCTTTTGGCATAATCTTGAATCATTCTAACAACAAAAATCTTTAGTTTTGAAAAAAGTTAAAAGTTCCTAATGATCACGATTTCAATGCTATATATTTTAAAAATATTCCCTAAAACTGTATTTGCCTTTGGATATTACTGGCATGTTCATGCATTTTCTCCTTCAACAAATTATTTCTAATGGCAAATGCAGAATAATAAAATGGTTAAGATATCTTTTATGTCTAGACTTTCTTTGTTAGTACAAAGATTTCCTACTTGTAAAAAAAAGGGACAATATGAATAGTTTCTCTTTCTCCAAATTTTTATTTACTAAAAATTATTGTGACAGCTCTTTTTATTTACCCACTTACAGGAAATAAATGTCTGACAAATCAGTAGAGAAATTCAATTTTCCTAGGTTAGTTATGTATAAGTAAAATATTTTGATATAAATATTTGTTGTTGTTTAATTGCCAAGTCATGTCCAACTTTTTGTGAACCCATGGCCTGGAGCCAGACAGGTTCCTCTCCCCATGGGATTCTCCAGGTAAGAATACTGGAGTGGGTTGCTGTGCCCTCCTCCAGGGGATCTTCCCAACCCAGGGATCAAACCCACATCTCCTATGTCTCCTGCATTGGCAGGTGGGTTCTTTACCACTAGCACCACCAGGGAAGCCCCAGCATATATTCTGCTGCTCCTGCTAAGTCGCTTCAGTCATGTTCGACTCTGTGTGACCCCATAGACGGCAGCCCACCAGGCTCCCCCGTCCCTGGGATTCTCCAGGCAAGAACACTGGAGTACATATTCTGCTGCTGCTGCTGCTAAGTCACTTCAGTCGTGTCCGACTCTGTGTGATCCCATAGACAGCAGCCCACCAGGCCTCGCCATCCCTGGGATTCTACAGGCAAGAACACTGGAGTGGGTTGTCATTTCCTTCTCCATTGCAGGAAAGTGAAAAGTGAAAGTGAAGTGGCTCAGTCGTGTCCGACCCTCAGCGACCCCATGGACTGCAGCCCTCCAGGCTCCTCCATCCATGGGATTTTCCAGGCAAGAGTACTGGAGTGGGGTGCCATTGCCTTCTCCTGTACATATTCTACTTGCCTGTAATACAAAGCTGACAGAACTTTAAAGGTGGAGCTGAAATCTTGATGATGTTTGATTGCTTACAATCAAAGGATTTTATATTATTTCCCCAGATAGGCCAAAGATTTGTTTAGGTTATTGTGTATCTATTCTCAAGAGAGAGGAAGGCTTTTCTTTGTTAGAAATCCACAGCTTTCATAGTACAGCAAAGAAAAATAATTGCCTAACTTTCCTTTCTTACCTAGGCCCAAGCTATCTAAAGACAGAAGCACTCATTTTACTAAAGTTGTTTTTAAGGAAAAAAAAAAATTATCAAGCTTATGTTAATAAGCATACACTCAAAAGAATTGCAAACAGGTATTCATATAGTGCTATTTATATGAATGTTCATAGCAGCATTATTTTCAATAGGCAAAAAGTAAAAACAATCCAGTATCCATCTATGGATGAATGGATAGCCAAATGTGGTATGTATGTCCTTACAATGAAAATTATTCAACTACAACAGAAATTAAATTCTGATTCATACTACCATGTGAATGAACCTCAATACAATTAAGCAAAGTGAAAGAAGCAAGACATAAAAGGTCATATATGATTCCATTTATATGAAATATATAGAATAGATGAATCCATAGAGACAGAAGGCATATTAGTGGTTGCCAAGGGCTGAGGAAAGGGGGAAGGAGAAGTGATTGCTTAGTGCTTAATGTATATAAGGTCTCTGTTGGAAGTGGTGAAAATACTTTGAAGCTAGACAGAGGTGATGGTTCTACAACACTGTCAACATGTTGAAACTGCTGAACTGTTCATTTTAAAATGGTGACTTTGGTTGTGTGAATTTCACCTGCAGATGCACAAAAATATAATGAGTCAAACTTTCAGAAACTCTTGAACTTCCTTGGCCTAAAGTTCATTTTGACTTTAATGACCATAGCATCAATTCTACTGGAAGTCCATCTACTCTTTTCTTATGAACTAAGAATTTCCGCTCTCTTGAAGTACTTCGATCATTCCTGGACACTCCCTTATTACAGGCTAACATGTTATCATTACAGAGGACCCTCTCAGTGCACTCAGTCTTATTACCAAGACATACAGTTTTTTCTCAACATCTTATTAAAAAAAAAAAAGAACAAATAAACAAAAACAACTCTTCACAATCTGAAACCCAGAGATTTCATCTTTTCTAAAAAGCCTCAGAGAAAGATTAGCCTGGAGCTTCAATGGAAAGGACCTTCCAGGGACCGTGGTTGTTTAGTTGCCAAGTAGTGACTCTTTCTCAGCCCCACAGACTGTAGCCCACCAAGCTCCTCCGTCCATGGGATTTCCAAGGCAAGAATACTGGAGTGGGTTGCCATTTCCGTCATTCAGTTTTGGAACCCATTGTGCTTATTCTTAGATCTAGGTGTCTCAATTATAAAGTGATGTTAAGTTGACATCTAGTCACCAAAGGACTGTTTCAAGTGACAACCTCAAACTAAGGATTCTTGCTGCTGCTACTGCTAAGTCACTTCAGAAGTGTCCGACTCTGTGTGACCCCATAGACGGCAGCCCACCAGGCTCCCCCGTCCCTGGGATTCTCCTGGCAAGAACACTGGAGTGGGTTGCCATTTCCTTCTCCAATGCATGAAAGTGAAAAGTGAAAGTGAAGTCGCTCAGTCGTGTCCGACCCTCAGCGACCCCATGGACTGCAGCCTTCCAGGCTCCTCTGTCCATGGGCTTTTCCAGGCAAGAGTACTGGAGTGGGGTGCCATTGCCTTCTCTTGCTAACGCTTAAAACTGTTTTAAGTACACAGCTCTTTCCCTGCCCATTCTATCAGGGGAATGCAAATCAAAAGTACAATGAGCTATCACCTCACACCTGTTAGGATATCTACTATCAAAAAGACAAAATGTAAAAAGTGTTGGCGAGGATGTGCAGAAAGGGCAATGCTTATACACTGTTGGAGAGAAAGTCAATTAATACAATTATTGTGGTAAATGACTATGGAGGTTGTTCTAAAATTAAAAGTAAACTACCGTCTTATCTAGCAATCTCATTTGCTGGCATATATCCAAAAGAATAGAGATCAGAATCTTGAAGGGCTATCTGCACTCCCATGTTCCTGGCAGCATCATTTACCATGGACAGAATATGAAAGCAACCCTAATTCCATTTAACAGATGAATGACTTACAGCATGTAAGAGATGTATATGCAAATAAAGAAAACTATCAGTTTTTTTTTTTTTTTAAAGGAATTCTTACCATTTCCCACAACATGGATGGAGCTGGAAGATATTATGCTAAAGGAAATAAACAGAACATAGAAAGAGAAATATTCTATGATCTCACTTATATGTTGGATCTAAAATAGTCAAATTCATAAAAGCAGACAGTAAGATAGTGGCTGTCTAGAGCTTGAGGGAATAGGTTATGACACTACATTTTTGGTCAAAGGGTACAAAGTTTCAGTTACAGGAGACAGATTAAATTCTGGAGATTTAATATGTAGCATGGTGAGGACAATTCACAATATGTATTGTATAATGGAAATTTGCTAAACTTAAGATCTTAAATCTTGTCACTACACACATATATAACACACACAGAAATGCTAATATGTGAGAAGATGGATATGTTAATTAACATTACTGAGTTAATCATTTCACAATGTATATGAATTTTAAAACATCAAGTGATATACTTTAAATATAGACAATTTTTATATGTCAGTAAGACCTTAATAGGGTTTCCCTGGTAGCTCAGCTGATAAAGAATCTGCCTGCAATGTGTGAGACCTGGGTTTGAGATCCCTGGGTTGGGAAGATCCCCTAGAGGAAGGCATGGCAACCCAATATCCTTACCTGCAGAATCCCCATGGACAGAGGAGCCTGGCAGGTGACAGTCTATGGGGTCGCAAAGAATTGGACACAACTACAGTCTATGAGTGCAAAGAGTCAGACAAGATCTTAATAAAGCTGGGCATTATAGTTTTGTATACAGTTGAAATGCAACCAAACTGAATAAATAATTCCACAAAGTGTGCAAAATATTCAACTGACAACCCACTATACCAAAATGTGGTGCCGACCAAAATATCACAAGATTAGTAGTATTTGATAAAAATCTCAAACCCCACCCCAAAAAAGTATTAATTTGGCCCATTCCCAACCAATAGCTCTATTAAAATATTCACCTTATACCATTCAAGTCAAGACTTCAAGGCTGTATAAATGCCCTCCTTAATGTCCCCAATTCAGAGAGTAGTAAGACCTTGCCCAAGTGCTATTCTCACTTCTGACAGTATTGTTTAAAATAACTCAGCTTTGCTTGACAGACGGATTTCACTGGTGTCTTATGTCATAGCCTACCACCTATGCACCAGCTACACTTAGATGACATTTTACATTTAACACGCCTACAACAAAATTCTGTTCAAACCCACCTGTCCTCCTCCACCCCTTTACATCTCATCCAAGTCAAGAAGCACTTCATTCTTTAAGTTATTCAGGTTCCAAATCACAAACTTACTTTTGGTCCCTTTATTTCCATTATGCTCTCTAGCCAATTATTTCACCAGTCCTCTCAGATCCTGCTGGAACATGTGCTGTGCTTAGTCGTCCAGTCATGTCTGACTCTCTGCGAGCCCATGCACTATAGCCCACCAGACTTCTCTGTCCATGGGCATTCTCCAGTCAGGAATTCTGGAGTGGGTTGCCGTGCCCTCCTCCAGGGGATTTTCCCAACCCAGGGATCGAACCCAGGTCTCCCTTATTGAAGGTGGAGTCTTTACCATCTGAGCCAGCAGGGAAGCCTGCCCTAAACATATATAGTGCTGTTATGAACGTGACCACTTCTTCCCATTTCTGCTGTTAACATCCAGTTCCAGGCAACCATTTCTCTTACTTGAATTATTATCATAATCTTGCCGGATCACTGTTGTCTCTGCTCCCAGTGGCCTGTTTTAAGTACATTGGCCAGAGCTCTCTTGTCGGGTCATATCAAGTCTTGGCTAGAAACACTCTAGTGATTTCTCAGCTTGTTCAGAGTTTCAGACAGATTTCTAACAGGAACTTGCTTCATCTGCTTCCCCCGCTTTTACTCTCAGGCTTTATTTCCTTAGCCTTTCTCCCTGCTCATTCTGCTATGACCACATCAAACTCCTCGGTGAGCAAAAACAACAGGCTGACTCAGTTTGAAGAATTTGTTCTTCCTGTTCCCTTTAATTAAAATGTTTCCTGAGATATTTATGTAGCTTTCTTACCTCCTTCATTTCTTTCCTTAAATGCTCTGAAGATGTAAAATCTTCAAAGGCTACCACATTCAAATGGGGGACCCACCTCCCCTCACCTTACTTTGACTACTTTGCATTTCTCTTTAGCACTTAAAATTATCTAATATTTTTTGTACATAATGAGAAGGAGTTTGTCTCTCTCTTCTTTTATTTTTTTTTACACTGCTATCTTCCCGGAATATAAAACAGTGTCAATAAACAAGTGTTATTGCTTATTAATCTATACACACCATACTATATTAACACATAGGGTGGGCCAAAAACTTCATTAGGATTTTTCCATAACATCTTATGGCCAACCTATACATTCTGGAGCCCTGACTGTAGGCATTTGTCCTCAACCTGTAAATTCTGATTTAGACTGTCCATTGCTGGTGGTCTTTAACAGAGCGCCTCTTGATTTTGTTTTAGAAAGCAATGTTGGCTCATCTACTCAAATTTTTTTTCCTTTTTTTAAAATTAAATTTATTTATTTTAATTAGAGGCTAATTACAATATTGTATTGGTTTTGCCATACATCAACATGAATTAGCCATGGGTGTACACGTGTTCCCAATCCTGAACCCCCCTCCCACCTCCCTCCCCATACTATCCCTCTGGGTCATCCCAGTGCATCAGCCCCAAGCTTCCTGTATCCTGCATCAAACCTGGACTGGCGATTCATTTCTTAATATGATATTATACATGTTTCAATGAATTCATCACCCTTGAATTATCATTGCTGTATTCCTTGTGCTTTGCTTAAACATTACATCATTAATGATTATGACTCGAAGATCCCCAGTACTGTCATATAACTGAATATATCAGCCTATATACTATCTAGGTAATATGTGTTATATACTGCCTTGTAGCAAGATCAAGTTCTCTCCTCTCCTTGCCCTTCCTTATTTTGCCCTTTCATATGTTGAACCTGTTTCTCCCAAGTGGGTAACACTTTGGACATCTGACTAAAATGTCTGGAACATGATGCTTTCTTTGGAGGTATGTGAGACTGTGGGATAATACTGCTATAATTACCTGCCTTCCACCTTGCTGAGGCAAAACCCATGTTATCACTGCGGAAACATTTACCCTGTGGGCTTCTCTGGTGGCTCAAACATTAAAGAATCTAACTGAAATGTGGGAGACCCGTGTTCGACCCCTGGGTTGAGAAGATCCCCTGGAAAAGGGAGAGGCTACCCAATCCAGTATACTTGCCTGGAGAATCCCATGGACAGAGCAGCCTGGCAGGCTACAGCCCATGAGGTCACAAAGAGTCAGACACAACTGAGCAACTAATTTCCTGCCTTTCACCTTGCTGAGGCAAGACCCATGTCATCACTGTGGAAGCATTCACCCTAATTTCCCCTAATGCAACACCTAATACATAAATAGGTTCCAAGCAAATCTATATACTCTTTATAACCCCTAAATCAAGTATTCAAAGTGAAACCTCTTCAGTTACTTAGTGTATATTCCCCTGGGTCCTGTAAGATAGCATTGTAATACCTGGAATATCTTGATATTCTTCCCATATATCTCCGTGTATTATCTAAAGCTGAGTATGTTCTATAGGAAGTAAACGTGGCAACACCTTAATCTCTTAGACTCTTCTGTTTTTGCTTTAATCTGCTTGCTATTATATGTGCACAGGTATGTCATTTTATCTTTGTACCTAAATTCAAACTAAAACCTTCCTTGAACTGTCTGCTTGACTTTCAATATCACTCTACATGGAAATGCACAGTAGTCTGTTATTCTGTTCTTAACCCACTGCCTTAGGTTTCTCTTTGTTAGTTAAGAGGTTTAGATAAATACTCAGGGTTATCTGCAAACATGTTACCTTTGGAAAATATTCACTTTGATATTATACATGAGGGTATAAAAACTGTTCACCAAGAGACAAGCTCCCCCATACAATGAATTTGTATTTAATTCTACTACCAAAATGATACTCCTGACCTTTCTAGACTTATTATATACTATTATCACTCACAAATGGTGTTCTACTTTGGCCAGCTGATGCGAAGAACTGACTTATTGAAAAAGACCCTGATGTTGGGAAAGGTTGAAGGCAGGAGGAGAAGGGGATGACAGAAAATGATAAGGTTGGATGGCATCACCGACTCAATGGACGTGAGTTTGAGTTAGCTCAGGGAGTTGGTGATGGACAGGGAAGCCTGGCATGTTGCAGTCCATGGCACCACAAAGAGTCAGACACGACTGAGTAACACAACTGAACTGAACTGATAAACCACATCAGGTAAAAGACATTGACTTTGTAATAGAATGCAATTATTTTCTACTTGCTTATTACTTTGTAAATATATCTGTTTTACAGGAGGGAAAAAAAGAGATTCTGGCCAATTTTCATAATAATCAATCCCAACCCATCCCTAACCTCATCCAGCTCATGGATTTAACTATATGGCCTCATAAAAACATGGAAAATTAACAATATCATTCAACTCTGTCCCACATGGAGAACTCAAAACAAAGATCCATGGATCAGAAATGCAATATAATTATAGCCCACACTACCCAGAAACCTGAATATTGGGGTATAAGCCTGTTTTGGGACCCAGACATAACCAGAAGCATCCAGATTCCTGAGAATAATTGACTACATAGCTAATTATGTCCCCACTGATACATAATCTGAGTAAATCACAAATAAGAGACCTATCCAAGAATTCACAAGTAATCTCAATATGATTTATTTTTCTTTTTTAATCCATGGAAGAACACCAGGAGTTCAGTTAGAAATGTTATCCCCCTGGTATTAAGTTGGGTGATCCTCTATAATGACTATAAGAGAAAAGAGATGATATTCTAAAGAGAAGCTATCAACATCAAACAAAACAGCCTAACAGCCTTAATGTGGGGTTATTATGTTCAGTGGTCCCTTTTGTAATAAAAGTATTAAGATACAGAAGATTTATCTCAGAGAGAAATACTGCTGCATTGTACATGTAACACCATTGGTTTTATGGACATAGAAAAAGAAGGGCTTTCAAATCTGGAGACCACAAAACCTCTGTGAACCTGGTGTGCACTGCCTTAGACAGAGAACTTGGATCTCGTCAGTGTATAGATTTGTTGGGTAGAGTAGTATAAATTTATACATAGAGAAGTAACTGTAAGCATAAATTTCCAAAAATAGTGTCCCAATTTTTCCATGACTTTTTCCCACATTACAGATTGTCCCCATCTTCTACAATACTTTTTTATGAATCTCTATATCCCAGCCAAATTACACCATTCACAATTCCCTGACAGTATTTGTGTCTTTCATATGTTTTATGCTCTGCCTCAGTCACAAATGTTCCTTTTCATTCATTCTATCAAAATTATGTTCAGTCTCCCTAAAGGCAAATGTAAATGTGATATTGTCCATGAAAAATTCCTAATTACCCTAGGCATAATTAATTTTTTCTACATTTTCACAACAGGGACATTACACTTCTGTCTATCTACATTATACTAAATTATTTATATTACCTCCAACTTAATTCTGAGGACCATTGAAAGACTCTTTTTCTAACTCACCACTGAACCTTACATAGCATCTAGCACACTGTCCACTATATAGTATTTATTTAAATATTTGCATCACAGGAAAACAAATGAGATTTTTAGAAGTAGTTAAGCAAGTGATAAGAAAAGGGAAAAAACATATTTCAGTTGTCTAGCATATTATAGGTGCTATAAAAATATTCTCAGTTAATATTCAGAACTCCATGAGTATGTATCACTCCTTGGTTATTTAGAAATGGGAATGAAACATAAAAGAAATATACCTGGACAATATACTTTGCCCAAGGTCATATGGGTAGAACATGGCTGAACCAAGTTTCAACTTGAGTGTCTCTTACTCCAAGACATGCCTTACTTCTTGTCCATCACACCAAATCTTTGCTCCCAGCCTTTCTGTCCTGTATGAAAGGAGTGGAGCAATGACAGTTCAGTTCAGTTCAGTTCACTCACTCAGTCATGTCCGACTCTTCATGACCTCATGGACTGCAGCACACCAGGCTTCCCTGTCCATCACCAACTCCTGGAGCTTACTCAAACTCATGTCAATTGAGTTGGTGATGTCATCCAACCACCTCATCCTCTGTTGTCCCCTCCTCCTCCTGCCTTCAATCTTTCCCACCATCAGGTTCTTTTCTAATGAGTCACTTCTTCACGTCAGGTGGCCAAAATATTGGAGTTTCAGCTTTAGCGTCCTTCCAATGAATATTCAGAACTGATTTCCTTTAGGATGTACTGGTTGGCTCTACTTGCAGTCCAGGGGACTCTCAAGAGTCCTCTCCAACACCACAGTTCAAAAACATTAATTCTTTGGCACTCAGCTTGCTTTATAGTCCAACTTTCACATCCATACATGACTACTGGAAAAACCATAGCTATGACTTGATGGAACTTTGTTGGCAAAGTAATGTCTCTGCTTTTTAATATACTGTCTAGGTTGGTCATAGCTTTTCTTCCAAGGAGCAAGTGTCTTTTAATTATTTCATGGCTGCAGTCACCATCTAAGTGATTTTTCAGCCACCCCCCAAAAAGTCTCTCACTGTTTCCATTGTTTCCTCATCTAGTTGCCACAAAGTGATTGGACCAGATACTGTGATCTTAGTTTTCTGAATGTTGAGTTTTAAGACAATTCTTTCACTCTCCTCTTTCACATTCATCAAGAAGCTCTTTAGTTCTTTGCTTTCTGCCATAAGGGTGGTGTCATTTGTGTATCTGAAGTTATTGATACTTTTCCTGGCAATTTTGATTCTAGCTTGTGCTTCATGTAGCCTGGCATTTCACATGATATACTCTGCATATAAGTTAAATAAGCAGGGTGAAAATATACAGCCTTGATGTACAATGAAAACTTATGTTCAAAATAATATCAATTAAATCATTCAAGAGCATAGGCTGGAAATCTATTTGAGTTATTAATTTATGGAATTTTCCAAGGACACATTCATATCCTGAAACAAAGGGTAATTTGATACTCAATGACATTGGGCAAACATATTCCCTAAGAGCTCAGAAAGGAGATAGAGCCAAGTGCACTTGAATGAAAGCCCTTGAATGTTAGTTGAAATTTAGGAAAATAAGGAGGCCTTTATGTGTCAGGCACACGATTAGGTCTTCTACCAGAGTAAGAGATATATTCAACCCCATCTGAGTATTTGGATCTAGTCAAGTATTGAAATATCTCACATGGATCTTACACCTTCTAATTTAGGGTAAATTTTGCCAGAGGTTATATTTTATTATCTTTACAACCCTGCCGTGAAGGTAGTAAGGGTGACATACATTTATTCATCTCTTCATCAATTCATTCATTCATACATTGACTCATTGATTATTTTATCCACAAAGGAAATTACTGATGATTTGCTTTGTGATAGACATAGTTGTAGGAACTGTAAGATACAAATATAAAATAGTCCTTGGTGTTTAGTATCACTATTCTTATTTCAGATTGACAATTTGAGTTCATGATAAAAGAACTGATTTACCCAACTATATAGAATGATTTAAGAGCAGGGAAGAAATTGTAATCATATTGTCTAATTACCTAGGAGGTCAAAGAAAATCCTAGGCTTGCTAAAAAAGTGTAACAAAATTAAATAAATAAATAAGTATAACAACTACAAAATTGGTAGCTATATGAACACTATTCCAATCTTATCCGCTATTTTATCCTCTTTTATTCAACCTTTCTCTCAGGAGTCCTGGATAGAGCTCTTCTGTCCTGGACTATTTTGTCCATAAGACTCACTAGACTAAACAAAATATTTTAATTAGGTTTTTGTTAATGCAAAGGTGAGCACACAGAGGCAAAGGCTGAGTACTGCAGAGTTGGAATTTGTCACCTATCACACAAATTAAGTTGCTGATAGATTCAGTATTAGGGACTGGAGCCTTCCTTCTAAATTCAATGCTCTCTTAGCTATACCCAAGAGTCATTTAGGTTCAATGCAAAGACACTCCTAAAAAGATACAGTGTTGTCACATATGCAAAGGATACTTAGCAGGCCTCCTTCATATAAGCATTCCATTTAAATAGAAAGATACCAATGATTCTGTTACAACATACGGGCTTGCCATTATACACGGGATAACATCATAGCATCTATTTGAAGAGTTTCAGGATAATGACTTGTTCAAATTGTGACTCCTTCAAGCCTATCTTTGATGTTTGATATTCATCATTTCATTATGCTGGGAAGGAGAAAACATGTATTGATCATATACTGGATATATATATTACCCAATTAAAAAAAAATCTCAGAACAGTACTATCATTATTATGTGTCAACTAGGGTTTCAGAGTCATATAAATTATACATAAAATAAGCATAATTTGACTTGTTTATTGGGTCACTTTTGTTGTTGTTCAGTCACTGAGTCATGTCCCACTCTTTGTGACCCTGGAGACTGCAGCATGCCAGGCTCCTCTGTCTTCCGCTCTCTCCAAGAGTTTGCTCAAAGTCAAGTCCATTGAGTCAGTGTCGCTATCTAACCACTTCATCTTCTGCCACCCCTTTCTTCTTTTGCCTTTAATCTTTCCCAGAATCAAGGTCTTTCCCAATGTGCAAACTCTGAGTCACCGTATTCATCCATATAATGGGGCCTATTATTATTAAAATAAGTTTTCCAACCAAAAGGATTGTGAAGAAATAAGCTTTCTAAATTATAAACTGATACACAGTTCAGGGTAGGTTTTTTTTTTTTTAAATGTTGCTTGATTCCACCAGCAAATGGGCCTGCTTCCAAAGGTGGATCAAGGGCATCATAAGGCCCACTTTCATTTCAGTAGTCGCTCTGACGGCCTTTTCCAAGATAAGTAGTTAGCATTGAAACATTTCTTTCTTATTGTCTTATTGTCTTTATTAAAAGGGTATGTTTCCCATGCCCATATTCACAATATTAAATAAATAATCAGTCTTGATAAAAGCTATTAAATAGTCTAATATTTTAAAGTTCTTACAAATGCAAAAATCCATTGGTGTCTATCTGAATGTTTTTGCAGATGTTAGTAGTATATAATGTGCATGGTACAGAAATCTCTAATGCATCAGTTAGAGCGTTATATCTCAGGGACTTATTCATCTAGCTCAAAGCACTTGGTGATATTTAAATAGCTGAGACTGGATCATAAAGTTATGAAACGTCTTTTTTTTTCTGTTCTGTTAAATTAACATAGCATAACAAAACAAAAAAATTCAAATTTGTTAATTTTGATTCATATTGATCAGGGTAAAGGGAATGAATGTGTTCTGACCCACTTGTTGAGTGGTTACTACATGCTATCACAGTGCTAGTTATTATAAATATATGTGATTTATTCCTTATATATAATTTGTTCAGAAAGAGAAATCAAGGTGAAGAGATATTGAACAAATGTCAAAGAGCACACAGAGAACAGACCTGAAGCTATGATGAAAACCTAGATCTATCTGTCTCTACTTAGCTGATACCTAATCTCCTTTATTACATCATGGACCACAAAGTATGAAAGCTTTTGTCATCAAGAGCACCTGTATTTCTTAAGCAATTATTTTTTTCTTTTGTAAGTAAATAAAAATATAATAAAACCAGTCAGTACTCTTCCAGTCAGTACTCTATAAATCAAAATATAATAAAACCAGTCAGTACTCTGATCAGCCTAAGATAATCCAACTCCACTGCAATGAAAATTTGGCAAAATAATAGTGAATAAATAATCTTCATGTCTGTTTCCCTGATAGCTCACTTGGTAAAGAATCCATCTGCAATGTGGGAGACCTGGGTTCAATCCCTGGGTTGGGAAGATCCCCTGGAGAAGGGAAAGGCTACCCACTCCAGTTCTGGCCTGGAGAATTCCATGGACTGTATAGTCCATTGGGTGGCAAAGAGTCAGACACTACTGAGTGAATTTCACTTTCACTTTCTGTTTATTTATTCAGTCTTAGAGTAGAATTAAATGTCTGTGATGCTTCAAAAATTGGAAATAGTCAAAAACTAATGTTCATATATTTTGAGAACTAGAGGTTTTAGATTTGGGAACCAGTAAATTAAGCATAGTATGCTAAGTTCAGAATGCCCATAGGTAACTCAGTGGAAGACTCTTTTACTCAGTACTGAATGGAATGAACTAGAGATGAAAAAGCATGTACTACTTGAAATCAGTTCTTGGCTTTCCCCATTTTCAAGGGTCCTGAGACTGAGCTAGACTAAGAAGTAGGTTCTGAGAGATTCAGGTTCAAGCATCATTTTCCATTCTATACCTAAAGATATTCCTTTCCTAGTCCACCCTCGCCCCATTATTCCTCGCAAGTGTGCCTGAGCAATTAAGGCTTTGCCCCAATTCGTATATAGTCTTCCTTTTAAAGGTGAGTTTCCACACTGAATTTCTCTTTCTCTCTGAATATCTATAGCATTTATCATTTAGAATTTCTACATTTCACTTGGCTGATTATGGCTCACGATTATAATCATTTTCCTAATCTTATATACCCAACTCATACCTTCCGATCAGCAGGAAGCACTGTACTTTCCATAGATCTTTTAAAATATCCAACTCTTTATGAGATTATCAAACATAATAAATCTTCACATCTCAAATATTTGCCTTGAAGGCAAATTGCCTTACTGAAAGGGTTTAAGGAATATTTGAGATGTGAAGATTTGTTATGTTTGATAATCTCATAAAGAGTTGGATATTTTAAAAGATCTATGGAAAGTACAATGCTTCCTGCTGATCGGAAGCACTGTATATTATATTATCCATACCTGGACACTTTTGAGAGTGAAAGGAGGCTCTCACCCCATGAGACAACAGTAACACCTGTGAAAACTGAGGCTGTATGAGCAGGCTGGTAATTATGGTCACCCTCTCTCCCCTGGGGTTCCCAAGAAGCTCAGAGACAGTGTCGTAATATTTTTACCTGTCCCTGATAGGCAGGCAGAGCCACAGCTACTTCCCATTCCACATCAACTCTCAACTCACATCAGCACATCAAGGGCCCTTGTTGGCTTTTCTAAGTCTGTGGACTTTGATTCCTGGGATGCAGTTACTCCTCAGTGGAGAGGGTGGAGGAACACTGTCCCGATGGAGAAATGTCCAGCCTCACGTTTTCTCTCTGACTCTCAGATCCTATTACTTAGGCCCTTCAATTCAGCATAAATTCAGTCTACCCTTCATGAGGTGATTTTCTTTATGGCCCTGCAGCCCTGTGCCTCCCTCGGCCTTCAGCTCCACAGTTTGTGAGGCAATAGAGCACATATCTGAACTACTTTTAGACATGGTTCAAATGCTTCCCCTCTTAGCCACCTAGAACCCATTCACATGCCACCGAAAATTTTATGAGTTAACTTTCTAAAATACTCTTTGACTGTTAGAAGGATAGTCAGTCAACGGTTAAATCCACATTTGAGAGAATTTTACCTCAAGCTCGGTCAACAGAGCCTGTTATAGCATTGTCATCTGCACCATACAGCCTAGCTCATAGCCGTTTCTTCACCAGCCTTGGGTGTATTTCCAAAAAAGATTTGGTGTTAGTCTCACAAAGAATTTTTTAAAGTTCTGTTCTCTTTGAATATTTTGTCAGAGTCATTTTCTGTTCTTCCTATTCCCTCTTTATCACATCATTTTAGTGGTATTACTGATACCATCAGTAACAACAGAGGGTAACTTTAAAAAGCAACTCTAAAAGCTTACATACTCTGATTCATTTTAGATACATAGATGCACAAAGTCAGTAAGAATTCTTTATCATTTCCATTTTGCTGCAGAGAAAACTGAACTTCCGAGAATTTTAAAGTATTTCCAGGGTCTAAGAGAAAGTGACTGAGTCATGTTACAGAGTCTGTATCTGCTGGAGCCATATTTTGTACAAACACTGCAAGTTCCTCCTTACAACAACGGTTTGCGATGACCTTCCCTAGCACCAGTGACAGGAAGTTGAAAGAATGGGTGAAACATGGAGGTGAATGCCAGTCACTAGCCAGCAGCCCCTGTTCATAAAATGCCCCTTTATTTTTCTGCTTGATGGATCTCTGTTTGCAATGGCGTCAGCTCTCTTTTTCTGGCAACATATCCATCTGGTTTGAACACTTCAGCTTTGACCTTAAGTTTATGTTCCTTTATATTCTCATCGATGAATGAGATCCCTTGGGACATATAAGGGGTTGCCTGGTACCTTTTAATCATTAGTATTGCCTTTTGAATATCTTGTATCATTCTGCTGATGCTAGAAACATCAGTGCCTCATTTTACACAGGTCAGCAACACTGTGTACACCAGTTTAAGTTACTCTGCCTTTGTGTCAAATAGTATTGCACTCATTACCCTCACGTGGGCTTCTCTGATAGCTCAGTTGGTAAAGAATCCACTTCCAATGCAGGAGACCCCGGTTTGTTTCCTGGGTCAGGAAGACCACCTGGAGAAGGGATAGGCTACCCACTCCAGCATTCTTGGGCTTCCCTTGTGGCTCAGCTGGTAAAGAATCCTCCTGTAATGTGGGAGACCTGGGTTTGATCCCTGGATTAGGAAGAGCCCCTGGAGAAGGGAAAGGTTACCCACTCCAGTATTCTGGCCTGGAGAATTCCATGGACTGCATAGTCCACTGGGTCACAAAGGGTTGGACACGACTGAGAGACTTTCACTTTCACTTTTACCCTCCTAGCTGAATTCAGTTGCATCTTAAATTGATTCTTCAGATGTAGAAAATGTACTGCCAGTGTTGCATCAGGAAAGGTCAGACATGTTTTGATATATATCTGTAATGTCTCTGATCAGTATTAAAATATGCAGTATATTGTGGTGCAGAATAAGGCTTCAGATTTGGCTTGAAGGTCTAACTCTATCACTAATCTGTCTGATGATGGGAAGGTGACTAAATGGTCCTGAAGCTCATTTTTCTCATCTAATGGTCATTATGATTTCGTATCATTTTTCTTAAAATGCCTGAGACAGTTTAATGGCTGAATAAATAGTAACTCTCGTTAAAATTAATAGTAATGACTCCTACTAAATCAGTAATTAATGCATTATTTTTTTGTTTTGTTTAAAGAAGGTGACAGTAAGTCTTAGAAGCTGTAATAGGTATCAAGTTGAGATGGTACCTCAAATACAGGGGATAAGGTATGGGGAGTGTTAAAAAGTAAACCAGCTCAAAGACATGTGGGCTTTGGCTGGAAAAGGCCTGAGTAGATTAAAATCACTTCACCATAAGACTCAATTCAGAAAAACATAACTCTTTCCTAAAATGTTTTACTATTTCCATTCAAGTGATTAACAGAGTTGTTTTTATTAGATAATTGATCCTTAATACTTGCTTGTACACTTTTTTTTTTTTTTTTTTGGTTCCAGACTATTTTTTCAATCATACTCTCATAACTGAATCCTCTGCAGTGCAATGAAAGAATCATTTAACTCAGATATCCATCTCTGGTGGGTGGCATTTTATTTAATGAAGTTGGAAATGTAAATTCATTGAGGGCACCAAGGGATGGCATTTTTATGAGAAGAACATTCCTCAAGCAGAAAGGTCACACAGGACAGAAAAGAGAACATAACTGGAACTGGAAGACCAATCATTAACAATGTGTGACCTTGACAACTGAGTGAATTCCTCTGGGGTTAAATCTTCTCATCTGTTAAACAAGAAGATGGTGTATTTGATGAGCTGTGATGTTCTTTGTTGAGTTTTAATCATTAAACCTTAAGACGGACTTTAAGGAATTTTTGTTTTCCTTCTTTGTTTGAAACTCACATGCAGTGAATTAAATTAATCAGAAAATTCAATTTATAGCTCTGTCAACACTGAGGTTTATTACTATTTTTATAGTTTTTTTGTTTGTTTGTTTGTTTGTTTATCTCTTTTCCAATCATCTCTGATATTCACATTCATACCGTCTCCACCACAGGAACCTGCTCTAATAAATTAATGTTTTTGGATGATTGTTAGACACATATTTTTTTATCACATAAAGAATATCATGCTATACATTTCGTTCTATTACATATGTTTGCCCTAACACTATGTTACTGTTTGTATTTCTAGTTCATTGCTTCTGAATGCCAGTCAATGTCTTCCATAATTAGCTATTCCCCCAGCACAAGACATCTAGGTTATCTCCATCTAAACATTGCCCCTGGTGGTTCAGTGGCAAAGAACCTGCCTGCCTAAAACCTTACCTATAAAGGTAAAGAATGTAGGAGACACGGATTCAATCCCTGGGTCAGGAAGATCTCCTGGAAAAGGAAATGCTAAGCCACTCTGGTATTCTTGCCTGGGAAATCCCATGGAAAGAGGAGCCTGGCAGGCTACAGTCCATGCAGTCACAAAGAGTTGGACACAACTGAGTGACTCAACAACAGCAACAACAACTATTGCCCCAGATATTCATATTTTGCCAGGATAATTCTTAAGTATTATAATTTATAGTTTTGTTGGTATTATGAGCAGTATCCTTTTTGCCCATTCCAAATCTTTTTCCAAACTGCTTCTATCTGGTAATGATAAACATATTGATTTTTCAGTATCTTGTATTTGAACATCTTGCTTACTTTTCTTACTGATATTGATGGTGTATAAGTAGATTCTGTTTGATTTTTTGATAGATAATATTCTGTGCAATAGATGTTTTATTTCTTTGTTTCCTATTTTTATGCATTTTATATCTGTTGCTTTTCTTGTAGCAATCGTAGCAGGTTTCTCTCCTTCATAACGGAGACGGCAATGCAGCCCACTCCAGTACTCTTGCCTGGAAAATCCCATGGACGGAGGAGCCTGGTGGGCTGCAGTCCATGGGATCGCTAAGAGTCGGGCAGGACTGAGCGACTTCACTTTCACTTTTCACTTTTGTGCATTGGAGAAGGAAATGGCAACCCACTCCAATGTTCTTGCCTGGAGAATCCCAGGGACTGGGGAGCCGGGTGGGCTGCTGTCTATGGGGTTGCACAGAGTTGGACACGACCGAAGTGACTTAGCAACGGCAGCAGCAGCAGCTCCTTCATAATCTTAAAGAGAATGAGTAAAAGTTTGTCCATTGAATTCCATGTTCTTTGTATTTTTTTGATATATAACCTTGACTGATTTAAGGAGGCTATAGTTCATTATTAGCAGTAAAAACATCTCAATATAAATAAGTAATAAGCTGATAAAAATAAATACTTTTGCTACATCTATTCGTAATCATGTAATTTTTTCTCTTTCAGTTAATTAAAACGGTATTCATGTTGACAGATTTTTTTTCTCTTTTAAAAAAATTTATTGGAATATAGTTGAGACAGATTTTGTGATATTCAAAGATTTGGTATTTCTTGGAAAAACTATTTTTCATACACAGATATAGTAGTATAATATTTAAATGAAATGAGACCCATATTTTGCTTTATAAATACTGGGTTTATTCTATTATGGAACCAAGGTTAAACCAGTCCCATGAAAAGCTTCAAGACTTTCCTTAATTCTTATTATGAAACTGACTGTATAAAATTATCTCCTTAGAAAGTATTCTTAGCACTCTTGTATGATGTTACTGAAACTGTCTTTTATCTTCTTTTAGGGTGGGGACTGTTGAGATGCTTGGCTTGATGATGATTTCAAAAACTTTAATAGTTATTAACCTATTCAAATTTTAAATGTCTATTTGTGCCAGTTTTATCATTATATTATCTTCTGAGAATATACTCATTTCATCTAGAGTTTTCAAAGTCAAATTTCAAATGTCAATCATATATCTGGCATATATGTCCACATCATTACTATTTAATAATATTTTCAATCTCTATTCTGTATTTGTGGTTGTCCCCTTTTCAGTCTGTATTTTACTTATTTGGGCATTCTTTTCTCTAACAGAAAAACAACTTTTGGGTTTCTGTAACTACATGTATATCCACATAAACTACATATCTATCCATCACAGTGTCAGGTTTATGAGAGACCATAAATATTTCCTGAAAGAATAGCAGAGTTATTGCTTCCACCTTAGTAAGATCTTGGAAATGACCAAGAATTTGGTAGAAACAATATGCTACTTGTAGTTAAGAGATCTGGATCCAAAAAGGGATAAAAATAATTCTTATCAGTGTGATTCTGATCAAGTTACTTAACATCATTACTTAAGACTTAACAACATTACTTAAGACTCAGTTTCCTCTGCATAAAATTTTTCCCATATAGTCATCGTGGGGATTAAAAATGCTGAGTATGAGAGTACTTTGTAAACACCAATGGATTATAAATAATTAGAGAAGGAAGAAAAGAAGGAAAAACAAAGAAAAAAGAAAAAGAGGGGCATAGCTTTACCTAACAATAGCACAAAGAGAATTCTGAGGATAATAGCATCTTCTATTCTAAGTAAAACAAAACCAGGATTTGATGCCAAAATATGGGATTTTGGCCCCCTACTGATTCTATTTGTTTGATTTTAGACAAATCTCTAACTTTTCAAATATAAAATTGGAGATTACATTTAACACATAGGATTCCTAGAGTTTCAAACAAGACGATAAATTTTTAAAATTATGTAAAATGAATAGTGTTTCTTATAACGATTAATTTAAATAGACATGCACTAGAAATATGTCCAAATATTGTTAGAAAACCAGTTTTTTGATGAAATTTTTCAGACTGCCACTAAAAGCCTTTCTACATTTCATTTTTTTGAGTGACTGCCATAGTGCTTTCGTAGTAGCTGTACCCATTTAAATTCACATCAGCAGGGTAAGACTGTCTCCCTTTCTTTATAATCTCACCAATACTTATCGCTTTTCCTTTTGATAATTGCCATATGAAAAGATGTGGGGTGATAATTCATTATGGTTTTGTGTTTTCTCTGATATTAGTGACTTTATACCTTTTCACATACCTGCAGATCAGTGTATATCTTCTTTGAAAAATGTTTATTCAAATTCTTTGGCCACTTTTTTGTCAGATTGTTTGATTTTCTTGTTATTTATTTTGTTTCTGCTGTTGAGTTGTAGAAGTTTAATATATATTTTGAATATTAACTCCTTATCAGGTATATGGTTTGGAAATATTTTCTCCTATTTCTTAGGTTACCTCCTATTTTATTGTTTTCTTTGCTGTGCAATAGCTTTTTAGTTTGATGAGGCCCTACCTGTTTATTTCTGTTTTAGTTGCCTGTGCTTTTGGTGATGCACATAAAAAAATTTACTGCCAAAACCCATGTCAGTGAGCTTTGTTCCCATATTTTGTTCTAGGGGTTTTATGATTTCAGATCTTACAAATAAGTCTTTGATCCATGTTTAGTTAATTTAGCAGCTCATGATAAAGGTCTAAGTTCAATCTTTTGCATATCAATATGTAGTTTTTCCCAACACCATCTATTAAAGAGAATATCCCTTCTGCATTGTGTATTCTTGGCACCCTTTCAAAGACAAGTTGACTGTGTATGTGCGGGTTTATTTTAAGGCTTTCTATGTGTTTCACTTGTCTATGTGTTTATTTTTATGTTTTTATGCCAAAATCCCATGGGCGAAGGAGCCTGGTGGGCTGCAGTCCATGAGGTCGCGACTGAGCGACTTCACTTTCATTTTTCACTTTCCACTTTCATGCACTGGAGAAGGAAATGGCAACCCACTCCAGTATTCTTGCCTGGAGAATCCTAGGGACGGGGGAGCCTGGTGGGCTGCCGTCTATGGGGTCGCACAGAGTTGGACACGACTGAAGTGACTTAGCAGCAGCAGCATACCAAAACTATGCTGTTTGATTACAATAGGTTTGCAGAGTGAGTCCCACAGGTTTGTTCTTATATAACAAGATTTCTTTGGCTATATAGGGTCTTTTGTGGTTCCATACACATTTTAGAAATTTTTTCCTATTTCTGTGAAAAATGTGCCTGAAATATTCATTGGTATCATAGTGAATCTGCAGATTTCTTTGGGTAATATGGATATTAAGAAAATAAATAAATAACATTAACCCTTCCAAAGCATGAGTACAAGATACTTTTCACCTGCATGGGTCTTCAATTTTTTTCATCAATGTCTCGTAGTTTTTATACAGACCAATGATCACACTTCTAGGTGTACAGTCAAATGAAGTAAAATCAGTATTTCTAAGATATATGTGTACTCTTATGTTCACTGAAGCTATTCACAATAGCCAAGGCATGAAAACAGCTTAAGTATCTATCGGTAGATGAATAATTAAAGAAACTGTCACACACATGCACACATGGAATTTTATTCAACCTTGAAAAGGACAAAAGATTGTAGTTTACTGCAAAGTTGATGAACCTAGAGGACATATGTGCTGATGTGCTCAGTCGTGGCCGACTCTTTGCAACCCCATGGACTGTAGCCCACCAGGTTCCTCCGTCCATGGAATTCTCCAGGCAAGAATACTGGAGTGGGTTGCCATTTCCTTCTCCAGGGAGAGGATGTATGCTAAGTAAAATAAGGCAGACAGAGAGTGACGAGTACAGTATGATCTCACTGATATGTGGAATCTAAAAATGTCAGATTTACAAAAGCAGAGAGTAGAACAGTGCTTACAGGGACTGGTGTGGGGGTGGAATAAGGAGCTATTGGTCAAAGGGTACAAACTTTTGATTACAAGATGAATAAGTTCAGGGATCTAATGTACAGGACAGTGATTATAGTAATAATACTACATTGTATACATAGAATTTGCTGTCATTAGATCTGAAGTATTTTCACTACACACAGTAAAAGAGTCAACTATGTGAGGTGATGGGTGTATCAACCAGTCCAATTGAGTAATCATTTCACGATGTCAACATATATTAAAACAAAATATTTTACATACTAAATATAGATCCTTGTTTTTGTCAATTTTATCTGAACAAAGTTGAGGGGAAAAATCCAAACTTCATCTGCTAGCTATACTGCAATAAAGCTGGAGGAAGAAAAAGTCCCTTTCTATCAGATCCAAAAGAGACAGTATTTTTTTTTTTTTTTTTTTTGCTGATTTCAATACTAAATTGTCATATACATGCAATTGCTCAAGCAGTATGTGTTTCCTTCAAAGACAATTGCTGAACATCTACAATCCGCACTAAACTAAACAATGCAATGATTACAAAACTCACCAGAGCGAAATGAACATTTAAGAAAGAAGATTATGAATGTAAGTAAGAGCAACATATAATGAAACATGCCAAATTTATAAGCAAAGGTGAGGGGAAAAAGCTGTGATTTGAAAGGAAAGGAAGCCAATTCTTAACATAGGGGTGTGGAAAGCTGAAGGGTTAATATATAGAGGAATCTGTTTAAAATGGGTCATTTTCATATGTGTTTGGAAGTGTAGGTGAAAAAAGACATGTTCAGAAGAGGAAATGAAACACAGCTATGAACTGGGGAGAACTCAGGCTACACTGAGAAATTACAAATTTCCTGGAGAGCTTAAATGGAAGGGTTCGTGGGTAGGAGCTCAGGGATCATGGAGAAATTATGGTTTGTGTAAACTGAAGTCTGATAAACCATGCTAAAGGATGTTGAGTGTAATCAGAAGGCAATCTGAAATCACAGAGGATTTTCAACAGAAATCTAATGTGATCAGAATCAAATTAAAAAAAAAATGATTGAGAGTCCCATGTGTAGGTCACTGAAATAATTCATATCCAGCAAATGAGTTATGGATAGGAGGTAGTGGTTTGGGGAAAGAAAGGGCACCGATGTGAAAATATCATGCAAAGTATAATTAAGAGGAGTAGTCAGATTGTAGTCAAACTACTGATATCTTCTTTCTCCATATTACATACAGGTATCTATATCTATGTGTATAAACAGGACTTCCCAGGTGACACAATGGTAAAGAATCTTCCTGCCAAATCAGGAGACACAGGAAACATGTGTTCAATCCCTAGGTCTGGAAGAGAGCCCGGAGGAGTAAATGGCAACCCACTCCACTATTTTTGTCTGGAGAATTCCATGGACAGAGGAGCCTGGCGGGCCATGGTCCATGGGGTCACAGAGTTGGACACATTAAGTGACTAACACTCCGCTACTATAGCACAAACACACACAGAGCTACATGAAAACCAAGGCCTTGAAAGGGACACATGCAAGTGAGGGACCTAGCCATATGCACGCTGCTAGCTTTGTGATAAAATTGTCTCTGAACATATAATAAAGCCATATTTTGTGATATTTTCTCATAAACAGGAGTTCTACTCTAGAGTGGTTGAGGGTGAGAGGCTGGCAGCACATCTAGGGAGAAATATCTGTGCATGATAATTATACATTGGTGATACTGGAGGCAAAGTAGACAGAAAGGCAACCATCCTTGGCAAGGTAGTCGCTGGGGGATACTAAATAATTGACTATTAACACACAACACAATCTCTTTAAGGGAGATAAATTTGAAGGAAAGGCACACTAATGAACTGTGTCCAAAAGTATACAAAAAGCAATGGCAATGTGGCATGGGGCTAATTTCCTCTCCACTGTGACCATTTGCTTGCTGGAGGCGTTAATGGCACTAATTGCTTGGGGACGGCTCCGTGAAGTCCATTTCATCTGCTTTGCTGAGAAATATCTGAGAAAACAATAAAATCTCAAGATTGCTGTTTGCAACCCTTTCACAAATCAGCTACAATTTATCCTAGTAGGATTTGATATTAAGAGAAAAGCCTACTTCCCATCTGTATGGACCCGATAAATCTCCCTTCAACCCAGGAACAAAGGTCTTCCAAATTAACTCTTCATGGATGGGTTGCTTGTTGCCATTTCTGCGTCAACACAGATGGGTATTTGTGCTGTAATTCTGTTCCTGAGCCCAATCCTCTGATTACTCTAAAACAGCAAACAGTGAAAGCAAGATGACAGGCAGAAAATGAAAGACTTTAGGTACATAGAGAGTCCCTGAACAAAAGTAAATCATTGTTGTTTTATTTTTAAGTAATTGGCTATTAAGAAACTTGGGCTTGGCACAATTAAATTATCCAAGTAAACTAAAAATTGTGTTTACCCGCAAAACACATGTAAGATCATGGTAATTAGGCATGGTCTAAACAGCTGACGGCTAAGCAGAAGACCCCATATGATTCTGAAGTACCATAGAAAAGAAGATACATGGAATAATGGGAAAAAATGCCCTTCTCCCTAACCCCAGAAGTCAGAATTAGCTGTCACTGTTGCAGAACATCTCGAGAGAAGCAAAATCAATGGCAAACCTGCAAAGATGTGAAGGCAAGAGAAGAAAAACTGAACTGTATTTTTTCTCCCTCTGTCTTCTTTTGTAATTGTCAGTGATTGTCCCTGTATTTTGCAGGATTCAGGATAGTAATTATGGCTCCACTATAAAATTTTGAGCATTTTTTTGCATTCTATAGTGGCTGGAGTGGCAAGTAGAGCATGTTGCAGAGGTTGAATGGTTAAAAAATACCCCCTTGCAATCAACCACTGTGATCAAGATGGAGGACTTTACTGTTACCATCTTCACAGCTTCCCTGGTGGCTCAGACGGTAAAGCATCTGCCTGCAATGCGGGAGACCTGGGTTCGATTCCTGGGTCGGGAAGATCCCCTGGAGAAGGAAATGGCAATCCACTCCAGCACTCTGGCCTGGAAAATCCCATGGACGGAGGAGCCTGATAGGCTACAGTCCATGGGCTCGCAAAGAGTTGGACATGACTGAACGACTTCACTGTCACTATTATCTTCACAGCCAGCTCGTGCAATTATGATACTATGCATCAGTGTGATACTCTCTGAAGAGAATATACAGGATGTCATCTTCAGGGGAATGAAAACACTGCCTGGTTTAGCATATTAGACATTTCTGCAACATGCTGCTACAGAACAAAGTTGAATATTCTTCTACTGAAGTCATCAGCTGAAACTCCCATGGCTTGTAGCTACCAGATAGCAGGTTACATGTTTAGTGCTCCTACTAACAATTGGTGGTAAAATTTACATGCTCATAAACAACCAAGAGCAGACATAGAATTGATATATCTAGCAATGATTTTGGCTGTCACACATGGATGTTCAGGTAGTGTCCTGCAGAAAAGTACCCCAAAAGAGGTGGGCAAATTGAGTGCCCAGTGGGTCTGCCTCCAAGGGGGCACTTTTGCAAATTTGCTCTAAGACCTTGGCTTTAAATAGATAGTCATCTCATAGATTGTACATGAATGGGTTGTTTCAGCCTAAATCACCCAGAGCAGCAATTTTTCATGTTGAGGCAGCCCAAAAGGACCTCATGGTATGTGTGAGACTTTTCTCCTGTTGACAGCTCCCTTTCTTCTTAGTACCATACCACCAGGAGAATTGTGGGCAAGAGTTACACTTTTAAGTAATATAAGTAGGCTTAGTTCCAATCACAACCACTTCTGCCATTCAGGGATGAGTAATCCGAGACAAACCGTTTAACGTCTCACAGTACAAGTTTCTGTTTCCTCACCTCAACTTTCAGAACTGAAGTCTTCTTCAAGGAGTCAAAACACAGCAAGTAGGAGCAGTGAATTTTTGGACTCTGTCTGCATTGGTGATGTTGTCAGTCTAAACTGTCTCTCCTCCATTTTACAATAATTCTATTTTTGGCACAACTAGTATACTTAGGCGTTCTAATTGAGCAGCACTTCTGTTTGACATACTTTGGTCAAAACTTTTACTTGGAAACTGCATTTTTCAATAGAACTATTTAAAAAAATCCTGGCAATCGTCTTTCCTCTAGCTAAGTGAACAGTTGGGGCTAGAGGCAGTTCCACAATTTGGCAGCTTCTCAAGAGATAAAGAAAGTGCATACAGAATAATTGGTAACATTTCATTTTTCAAATTCAGGATTTATCATCCAAACTACTTCAAAATTCACATGTACTTAAATATATGTTTATTCCTCTATGGAAAGATCTTCCAAGAAATACCAAGTGACCCCTCCTCTCAAGATGCTTCTGCTCCAATGAGGGGAAAAGCCATATAACTAAGGGACTGTAGAGAAACTCATTCATTGATTGGTGGATCAGTTCACTCGTTTATTCAACTAATATTTGTTGAACATTTGATGTGCATGAGAAACTGTTAATGGGTCTCCCACACAGCAGGCAGACTCTACATCTGGGGAGCAGGGAAGCCCTATTAGAAACTGTACCAGATGCTAGTGACAGTGAGATGCACTGGATATCCTGCCTAAAAGGAGTTCACAGTCTGAATGGAGAGAGACATAGCAATGCAATCATTACATTCCTGTGTGAAAAGTAGTAACCTGTGTAGAGATTTGTAGAACAGGGCTAAGATCTTTATGGGTTAAAGTATGGAACTGTGTTACCACCAAGACTCTAGTATGAAACCCCTCATGAACATTGGCCCAGTGTTAAGGATTCTCACACTTTCTTGTTTTTCTGTTTCATCTGGCCTGAAAGGTCATCCAAGGCTTCTCCTTGATAGAATTCTACTCATTCTCAAGGCTTTATTTTTCAATTGAGATTGAATCGACATATAGCATTAGTTTCAAGGATGCAACATAATGGTTTGGTGTTTGTATATATTGTGAAAAAATCAGCTCAATAAGTCTATTAATGTCTGTCAACATACACAGTTACAATTTTGTTTTTCTTGTGATGAGAACGTTTAAGATTTACTCTCTTAAGATGATGAACAGGCGAGCCCTCCATTCCTCTTCTAAGGACTCTAATCTCTGTTCCTGCGGTTTGTTGTAGTATCAGGAAGCAGCACACCTGGGCTGGATCACCTCTGTTCCCAACAGGAATGCTCTCATTGAGTTAAAAATTTAGTGTTATGCTTTAGCCCTTATGACATTCAATATAAGAACTGTCTATTGATTCACCTGAATCTATCACAACAATGTTAGTCAGTTATACACTAATACAAAATAAAATAAATAAATACAAAGAATGGTTTATTGGAAAAAAAAAAAAAGATTTACTCTCTTAGCAACTTTCAGTATTACTAACTGTAATCACCATCTTATATTTTATACCAATGACATTTATTCACAACTGGTAGTTTGTACCTTTGATTCCCTTTACCCATTTTTGTCCATCCAGCTTTAGTAGTGGTAGTAGTGGTTTAGTCGCTAAATCGTGTCCGACTCTTGTGACCCCTTGGACAGTAGCCTGCCAGGCTCCTCTGTCCACAGGATTCTCCAGGCAAGAATACTGGAGTGGTTTGCCATTGTACCCACTTCTCTGTATCTGAGTTCATTATTTTATGTTTTTTGTTTGGCTTTGTTTTCAGAGTCTATATGTAAGTGGGGTCATATAGTATTTGTCTGTCTGACTTAGACTCAACTTCTGTCACAACTTCTGCTATGAAACAGTCAGGCAGAATTCATTGCTCTGCCCAGCATAAACCCATATGCAGTTACAAAGATAGCAGTTAAGTCTATTTTATTATGGTCTTAAATAAAGTCTTATTTGTTCACATTACTGTTTTCCCTATTAGGCTGGGGATCCCTGAAGGCTGGCTCTCCTTCCTTCTGGATACTACAGATATCTAGCATGGTATCCAGTGCATGCAAGTCTTAGAGATGGCCTACTGAACAAATTAAGGGATGAGTTTTACTGAGACCTTTGTAGATAGGGAGTCCAAGTGTAGAGTTTTCTCTAAACACTTTGAGGATAACTTCCATTGCTCACAATTATACATAAATGATTGGAAATAATTAGATAGGTTATCATTCCTAAATGTAAATATAGTTTTAACAGTGCTTTTCTAGAGAAAATAACATGGGTTTGGGGAGGCCACCAACACAGTATGAATCTGTTTTTCATTTATCCTTATGCTTTTCTCCAAGAATCTTAACTATTTTGAATCTTAGTCTGCCTCATACCATTTTTAACAATTAAATATTAACCTTCTACTTCATTCAACTTAAAAGATTGGCCTTGCTGAGATATACATATTTGAAGATTCTAACAAACTTGGGTAACACATTATTGTAACTCTGCAATGCAGTGTTCATCTATTTGGGATTGCCCATTTCATGACATGCAGCAAACCTTGTGTGTTTTCTGAGGCAAGTTCATTTCCTAAGAAATGACTTTCAGATCCATGATAAGATTACACTCCACATGCTGCCAGTGTTAAAGGAGATGTCACTTTGATGGCAAGGTGACAAGGAAGGTAATAGCATGATAGAACCCAGTATCAACAGACCTAGGAAAAAAGATTATTTCCCAGTTTTCTTTCAGCATTTTAAATCTGCATTCATGAAATGTAATCACAGAATGACTGTAGCTCATGGCAAATGGAATATTCAATGTATAGCCTCCTGGAGCCCAGGGAAAGCTTGTGGGGCAATGATACATTAGGCTTGGAAAAGTCAACAGAGACCTTCTCATACCTGAATTTCTCTTATTACACAAATAACACATTATTCTGCATTGATTCCCCTGTCTCCCCACACCAGGACTTACTACATGTCAGCCACATTTCCCATCATTGCGTCATTCATTCTCTTCCACCAAAAACCTTGTATCTCAATGCACTTCATTTTCCTTGTGTTTGGGCATTTGACTTTCAAGACTTAAACAGTTGGAATTCCTCCTGGAATCTTCCTCCTAGGCTTCCAGACTGAATGAGGTGGACCTCTCTCGTATGTCTGTTTCATCATAGTAACATCACATTTACTCTTTCACATCACATTTACTGTGTACTGAAGTACACATTGCTGTTTTTCTCGTTCACGGTAATGGCTTTGCTTCACTCGTCTCCACATCATCCGAATTTAGGAAAGTGACTGACAATAATAGACATCTATTAATGTCTTATCTAGGAAGCCATGAAGAAAGGAATGAGATTGTAATTGAGTAAGAGTTAGTGAATTTGTAACACTGTATCCATGTGCTGGACTACTTGTCATCACCTAATATGTGATTAACTATCTCTTATGGAAATGAATTAATGAATGAATGAAAGAAGGAAGGAAGAAAAGGAGGAAAGAAAGAAGGAAGGAAAGGAAAAAGGAAATAAAGCAGGCTAGAAATAATAAAATTATATTCTGCAGTTCTGGAATAGACTCTATTTTGCTCTTTGATTCCTTATGGAGTCATGTTAAAGACTTGCTTAAGTATGTCCATGTAATTGGCTGAATTGGAGTTGACTAAAGATTTTTCCTTTATTTTGTTTTTTTTCCCCCAGAATCAATATAAACTATATATATATATATATACACACACACACATATACACACATACATTGCATTTTCAGTATAACTAATTCAATCCACCAAGAGTTTATGGGGCATAAACATAATATACACTAAGCAAGGCAAGAAAAAAATTTGAGCAAGTCATGTTCTCTGTATGCAAAGGAAGAAAACTGCGTGAACTGACCATAAAGAAGGCTGAGCGCCAAATAATTGATGCTTTTGAACCGTGGCGTTGGAGAGGACTCTTGAGAGTCTCTTGAGCTGCAAGGAGATCAAACCAGCCCATCCTAAAAGAAATTGATCCTGAATATTCATTGGAAGGACTGCTGCTGAAGCTGAAGCTCCAATACTTTGGCCACCTGATGCGAAGAACTGACTCATTGGGAAAGACCGTGATGCTGGGAAAGATTGAAGGCAGGAGGAGAAGGGGATGACAGAGGATGAGAGGTTGGATGGCATCCCTGAGTCGATGGACATGAGTGTGAGCAAGCTCCAGGAGATGGTGATGGACAGAGAAGTGTGGCATGCTGCAGTCCATGGGGTCACAAAGAGTCAGACACGACTGAGTGACCGAACAACAACCACAGTGTGCCATGCAAAAGTTTTGTATGAACATGTACAGGAAAGTGTGCGCCCACATATTTAGATGCTCTAGTCTGTGTCCCAACCTCACACAGCCTGCCACATGGAGGAGAGAAGGGCAGCATATGAGCGGGCTGCATTTCCACAGTCTACTCTGGACAACAGGCAAGTCACCTTGAACGAGTCCTCCCTTGCTCCTGATTTTCCAGTGTGCCAGAAGAATAACATAAGTTTGTTTTTAAATGCAATGGGTTGGATTTTATATTTCAGGAAGATCTATGGGTGTGTTTAGGCAGGATATTTTAGATGAAAGTCTTCATGCTATAAAAAGAGGAAAAACTAACAATGTACTTCTGAGATTAGATGGGTAATTTAGAACACCGAGTCATTTCATGTCCCTGGGGTGGACAGAGCCACATAGCCTGGCTCTCAGAATCAATAATCAAAACAAATCCTACCCCAGCAGGACATGTGGATCTGTCCAGTTAATAAAAGCTCAGGCTCCTATTTTTAGATTTATCCTCACACTAGGGAGACAACAGTAACATAAAGGAGTTTTGTTCAAAAGCCACTAGGCCTTTTCAGAAGCGAGTTTCTCTTTAAACAGATTTATTTCCTTCTCTTTCTTTCCTTTCTTCCCTGTTCTAATTAAAGTGGGTTGTGAGGAGGAGTTCCTGTATCTGAAGCCAGATTTTCTGCTTTGAGGCCTGGCTCTGAGCTTCCTATTTGATGAATAAACCAGGCACTTTGAAGCCTTGCTAAACAAAATAGTGTTTGCTTGTTTTCCTGAAACCTCAGGGATATAGGAATTTTAGAATCAACCTCTATGAATTCCTTGCCACACCCCTGAAGGTCCCACTGTTGTTTTGGAGAAGTAAGATTGGGTGTCTATGGTTAAAAAAACTCTCCCAGAGTTTGGGTAAAATAACTATTCCTTGGACAATTGAGATCAAATGTGGCAAGCAAGAGAATGAGACTTGGCCAGCAATGTAGGAGCATAGAGAAAATTATAGAATCCAGAATGAGTACATTTCCCATAAAGGTGTCTCCTCAATCCAGAACTCTGCTGGGCTGTCCATGGCTTCTGGGGTTTAGGAGGAACTCAGATAACCTTCTCTAGTTCACAACTAAGCTTCCACTGTAAAAGTCTTCCAAAAATCACATATTCAATGTAATCCATGTGTAGCACAAATCTAAAATGGACAGAACATAAAACTGAATAGACTCCAGTGAGATCAGCTTCCTAATCACAGAATTGATCCTAGAAGAGAGTCAAAGGTGACAGAACATGATTTGACATCAGACTACATGGCTTCAGTCTTCATCTCCGCTACTCTCTGGGCCACACAGAGAAAATTATTTCATTTCTTTGAGCCTTGGGTGACTCATTTTTAAAGTAATACGTATGCTTCGCTCACTGTGCTTCTCCTATGTCAGGGCTTGTGCTAAGATCTTGACTAGTATTACCTCATTTGATCCTTCAAACAGCTCAAAGGGATAGAAAATATTATTCCATATCTAGTTTCAAATGAAGAAACTGAAGCTTAGAGAGCTCAAGAAGCTAAACTGTCAAGTGGGACTACCTAGAAAGGGAGTAGTTAAAATAGTAAGAATGAAATATGTAGAGTTTTTGGTGTGAAGCAGCCTCGGCGATGTTCGTCTTGCTGAGGGGGCTGGTGATGGCGGTGGTGGAAGTTCTGGAGGTGGAAACCATGAGCTGGTCATGGGAGGCTAAGGAGTGAGGGAGCTTCCCAGGTGGTTCTGTGGTAAAGAATTCACCTGCCAGTACAGGAGATACAGGAGACAAGGGTTCAATCTCTGGGTCAGGAATAGCCCCTGGAGTAGGAAATGGCAACCCGCTCCAGTATTCTTGCCTGGACAATTCCATGGACAGAGGAGCCTTGGCGGGCTAGTCCCTTGGGTCGCAAAGAGTTGGACACAACTGAACAACTGAGCTTGCATACAACGAGTGAGGATCCAGGAGGAAGGAGGTTTTGGAGTTCCATCAATCTCAGCTTAGTGCCCTGCATGGGGTAGCTACACAACAAGTATCCATTGGCTGACACACCCAGGATTATGAGGTGTTGACATTTCCAGGACTAGGTATCCACCATCAAGATTTTGGACGCTGGATACAGGCATTTTTATGAAGCACATGCCTCGAGCCTGGCTTATCTAAACTGTGTCCTATCAGAGCAGATGTGTACAGATTTCATAAAGACAGATCTGTGATGAGAGGCTATGGATCCCCACAGAAGGTTCTATATGGGTAGCATAATAACACTTTAGGAAACAGGTTTTCCATTTTTCATAAATTTTGCCTTAAGCAGCTGGACTGTTTCAAACTCAGCTTTCAATAAAACTCAAGCCATCTGGACTTCTTCAAATTCAGGCTTCAATATTGCCCAAACTGCCTATAAAAATGCAAGCAGAGTATTAATATTAAGCTTCTGTGCTTGTTAAGAATAAATGAATTGAATATGAACACTTGGCAAATGTATCGACACTGGTTATACGCTTATAATTGAAAAAATAGGCCCTTAAATGACATTCATTGTAATATGAGGTTGCTTGTGTATTAAAGTACAAACTGCTTCAGGCAAAGACGTTCAGGGGGCATTTGATGTTGGAGTTAGATATCTGGGGAAAAAGAGGTGAGCACTATCTTCCCAAGATGATCAGGTGTCAATACAGTATTGTCAATAAAGTATTAAATACCTATTAGGATCTTTGCCTGGATTCCCTGGTGGTACAGTGTCAAAGAATCCACCTGTCAATGCAGGAAACAGGGTCGGGAAGATCCCCTGGAAGAGGAAACGGCAACCCGCTCCAGTAGTCTTGCCCGGAGAATCCCATGGACAGAGGAGCCTGGCGGTCTAAGCAGTCTACAGGGGTCTCAAAAAGTCAGACACGACTGAGTGACTGAGCATGCACACATGATCTTTGCCAATGTCATTTAGTTTAATCTCACAAAACCTCTGCAGAACAAGTACCTATCTTCCCTTTTGAGATGTTGTGCTTGGGAAACAGGGATTTGACGTTATTGAGAGGTTCCTCGGGTCTGCAGAAGGGCTGTGATGAGAATGCAGGCTTAAGCACAAAACCTATGTTCTTACTGGTAAGAAACAGTGAACAAACCAGGGCAATCCTCTAGCACTGGGTACTCTGTACAGTGCATTTGCCTTGCCCTGTTGTTCTCCTGGGCTAATTCTAGGCAAATTGTCTCTCCAACTAGGATCTTTCTTTCCAAGCCTGACTGCCTTGAGGAGTGTGGCATCTTCTCCAACCTCCACTCTTGTATCTGGAATGGTATCTAGAAAAAAATGTGGGCATCCCCTGAGGGCTATGGACTTCCCTAGTGGCTCAGATGGTGAAGAATCTGCCTGCAATGCAAGACTCTGGTTCGATCCCTGGGTCAGTAAGATGCTCTGGAGAAAGGCATGACTACCCACTCCAGTATTCCTGCATGGTGAATCCCATGAACAGAGGAATCTGGCAGGCTGCATGTCATAGAGTCGCAGAGTCGGACATGATCCAAGTGACAGCATGCACACAAACATGTGCACACACCCACACACACCCCCCCACACACACTGAGGGCTATATTGTAAATTGCCTTTCCTATATAAGATAATACCAATTATAATCCACCAATATCAAATTTGAAGATTTCCAGAAGACCCATCTAACTGGGAAAGACAAATGCCATCTAATTGGAGGGGATCCTTTCCCTTCAATCATTCAGGACCCACAGAGAGAAGTAGTTAACAAGCAAATATTCATTAAACACTGCAGTGAGGAAACATGATGGCACTATAATAAGAAAGAGAAGAGGCACCTAATCCAATCTAGGACTGGAGGGAGGTGAGTTCTGAAAAGGGGGTGCCTGAAATTGACCTTGAAAGTGATTGTGGGTTAGACATCAGAAATGATGAGTGGTAGGCTGTGGGGAGACAGTGGCAGAGAGTACAGAATAAACAATCGTTAAGGAGGCAAAAATCACAGGAACTTCAGGTATTTCTGTGTTGTTGGGACATCAAGTGTGATGCGGGTGGTGACAATGCATATGTGAAATGAATCACCAGTCCAGGTTCGATGCATGATACAGGATGCTCAGGGCTGGTGCACTGGGATGACCCAGAGGGATGGTAAGGGGAGGGAGGTGGGAGCGGGGTTCAGGATGGGGAACATATGTACACCTGTGGTGAATTCGTGTTGATGTATGGCAAAACCAATACAATATTGTAAAGTAATTAGCCTCCAATTAAAGTAAATAAATTTATATTTTTTTTTAAAAAGAAATTTTACACCCAGCAAAAAAAAAAAAAAAAGGAGAGATAAGTCATGGCCTGAACATGAAGGGCCCTGAATTCATGATACAGAGCTTGGACCTCCACTTCTGCAGGACAGAAAGCCACTGAAAGGTACAGCAAGAAAGCTGATTCTCAGTTCTGTATTTTAGATTATGGCTGAGCCCCTCTGTTGTTCACCTGAAACTACCACAGTATTTTTAATCATCTGTTTTTCAGTCTCCCAGTTATGTCCAACTCTTAGTAACCCCATGGACTGCAGCATGCCAGGCCTTCTTGTCCCTAACCATCTCCCAGAGTTTGTGCAAGATTATGTCCGTTGCATCCGTGATACCATCCAGCCATCTGATCCTCTGACTCCCTCTTCTCCTGCCCTCGATCTTTCCCAGCATCAGGGACTTTTCCAATGAGTTTTCTGTTTGCATCAGATGACCAAAATACTGGAGCTTCAGCTTCACTCTCAGTCCTTCCAAAGAGTATTCAGAGTTTACTTCCCTTCAGATCAACTGATTTGGTCTCCTTGCTGTTTAAGGGACATTCAGGAGTCCTCTCCAGCACCACAGTTTGAAGGCATCAGTTCTTTGGTGCTCTGCCTTCTTTATGGTCCAGCTCTCACATCCGTACCTGACCACTGGGAAGACCACAGCCCTGACTCTTCGGACCTTTGTTGGCAGAGTGATGTCTCTGCTTTTCAACACACTGTCTAGGTTTGTCATAGCTTTCCTGCCAAGAAGCAGTCATTTTCTGATTTCATGGCCTTAGTCACCATTTGCAGTGATTTTAGAGCCCAAGAAGAGGAAATCTGTCACTACTTCCATCTTTTCCCCTTCTATTTGCCATGAAATAATGGGACTGGATGCCATGATCTTAGTTTTTTTTAATATTTAGTATTTTTTAGAATTTAATATTAATAATTAATAATAGGCTATGACCCAATACAAAATGTTTTTGGTGTTAAAAATTAAAATTTTGAAAAGTATACTAAGAAAAAATGCCTATATAATATCAATATTAATATGACTGATTATAATGCTGTGGTTTCTAGGACTGAAGTTCTTTTCAGATTTTTTTATTACAGGTAGATACCTTGTTCATGTTAGTCTGGCTGGCTCATCACTGCAAACACAGTCTCTCAACATTCCAGATGTCTCTCTGGAGCTAAACTAGTTCCTTTAGCCATTTCCTTACTTCGCTAGGACCTTATTGTATACAATGAATGAATACTGGAGTGGGTTGCTGTTTCCTACCAGGGGATCTTCCCAACCCAGGGACTGAACCCAAGTCTCCTGCTTCTCCTGCATTGGTATGCAGATTATTTACCACTGAGCCACCTGGGATTACCCTCTCTCCTTTATGTTCTATAAATTTAAGACTCCAAAACAGCACTTTTAAAATGTAGGTTGTATCTACCAGTATTTACCATATTAGATACTAAAGCTTATATTTGAAATTTATTTGCTCATTTAAAAATTACAGTATTATATTCTTAGATATTGGCATACCCTATTTTTATGAAAAATAATATTTTCTAAAACAGAAAGATTTAATAAAGAGAGTAGCATTGTATATTTTTCACAAAGTCTTAATGTCTGGCTTAGTTGAAAACATATATATTCACATATTTGCTTCTGTATCAAATCTGTTTTCATTCATACATATATATGTATATACACACACATATATTTTTGATTGACATATGAAGAAATCTGCACAAAGATATGTAGTTAGAAAAACAGAGGTCCTTATAGATCTTCTGAAGGATCTCAGGGACCCCCCCAAGATGGACCTCAGTTTTATTAAAAGCACAAATTCCTACTACCCTTTTCCCCACATGTATCTTGTTGATAGCTGTAAAGAAAGAGTATCAATCTGAAGAGTTAAGTACTCAGTTAATGATTATGTCTTGACTATGGATTAAAGAATCGGACACCTGAGCATTCTTCTCTTCCTCAACCTCATGATGGAATTGGTAGTTTATCACTTTGTATGCCAAGACTGGCTCTTTCTCTTCCCCTAATTTGTACTTCGAGCCTTTATGAAGGCTATGGACATTTCACTTCAGCTTGGGAATTGAGAAAAACAGTGCATACTCAATCAAAATAAAACTTTGAAGAACTTGAAAATACTCTGTTATCTAGAATGAAATGTCATATAGGAAATAGGAAAACAAAACAATTTCAACACCAATTTATTCATTAAAATCATCCATACAAAGTTTTTCTCTCTCCCTTTCTCATTCTCTTCCCTTCCTTTTCTCTCTCTTTCTCTCTGTATGCATAATGTTCCCATCTGATAGCTTTATTTTTATTTATAATAATAGTGTTAAAAAAACAGAAAGACATTCATCAATGGAACAAAAAGAAGTTCTAAATGTTAGGAAGATGAGGTCAAATTTATGGTAGAGAGAGAACAGAGGAAAACAGGCCCAAAATGAGAAGCAAAATGTGTTCTTTACAACAGAGCCCTGGGGAAACTCTAAGCCCAAGCTCATCAACTGCATTATTTAAAGATATATATTTGCAACTTTTAGCAAGTTAGATCTAGCCCTATTTTCTCTTAAATCCAATAGAATTTTCTGTGGCAATGGAATCCTCTGTGATCTGGACTGCTCAATAAGGCAGCCACTAGCTACATATAGCTAGTAGAACATTTAAAATATAATTGGTATAGTTGGGAAATTGCATTTTTAATTTAATTCAAATTACATTTTAAAAGTGAAAAGTGGCTAGTGGCTACTATACTGAGTAGTGCAGATTTAAACAAAAGGAGAGGATATCTTCACATGAGAAGTGTTTATTTTATTCAAATATTGGAATTCAATGCTGTTGTTGGAAAGAATGAGGTAAGTCTATTAACTGACAGAAGAGATGTTTACAATTTGGTATATTTTGTGTGAAAAAAAATTAGTTGAAAAATATTAGACAGTATAGTATATATTCATAAGAAATTTCTGAAAGCATATATATCCCCTTCAGGGGAAGGACTGGACTTTTTCTTCTATATATTTTTAGTGTTTTAAACAAATGGTACAGTATACAGAAAAACATAAGCATGAAGGGAGAAGTTAGTCATAATTGTACACCTACAGATAACTATTATTAAGAGTTAAAGATATTTCCTACTGCTGCTGCTGCTAAGTCGCTTCAGTCGTGTCCAACTCTGTGCGACCCCATAGATGGCAGCCCACCAGGCTCCCCCGTCCTTGGGATTCTCCAGGCAAGAACACTGGAGTGGGTTGCCATTTCCTTCTCCATATTTCCTACTAAATATGTTCAAGTAGATAGTTTAAAAGTTAGATATGGAGGTTGAAACATTTAAAATAGAAAAAAATTTATTTACCTCCTTTTGATATGTGAGAATTATTTTTAAGTATTAAAAGAGTGGGAAAAAATAAATCCTAAGAAATAGTTCAACATATATTTGAAACAAGAACTTTTCTATTTTATGACACATGCAAGGGAAATTAAATTCAAAGAAACTCAGTAAAAGTATCTGCCTGCACAATGATAAACAGGACAGTGTGGTGGTAGGTAGGCATCCTCCAGGTCTTATTCATCGATGTGTCCAGGTCACTGAGTAGAGTGGCCAACAGAAAGCTGGCCCTGTACAGATATGTGTAAAGGAAGAAGGCATTTTAAACACTAGTAAAGGACATGAATTCGGAGAAGGCGATGGCACCCACTCCAGCACTCTTGCCTGGAAAATCCCATGGATGGAGGAGCCTGGTGGGCCACAGTCCATGGGGTCGCTAATAGTCGAACACGACTGAGCGACTTCACTTTCACTTTTCACTCTCATGCATTAGAGAAGGAAATGGCAACCCACTCCAGTGTTCTTGCCTGGAGAATCCCAGGGACGGGGGAGCCTGGTGGGCTGCCATCTATTGGGTCGCACAGAGTCGGACACAACTGAAGCGACTTAGCAGCAAAGGACGTGAATGAGCAATTCATATGAGAGGAAGTAGAAGCAACTAGTACAAATATGAAAAAGTTAAATTTTACTAATAATCTAATGTTAGTTGCTCAGTTGTGTCCGACTCTTTGCGACCACCAGGCTTCTCTGTTCACTGAATTCTCCAGGCATATATGTGCAAAGGGAAACAAGATTTATACACAATCTTTTATTTTCAGAACAGCTAGGGCTCAAATAATGCTAGAGAAACTATTGTAACAATGCCTTAAGTATTGAAGTTTACATATGTGTCAGAAATGGTTATGAAACTTCCTCTGGAAAATTGTTTAAAATGAACTGGCTTATGATACTTAAAAATAATTATGTTTGATCAAAGCATTCTTTATAATAGCCAAAATAGAGGACAAATTAAATATGTGACAATATTAAAATGGTTATCTATGTGATGGTAATTATATACAATGGCATAGAATATCATCATAAATATTTTAAATAATTTTACATGGCATAGAAACATTTTTTAAAATTAATTTTACTTCATGTCTGTAGTTTTCAACCCTTTTCCACTGAAACTTTATATAGAAACATAGTATGTAGCGACCCCGTGGACTGTAGCCCACTGGGCTCCTCGGTCCATGAGATTCTCCAGCCAAGAATACTGGAGTAGGTTGCCATTTCCTTCTCCAATATGTAATATATAAATCACTAAATTTCAGTTAATATTCTTGCATTTTTAATTTTAAAATCACATAATTATAGTACTAACATTTTTCCATGAACTCAGGTGTGCTAAATGGCATTTGCAATTATATGCAAGCTTCTACATTAAAACAATTTGTTATTTAGATTATATTATAAAATTGTTATTCTTCTACAATTTTAAATTGTAAACCTATTTTTCAGTAAATTTTCAGTAAAGTCATCTTGCAGATTAAATTGAACTTATTCAAAACTTTGAATGAAGAGTAGTAAAACTGTGATTTTAATGATATGATATTAATGATATTTCATTAATGATATTAATGAAGTGATATGGCTTATATAGCTTATAGATATTAAAGTCAGGGGGAAAAAAAACAAAATTTATACCTAGTACTAGAACTCTATAAAATGTGATATGATCATATAAGATATACATTTCTCACTACAAGACATATTATCTAACTCTGGAGAGACCAAGCTTTGTTCAAAATTTGACCTGACATGTTGGGGTGATGTATAGGTGCTGTAATAATGACCTTATCTTGAACCCTGTGTAGTGAGCCATGTTCAGGCTCCATTTATTTAAAGACACTCATACATATCTTTAAAGTTTCCAATTAGTTGCACATAAAAGAATGTAAATTATAGCTTGAGAGTAGAAAAAAATTTCCAAGGTCTTCCTAAAATAGTCTGACACATTTGAATATGGTGGCATTTTTGTATGCTAATTTTAAAAATGGATAAAGTGCATTTTAAAATAAAAGTTTAAATAGCTAACCTAGAGCACTTTCACAGAACACTGCAAAACAGAAAGATAATAATTCTGCAGAATAGATAATACTGTTATCACTTTCAATGTAGATATAATTATATACAGAGGTGTAATACAAAGATATGCACAGGATAAAAAACAAAAAGCACCGAAATATTGATAGTATGCATTGGTTGTTATATGAAAATGTGTTTTCACTTTTAATTTTCTTTAATATCCAAGTTGTCTATTATGAATATTTTCATATTCCCAAAATTTGGTATTATAGTTAAAATTTTTTTTTCTTCTCAAAGCTGTTTATTTATATGAGCCATGATATAATTTGAAAAGAAAAACTATGAGCTAACGGTTTTGATAGATATAACTTCCATAGATTTTAATTGCCATGAGTCTTTTATTTCATCGAATTTTCATGCTTTCACTGATTCATCATTATACAAATAGTTTTTTGAGAACACACTATATTCCAAGAATGGGGTATTGCTAAGGAAATTTTTTTTATCCAGGCCTTAGGGCTGGCAAATAATTTTGAAGTACATTAATGGTGATACTTGTTTTGGTATTATTGTAGACAAGAGATACTTAAAAGCAACTTGCATAGAAAACCATATACTGAACTTTGTGCATATAAAAGCATGGATAATGTGTGTGTGTATGCATGTTCACTCCTTGTGTGTCTGCCAGCGAATTCTTTGTATTAAAATCATTCAATTTTAAAAATTTGAACAAATATCTTACATATTAAGTTTGAATTTCAGAGTTACTAATTCATTCATTATTATTCTTGCTTTTAACATGCCATATGCTAAATATTCCTGAACACATTAAAACAATCTATCACTTGAGCAAGGCAAATGAAATTATCTTATTTCCACATAAATAAAAATACATATTTTCCCAAATGTAAAACTAAATTTAAGGAATTTTACACTGAATGTCATGCATAAAATACGGAGTCTCTTTTAGGGTCAAGATGTGCTTGAATGCAAAAATGCCATTTAGAAAAGGCTAACGGAAACAGTGGAAACAGTGTCAGACTTTATTTTTCTGGGCTCCAAAATCACTGCAGATGGTGACTGCAGCCATGAAATTAAAAGACGCTTACTCCTTGGAAGGAAAGTTAAGACCAACCTGGATAGCATATTCTAAAGCAGAGTCATTACTTTGCCAACAAAGGTTCATCTAGTCAAGGCTATGGTTTTTCCTGTGGTCATGTATGGATGTGAGAGTTGGACTGTGAAGAAGGCTGAGCGCTGAAGAACTGATGCTTTTGAACTGTGGTGTTGGAGAAGACTCTTGAGAGTCCCATGGACTGCAAGGAGATCCAAACAGTCCATTCTGAAGGAGATCAGCCCTGGGATTACTTTGGAGGGAATGATGTTAAAGCTGAAACTCCAGTACTTTGGCCACCTCATGCGAAGAGTTGACTCACTGGAAAAGACTCTGATGCTGGGAGGGATTGGGGGCAAGAGGAGAAGGGGATGACAGAAGATGAGATGGCTGGATGGCATCACTGACTCTATGGACATGAGTTTGAGTGAACTCCGGGAGTTGGTGATGGACAGGGAGGCCTGGCGTGCTGTGATTCATGGGGTCGCAAAGAGTTGGACACAACTCAGAGACTGATCTGATTGATCTGATCTGAACTCATAATGAAGAAGAATTTAAAGTCTTAGGGAAAAATACCTCCTGAACATACTTGCCTGAGATCATGAGTCAATTCACACCAAACTGATGGACCAAACCATAAACTATATTTGATGTGTTTATTTCTGAGACATTCAGAAGCTTTCTGATTCACAAGCAAAGTTTGTAGCCATTCATTCCAGTGGTAGATTTTAATAAGCCTCTAGATGTGTTATCACAGCTGAACATAAGAATGAGTCCTAGAACTAATTCTGGGAAAGATATGTCAGAAGCTATTAGTGAGCTGAATCTGTAGCATAATATGTCATTCACTGAAGCTTTAAGGCATCATTTTGTCCCCAAGAGCCCGATGAATGTATTCCTCCTCCTCTCTGTACATGTTAATTCCACCTCTGGGCCTTACTAGGATATCATAAAATTTGGATTATATTTCAGCTAAATCCATGTACAATATATGTGTGTGTGTATATATATATACTACATTTCTTTTGGTAATGTTAATTTCTTTTCCCCAGCAGATACCAAATCTTCAGCTGACAAACATATTTTATACTAAAAAATCTAGCTTCTTTATAACAAGGTTATAATAATGTAATATTGATTCTACCTATTCCTTTAGAGAGTTTTAAAGCCTTATAATTAATGCATTGAATTTTGCTTAACCATATCTATTATCTTGTATTTTTGATACGTTTATCTATAACATACTGGTTCCTTGGGTTTATTCAATGTTTTTAAAGGTGACTGTTTTATTTTAAATTTTATCTGTTTCTTTATTTTCGGCAATGCTGGGGCTTCATTGCTGCACAGGTTTTTCTCAAGCTGCAGTGCACAGAGGCTGCTTTTCGTTGTGGTGCTCAGGCTTCTCGCGGTGGTCGCCTCTTTTGTTGTGGAGTACAGGCCCTAGGGCACACAGGCTTCAGTCGTTGTGGCACATGGACTCAATCGTTGCAGTTCCCAGGCTCCAGAGCACCGGCTCAATAGTTGTGACCCAGGGGTTTAGCTGCTCCATGACATGTAGGATCTTCCCAACCAGGGATAAGACCCATTGGCAGGCAGAGTCTTTGCCACTGAGACACCAGGGAATCCCTCTCCACCTTTATAACTTTATAACTTTGTTTTTCACATACTTAGTGTTTGTGCTAAGTTTGTGATCATAGGTTTTACTTTTGTTGAAGAGCTAGCACTGAGTCTTCATGTAAAACTGCAGAAATCTTACATGCTATAAAAATGAACTTTCAATAAAGTACTTACAGGGAAAAACCAAATTCTATTTAGTTTGCCCTATTATACAACTGGCTGTTTTTAGATGAAAAACTTCAATGTAAAGTGAGTTCAGAGAAGTCTGCCGATGTTGAGTTAACTTTGTTTTTTAAAAAGTTAGATGTAAAAGACTATATTTTTAGTAATGACATTCTGATAGTACTCCTTGATTTTTATTTATTTTTTTATCTTTTAAACAAGTTTCTAGTTTCTTTGGAAATAGTTTAAACAGTTTCCTGATTTTTTAAAAGTAAGTGATTAAATGCTAAACAAACAAAAAAAATGGAGAAAGAAATGGAATTGAAAGGCAGAACAGAAACCTATAAAAACTGGCATTTTTCAAAAGATTAGTGTTATTAGGCACATTGCTCAGGTAATTAGGAAATACTGTTTCCATTTCCAATTAAAATGTAAATAGTTTTGGAACTAGATATAGGCTCCATAGGATTTGGAGCCAAAACACGTAAGCTAAAGCTAAACAAGTTTTGTGGTCTTAGAAAAGTTAATCTCTTTACTTCCTTTTTTTCACATAGGAAGAAAATATAGGCATGGGGAAAGTAGTATTAAATTTTTAAAAAAGAATCCAGTGAAAGCAAACTAATATTATTCTTATAAGAATTAAATAAGATAATATAGGTGGTGCAGTGGGAAAGAATCTATCAGTGCAAGAGACGTAACAGACGTGGGTCTGATCCCAGGGTCAGGAAGATTCCCTGGGGTGGGACATGGCAACCCTCTCCAATATTCTTGCCTGGAAAATCCCATGGACAGAGGAGCCTGGTGGGCTACAGTCCAAGGGGTCACAAAGAGTCAGACATGACTGAGCACACATGCATAAAATAAAATAAATACTGTGAGCACCATGCAGCTCTATGCTGTCATGTTATGGTATTTTCTCTGAATTGCTGCTGCTGCTGCTAAGTCGCTTCAGTCGTGTCCGACTCTGTGCGACCCCATTGACAGCAGCCCACCAGGCTCCCCCGTCCCTGGGATTCTCCAGGCAAGAGTACTGGAGTGGGGTGCCATTGCCTTCTCCGATTTTTCTGAATTAACCTACTGTATTTTGGAAGGTGACCAAGACCACTACAAGACCAAGACCGCTACAGGGATGAAACCTGGTAGGAATTTAGCCTAACACTGTGTGGGGCATATTAACAGGCTTTCAACATTACGTAACCAAGAAAGAGAGAAAAGGATTATATAAGCCCCACATTCTTTTACAACAAAGATAGAACAAACATAGGACCACATACATTCAAGCTGTAGGCTTCAGTTAGACCTGAAAGTAAACATACAGCTTGTTTTTATATTATATATTTACCTTCTTAGTGGCAAATGACTACTGTCATAGCAACACTAACAAAATCTTAAAGATATAGACTTTGTTTAAAATGAAGGATTATCATGTTTCGAGTGCTTCTGTAGAGTAGAATACTTCAAAAATGTTTAAACATATTTTTACCATTTTTAATTGGGTTCCTGACAGTTCTATTATACTTTTTCTACAGAAAAGTACCCTGAGGCAGATTATCAACACTTCTTCACAAAATCTGGAACATTTAGTATTCACTAAGGAGAAGTTGAAAGCTTTAATAATTTGAAGCAATTAATTTACCTTGAAGTTATTATTCTCCTTTGGAAATTGCAATAAATGAGAAAATTTGCTTTTGAATAAATTAGTAAGTCATTATCTCAAATTTGTAAGAAACTCTTGAAAATAATATTTGTTATGATAAAAGAACATAGAAACAAAACCAAACCAAGAAATTGCTTAATGTCATCTTTTTTGTTTGTTTAAGGAAGAGGGATTATTCTGTTTATAATAAAAAGAAAACAGCTTGAAATTATGGAAATAAAATAAAAGGAAACTATCAATTCTGCTGTCCCCAGGCAGGGGAGTTTGAGTTATGTACTAAACACCCCACAGGTTATGCTAATTTCCCTGAGATTGTGGTCAAGGTAATTCCATTATTTAGATGATTATAAAATTTAAATGCTGACTCTAATCTGGATTGCCTTCCAGGGTCCTGGCTACACACCTTTTTGCACTAATTTTCACAAAATAGATGTTTAAACTGAAAAAAAAAAAAAGGATTATCTAAATTGGATTTTCTGTGGGCACTGGACCAACTTCTTGCAAATGAAGAATAGCATGATCTATCTTAATACATTATATCTATCTTTAAGTCAAGACCTTGATATTTGACAAAGCCTGCAATCTCAGCAGCTCACTGATCTTTGAAATCATTGCACTGAATGGAAAAGAAAGGCTTCCAACTGATGGAATTATGACACTTTTCTCTGCCATATTTTTAGTTATAAAGCAATATACAGAGTACAGGCCCCTGTGTCTCTACTTCTTCTAGACTTCATCAGTGATGACTTGCCTTTGAGGTCTAAACACCTATATAAGTAATTACTTGTGTGTCCATGTCTCAATCGAAACTCAGCCACGGACTTGCTGAGTCACCAGCTGGCAGGATCTAAAATTGGTTGCACTTTCATCAACATAATATTCATGATGACAGAAGCATTTTAAACCAGCTTCATTTCTCTCCTCACCCTACATTTTCTGTGTTGCCAAGCTCTTTATCAGTTCAGTTCAGTTCAGTCGCTCAGTCGTGTCGGACTCTTTGCGACCCCATGAATCGCAGCACGCCAGGCCTCCCTGTCCATCACCAACTCCCGGAGTTCACTCAGACTCATTCATGTCCATCGAGTCAATGATGCCATCCAGCCATCTCATCCTCTGTCATCCCCTTCTCCTCCTGCCCCCAATCCCTCCCATCATCAGAGTCTTTTCCAGTGAGTCAACTCTTCACATGAGGTGGCCAAAGTACTGGAGTTTCAGCTTTAACATCATTCTCTCCAAAGAAATCCCAGGACTGATCTCCTTCAGAATGGACTGGTTGGATCTCCTTGCAGTCCAAGGGACTCTCAAGAGTCTTCTCCAACACCACAGTTCAAAAGCATCAGTTCTTCAGCGCTCAGCCTTCTTCACAGTCCAACTCTCACATCCATACATGACCACAGGAAAAACCATAGCCTTGACTAGACGAACCTTTGTTGGCAAAGTAATGTCTCTGCTCTTCAATATGCTATCTAGGTTGGTCATAACTTTTCTTCCAAGGAGTAAGCATCTTTTAATTTCATGGCTGCAGTCACCATCTGCAGTGATTTTGGAGCCCCCAAAAATAAAGTCTGACACTGTTTCCACTGTTTCCCCATCTATTTCCCATGAAGTGATGGGACCAGATGCCATGATCTTCATTTTCTGAATGTTGAGCTTTAAGCCAACTTTTTCACTCTAGTAAGAACAATTTACACAGACTACAAAGTATTGCTTTTATCTTACCCATGTAAAATACCAAGCACTTGACATGTGGCATGCAGCATCTGTTCTTCCTATCGCCAGTGTTGGTGTAATTTTCATCATGTAGTAGAACTACATAAATTGAAGCGAGGTTTTGGTAAGATTAGGTAACACTGAAGTTACAGTTCAAGGGACTGGATTTCTCTCGTTCTCTCTATTCACCAATTAAGAATCTTAGCCTTCTTATGCTAAATTACCTCTTATAATTTGACCTTTTCCCAGTAAATATGAATGATATAACTTTATGATGCCATGATACCACCATCTCATTGTTCTCTGAAAATATAAGAACAATTTCTAACTCTGTTGCTGCTGTTTTTACTGACTGGACCAGCCTCCACTTGGAGAGCTCTTTCCCAAAGCACAGTCCTTTAAAACACAGTTCATACCCATCAGGCCCAAAAGGTGTTCTACAATTTATTGGTTTCAATTCTGACATGAGAACTTTGAGATCCTGGCTATGCTGACTTTATCTCTTAAAGTTCTTGGCTTTTACTTTATGCTCCAGCAACGTGAAGCCACTGGACACAAAATGTATTTTCTTATATTTTGGTGTTTCTGCTTATGCCCTGCCTGGGATGTTTTCCTCAAAATCTTTTTTCAGTGAGCACCTATTGTCATCTACAAATCAAACTAGCTTTTACTTCTTATTGGCTTCACTTGTGGCTTAGATGATAAAGAATCTGTATGCAATGCAGGAGACCCAGGTTCAATCCCTGGGTCAGGAAGATCCCCTGGAAAAGGGCAAGGCTAGCCACTCCAGTATTCTTGTCCAGAGAATTTCATGGACAGAGGAGCCTGGTGGGCTGCAGTCCATGGGATCACAGAGTCAGACACGACTGAGTGACTAACACACACACACACACACACATTACCTCTTACAGTGAGCCTATTCTGATTCTTAAGGTCTAAATTTCCATAGTGATAGTCTGTGCTTGCTCCTTAACTCACTGAGAACCCTACTGTGGTAAAGTTATTCCTTTATATGTCTTTCTTACAAGCCAATGTCTTGCTGCTAACACAGCAGCTTATCTATAGCCTGACACATCTGTAAATAAGTGCATGAAAAGAATATAATGAAATCTGTCTTATAAATTAGTTATTTCTGTATGTTTCTGTTCCAGGTTAAGTTATTAATTTATCAGTCAATAATAAACATGACCTAGGCCAGTGATCAAGAAAGGAACTGTCTAAAGATTGGATCAAATCCTGGCTCAGCCAAATGCTAGGGGTAAGATCTTGGACAAGTTATTTAATTTGTCTCTGTCTTTGTTCTCTCATCTAAAAATAGAGATAAGTATAGTTCCTGTCCTTAGCAACAACCAGAACCAAACTATCAACCATGTGAGGGAGTCACCTGGGAAGTAGATCCACCAACCCTAATAAAACCTTCAAATGACTGCAGCCTTGGACTACAATCAGAACTATTCAGACTGCCTCATGAAAACTATAATTGATAAATATTATTTTTGCTTCATGCTACTGTGATTGGGATAATTTTTGATAAGTAATGAAGCTTTAAACTCCTTTGTTGACAATGTTTTGCTTAGCTTCATTTCTCTTTTTTAGAACTTGTAAACATTATTCTCAAATATTGTATTTACTTCTCATGTACCTCTGTGGGAAGAGATTCTTTGTTCTATTATTTTTTTCTTTATTCTCCTTTACCACCATTTTTATAAACCAGACTTATTTGGAGGTCCTGACACCCTAACTGACTATGTCAATAGCTTCTTCAGTGAAATCTGATTAAATTATAATTTAAGCTGGCAAATGCCATGATGAGGGTCAGAATGTTAAAAAGACCACACGCAAGAGAATGAAAACACAAAATAATGGTAGGAATTAGGTAGCAAGGGTCTTCAACTTAGTCAATAAGGAGTATGGCCAGGAGCTATCAACAAGAATGTGATAGATGGTGGTGTAGCGGGGTCTCAATAAAGCCAAACTTTTTACAAACCTATGAAGGAATGGTTATTTGGAATAGCAGTGAAAGTATGGATGACATGGAACTCACTTCTGAATTCCTGAGTAGGTAAGATATGAAAAATAAGGAAATTCCTCTTGAAAGAACTGCAGGGTAAAGTCAGCTTCACAGAAGGGGGAAAAAAAAGAAAAACATGTGAAGGTATAGAAAATATTCAGTGAAAAATTTGAAAAAGGTAGAGGATGATAGTGGTTTTGAAATGGATCATTCATATGGCATAATAGGGGCTTCCCAGGGGGTGCTAGTGGTGAAGAACACGCCTGCCAATGCAGGAGACATAAGAGACATTGTTTTGATCCCTGGTTCGGGAAGAGCCCCTGGAGGAGGAAATGACAATCCACTCCAGTATTCTTGCCTGGAGAGTCCCATGGACAGAGGAGCCTCATGGGCTACAGGCTTTGAGGTCACAAAAAGTTGGAGACTGAGCATCTGAGCACATGTAACAGAGGAATATAGGGGTCCATTGCTTATGGGAAGATAAGGAAGTTAGGTCAGGATAGAGGAATTAGAGAGAAATATACGGGTGAATTTATAGTAGAGAACAGATGATCAGAGACATTCATCTGTTAGGTAGTGGCCAATAGTAGGGTGATGTGAGCCATGATATAATAAATAACCACAATATTTTATGGAAGTATCAGTGCTTAGAAGCCTCTAACACATCATACAGTATCTGACACAGAGAAGGCACTTAATAGAGTTGACCCTTAAACAACATGTGCTTGAACTGCAAGGGTCCACTTGTGCAGTAATTCTTTTTCAACAGTAAATATGACAGTATCATAGGAACTGTGGTTGGTCGAATCTGTGGATGTGAAACTGTAGATAGAGAGGAACCACAGATACAGAGGGTTGTTTATAAATGATACAAGATTTTCCACTGCACAGAGGGTCAGTGCCCTTAAACTCTGCATTCTTCAAGGTTCAACTGCACATTTATGGTAAATGAGAAATCTCTGGGCAGATGGAAGAAATTTGCAATTTTATTAACCTAGAGATTATAATTCAAACAATTGCCCAAGGGAACCATAGTGAAATTCATAGAGTCAGAAACCTCCTGGGGGAGGTAAGTAATATAAATGTATATTTCAGAATATTAATGTGCCTAGTCACTCAGTCACATCCAACTCTTTGTGACCCCATGGACCGTAGCCGGTCAGGCTCCTCTGTCCATGGGGATTTTCCAGGCAAGAAGACTGGAGTGGGTCACCATACCCTCCTCCAGGGGAAATTCCCAATCCAGGGATCGAACCCAGGTCTCCTGCATTGCAGGCAGATTCTTTACCATCTGAGCCACCAAGGAAGCCCCAATATATTAATGTATACTTACATGCATATAATATATATTATATATTAATATATACTTACATGCACTGCTATGGAGCATGCCTTATCTAAAGATACTCAAATATATATCACAACCATTAATATGGAAAGATACTTTTAATGAAGAAATATGATTAACTTATTTAATTATTCAGCACACATTCATTCTAAACATGCCATGCTATACCTGAGAGCAGTAGTTAGACCCTGCTGTGTCAGAGTGACCTGGGGAGTTGCTAGAAATACCAGTGCTTTGACCCAACCTGAGTTACTGAGTCAGACATTAGAACTGGAGCCCAGGCATTGACTCCTAAATATATAATTTAAATGTTGCCTTACACCTTGTCTAATAAGCAAGGCTATGTGTATACCTTAGACTCATGGTCAATTCCACTTGGAAAATACTTGGTGTACTTGAGGACAGCCCCTTCTTCCTCCTCACCCTGCTGCAGGAAAATATCTACATCATGTCTGACAAATGATTATTATAACTTTAAAATCATGTAAGTGATGCAGACCTGACTCTTCCAAACAGATCATCTCATACTTTAATATTCTTGATTTTACAAAGTTATTCCATTTTTTGAATTCATATTTGACTCTAAGAACTCTTGCTTTTACATACTTTTAAGAGTAACCTTGGAAAGGTTATTTAATTCCTCAGAGTCACTCAGGATGCTATAATAAATCAGAAGAGAGATATCTAGTCAACTGTGGGGAATGATTTGTGATTCTAAATTCCTCAGCACAAGACACGTTTTTTAACCCCATGTGGAACTAAACTTTTAAATACAACATACATACATGTACACACAGACACACTCTCTCTCTCTCAGAAAGGAAACTGTATATCAATAATTGTGTCATGCATTTACCATGTAAACATATCATCTTTAATTCTTTATCTTTTATTCTCTTAATTTAATTCAAGTGAACTCTTTAAAAATGATTATGCAAAAGCTGTTTCTATGTACATATGCATTCATAAATATAGACTATGCTAAAATGAAATCTTTCCTAATTAACTGCATTTAAATATTTGTATACCATATTTCCTATTTATAGTCAGTTTACATGAAAACAACAGCTGCCTTAGAAAAAAAAAATTGCTGGGAAAGAACCAGGGTATAACTAAGCAACTATGGACATTTTCTGGTGAAATAAATGTATTTGATTGAAAGCAACTCTGCATGTTGAAATGGGAATATAAAAACATCTATGGGCATGTTGCTCCTTCTTCAAGGAGAATCAGATTTCAGGTTTAATTAGATATCTATATTTTCCATCTGTATTTAATAAAAATACATTAAAAAAATAAATTACCAGGCTTCCATGATTCTCACAGTGCACATGAAAAGAACTGATATATATGAGTATGGAAACAAGAGAGACTGACCCTAAATTACATCTGTACACTAATTTGATCAGTCAACAAGAGTATTAAATGATTGCTCATTAACTGTAACTTCCTTGAACCCTATATTTGTTTCATATGTTTTATTGACTTTAAATCAGTCTTGGTAAGTCTATTATTTGCCAGTTAGTGGACTAAAAGAGGCAAATCCTTTTTTAAGTGGAACTGAGCCTAACGCAGGCTTCCATAGGTGGTTCAGTGGTAAAGACTCTGCCTGACAATGCAGGAGACACAAGAGATGTGGGTTCAACCCCTGGATCAGGAAAATTCCCTGGAGAAGGAAATGGCAACCCACTCCAGTATTCTTCCTGGAAAATGCCAAGAACAGAGGAGCCTGACAGGCTACAGTACATGGTGTTGCAAAGAGTGGGACATGACTGACAACTGAGCATGCACTTATGCACACACAAGCCTAATATAGGGAATGTTTACATAACATAATATCAATACATATTTGTGTTAAATGGGTCAGTGGTAGGATGAATTTGGTTGCTAGAAACTAAAACATTTCTACTTGTTGAATTTTGCCTTGATTTTTTTGATTCATTTGTCTCTAAACTGATGTTTTAAAATTGTTTATTAAATGATCTTTTAAAATATATATGATAAAAAATAAACTTCAGTGCTATGCAGTGAAAATTAAGTATCCCTTCCCCTTTAGATTCTCTGCCTCAATCTTCTGTTAATAGTATTCTTCAAAGCATTTTCTTTCCTCATCCCTTTTCCTTCATGTAGCACATAGTAGACAATTAATATTTGAATAAATGTACAAATATCTATCTACATATGATACTATAAAAATAATAGTCATTATATATTCTGTTCTGAACTTTGTTTTTGCTTTGTGGGTTGGTATGTATGTTCACTTAGAGATGCTTGTAGAATATATAGATCCACTTTTACTCTATAAGAAAATCCAAGTGTTCCATGATTAGGTGTTGTGAATCAGTCCCAGTTATGAGGCAGTTAGTGTCTGAATTTTTAGTGTCACAAATAATGTTCCCACAAGCACATTTGTATGCATTTCCAGAACATCATGATGTGCATATCTGTAGGACAGAGTGTAAAAATGGAGCTACTGTGTTAAAAGGCCTATGCATTTTAAATTTTGATAAAAACTGATAATTTGCCCTCAGACCCAAAATAGATTTAAAATAGGACTGTACTACTGGTTTGTTTGTTTAGTCACTAAGTCATGTCTGACTTTTGTGACCCTGTGAACTGTAGCCCAACAGGCTCCTCTGTCCACGGTTTCCCAGGCAAGAATACGCGAGGTGGGGGGTGGGGGTGCCATTTTCTTTTCCAGAGGATGTCCCTGGCCCAGGGACTGAACCTGTGTGTCCAGCATTGGCAGGTGGATTCTTTACCACTGAGCCACCAGGCAAGCCTGTATTGCTGGTAGTTCAGTTCAGTTGCTCAGTCGTGTCCGACTCTTTGCTACCCCATGAATCGCAGCACACCAGACCTCCCCGTCCATCACCAACTTCCGGAGTTCACTCAGACTCTCGTCCATCGAGTCAGTGATGCCATCCAGCCATCTCATCCTCTGTCGTCCCCTTCTCCTCCTGCCCCCAATCCCTCCCAGCATCAGAGTCTTTTCTAGTGAGTCAGCTCTTCGCTTGAGGTGGCCAAAGTATTGGAGTTTGAGCTTTAGCATCATTCCTTCCAAAGAACACCCAGGACTGATCTCCTTTAGAATGGACTGGTTGGATCTCCTTGCAGTCCAAGGGACTCTCAAGAGTCTTCTCCAACACCACAGTTCAAAAGCATCAATTCTTTGGCGCTCAGCTTTCTTCACAGTCCAACTCTCACATCCATACATGACTACTGGAAAAACCATAGCCCTGACTAGATGGTCCTTTGTTGGCAAAGTAACGTCTTTGCTTTTGAATATGCTATCTAGGTTGGTCATAACTTTCCTTCCAAGGAGTAAGTGTCTTTTAATTTCATGGCTGCAGTCATCATCTGCAGTGATTTTGGAGCCCCCCAAAATAAAGTCTGACACTGTTTCCACTGTTTCCCCATCTATTTCCCACAAAGTGATGGGACCAGATGCCATGATCTTCGTTTTCTGAATGTTGAGCTTTAAGCCAACTTTTTCACTCTCCTATTTAACTTTCATCAAGAGGCTTTTTAGTTCCTCTTCACTTTCTGCCATAAGGGTGGTGTCATCTGCATATCTGAGGTCAGTTCAGTTCAGCTCAGTTGCTCAGTTGTGTCCAACTCTTTGTGACAATCGCAGCATGCCAGGCCTCCCTGTCCATCACCAACTCCCGGAGTTCACTCAGACTCATGTCCATCGAGTCAGTGATGCCATCCAGCCATCTCATCCTCTATCGTCCCCTTCTCCCCTGCCCCCAATCCCTCCCACCATCAGAGTCTTTTCCAATGAGTCAACTCTTCTCATGAGGTGGCCAAAGTACTGGAATTTCAGCTTTAGCATCATACCTTCCAAAGAAATCCCAGGGCTGATCTGCTTCTGAATGGACTGGTTGGATATCTGAGGTAGATCATTGCAAAATTCAAAATTTCCCTTATGCATCCACCACTCTCAGTGATTCCAAATAAACACAGACTACAGGTTTATTTTAAAAAATAAATCTGCTGTTCAACCAGTTACTAGACAAGTCCTTTTTCTCCAGTGTCCCTACATCATCACATAAATACATAATATAAGTAAGAATGTCATATCTGGCAGGCAAGCATGGCTTTAATACACAGCCCCAGGCCCCTTTCCAATCATATTGTCACACCTCATCCCCCTGCTCCAAAGGTGTTGAATCAAATGACAATCGTGCCAACAGTGATTCTGAGCACTTATTTATTCACAGCCTTGTCAGCATTGCCTTTTCTCAAATGTGTTAATATTTGCCAATATGTCAGGAAAAATAAAGGTGTCTCATTATTATTTTATTCAGCATTTATTTTATTATAAAAGTAACTGAGTATCCAACTCATTTTATTAAAACTTGAGATTTCTTTATAAATTTACTAATCATTCTTCATCAAGAGCTAGACTAACTTTCTCATTATTGACCCAATATTACTACATGACTTCTCAATTCAGTACCCTAGGCCAAGTGATTTGCAAGGAAGTTTTATATTTAGACAGGCTTTTCTATAGAGAGAGGGCTGGCAGCTCAGACAGTAAAGAATTTACCTGCAGTGCAGAAGACCCAAGTTCAATCTTTGGGTTGGAAAGATCCCTGGAGGAGGAAATGGCTACCCACTCCAGTATTCTTGCCTGGAGAATCCCATGAACAAAGGAGCCTTGTGGGCTAGAGTCCATGGAGTCGCTAAAGAGTCGGACACGACTGAGTGAGTAACACACATATTTAGAAGGTCAGAAGCAAGTTCCTTCACGGATGGTAGAAGTGTCCCTGTGCACAAGTGAAAAGGCAGAGGAATCACTGGAACAGCAACTAGACACAGGGAAGGTGCAGTCCAAACCCTGAAGATGCGAGAATGTGGCAAAAAAACAAAACTATCCATTGATCTGCTGCAAACAATTAGCTACTGTGCTGGATGGTTTCCCTACCTAGACATTTTAAGGCTGTAGCCTTACAGAGACAGAAATGGAACCTCAGATACTCACCCAGCCGATGGAGAATTCAAACCCCCAGTATGTCTCTTTCCACACCTGAGATTCTCTTTATGGTATCATACTAGATTTTATCAACATGCAGATCCGATAAGACTCAGAAAAGAAATTCAAAAGAATTATAACTACAGAGATTTATAGAACTCCAAGAAGAAATATAGAGGGAGATGGTAAAAGGAAGCTTCCCAAGCAGCACTAGTGGTAAAGAACTTGCCTGTCAGTGCAGGAGACACAAGAGACATGAGTATTATGGCTGAACATGTTGATATTGGGTAGAAACAACACAATACTGTAAAGCAATTATCCTTCAATTAACAGTAAATACATATTTTTTAAAAGGGAGACATGAGTTTGATCCCTGGGTCAGGAAGATTCCATGGAGGAAGGCATGGCAACCCACTTCAGTGTTTTGGTTGGGCTTCCCTTGTGGCTCAGATGGTAAAGAATCTGTCTGAAATGCAGGAGATCTGGGTTCAATTCCTGGGTTGGGAAGATCCCCTGGAGAAGGGAATGGGGAGACAGAGAGACAGAGAAGGATAGAGAGAGAGAGAGAAGGAGAGAGAGAGAGATAAGGAGAGAGAGATAAGGAGAGAGAGATAAGGAGAGAGAGAGAAAAAGAGAGAGAAAGAGAAGGAGAGAGAGAGAAAAGGAGAGAGAGAGAAAGCTGTCTTTTGCATTTTGCATCTTCTACACAAGAAAGGTTATTGACATCTTGACTTCATGAACTGTGCTCCATATTTCACCCCCCCCCCCCTTTTTTTTTCCAGATTTCAACATCTGCTTCTCTCATTCATTCCAGGCAATTTCAATGTAGCAGTAGGTCAGACAATAGTTTATATTCTCCCTGAATCTGAGTTCATTGTAAGTGATTTAATGTGACAGGAGATAGAAAATTGTATTGGCAGACTGTTACTAAACTTAATTACTCACCAGATCCAACCCCAATCAATTAACTGCAGCATTAAACAACATAAATTCTGCATTAGACAATGAGAAAAGTTGCAACTCCTGTTTCTTCTCAGTTAATAACTTCACTCCTTTCATTTACTATGCAGAGTCAGAGCCACTAAAGCTGTGTCAATTTATAATAACTGTGCCTGATATTTATATGACAATTGCCATTTTCAAAGCACTTTCATATCTACTAACTCATTCAGCTCCGTCATTCAATAACTCATTAATGGAAGCAGGTAACATTATTGCCACTTTTCAGGTCAGGAAAATGAGAGTTGGAGAGGTCAATGGCTCACCTAATATGACAAGCTTAAGACATTTCAGATGTCAGACAAGTCACATAACCCTTGGAGGTTAGCAACTCTAGGTATACTTTTTCAGAAAACTCCTAAACAGAACACACGAGGAAGCCAATGCTCCCTAAGTGCTCTATTTCTTCTCATTATCTCCTTGCCCTCACCTACCATTGCCAGGAGCTTGAACTTGTGTTTATCAGTCACTCTGCCACCCTTCTCAGCCAGGCAGCCTCACATACTTTCAGTCCAACAGTATATACTTTTATCCCCAATGATTTTTTTTTTCTGTGCCTCTAAGCTTCTCATTCAACACTCATTCTTACTCTGTGAACTTTACCCATCATATTTGTCCCATTTCTAACTTTGAAAAACATTCTTATCTCACTTATTCCAATATGTCTGCTCAAACTGACCAGTTTATTTTGATATTTCTTATTTAAAAACGCCTAAATCACACCCCTGTTGTAGAAAATGAAAAGTGTGACTAAAAAATAAGATAGCACCTACAGTTTGTCAGGCACCCATCAGAGACCTCTGCAAATGCTATTCTCATTGATCATCACAGAGGCCGTTTTTGATAGAACCAGAAATGTTAAATGAATTGGCAAGTTCCACTAATTCAGCCACCTGATGTGAAGAACTGACTCATTTGAAAAGACCCTCATGCTGGGAAAGATTGAAGGCAGAGAAGGGGATGACAGAGGCCGAGATGCTTGGATGGCATCACCAACTCAATGGACATGAGTTTGAGTAAACTATGGGAGCGGGTGACGGACAGGGAGGCCTGGCGTGCTGCAGTCCGTGGGGTTGCAGAGAGTCGGACACGACTGAGTGACTGAACTGAACTGACTAATTTAGTGTTAGTTTTAGAAACCAGATTAAAACACTACTACATCTAAAAGTAATAATAACCTTGACAAAATTACTGTTAATGTTTTTCTCATATATCAGAGAATGATAACTGACTTATACTCGTTACAGAATTTTAAAATCACAATGCGTGTTCAGTTGCTCAGTCATGTCTAACTCTCATGGTTGTATGGACTATAGCCCACCAGGCTCCTCTGTCCATGGAATTCTCCAGGCAAGAATACTGGAGCAGATTGCCATTTCCAACTCCAGGGGATCTTCCCAACCAAGGGACTGAACCCACAAATCACAATAATAATCATAAATAACACTAACCCCACTTTATACACAAATAAGGCACAAAGGAGTTAATCACACTACTCAAAGCTTTATAACTCGTGTGTAGTCAAGCTTGAACTTGAACCAGACCAGATGATTTTATAGCTCTTGAACTTTTAATCATGTTCTTATACTTCAGAGAACATATATGTGGCAGTACACCATGATTTATTATCAAATTTATTATCTTCTAGCTAATACATTCTGTCACACATTCCTGAAAATGGAATAGCCTTGAAACTTAATACTTTAAAACTGTGTTGGAAGTCTCCTAAAATAACACTAATTTATGGAATAACTTGTAAGTGCCAAGTCTTATATATGCATATTATATCAAATCATAAATTCTGTGATATAATTTTGAATATTGAAATTTTATAAACAGAAAAACCAAGGTCTCTAATTACACAGTAATAAACGGTCAAACCACAATCTAAATCTTGTTCTATTGCTTTCAAAGTCCCTATTGTTCATTCACTATTTCTCACAATCTCTCTTGCATTCAGTTCAATTCAGTTCAGTCGCTCAGTCGTGTCCGACTCTTGGCGACCCCATGAATCGCAGCACGCCAGGCCTCCCTGTCCATCACCAACTCCCGGAGTTCACGAAGACCCAAGTCCATCGAGTCAGTGATGCCATCCAGCCATCTCATCCTCTGTCGTCCCCTTCTCCTCCTGCCCCCAATCCCTCCCAGCATCAGAGTCTTTTCCAATGAGTCGACTCTTCGCATGAGGTGGCCAAATCACTTGCATTAACACATGGTTATAACATTGTTGGCAACTGATATATACTTGATAGTGGAACTTCAGTCTGATTTTGCTGAAACTGAAGAATCCTTCTTGTATGATAACATTTTTCCTAAAGATGAATTAGAGAAAGTTGTGGGGAAAGCCTTTTCTCTACCCATGATTTGTAATTCATGTTAATGAAAAATCCTACTGGGTATAAAATGAAAATTACAATTAATTATCTATTTGGAGACTTACTTATTTTGAAAATAGATTATGCAACATTAAGATTCTCTAATAAATGTGAGGACTATGGCCATTATATGCTCAGCAGCCCAAGCTTGATATTATAGAAATGATTAATGAACACATTTTACAAAGTTTAAGGAAGATAGGAAGAAAGTTCCTACTAAACATTTGTTAAATAAGGAGTTAAAATATTCTATACACTCAGTTTAACAGTCCATGCTAAACTGATTAACATTCCTGCCTTTAGCATTTCACCATATTTAAAAAATAAAATTCAACAAGCATCTCACATTTTTTCAAGGCAATTTTCTCTTTTTCATTTAGTAAATTATTAGCAGAAAAATGACTAGGTGAGTCCAATTCTTTGTGTCTCTCTCATTATCAGAAAGTAACTACATTATGGAGAAGAAAAACAGATGGAAATAATACAGGATGCACTTTGTATCCTTGTATTTAATATTTATAAAAATCCTGCAAAGTAATTATTATTATAATAAATTAACATTTCATGAAATTGAGCCTTAGAAGTGCAGTAACTTGTCAGACAATGAAGTAGTGGTAGAGTGGAATGGGACTCCAGGGACATCTGGTTTGGTGACAGTGATACGCCCTCTCTTTCAAAAGGAGTTTGAAATGCAGGAGACCTTGGAGAAGGGAATGGTTGGTTACCCACCCTAGTATGCTTCCCTGGAGAATTCCATGGATAATAATGTAGTGTAAGTGCATCAGTTAACCATGTTCAGAAAATGCTGAGTAACAGATCACTCCAAAACTCAGGCTTAAGACAAGAATCATTTATCTTCAAACATCTGCAGAGTGGCTGGTCTCAGCAGCTCGGGCCTGAACTTTTCTGTAGCAAATGCCTTCCGAAAGTCTCTTATCCCCCTTCTGGAAGGAGCAGGCTAGTATAGGCACGTCTGGTGATGGTAGAAGCATATGCATTAGCAACTTAGTTTTACCAGTGCTTTGCACCATATTTCTAATATCCCATTGGTCGAAGCAAATGCCTCTGGTGAGATATTACATGGCACACATAGTTGTAGGCACTGTAAAATCACTTACCAAATGGCAGATATAGAGAAAGATGGAGAATCAGAGTCCAGGAATGCAATTTACCACAGGAGGGGATAAACACTTTTACATCAATAGTCCACTGCAAGAATGAGTCAAGAACTCCTGGAAAGCTTGCTAAAACTACAAAGTTTGGGCTACCTCCAGAGTTTAAATTCCTTTAAATATTTATTTTAACAAGTATGCCAGTGATTCCCAAGCCAGGTGTCCATACTCTGAGAAATGTTTCTATATTCAGCCCCATAATAGTTCTCACAGAAATGTTTTATTCAATGTACCAACCCAAGACCCGTTCACCTAAAAATGTCACATTTGTGACTCAATAATCAGAAACTCAGTTTCCTACTCTAGGTCGAGAAATGCCATTCTTTAAATACTTTAATTTATTTGTTTATTTGTTGTTTATACTTTAACGATATTTTGATACCATTCCAAATACAACAGTTGGTTGTCGAAGATCTGGTAATAGCCAATCTGAAAAGAATTATCAATATGCAACTTGACTTTGGATTGCAAGGTAAGACAATGAGAAGAGACACATATATGAAGTAATCAATTGACAGATTTCTCTTTCTACTTATTCTGACGCTTTCATGTGTAAAACACCCTAACTTCTCTGTTATATTGATAATGAAAAAGAAAGGAAAAAAGACTGGCCAAAATAGAATTTGATAATAATATGAAACAGCAGGTGCTTAAATTTCTTCAAAATTATTTCTGAAGCTCTCTCTTTCAACAACCCCTTTTAATTCTGTGATTTTATGAGGAGGTATGAACTATGAGGTGCTAGTCTCTAATGCTTTGTATCTGTTAGACTTTCCTCCAGAAAATTGCAGGTTTGTTGTTGTTGTTTCCTTTTCAGGACAAGAGTCAACAGGGGTGGCATGAATTGATGATGAGCACTGAAGCTGACCCTTTGTCCCCAGTTCTTCAGGCACTCTGTCTATCAGATCTAATCCCCTGAATCTATTTCTCTCCCACTGTATAATTGTAAGGGATGTGATTTAGGTCATACCTGAATGGTCTAGTGGTTTTCCCTACTTTCTTCAATTTAAGTCTGAATTTGGAAATAAGGTGTTCATGATCTGAGTGATAATCACACAGATTTTTGAGCTCCAAAGTCACTGCAGATGGTGACTGCAGCCATGAAATTAAAAGATGCTTTCTCCTTGGAAGAAAAGTTTTGACCAACCTAGACAGCATATTAAAAAACAGAGACATTACTTTGCCAATAAAGGTCTATCTAGTCCAGGCTATAGTTTTTCCAGTAGTCATGTATGGATGTGAGAGTTGGACTATAAAGAAACCTGAGCACCTAAGAATTGATGCTTTTGAACTGTGGTGTTGGAGAAGACTCTTGAGAGTCCCTTGGACTGCAAAGCGATCCAACCAGTTCCTCCTAAAGGAAATCAGTCTTGAATATTTATTGGAAGGACTGATGTTGAAGCTGAAACTCCAATACTTTGGCCATCTGATGTGAAGAACTGACTCATTTGGAAAGACTCTGATCCAAGGAAAGACTGAAGGCAGGAGGAGAAGGGAACGACAGAGGATGAGATGGGTTGGATGGCATCACCGATTCAATGGACATGAGTTCGAGTAAACTCTGGGAGTTGGTGATCAACAGGGAGGCCTGGCATGCTGTAGTCCATGGGGTCCCAAAGAGTAGGACGTGACTGAACTGAACTGAAGCTGAAGTAGTTTCAGAAAGCAGAAGGAGAGGAAACTATGATGTATTGGAAGTCTCTTCTACAGAAACAGTCAAACCAAACATTTATATCTGACCTAAACTGAGAGAGGTAAATTAAGTCTTCTATTTTTCAAATGTTTTATCTATTTTGTTTTGTATTTCCTATTTTTCCCATTTCCTGAAAGCTCTGGCTAAGACTTTTGTCATGGAGAAATTGGTGACTATTCTATTTTTATTGCCAATTGTGATGTGTGCTTTAGAATGATAAAATATCCCTTATATATGTGTTTTCTTCCTTATATATTTTTATTCCTGACCTCACTTTTCTAATACTATTTTGTAATCTCTGTTTTTCTTTTCTCTTTGTTTGCATTTGTTTATACTTTTGCTGGTAAAATAGGCAAAATATTACTGGATGTCTCACCTAGTATATTCTTTTCTGTTCTTCATACCATTCATTGCCTCTGAACTACTTTACAAACTGATCACAAGGTAAATGATTCTTGTATATAGAAAGCAAAATAAAAAAAGATCAGTGAAGATGTAATGGATTATTTTCTTATAGATAATGACCAGCTTTTCACCTATATATAAATTCATTTCAATATTCCTGATTGCCCCTGTATGTCTGTGTGTGCTTTTGAAATCTACTTTGAAGCAATTATAACATCTTATTGGCTTCCTCATTAGTTAATTACTTAAATAAAATATTTGGTATATGTTTATTTTATATGTATAGGTCTATCAAAAATAATTTTCCTTCATCACTTTTATTTCTGGACTTTTTGAATTATGTTGTTTCAACTGTATATTTTGATACAGTATTTATTTGGTTTTGTTTTTTGATCCAGTCTATATTTTCTTTCGTATTTACATTTAACATTTTAATATAAATGATAAATTTTATCTTTGTTGAATTACATGTATATTATTATTTTTATTTTAACCTACACTTATTAATGTATAATAAAATATTTTACCGTGTTGTCTTTTCCTATAGATGTCCCATTTTTCCCTTGTTTGTATGGAAGCTAAATAATTTCCTTAAGAACAGCTAATATAAATAATAGAACTGAGAAGCAGAGGAAAGACAACAGTCCTTAAGCATGTTAAAACAACAACTCACTCCCCTTATTTTGAGAGAAATGCTAAGTACAGTCACACTGAGAAAACAATTTTCACCTATTGTGTTGGTGAAAATCCAACTTAGACAAAAAAACTCTGAAAACTGGAAAAATCAGCTCTTCATATATTGTTGATGTGAGTTGAAAATAAAAACATATATACGGCAACTTGTAAATATCTGTCAAAATTGAAAATGCTTTTAATGTTTAACCTAGCAATCCCACCTCTTTTTATCTTAAAAAATACCCACACACATTTGACAGATGGACAAATTATGTACTGCAGCACTGTTTTCAAATAACAAAATAACAGGCACAAAACCAATGTTCATCAACAGAGGACTAGTTACATAAACCAAGGGGCATTCATACAGTGTGATACTGAGCTTATCTCAAAAAATGATTAAAAAAATCTCTGTATATGTTAATGGGGGAAAGTGAAACTCGCTCAGTCATGTCCAACTCTTTGCGACCTCATGAACTATACAGTCCATGGAATTCTCCAGGCCAGAATACTGGAGTGGGTAGCCTTTCCCCTCTCCAGAGAATCTTCCCAATCCAGGGATTGAACCCAGGTCTCCTGCCTTACAGGTGGATTCTTTCCTAGCTGAGCCACAAGGGAAACCCTGTTAATGGGGGAAAGGAACCCAAAACTCAAGGACTGTCAAGTAAAAAAATAAAAGTATTAGTATGGGATATACAGTGTGCTACCTTTTATAATTAAAGGGGTAAACAATACTAATATAGACCCATATTTACTTTTACCTACTTAAGGAAAAGTTATACACGGGGAAAATATCAAAAATATTACTTCTAAACCTTCCTGACTTCAGGTTATACTACAAAGCTACAGTCACCAAGACAGTATGGTACTGGCACAAACCAATGGAACAAGACAGAAAGCCCAGAAATAAACCCATGCACCTATGGTGCCTTAGTTTTGACAAAGGAGGCAAGAATAGGCAATGGGGCAAAGACACCCTCTTCAATAAATGGTGTTGGTAAAACATGTAAAAGAATGAAATTAGAACACTTCCTAACACCGTAAACAAGGATAAATTCAAAATGGATTAAAGACCTAAATGTAAGACAGAAACTATAAAACTCTTAGAGGAAAACATAAGAAGAACACTTGATGTCATAAAATCAAAGCAAGATCCTCTATGACCCACCTCCTAGAGTAATGGAAATAAAAACAAAAGTAAACAAGTGGGACCTGATTAAACCTAAAAGCTTTTGCACAGCAAAGGAAATGATAAGCAAGGTGAAAAGACAACCCTCAGAATGGGAGAAAATAATAGAAAATGAAAAACTGACAACAGATTAATTTCCAAAATATACAAGCAGCTCATAGCTAGAGCACATGCAATAAAATGAATGATTTTATACTTCCAGGAATAACATGGGCTTATCTATAAAAACATAGTAATTAGCTACATTCTTCACATATTCTCTCTGTTTACACAATGCTCTAGATTTTTCTAGGGCATAATTTCTAAAAATGTAGACCAAACTTTTACTCCTCCTATAACACTGCTCACAAAAATTGCTCAGATCAAATGTATCTTTAAGTACTATATTCTATGTCCTTTAGAAAATCAAAACTATTGGCATCTCAAAACCTCTAAGGATTCCTGAACTAAAGAAATCAATTAAGGTTGTTTGAGATGTCTCCTTAATAAATCATATAAGCATAGAATTATTTATTATTATGACAGTATTTCATTGAAAATTATGTTTATGTTCTTTGCAAACTTTTCTAACTAAACTTACAAATCCAATCAGGACTATGCAGTCAATTTAGCACTGATTATGACCAGGTAGCAAGGATGTCCATCATTTTCTCCAAATAACTGTAGTCCTCAATGCTTTCATGTTTATCAATTTAAAATAATTCAGTCATTTTAAATTTAAATTTTAGGCAATGGTTTGCTAAATAAAAATCGCCTAAATAACGTGGTCTTAAACATATCCATTCTACAGCTGCTCTGCTACCTCAACTTTATTTTCAAAACAGGTTATGAATAAACAAATGATTAAAAGTAAGCAAAAAATTTTAGAATTAAAGACAATATACTATAGTAGAAAATGCTTAGACTTTGGGTCTAGACACTTCTGGTTTTCAATCTTACATGTGTTACTTATAAACTATATGAAAATTAACAATTATCTTTTCTACATTTCGATTTTCTTATCCATAAACACGTGGACGTGCAACTTGCATGACTGTTATCAGAACTACGCAAAGTGTGTGTTAATCGCTTGACATGATATCTGTCATATCATGAGAATCAAGTTATATTTCTTCCTTCTTCTCAGGAAATTTAAGCAGCAATGAGTTATCCCTTATTAATTTATGATTAATTATAGAACATACAAAGTTGTTAGGACAGCCACTGGTGGAAGCAAACTGGCTTGAATTTAAAAGAAGGGGAAAAAAAAGAAAACAATTAAAAAGGAAAAGATGTCTTGAGGGCTAAATATTTCTCTGGGCATAAAACAGGCTAACAAAACTTTGCAGCTATACTACCAATATGGACCCTTTCTTACAGAAAAAGAAGCAGGAATATGGGGCAGGGCTAAGAGCCCCAAAGTGAAGTGAAGTCACTCAGTTGTGTCTGACTCTTCGCGACCCCGTGGACTGCAGCCTACCAGGCTCCTCCATCCATGGGATTTTCCAGGCAAGAGTGCTGGAGTGGATTGCCATTTCCTTCTCCAGGGGATCTTCCGGACAAAGAACTACACAAATAGGTAAACTAGGTTCCTAATAAGCGTATGCTCTCTGCTGGGGAACAGAGGATTTAGAGCATCTATTTTTTTCTATCCCTTTTTGATTGAGAGTGTCTATTGGGGTCATTCCATCACTATCCCCCAACTGACTTGTTTATTAGAGTAGATAACTTTCTTCTTAGACTGCAAAAAGCAAACAAACAAACAAAAAACACGTGAAGCCAGCCCTTCGGAGCCTCAATCACACCTGGACATGCTATTGAAACTTTTGAAACTGTGTACCTTACACCTGAACTTGATGCTGTAGCAAGATACAACTTGGTTGTCTTGAAAGAAGGGGCTAGTATATTTTTACATCTCTGATGATATTTTTACATCTCTGATATATTTTTATGATTTTCTGACCAAAGGGCAGATTGTAGTGGACTCAAGTTGGACCAAATTTGCTGTCATTCCCCATTTTTAATCTAACCTGGCCTGAGATTAGCTGTGCTTGGTAGGATAAGACAAAAGCAACTCTGTGTAACTTCTTAGAGTGAACAGTAAATGGGCTTTTAAGAAATCGGCAGTGCACCTTTTTGTTTCTCTCTTCCATGATCGGCTTCCAGGATCTAAAAAGCACAAACCTTGCAGGAGGTCACCTGGAGGAGAACTGAGATGCTCTAGTTAACGGCCCCAAATGACGGTCAGCGCTAAGCATCAGCCCTGTGAGGAGGTCTCCCAGGCAACTACAGCTCCAGCCAACAGCACAGAAAACAGAGCTTTCCAGCTAAGCACAGCCAACCTTAGTCATCAGAGACAGTAAAGAGCTATTTTTTTTTCTTTCAAATTACTAAGTTTGGTGGTATTTTTCTTTATATCTAGAGTCATAGCTACGTAGTCATAATATTTGTTAAATGAATCCTAAGGGTAGAAAATATATTTTTCATAACATATCTGTGAATTTTCAAAAGTTAAAGACTTCTCAACATGCTACAAATTCTCCTTTTGTGGTCTATCTCCTGAAAAGTAGCAAAACTGTAATAGCTTTTAGAGTAACATGTGTTGGTTAAGAGAGAGTTATATGAAATGAAAAATACCTGAGCTTGGAACTTAGCCTAACCACTTATTAAAAGTGAAAACTGATTAAACTATTTACCATTTTAGAGCCTCTATTGTCACTTTTTAAAATAAAGATAATCATACCCATTGTACAGGACATGTGTGAGTATTACATGAAATAAGACATAAAAATCACCCATCAAGAATTCCATAAGAACAGGAATTTGCTTTGTTCAATACTGTTAACTGATACTATTATTATCCGACAAGAGAGACAGTGGCTCTTTGTGTTGGGGCCATAAAATGATTCTTTTTCTTCCACAGCAGGAGAGGGAGAATGATAGGAGTTGTTGTTACGAGGTTTCTCTGGTAGCTCAGATGATAAAAAATCTGCCTGCAATGCAGGAGACCCAGGTTCAATCCCAGGGTCAGGAAAGATCTCCTGGAGGAGGAGGAAATGGCAAGCCACTCCAATATTCTTGCCTGGAGAATCCCATGGACAGAGGAGCCTGGGGGTTTACAGTCCATGGGTTGCAAAGAGTTGGACACAACTGAGCTACTAGGCACATGCACATTGTTACAGTAACTTAAATGAAGAATGTTGAGGGTTGTTCTCCTGGGGAGGATTTTACTTTTCCATGACTAGTGAACACTCTTCGAAATTTCACCAAACAGTTTCTTGGCACCTGGAATTGTGGAAGTCATTTTATAAAGCCATGCATGCACATCCCTCCATCCCAGCAGGGGATGTGTTAATGGGTACATGATGGTAGAAAGGGTGCATCTGACTCCTCTAAACCCTGATAGATGGGTTCCTTGTCTTAGTAGCCAGACGCTCACTAAATCAATACAAATCCTAGCTCTATTTCACTGGCATACGCTGTGAGGGAGAAGCCATGATGATTAGCCATCCAGGTATCAAACAATAGACAGCTCTTCACTGTTTACCTCCTAAAATAAATACAAATTATAAGTCTAAAACATTCCAGAGGAGGAAAATAGTAAGAGCTAGAAATCTGATAGAATTGTACAAAGCATGAGAATTCAGTTGTGTATTTTGTCAGTGCCAAATATAGTCTGCTTGTTCCGCAAACGTTAATAAATTGACAGGGGCATCTTTTCAGAACCCAGTCCCCTTGTGTATATGGTCTATGACATGTCCCATAGCCCTATCTGATCACTTTATGCCTGTGTGAAAAATGGATTCAGATCCACTGTAGTCTAGTGCTTCTCCTAGGGGCAGCACTTTGAAATCTATTTCCGAGTGGGGATGAAAAGTACTTAAGGGCATACGAAGAGTTGGGAAGGTTTAATGCCTGCAGTGGCTTTCAAAGTGTGATCCCCAGGCAAGCAGCATCAGCATCTCCTGAAGCTTGTCAGCAATAAAAATTATCCACCTGCTAATTCAGAAACTCTGGGAATGGGTCCAGTAAGCAGTGTTTGAACAATCTCCCCAGGTTATCCCTAACACTTGAAGTTTGAGAACTGTCAGTGCAATGGACTTAGGTAAGGAAAAATTCAAAAATAAAACCAAAAATACCATGATCTCTTAGAAATATGACTTTCGAGATTGATTCTATCAAATAGCAAGGAAAAGCACAAGTGTCAATCTATATTGAGAGTTCAAAAGAGTGCTCTACTAGAATCAGAAAGAACTGAGATTAAAGCATGACTCTACTCTTCTCTGATTTTATTTAACTTTTCTGGATGCAACCTTATGGTCTGTGAAATGGAAATAATAATGTCTCCCTTAGTACATATGATTTCAAATAACACATATAAAATGTCTAGTATAAAGCTATCTAGTATTCATTCAATTCATTTCAGTGTTTGCTGAAGATACAGGAAGCAACTTCAACTCAAGAGAACTATAAGATGTCTGCTTCAGGGTGGATAGAAGGATATGAGGAGCAGAGATGCAAAAATGAAAGAAAAATATAGGCATTGATGAGTTTGCTGATTTCTTATCACTCAGGCAGCTTCTTCACAGACTAGCATGGAGAGGTAGATTTACCTGTGGCAGAGGAGAGCCTGTGTTCATTTGCTGAATTTAGGGCCTCATTCTTTTCAATTATTGAATGCCTGCCCATTAAGGAACTGTGCCAGTAAATGAAGGTGAAACAGGTTATTGAAAAAGAGGCAGCACAGGATAATAATTAAGAACTAGAGCTTGGAACCAATCTGCCTGGTTTTGAATCCAAGCCTATTATCTATCTATTGTGTGACTTCAGGGAAGTCACTGAACCTCTGCGGCCTCTGCTTTTTCATCTTTATTATTAAAAGGTGGTAATAATATCAAACACCCTGTAGGATTGTGGTCAGAATAAAATGAATTAATATGCATTAAAAATGAGATGAGTATTCCAGCAGCACAGGTTCTTAATAAATGTGGATTATGGTCAGCTCCTGCCAGGCTGGTAGAATTCAGTCCTTGACAGGCTTTTCCTAACATCCCAGTGTCTTTGAGATTAAGTCCAGAATTCTAGCCTTGCAGATCTCTAGTCTGGCGCTTCTCAATCTTTAATATGAATAGGATCACTGAAAATTCATGTTAAAATGCAAATTCAGATTCAAGAACCCGGGTAGGGCCTGAGTTTCTGCATTTGTAGAATTTGGCTTAAACCAGCTTCCAGGTGAGGTCCATGCTATTGAAAACAAACCTCAAGTTCTTTGCAAAACCACATTCTAATTCCAACTTTGAATGTAGCCCATTGCAAAGCTGGAACAACATTTTAATAGCAGCCCCTAAAATAGCTGTGAGAAGAATGACTAATCTTGCTCACTTAGAAATCAGGCAAACTTATAAGTAGGTCTTGGTGATAAGGAAAGATAAACTCGAAGACAAGAGAAAAACTTAAGTGTCTTCTGTGTTCTGACTTTGATGTCAAGGGCATAGAGCTTGAATCTAATCTCCACAGTGGCAGGAGACAAGAGCAGAGACTGAGAAGCAGAATTGATGAGTTGCAGGGTAGGGAAGAAAGCTTTTACTAACTGCTGTGCTGAGAGCTCGACCACAGAGATGGGAGGAATACAATTCATGGGCATGGAGTTACAGTAGCAGGAAGTAATTTTTACAGATTCTTACACATCTTACATTGAATTGTGGTGGAACATTATTGCAATACATGTTGGCTGAGCAGAATTCAATTTATTTTATTATGTCATTTTATTTTAGTTTTAGAAATAGTATTTGTGGCAGTTATTATAAAGATGAAATGAATTAATAGTTATAAAGTTTTGAGAATAGAATTGTTCAGGGTATGCAATACGTGTTAGTTAATATTAGCCATTATTATTACTAAAGGATTTTATCTTAGATAAAATGTTTATTATAAGAAAAAAATAAAAGATAAGTTCTATGTGTTATTTATTTTAATAGTACAGAAACTTTAATAAATTAAGATAAAACAGGTAAAAGGCATTGCTCAAAGCCACATTATGTACATGAGGTATAATGGGATTGGATTTTATCTGTCCAGACTCACAGGCACAGAAAACAGAATTATGGTTGCCAAGCGAGGGTGGGAAAGAAGAAGCATGGAGTGGGACTTTGGGGTTAGCAGATGAAAAGTATTATAGAGAGAATGGATAAACAACAAGGTCCTACTGCATACCACAGGGAAATATAGTCAATATCCTGTGATAAACCACAATGGAAAAGAATATGAAAAAAGAATTCATATGTATGTATAACTGAGTTATTTTGCTGTACAGCAGATATTAACACAACATTGTAAATCAACTATACTTCAATAAAATCAATTAAAAAAAGCCCACTCCATCAGTCCAGATTTAAAAGTCTACATGCTTCGACAACTGCATGCTGACGGGTGTAAGCCAAATGATTACATTTTAGGCTATAGTTTTCTCATCCATCAATTGAAGATATCATCCTTAAGCAACTAGGGGATCATTTATATATCAAAGTATAAATGTATATTAAACATTTTATAGATATAATTGAGTTCATGGATCAGTTATACTTGTCTTCAACTACATACACATTCTCAACAACTATAATATTTTTTAATTAGATATATCTCATAAATTAATTGTACTATATATTACAGTTACATCAACAAGCTAAAAAGAGGAGAAAAACACATTTAATTAATATCTATGTCTTTCAACTCATGCAGCAATTATAACAAGAATAAAACTACTGCAAACAGTAAACCCAGACATATTAGCCTTCTTGCAGTTTCTCTAAGATGCCATACAATTTCCCAATTTATGATCTTTTTGGTGTTTCCTTGCCTGGAAGACTCTATCCCGGGGTCTGGATGTGGGTAACTCCTGAGTTTTTTTATCACCCATGTCCTAGCTACAATGTCATTTTAAAATGTTTCTTGGGCTTCTTTATCATTAATCTTAATTCTCTGTCTTCATCTTTACATCTAAATGTTCCATACCTGTGTATGATATATACCATATCAATCTTTTGAATGCTCATCACTATCTTAAATCTTGTTGCTATGTTTTTTCTCTGCTCATTGAATGTTTTCTTCTAAGGAGTGGTGGTGGTTAGTCGCTAGGTCATGTCCAACTCTTGTGACCCATGGACTGTAGCCCACTAGGCCCCTTTGCCCATGGTATTTTTCAGGAAAGAATACTAAAGTGGGTTGCCATTTCCTTTTCCGGGGATATTCCCAACCCAGGGTTCAAACCCATGTCTCCTGCATTGGCAGGCAGATTCTTTATCAATTAAGCCACCAGGTAAGCCCTCTTCCAGACAGTGAGTATCAGAATATAAGCATCCAGGTTCAATGCACGTCCAGGTTCAAAGCACGTCCAGGTTCAATGCACGATACTGGATGCTTGGGGCTAGTGCACTGGGACGACCCAGAGGGATGGTATGGGGAGGGAGGAGGGAGGAGGGTTCAGGATGGGGAACACATGTATACCTGTGGTGGATTCATTTTGATATTTGGCAAAACTAATACAATTATGTAAAGTTTAAAAATAAAATAAAAAAAAAGAATATAAGCATCTTAAGAGCACAGACTTCCCTTCCCTGCCAAATTTGGACTGTAGTCCCTGAGCATGGACTTGACACATAGCAGACCCTCAATAACCATCTCTCTAATGAGTAAAAATAAGTAAGACATGACCCCTGACATCATGAATCTCAAAACATCAAAATGTTAACAACTCCTAGACAGACTTAGAATACTTTAAAATGCTATTCTTTGCAGGCAGAGACAATGCCCTGTTCCAAAATTAGCAGCAGTTAAACATTTATTTTTACAGCACTTTTAGGTTTGTGATGACATTTTTGCTACATAGCTTTTGGCATATAAGAATAAGGTGAGACAAGGACCTACAATAAATGACATGACAGCCTTGTATAGGTTTTGCTGAGTGTAAGTCCATTATTCTGAACACAGAAGTTATGTGTTCAGAGCTTTAATTTTAGACAGCCCTTGTAGCTATGAGTGAACTTGGAAGTAATGTTCCATCAGTATTTTTTCACTTAAATTATGAGTAAAATTGAATCAATTTTAAAAATAATTTAAAAATAGAATCAATCTTAAATTGAATACAATGGATATACATTTTATGTGTCCTTACTCTATATGAGACAATAATGCTGTATATTATCCTCCAATAAAAAATTATGCTGTATATGAAATCAACTTTATTAACTATGAACTTTCTAAATGTTGCAATCCACTTAATTTATCATATTCATAAACCTAATGTTTTCTCTAAGTTATCAGCAGGAGAGAAATGCTTGTCAGGAATGGAGAAGGGATTTATTGGAGAAAAAAGTCACAATCTGGTATTGCTATGACTCTATATATCGTGCTTATAGTTACTCAACTATATTCCTATGAAAAGATTAAGTCAAAGGATATATAGAATTTATTTTCAGTTTTGTATTTGAAAAGAAAAATATGTTTTGTCAGAAGTCCAAGTCTTAGCACTGCTTTTTTCACATCAAAGTACTTCATTTTTGAAAGAAATGTTCAACTGTATCAAGCCTCTATATATAATAATAAACTGTGAAAACAGAACTGCAGAGATGATGTGGTATAAGAATGGTCTGTCTACAAATAATTTTTGATTGCCAGTAAAAATGATAAAGCAGGTTTAATGTTAATACCCATACATACTGTGCAATTAATAACTGCACCTGAAATTAACAGAATGTACTTTTATGTTTCAGGGTTCACTTTTAAATTTTACACATATTGTTAATATTTAAATCAAAAGTACCCCTCTTCTTATTCCTTCCAAATGTGTCTTTGAATCAATGGTTCTATCTTTCCTTTAGGGTTATCTTATGCCCGTGTTTTTGTCAGTTATCAGCAAAGAAATAAGATGCTCTGTGTATTATTCATCTCAGTTTCCAAACATTTCCTGAATACTAAATCTGTTCAGATAAAGATTTGTATAAGGTTCTAGGAAGGGAACAGAAATGACTGAAATATGGCCCTCTCCTGTGAAAGACATACACATTGCTATGAGAATACTGTGAATAGATGAAAGAATAATTCACCTAAGAAGTAACATTTGAGATATGTTCCTTGGAGAGTGGGAGGAATTTTGATATATGGAAGGTAGTTTAGTGATAATGGCAGATAAGCTAAATCATGGAACATAGGCAGAAAAATTCATAGTGAAATTTAAAACTTTTGAAAAAGTGATATGGGATGGGATGTATTAGGATTGCCGAAAAGTTTGCTTGGGTTTTTCCATCACATCAAATACAAAAATCCCCAATGAAATTTTTGGTGAACCCTATAAATACAAGGCTGAATGTTAAGTTTGAGGGAAGATAACAAAGAAGCACTAAGTTTTTGTTTGTTTTTCCTTAAAAAACAATTAAAACTTCTGAGCTGGAGAGTGGCAAAATTAATTATTTTCTTGACTTTATCTTTCTTTTCCTTTTCTTGTAAATCAGCCTCTAAATTTCCTCATCTTAATATTTCTTCCATCTTAGACTGCATGTTTTGAATCCTTTTTCTCTTCTCTGATACATCCCAGTTTCCTAATGCCTTAATTTGATTTACAAAAATTCCTCCTATAGCTATCCTTTTTCAATTCCAATCCGTTCTCTATGCCACAGCCAATAGCCTTTGTAAAATGTATACTTCCCATGCCACTTCTCTGCTTTGAAAATCTGTACTAGTTCCCCAATATTCTCGAGACTCCTGAACATGATTTATGAGCCTTCACATCCAACCCTTTATCCTCCCAGCATCTCTTCTGCAAAGAAATCTCTCCCACTCACCTCGAAAGCTTTTGCCTCTCTTCTTCTGTCTGAAGTTCATTTCTCTGACCCTGGTCATCTTTAGAGCTCACTCCTCCAGGAAGCACTCCTCATTAAGCATCACCTCCTCTGTACTCCCAGTACCCTCTTTGTCATACTACGGCAGAAAATTTACACAGCTAACCCACTCACACAAACCTACATAGTCCATGAGGCTCAGCCATGTTCACCTTGCTCATTGCTAAATTTCCAGGAATAAGTATACTGCCTGACAAATGTATATGTGTAGGTTTTAAATATATATGCATGATCTAGATGCATACAGAAAATATAAATAATGTGGAAACTGAATAAGTGAGAAGCAAACAAAAGATGAAGATATGCTTTTCTAATCGTGTATTACTGAAAAGTTTTAGATCTTGAAATTAATGAACAAATTATAAATATATACATATATACCTACATATATATATATGTCAAACACT